>NC_091710.1:45575621-46200621 GCF_041296265.1 Equus caballus
TCATCTCAAAAGAACTTTTCGCAAAGATATTCAAAGCACCATTATTCACCATGCCATAAATTTGGGGTAGTATATCGTTGGGTTAAGAGCTCAGGTTTAGGGGTCAAACATTACTGAATTCTGATCTTTCTACCTCCATTTACTAGCTGCATACATCTGGGCAAATTTTCTAACCTCTCTAAGCCCCAAATTTTTCTGCTTTAGAGTGGACTAATAATAGAACTATCTATATTACATGTTTGCTGTAAAAAATAAGAGACAATGCAGACTCAGTATTAGCATGATCCTGGCAAAGAGTGAGCAGTCAATAAATATTAGTGATGATGAGGATGATGTCAATGATAATGGCTAATCGAAAATAATCCAACATCCAATAATAGATAATCCAACTAAACAAAATACGAGGGAATAAGACAGTGGGATGCCAATTATATTTGTTACTATGACAGCACTTGGTCTGCAGAAACTGAACTTGAACTTCTGATGGAAATTTCCTTATCCCCACTGGACCTGAGACCTAACTTGCTTAATAATTCCTATCTAAATTTTCCATAATTTCTTATTGATTAGTTCTACCCCACACAGCTGATAAACATGGTTAGGTCTCTTCCATAATTAAAATACTATCCTTTGATCACTCTCTAGTTATTGCTATACATTTTGCTTTCCACTACGGACCAGATCCTTAAAAGAATGGTCTGTACTTTATTCGCCTCTGACTGCTGACTCCTGTTCCTGCCAAACCCTGCACCTTCCAATGAATGCTTATCACCGTGTTTGATGTCATTGACCACTTTTCCACTTCCTCTTTGACACGACTTTTTATGGTCCTCTCCTAATTTTTGGACTCTTTCTTCACAGTGTCCTTTGTGGGTGCCTCTTCCTCTGCTCCCATCTCCTTATATGTTGATGGGAACCAAATCTTGGCCCTAGAGGAGACTGGCCAGACACATAGATGTGGGAGCATTCAATACTTAGAAACTCATTGAAGCCAAGGTGTGGCTGAGATCATGCAGGGAGAGGTTGTGGAATGAGGAAAAAATAAGGCCTTCAGACAAAGCTTGAAGAATATTGAGGAAGCAGGAGAAATCAGAAAAGAACAAGAAGAAACAGAGAAAGAACAGGAGTGGGTGGTGTCAAAGTAGTCAAAGGAAAGGTCTATTTCTAGAAGAAAGTGACAAACAGTGTTAAATTCCTGAGACTAAAATGTTAAAAGAGAGGAGGCCTGGAAGTGTCCATGAGATCTGGCAACATGAGGATTACTGAGCTTTCATCAACAGCGGTTTCACCAAAGTGGTGGGGACCAAAGATTAACTAGAATAGGTTAATGAGAGAGATGAATGGAAAAGAAATAGAGAAAATAGACATAAATCTTTTAATATGGAAGTATTTCAAGAGAAGTGCTCTATTCGTGATATAGAAACCGATTGATCATTGGCAAAAGCTGTACTAAAGAATATGGCTGTTTTCTCAATAAGAATTACTTCACTTCTCATATTCAGATTTTCCCAACAATCTTTTCTCTAGCACCCACAAATTCAAATCTCTTTCTTTCTGCAGTTAATAGTACCAATATGGAAAAAAGAGAATATTTTATATGTATTCAAGAAACATTGGGTAAAGGAAGCCTTGTTTCACTATTTTGATAAAATAAAGAATCCTTTAGTAATGAAAGTAGTCACTTCCGTACTTAGTTTTTCAAGTTTATATTGTCACCCTAGTCTTTTCTCTCTTTTTTTTTTTGAAGCACTCAACCCTTGCAAAGGAAAATAGGTTGGCATTGTACAAGGGCTTCATATCACAGTATCTATGGAAGTCTTGACATGCCTGTCACCAGAGCTTTTTCCACCTTTGACTCACAGAATTGCCAGTCATTCCTCCCATGCTGGGGTGGTGGGGTGATGGCTCTGATGCTTTTCCACTGGCTTCCACTTAACTACTTGCTCACCTTTTCCTTATATCACCTCTGTCACTTCCCTGAAGGTGCCTCAAATAACATATAACCTCCGTTTTAACACCCTGTAAAACTTTGTTATTATTTTCACAAGTCCAGCATTACCCTTTGCTGTATCAGGTATTTCTGTTTGCCCTTCAAGATCATTCTCCACCTTGATCTGTGCACCCTGCATCACGCAGGCTCTGTGGCCCCCTCATTTCTGATTTGGTTTGGTCAAAGGCGAGCACCAGCAGGTGACTGGAGAAGAGCAGAAGAAAGAAACCTGGCTTCATCTCTGCCAGGCTACAGATGGCTAGTCCTCCACAGAAGGCTATAGTTCTAGTCAGATAGCCCTTTCCCCCAATTCCATTTCTTGCTGGATTTCTTTCACCATTTTTTACTCTTGTACCTTCTAATTATTTCTAGCCTCAGGATGCTTCACCATCCCTCAAGGCAGTGGTTCTCTGACTTGAGCATGCATCAGAATCACCTGAGAGCTTGTTAACACACAGATTCTTGGGTTCCATCCTGAGTTTCTGACCCAGCAGGTCTGGCGTAGGGACTGAGAACTTGCATTTTTAACAAGTTCCCAGGTGATGTTGATGCTGTTGGTCCAGGGACTTCATGAAAAGCACCAACACTTTATTGGCTTCTCTTAACCCTACACACCTCTTCAATAAACAATCTGCAGCTGCTCCTTTTGGTGTGCACCATCTGTGTGCTAGCAGGCCCTGACTGACACACTTGGATACCTTCTGCCAGTTATTATGGATAAAAAGATATCCACTGCAACACAAAATAGATGGCAAAGAGACACAGCATTGTAGCATTATAAACCACACATGACACTGTACTCGTACAACCCATGATGACACACTCAGTGGCAGTGTGGCCTTAAGCCTCAGTGGCAGGAGTTTTGTCTGAGTGGCTCTCATTGACTGAGGTAGGACCAAAATCAGGAGTGGCTAACATGACAGTAGTCAAGGAAGAGTAGCACTCAGAGCATAGGAGAAAATATTAACAGGATACTGTCATGGAATGACAATGACATAGTGCTGTAGGAGTTGGAGCCAAATCTGGTACACTGCATTTGGATGGTCACCATCAGATTGACCATCTGTATAACTAACTAGGGTTCCATGAGCCTGATTTATCCGTCTAAAAGAAATCCTCAATGAATAAATAAAATACATCTAAACGTAAGGGGCCATGATGATGTTTACCATTTCATTTGGATCATTATGCTTGGTTACCATTTTGCTGGGCCCATTTTGGTTTTCAGTGCATCATTTTCCATTGCTTATTGCTCTAAGTAGAGAGCCTAAAGGAACTTTCCATTATGTCAGATTCATGGACCACTACAAGGCCACGTGATGATAGGAATATACTTGAAGGATTTTCAAACAATCAGAAAAATATAAAACAAAGTCAATTCTAAACCACGCTTCTATTTAACAATTTGGCCCATCAGATCATCTGTGAATCCATCAGGTACGGTATGATTAGAGTAGGTTCTGCAGTTTCATGCAGGAACAGAATCTTTCAATGTGACCTTTGGGTTCCTACAAAATGTCAGTGATTAATACATGGATGTGTTAATTCAGAAGCTAATTGCCCTCTTTTCATATATGAGACCAAAATATGCAGGTGCATCTCTGCTGATTTCAAGGCATTCTGGAATATACATCTT
Source organism: Equus caballus (assembly GCF_041296265.1). Lineage (NCBI taxonomy): Eukaryota > Metazoa > Chordata > Mammalia > Perissodactyla > Equidae > Equus > Equus caballus. The sequence goes on from NC_091710.1 coordinate 45,579,248, forward strand.
TTTTATACAGGGTGATTTTCAGTAAAGCAACGTTAATAAAATATACCATCTCAAACTATGATGATGGTTACAATTGATTTATTATGTTTTCCCAGAAAGTTTGCCTTTTTACCAAAGGGAAAATGGAGTACAGTAGCAAAAAAGAGCAAATATCTTCATTCCCTTGCTGAATTTTTAGTTTTTAAATCAGTGAAAATATGCAGATCAACCTCTGACTTGGATTTGTTCTGCAAATGGAATGTGCTACGATGGTGACAGCAGGAACATGGAAACGATGGCATTCGTGATTTTTATAATCCTAAAAGAAATACTTGGTGATCCCAAAACACCAGGAGACATTAAGTACTCTTCTGTATAGCTGCAGCTTCAAAACATTAACAGCCTTATTTATATGTAATTGCTGAAGAATAAATGAGTCCCAGGGCTTATGCTGAAGGAAACCTAACCTGATGCCCATTTATTCATGGTTTTATTACTGATTCAACCAACAGCTCTTGGGTGTCTCTCAGTCTAGGCACTCTGCTGAACTGTGTGGGATGAGTAGATTCTATTACCAACAATCAGCCTGGTTAGGATGATGCCCATGTCTTGGATTTGAACAAACCAATTTTTAAAAGGTTACATAATAACAAAACTCAATTACCACATAAAGGGAATAGATAAAGCCAACAAGTATCAGTGTGCCCCATAGGCTGTCTTCCACCTTACTTCCACCTTTGCTAACAAAAATGACTGCTTGTGGTCCAAACCCCTCATACCGATCTAACCACAGATGGAGCAAGTAAAGGAGACCGACAAGGAATAGCCAGAGAGATGGGAAGAAAACCAAGAGAGCATGATGTCCCAGATGCCGAATGAAGGAAGCATTTTAAGGAGAACAGAGTGATCAATGTTTCAAATAATGCTAGTAGGTCAAATAAGGACTGAGGACTGAGAATCAAAAATTGGATTTAGGTCCTTCGTGTCTGACAGAAACATTAGTGACTGGAATGATGGAGGTGAAAGCTCGATTTTAGTGAGTTCCAGAGGGAATAGGTGGAGAATTTGAAAAAGCAAATATTGGCAATTCTTTCAAAAGAGCGTTGCTTTAAGAGAAAGGAGAGAATAGAGGTACTGGCTGGTGGCAGAACTAGCAGCCTGTCGATGTGATGTGCTGATGGGAAGATAAAGAAGGGCAGATTCACGAGGCAGGAGAGGAGGGAGAATTGGTGGAGCACTGCCTCTCAAGGCAGCAGAGAGAGGGGAGGAGATCCTGAGCAGTGATGCAGGGGTAGCCTTGCTACAGAACTGCCACAGTGTTCCCCTGGTGACAGGCAAGTCCAGCCCAGGAGCAGACAGGTGGTAGACGTCGCGATAGGAGCTAGGGGAAAGTCTTTGCTGGTCATGTCAGAAATGCTCACCCCTCACCAATCTCTCTGTCTCTGGATCCTCTTCCCCTCTTCCCCTGCCCTGGCCTCCTCTGCCCGCCATTCCTTCCTCGCCTCTTCTCCTCTCCTTGCGGCACATTTTCTTCTGATAATTTTACACATATCCATAGCTTCAACTCCCATTTCCATGAAATGGCCTCCCAAATTTGATCTTCATTTTTGAATTCTCTGCTCCAATCCAGGCATCTCCTACTTCAAACTCATGTCCCCAAAGAAATGTCATAATAGGGGCCAAGCCGGTGGCACAGCAGTTAAGTTTGCAATGTTATGCTTCAGCAGGTGGGGGTTTTCTGGTTTGGATCCCGGATATGGACCTACCCACCGCATGTCAAGCCATGCTGTGGCAGGCGTCCCACATATAAAGTAGAGGAGGATAGGCACGGATGTTAGCTCAGGACTAATCTTCCTCAAAAAAAAAAAAAAAGAAATGTTGTAATGTATTTCCCCTCAATGCTTACCCCACCTCTGCTCCCCCACCATGACACACAAAAAGGTATTTCCTTCTGGCTTCCCTTTTTCCGAAACTGGGCTCACTGACTTTGAAACTTCTGAACCAGTATTTATAGGCAAAATTCCCACAAAAGTAGAGGAATAAATAAAAACGAGCTTGGTAAAACATGGATGATTTTTAAAGTTGGGACGCATATGTACAGGTTCGTTATGCCAAACTCTACTTAACAGATGTATGAAATTTCCCATACTGACGTTCAAATAAACAAGCTCAGAGCTATTCTGATTCCTCCCAATCCTTGTCGCCAAGATGCAATGAGGTCCCGAGTCCTGTAAATCCATCCTTCATAACTGCTTTTTCCTACGTGTCTTCCTGTCCGTGGATTTCAGTTCAGTTGGGGTTGTCAGTCTTGTTTCAAAGTCAAGATGGTTACCGAACTGCAGATTTGATGCTTAGTCGCTAAGCTGTAGACTTACCCCCAGGAATGGTGGAAAGTAGTGGGAAAAAAGCCCTAGATGAGACCAGAGATGAAGACTCTAGGCTTAACTCTCCCATTCACTGTATGTTTGTGTCTAAGGAAACCACTCAATCTCTCACTTGGAAAAGAGGAAAGGGGTCGTGGAACAAATTAATATGAACTTGAGTTCCTTCAGCTGAATCTAGTCCAAAGATATTTCCCACAGTGTTAATCTTTTTATTAGTTGGCAACATTAAAAAATGAGGAACTTTTACAGGAACATTTGGATTCCTAGCTTCTTTTTAATGCTAACATCTGGCAACACTGCGTCTGCATTCCCACGTGGCGAGGACCAGCTGCACCCTTAGGATGGGTGTCTGTTCTCTAGGGTTCCTCTGCCCCATGCTCTGGATAGTTTCCTCCTATTTTACCTGCCCCAGCAGGTGGAGACATTTAGTTTAGGGCTCCTGTCTGCCTAAATGATCTCTGACATTGTTTTTCAGATTGAAATCTGAACAATTGACTTCGGCCAAAATGCTAAAGTTATTAGGAAGCTTTGACATTGTGTGTCTTTGCAGGCTTTATCCTAGTCTTTACAAAGTCTTACATTCATTTTTTTTCTTAGCTGTTTAAAGGACGACTTCTACGTCCACCTCTAGTTAAACATAGTTCACAACAGTGTGGACCACACCAAGGTACGTCCCTACCACCTCCACAGTGGAAGTCATCTCACCCAACATATTTTTGTTGCCCAGGCCACACGAGACTATTAATGGCAAAACCAAGACTAGAACTGAGAAATTCCAGTCTCTAGCCATCCCTGGTTCTTCAAGCAGACGTGCTGCTTTATATTTGACAGTCTCTAACCTCCTCTACAAACCCCTCTGTTCATTTATACCAGCACTCAAAACCCATAATTAGTCAGTTCATGTGTTTACTGTTGACCTGCTTATTGTCTTCCTGTGAGGGCGGGGACCTTGTCTCTCTGGTTCTTTAATATTCGTCCAGTGTTTGTGCAGTTCCTGCAGTATAACAGGTGTTCAGTAATATGTGTTGCTATAGCTCTCTGTATTAACATATGTGTATATATATATATGCATGTGTGGCAGATATATGTATGTGTGATTTATATATATGTATATACTCTACACATTTATACGTATATTCACATATATATATATATACACATAGAGAAAAAAAAATATATCACACATATGTATACATATTTATACACACATATACACATATGTGTGTGTTTGTGCATGTGTGTGTATACTGCATATAAGTGTCTATATGGTATCAGGGAAGAGGAAGCATATAATGTTATTTAATCCCAACTCCCACAAAAATGGCCCAGTGTGTTCTTTCCTGACTGTGACCCCTCCCTTATGATGTTACCTCTCTGAGGATGTCTTAACTCCGTCCACATGCCTATGTTATCACAGTGCTTTGCAATGGTTTTTTTTTTTTTTTAAAGCTCTAGAATCCTTTCTTCAGAGGAAATCCTACAAAGACTAATATATAAAACAGGTCAAAGGAGAATGGCTGCTCCAGCTTAAAGCAGAAGTGGTAAACCTTGGTCCCGTCTGCTCCTGCCCACTCCACCCCGACAGTCCCTAGAATCTCCCAAGGTAGGAGTTCACAGGCTCCCTGAGGCCAGTTTGAAAACCTCTGTGCTATGGAAGGAATCCCCCGGAGGGGCTGTGTGGGGAATGAGGACAGTGAAACTCGACAGCGGGTACCCACACTTCTGATGTAGGTAAGACCCTTGGGCACCAGAGGCATCTCAGCGGAACTGCACTGAATCATTTTCTCCTACCTCAGTATCAGCACGGATTGGGATAGCCTCATATACTCAACTTGATCAGTTGATGTAAATCGAGTCCTGATGTCCCCCATGAAGAAGGATTAATTTTCAACCCCACCTTTAGATATGATTAGTAAATTAGTGTTTATTCTCACTATGCAGTAAACAGGTGCCGTATATTTATAGCCATAATTAGCTGCACTAGTATTAAGGCACAATATTAATTATGTAACAACTACAATAAAAAACTTATGTCACATTTATTTTTCAGCATTCTCCTTTGCTGTGCCCACATACATCCCTTCTGCTGATGCAGAGGAAATTTTGGCGCGAAATCCCATCAGAATTAATGTGACTTACTCTCATACCTCTCATGAGCACAAATACGAAATAAACAACCTTATTTCCAGAGATGACTCTCACAATATTTGTATGTCTGCTAGTAGAATACATATATTTTTCTTTCCTGATAAAGCCAATAGAAGATGAAAAAAGAGTGTTGAATAATAGGATAGATTTTTCACAAAAGGGTGCATGCAAGATATTTATTTTAAAGTATAATAGGTAACTTATTAATACATTTCAAAAATGAAAATGGAAAATACTCTGGATATTCAGGTTTTATGCTAAAGAAAAAATTGTCAACAGCCATGACTAGATTGTTTTGTGAAAATCAGAGAAGATTCTAGTAACAAGATTCATTAAGGAAATGGCCATATTAATTTAAAGTGATTGAAATTTTGGTGCAAATTATGGATCATCCATTAGAGATGAGCAGAGGCTTTTAGCACATTAATCTGAAAGAGCAATAGAAGGATATCTTACTTCCTACGAGACTTAAAATACATGTATCTTTAGCTTCCTCACAAGATCAATCATTTGGGGAGTACGGTACTAGCAACACAAAATACATAGGAAAACAGATAACATATGGTTTGCATTTGCAAGGTATGCTGAGTGAAAAAAAGCATTTCACACCTTTTCCCTCAATTATAAATGCTATAAAAGAAATAGCATTGCCAAAAAAATGAATTTAACAAAAGAATCAAACGGACATATATATTGAAAACAGATCCTTTGGAGAGACAGAATATTTTTCATAGGATTGAAAAGACAAGGCCACGTTTGTTACTTCAATATTTCTTATCCAGGGTGAACTTTCAAAGAGTAAATGGCAAATGTTTACAGCCCCATAAGGCCAACGACGATAAAAGGAAATTTACAGTTGGCAAAGGCAAATATGTAAATAAGGTTTATAGCTCTTCCAAACATCAGGCATTCTAAATTGTGACAAGATAGAATATCTGTTAACTGAATGTGATCATTGCCAAATGCTACCTACCATCAACCTGGTAGACTGAGGCTATCAACGTGGCTGAACTGAAGAAGGAAGTCACTTTTTTCCCTTGAGAGCAAACCATAAATATGGAAAAAAGTAAAAGAATAGAGATATTATCTACTTTCTCTGGCTTAAATGGTAGCATGACCTTAAATATAAACTAGCACATTGCATAAAGGAATTGACAAAGAACATTGGTTTGGTGCCTCGTAGAGGTTGACATAAACCAATTTAGCATCCCACAACGAAGAACTGCGTGGTTTGCTGAACATGGTTGTAGGTGGGAACAAAAGTTCCTGAACCAAATTTCTGTTCCATGTGTTAAAGCATCCCAGATATAAATTTCTGAAACCAATCCCAGAGCATCTTTGGAATCTCTTGAGAAAATGGAGATATTAAAAGTGCCTTCAGACGTTGGTTCTGAGTCTACAGAATCTCCTTTTTCCCCCAAAATCCACAAATAGTTGTAACCTCAAGCCCTGGACCAAACCAGATGAAGAGACACATTTTTTATGACCTCTGAACTATGATAATTTCATAACTATTATTTAGGGTTTAGGCTCCTTCCATTTCATCCCCTGGAAAAACACCAGAGACACTAATATTTCCGGAAGCATCTCCACTTTCAGGAGTGTGACTCCTCCAGGGACCTCATGTTTGCACCTGACTGTGGAAGAAGAGAAAAGTCAAAGTCAGGTGCAATACCACCCAGCCATATAAATGCTCAAGTCCACTGTAACTCATTTTCAGCCGAGATCAAAAATAGCTGCAAAATAGATTATTACCACAGACTATGCAAGCTCTCTTACCTTTGCTGGTTTCCCTTGAATAATTTGCCTTTGAATTTTTTAATGCTAATCAGTGAATCAACGAAATTTGCTGTGAGTCCACCATGGTAAGAGTTGCTGAGGGGAATGCATAGAGAGAGAACTGCCAGGTCTTTGTCCTCAATGACCACACAAGATTAATAACCATACGGTGTAAATGGAATGGGTTCACTCTGAGGGTCTCCCCAGGGAAGAGTAAGTGGGCTAGTTCTTGAAGGATAATGAAGTTTCAGAGAGGAATCTGAAGGCACTTTCTGCGATGGAGAGAACCCTCATCTAATGTTATTTAGCACTCCAATTACCTCTTAAGTCAGAGAAAGAGAACAAACCCAAGACGACACTTAATCTAATCAGTTCTAGGAATATTACTGGAGATTTATCTTCCTGAAGTTGTTTGGTTTAAGATTTACATCCCAGAAGAGTGCCCGCTGGGGCACGATGTAGTCATGGCCTGAGTGGCTTCCTTTTAGATGAAGAAGGCCTCCGTTAGGCACCAGGCAGGGGATCAGGGAGGTAAAGTCCACAGATGAGGCAACCCAAAGATATTATACTACCTCAGTCCACTAAAGTAGAGCTCTTGCATAATTTATCCTGGGGCACAGTCCCAGATCCTATGGAGACGATCCGTTAAAAATCTTGGGACTCACGGATAAGTTCAAGAAAGATTCTGACTTTTCATAGGATATAGATCTCATTTCATTTTCCCATATTTCTGTACACCCAATGGAGTATTGAAAAACATTTTACTTCATATGCTCAAAGATCCTTGGAAGCTCCAGGCAGTTGATGTGGAATGCAACAGCCCATATTTATGTAAAATATACCCAGACCTCACCTTCAGCAAATGGTGGCAACTTAGATTTGGGTCATAATGAGAAGTTTCACTTATTCTGTAAAACAATGCATTTTTGTTCTCTAATTATTTTAGAATTTGCTTTTCTCCCCAACTCCTACCTGATCATAGAGATTAGATAGTAAGCTCTCAGAGACAGTTACCTAGTTTATACATGAAAGCAGAGAAGACTACACTTTTTTAATATTGCCCCCATGGTAGCCAGAATTCTGAGATGGCTGCCAAGATCCCTGCCCCTGGTGTGCGTACCAAGTACAATCCCATTCCCTTGACTGGGTGAGAGTGTGAACATGATGCTTACATTACATTATACAGCAAAGGTGAAGGGATTTTGCAGATGTGATTAAGGATACCAATTTAGTTGATTTTGAACTAATCAAACTGGAGACTGCTCTGGGTGGGCCAGAGCTAATCAAGTGAGCCTTTAAAAGGAACTGGGCCCATCCAAAGGAAGAGATTGCAAGTATGAGACAGACTATGTGGGAGCTCAGAAAGGACTTAAGATTGGCCTCCAGGAGCTGAAAGTGGTCTTCTGCCATTTGCCAGCTGGACAAAGGACTGAGGACTGAGGTCTTCCATTCACAAGGACATGGACTCGGCCACCAACCTGAGGGAGCTTGGGAGTGAATCTTTCCCTCATTAAGCCTCTAGTTGAGGACACAGCAGGCTAACCCCTTGATTTCAGCCTGTTGAGGTCCTGATCAGAGAACCCAATTAACCTGTACCTGGACTTCTGTCCTATGAAACTGTGAGCTAATAGACGGGTGTTGTTTTAAGCCACTGTGTCTACCGTAATTTGCTATGCAACAATAGAAAACTAATACAACACCCCATCAGTAAAAGTTTGTGAATACAGCGGCCAGCCCAGTGGTGCAGTGGTTAAGTGTGCACACTTTGTTTCAACGGCCCGGGGTTCGCCAGTTCGGATCCCAGGTGCAGACCTACACAGCACTTATTGAGCCATGCTGTGGCAGGCGTCCCACATATAAAGTAGAGGAAGATGGGCACGGTTGTTAGCTCAGGGCCAATCTTCCTCAGCAAAAAGAGGAGGATTGGCAGGGGATGTTAGCTTAGGACTAATCTTCCTCAAAAAATAAATTAATTAATTAATTAACTAAAAAAATTGTGAGTACACATTTCCGTACGTTAGTATTTATAGCATATTACTATCAATCTTAATATTCAAGATTAAAAGATCTTGTTTTCTTATATTTTTAGTAAAATACAATAAATAATTGCTCTAATACTTTTTCTTGCATCCCAGTGTATTCAGCACTCTGGGGTGAAGACATCCCAATTTGTAAACCCTTTCACTACCTTAGAAGATTATGAATTTCCTCTCTCTTTAGAAAATTCCTTGTGCTTGGCCCTTCTTAAATACCCAATAAAATCAGAAACCTCCACGTTCCTCCTACAGGCAGTCATCCCTGAGATCTTCTCGTTCTCTCACCCCGCATTTATTTGTTATAAAGTCCTGCAACTGCTGCCATTTGTCTAGTCCAGGCACCAACATCTCTCCCCTGGACTGTGGGAATAGACTCGCTCTGCTTCCATCTTGCCCTGGCCTCATCATTTTTTTGCACAACACTTATAGTGATCTGTAAATGCATATCTGATTATGTCACTTTCTAGCACAAATGTTTTCAGCATAAAATCTCAGGGTGAAATCCAAAACTTGTCTGAAAGGTCCCTATCTCTCTTACTATTTGCAGCTCCTGTCACTCTCATTGGCCCGTGCCCTCCAGCCACACTGGCCTCCCCTTTTATTTGACTGTGCTCTGATGCTTCCTAACTGAGCATCTTGATGTACACCACGCCCTCTACCACTGCACTCTTCTCCCACTCCCTTTGCCTGGCTCTACTCCTCCATCCTTCCAGTTTATTTTTCTATCATTTGCTCAGAAAAACTTCCTCTGATGCCCACTCCCAGATCTTACTTAGGTGTCCAAGTTAGCAGCTCTCATCTCACTCATTACTTGTGTTCAGAGAACTTTTCATAATTAATAATCCCATATTTATTTTCACCAGTAATTTATCCAACTGATGGAAGCTTCCAGGACAAAGGCTCTCTGTTCTGTTCAACCACTGTGACACTAGTGCCAGCAGGCTCCCAGGCACATCAAGAACTCTCAACCAATACTTGCCAAATGAATAAGTGAAACTGTCAATTATTAATTAACTGGTTATTTATTTGATATTGAATAACTGAAGTTTCCAAAGATAAAAAGAAAGTCACATTAAAAAGTAAAGTTTACCAATCGTGACAGGACCAGGTGTGATCAGAAGATGGAATGAATTCAGTTGGCAAAGATCTGCAAAGACTGCTTTGACTTTCCTGTTTCTCTATCGCACAAAGTCAGAAAGATGAGTTTGGTTATTCCCATCTCTGCTGCTCATGTAGATCTTAGCAAAGAAGGAAACGCAGTAAAAATCCTCGAAATAGGTGGCTGATCACCGTACTAGTGGCGAAGATTATATTCACACTCTACTTTTACAAAATTCTTGACATGGTTTTGCCATAGGAAATAAATCCAATATCATTACAAAGGGAAAACAGAACAAGCAAAGGCCCAGGGCAGATGACTCATGCTCCAGGAGAAGGCGGTGGAGTTGCTGTGGTCTGATGGCAGGATGGATAAAAACGATCAAGTGAAAAGCTCCTCATTTCCCACCAAGAGAAGCTGCATTTTTCAGTTATTTCCCAGACTGCAGTCCCTTTGTAACAGAAACAAACCTGTCGAGAAAACTCTGGAAAATTGTGGTATCTTTTCTGGCTGCATATACATTTTTAAGGCAGTCCATAAAGCCTCTGGTCATCCCCATCCTCTGCAGTGTGGTGGACTGTTTGCAAAGATGGATGCAACAATGCCTCCATCCCTGGACCATGCCCCTTTGCCATGTAATTCTGTGCTCCTCCCATCAAGAGCCTCTTTCTCCTCCCTAGAAGGGAGCTGGCCCCATGACACGGTCTGGTGAATGGAAAGCTGAGAAAGTGATGGTGGTATAGGAGTTCCTGCCTTCTCCTCAAGAAGATTTTCTGCTTTCGCTCTTGTCCTCTTGTGCCCTGAGATTACCATATAAAGATCCCTGGGCAACACTCCTTGAGAAAGAAAAGATCCTAGAGAAAGAGTCCCAGCCATCAGCTAAGACCAACCACCAGAAAAATGAATGATTATGCAATAGATACGTGGGTAAAAAGTATGGAGAAAAGGCATATGTGAATGCCATCTGATATTACCGTGACCTGGAAGCCTTGGAACCGTGAATGTGATATTCCTCTTAATTTCATAGAATCGCTTTATACATAATGAAGATCTTGGACGTGTTACCCGTCTTCTGGCTCAATCAGAGAAAATGAACTCATAAACAAAGCACAAGGAATGAAAAAGAGGAGATCAGTTACTGTTGCAGTCCTGAGGCTGGTCTCTAATTTTTTCCAGTTCTTTCTCTTCTCTGCTTCTTCAAAGTTAGGTGTGGCTGTGGGATTCACTTTGGCCTTTGAAATTTGAGCGGAAGCCCTAAGAACTGTTGTGTATAGACACCGTTCACCCTTCTCTTTTCATATACACAGTGAGCAGCCAGGGTCCCGAGGGTGGTTCCATCTGCCTGGATTCTGTAGTGAACATAAGCCAGTCTCCAGCTGTCCGAGATGAACACGTAGCAGAGAGTGGGCTTGTTACTGTGGTGTGAACTCTCCCATCTTGCCAGATAGAGATGCTTGCTCACACAGTAGATCCTAGGCTGTTTATGTGTGATGGATATTTATTTTACCGGAAGTGTTGCCCCCCAAAATGTTGCTCAGAATTTTTAAGAGGCAAATTCATTCCTCTTTGAATGCTTATTCTCAAAAAGGAGAAAAGGCAATAGTTTTGTTGAAGAGAATAAAAGAACAACACTAAATTACAGGTATTTCATCACTCTGTCCTATGAAATCTTGCATAGATATTGAGACTGTAGACATTTTTCTGTGCATGATATTTCACTTTTAGGCTAACTTTATATCTCAAATATAAAATTGCTTAACATCTAAGTGAAGATTTCTGTATCCTGGAGTCATCAGAATTATTGCTTGTACATGAAATCTTCTTGCTGATAACTTCATATTTTAATATCTAAGGAATATAACAAATAACTGTTTACAAAGTATAAGGAAGCCCATAGCACCGAATAATTTTAACACTGGCTCCTAAACATGAGAGTTGGTGACTTGAAACCACGATTCTGCAGATGGTTAAGAATGATTTTCACATCAGGTGTCTTAATAAAGAGGCTGAGTTTCATGAGTCATTACTCTGAGGGGCCCTGTGAACCACTGCCTATTTTAGAAAGTGAGAACGGAATAGTTTTCTGAAACAGGAAAAAAGGCAAATACTTGATTTTCACACAAGCAAACATTAGCCTAACCTTCTTCCCTGCTCCTTTAGCTTTTGTCACTCCTCCTATTAGAGAACTACTCCCACTGTTCTATGAAATAAATCTGTTCCTCCATTTGACTGAGGGACCTTTCTGGGTATAAACACAGCCCATATGCTGCTAAGGACTTTTTATGTAATAACTTACAATCACATCGTGAACATATGAGGTAGGTGTTATATTTCCCCATCTTACAGATGAGGCACAGAGAGGTTAAGTGGCTTTTCTAATGTCACATAATGTGTAAGAAGCAGAGCTGATATTCAAACCAAAGACTGGTGCTTTCCAGAGCCTGAATTTATTCATCAATGTGGTATAATTTAAGTGGCATCAGAAATGTTTTCTTTGCATCCAAACATATACCCACAATGATTTATGAACCACAGTGCCTAAACTTTTACTATCAGAAATAGGTATGTTAGGATTTACCATTGTCCTTTCTATTAGTTCTTTTTAAGTAATGTAATGCTGCTGGAAGGAGTAACATATTGAGTTACTAATGTGTATTACATTATTAAAATCATTAAGGTGTACTTAGTTATAGATTAATTTTCAGAGAGTTAGAGGCAGAAGAGGTCACAAGGTACCAAAAAGCCAGGACTCAACCAAATGGGAAAGCACCAGAGAATGGGCATGTGGAAGGTGGGCACCACAGGCTAACCTAATTTCTATGACCATTATCTCAGAGCTTGTTCTCTTTTTAAAGAAAACACCTCCTCCAATATCATAGAAGGGCCATATTTTCTATATTATTTATTATAAGTAGAAGGACTAAAGGAACACGTTTCGACTCTTGATATTTGATTGATTGAATGATTGTAGGGTTTTCTTTGGTAAGTGCAATCCAAGAGCATCAAGAGTAAGGGAGAGAGAAATGAGCCAGGAAGGAGGGGACTGCACACACAGTGACCCTTCACCCTGTGGGCCACTGTTGCATGGCTAGTTTCTAGATAGCCAGTGGACCATGTAAGACATCTCTGGAAAGGCTGATATGGAGAAATCACCATCTTAGAAAAGCCCCTTGGAGGCAGGAATGGAGAGAGAATTCATCCCAGGTCTAAAGCTGATCAAAGTTTACCTCAGAGGGGATATGATTCCCAGTGAGTGATATTTTTCATCCAGATAGATGCATTGTCGTTGCGATTTTACTGTAAATTCATGTCTACATATGCTGGCTGAATTAACTTGGAAGGTATTGAGTGTTTGATTGGAAATGTGAGAATGGGAGAAAAACCCGCTTGGTCTTTGGGGCTGCCTAACAGATGCTTGACTTTATAACCACAACTCACAGAACTTATAACCTTTGGCTCTCTTAGTTTAGTACCAACTTAGGAGTCAATGGAACACGCAGTTCGTTGCTTGGGCAATGAGAGTTCATTTTAGTGTTGTTGGATCCATTCCATTCTTGACTCCATGAGTCTCTCTTTAATATCCAGTTATAAATGATAAGATTCTGACTTTTGAGAATATTGGAGAAATGAGACAGCATACAGAATATACTAAATGATTTTTTTTGTGAGACCCTGGACAGAAATTGTAGAATGAGTTATAGACCTCGAGAGGTTTGCGCCATCAGGAGGCTATTCATAAAAGCACACCGCTTACAATGGCAGGTATCTGAGGACGCGAGCCAGAGGGTAATTAAAGTTAATTGATATGTTATTGTTCTCTGTGTTGTAGCATTAAAGTAGAGGAAAAAAATGAGTGTTAACTTGTCAAATGGCTCTTCTATGTAACAAAACTGGAAACGAACAAAGACAGTCATGAAGGAGGTATTAAATGAATATTTTCATTGACCTTGAACTTCGCCTCCTCCCCAAACAGAATGGCAAAGCATAAAGACAATTGTTCATCTACCATGCATTTTTAAAGGGTACAGATTTACTTAAATGGTGGTTTCTGATTATGGAAGCAGTCATTTAATTGAAAAACATTTGCGTCTTTTGTTAATAATTTCATCCACATTAAGGTTCAACCATAGTTCCTTAACTATATTAGCAATTTGACCTCTTTGATTATTATGAATTGGGTTCATTTTTTTCTTCTCTCCACTCTTTCCATCTACCCAACATGCACACACAGAGAAAAATCTGCTTAAAATAATTCAAGGTTAGTCTATGCCAAAAGAGTTAACTGATTACAGAAATCAAGAGTTGAGTTCTATTTATTCTGCAGGTGCAACATCCATCCATAACTTACTAAGGCATCCCTACATGTTTTCTGCTTTCTCATAAATGGTAATATATAAATTTCCATTGGATAAATCAGTAAAATAATCAATTAGGGTAAACAACAGCAACTAACATTTACTGAAATATATGCGTCCCAGGCACACATTGCTTATTTTTCATTCTCATAATTTTATATTAGGAACTATCATTATTCCTACTTCAATGATGAAATTTAGTCTTAGACGTTTAGTTGCTATAAACTGTTTCTTTTCTCCTCAAGCATTATCTGTTTGATGTCAGGAATCTATTCCTGAAAAACAGACTTTCTGCATGGAAACAGTAAGAGCTCATTTTCACCTATTTTAAATGATAAAAATGGTAATGTGTTACGTCAAATCAAAACCTTGAATCAAGTTCCTCAACAGTAACTAAAACAAGTAAAATACTTAGAGATAGGTAAGAAAGTATCAGGTTAGGATGTCAAATGCCTAAAGCTTTATTTCCTGACCGACACAGTGAATACGGCTGTTGACAGTGATTTTGAATGAGTAATATGACTGCTCTTAGAGCCGGCAGTATCCAAGGTGGACATGCCCTAGGCTGGGGCTCCTCTCATTTTCCAAAGGACTCTCAGAGTCTACCAGTTGTATTTGGAACGTAACTTGAGGTGGACATGCACACTGATTTGTTTAAAATGACTACAGAGTTTTGAGGTTTTGAACATAAATTTTTTTCTTTGTAAAAATTAGCCATAGATTATTTTGATGAGAATTATCTATATATATGAGAAATACAAATAACACAAACAGTAATTGAAGAGTTTAATAAAGGACTATTCATAAAGGTATGGGGAGGGCTGAGGGAAATGCACCCTAGGCCTGAAAAGTTGAGGGGAGTCTTAGAGATACCTAGAGAAAGTAGCTACAAGTGTTGAAGAGGCCACCTGGAGGAAGCTGTGGCCTTAGCAGAGGGACAGTGTCACCCCACAGCTCACCTGGGAGGGCCCTTGGGAATAACTATCCCAACCACATTCTCCTCCTTTTCTCTGATCTCCTGCTGGTCTCCCATTGGCCAAACCCAACTGGAAGCCAGAGACCAAGGGAGCCTGTTGATGGAGTCCATAAAGGTCAACCTTCCAGGGCATCAAGTAGGGTGTAGAAAGTGGATCTGAAGGGACAATTTGAAAATATCCATCACAACAAGCAGTTTTATTGTGCCTTGAATTCTCTGGCTTTATCCTCTTTGGGTTGGTATCTA
This sequence comes from Equus caballus, assembly GCF_041296265.1. Taxonomy (NCBI): domain Eukaryota; kingdom Metazoa; phylum Chordata; class Mammalia; order Perissodactyla; family Equidae; genus Equus; species Equus caballus. Next base: position 45,594,250 of record NC_091710.1, read on the forward strand.
CAAACGATATCAACCCTCTCCTTTTCCCCTATCTGCCAGAAGCAAAACATTGAAGTGGGAACCTGGCTCACCCCAAAACCCATAACAAATTTCTTATTGTAGAGATTTCTCGCATAAAAATTGCATCCAAAAAACTCTAGTCAGACCAATGAGTAAATTATTACGTGTTCCAGACAAGGAAACCCCAAGAGATATAGGTTTTAGGCCTTTCCTTTGCAATGAAAATATTTGTAGATGGGGTCTATCTATAGAAATTGATTCAACTCAAATCCCCTGAATTTTCCAAATTGGCTTAGAAGCCTTAGGCATTTCAAAACTACCACTGCCTCCAAAATCTTTGGCCAGAAATAGACTCCTACTTCAATACAGCAGCTGCAGACATCAGCAACTTGAAGGAAGTTAAAACTGACACTGCCAGAGAGCTAAATCACCCTCTGGTCAACAGCTGATGGGCAAACAGCCCCTAACCCCCTTTTCCAGCAGCATTCAAGCAGAGGGATGGTTATATCTGCCGATGAGTTCCATCTCCATGGAGCTCTTTCAGTCTTGGAAAGCTTTTGCCTCGTTACCTGAATGAAGTGCTGCTGAGAAGACACAGCTAATTGCTTGCTAGCTGTCTAAGTCAGTCAAAGATGCATGATGGAACCCAAATTGGAGTAAGTCATCATTGTTGATGACTTGGCTCCCAACTCACCCTACACCGCCTGCGGGAACTCATAAGTGCCGAGGTCTGTCACAAGGGTAGACTCCTCAGAGAAGGAGCCTGCTACACTCAGGGGAAGTAAATGTCAAAACCAAGCCAGTGACTACAAGCTTTATATTGTTGTACTCAGTTTTCAAAGGTGACACCACTGATGGTGATCATGCCGTGAATGTGTAGGGAGGCTGGAAACTCTGATACAGAACTTCAGATTCAATCATACTAGCTCTCTTAAAGGCTGCCCTTCAGCCTGGGGCTGCTGCCACTAGTTACAGAACCACAGAAGATTTATTTCCCCAGTCCACCAAATGAGCTATCGCTTGCTGATGTATATGTTTTCATAGACATCCTTTCCAATGGTGATATTGGCTTCTCTGATGGAAGTCTGCAGGGTATCTGGTTTACTCCTGATGGTTCCACAGGCCCACAAATAAGCTACAGGGTAGAAGGAGAGATTCCTCTTTAGAGTGATTAGTACAATTGTAATTAGGTGCTCCATATTTTTAATCATTGTTCACTAGCTCACTGACAATCATGTCACTCCCAGCTTAAACCTTTCAAAGACTTTTTATTGTAAACAGAATAAATCACCAACTCATAACCATGCAGATCAAGGTGAGGTCTTGTGTCTTTGACAGCTCTCACATTCTGTCCAGCCGGAGTTCTTTCCCATCCTGGCTCTATGCTCACTCTTCTCACTGCAGGAAGACATCCCCCTGATTCATTCTCAATCATCTAGTCTCTGCTGAAGTATCACCTCTTCAGAGCTAGTCTAGATTAATTGCCTGCCTCCCACTCACTCCGTGTTATACCACCCTATATATTTACTTCCTAACACCTACTAAAATTGAAATAAGCTTTAAAAAATTTTGTTTGTTTGTTATTGTCTACCACCGCTATTTTGTTCCCTATAGAATCCCCAGTTCCTACGACAATTCTTAACAAATAGTAAGTATGGAATAAACATTTGTTGAATGAATTTCTCTAAATCTAAATTTCACTGGACCATCCAGCATCTGCCTATCAATCAGTTTGCAATAGCTATGTGCAAAATTTTGTGAATATGGGTGCCTTAGTGTGTGTGTGATGGTGGGTGCATGGGTAGCGAGATGATGGGAATATAGATGAAACATGTCCCTGTTTGCAGAAAGAGGGGTTCTACCACCTTCTCAGGTTTCAGAAATATTAGCATCTAAAATATACTGATTCCCCCTTAAGCACATGTATATACTCATTTTTAAATAAAGTGACATCATAGTAGATGTTACCTAAATGATTAAATCAACTTGGAAATTGTCACTAGGGATATTTCTTTTTCATGTTCTTATTTAGATTTAATTGCCAAAGGAAAAGGGGAAAACAAGTCTTCATTGTCTCTCTCACGCTCTCTCTTAGCCTAAATCGAGAAGACTTGCTCTAATAACCATGAAACTAACACAGGAAATGGGACTCTTAGTTACCATTGGTTATTAAAAAACCACTTAAAATTTTCCTGCCTCAATTTTCTCACAGTAAACTTCCTTCTTTATGTGGGTAATAAAATGACTTTCTAAAGTAAGAAGTATTAGTCCCTAGCAGATGGTAAAATATCTTCCCTACAGGCAGATTGATCAAAATTTCTCATTCTTGTGTCTTCTCATTGCCACAATCACTATGAACACAATCAGCTAACATATTTGGCTCATGAGGTACCCTCTGACCTCATAGAATTAATGCTATATTTTAAAGTAGGACAAAAATTCTCTCTAAGCCTTAGTGGGAGCACGGCTGGTATAGAAAGCCCTTATAATGTATTCTGAGCTGTTGGGAGTTCCTTATATTGGATGTTTGATGTACCCATTCTGTTTTGCTTTCCTCTGAAATAATTCATTTGCCTTCTAAATGGAATCATGAAAATACTTAATAAAAATGGTAATACATCCAAGGGCACATGGTTATAACTGAAGGATTGATGTAAAGAAAATTCCAGTGAGTGAAGGTAGGGGGTGGTGGGTGGCAGCTGAAGGAGGGGTGGGGGTATTCATTAAGAGACAGGAGGCATCAAGACATTTTTCTTTTGAAAGACATTGAGTTGTGGTCGGGACTCTTTTTGTAAATTTTACCTGGGGCTATTGTGTCTTTCTCTGGAGGATCATTCATGACCAGTCACAAATCAGAGTACAGCGGAGAACTGCTAGTTAGAAAATTAGACCAGAGAACCGTTTTGAAGGCATAGACTCTCACACCCCAGGTCTGGTGAGTCTTGAAAACATAAGCATTACAGATGAACCTCTCTGATCAGAGAGAAGTCATTTAAGGAAGATAAATATAAATTTCTACACATGATCAACAGTCAAAAAGCTGGGAACATGATCCCAGCAGCAAGCTTTGGATTCTATGTTTTCTTACCCCTGCCCTCCATCTCCAAAAGATAAATAAAAGTCTGATCAAGAGGACCTTAGGGCAGGAGCATGATTCAACTCTGTCTACAAGCTAGTTGAGTCCGTACTCACCTTTCCCCCACCCTTAGTCCATGGCCTGCCCTTTCTCAATAGCTTTACTTGCACTCCTATAATCCTTACAGTTTAATTAGCTCCTAGAAAATCACAATTGAAGGAGCTACTTACGGCCCCAAAGTTAATTATTGCTGAGCTATGCAGAGGCCTAGAAAACTGGTAAATAGTTTTTTCAACGCTCAAAGTTGCAAACCACCGCCAGGAGTCCCTGAGACACCCACTGATCATCTTGATGGTGTCTTACGGCCAGGAAGACCACAGATCCCGTTGATCTTCACTAAGAAAAAGTGATAAGCCCACACAGGGAGAGGAAAAGCTGAAAGCGGAGACTGTGCTAAATTCGAGGACATTAAAAAGGAGTTCCTTGGGCAATATTGCCCTTAAAATGTGGTGACGTTTCAGAATTACTTAGAGGTTAAACATCTGGATTCTTGGGTCTCACCCAAACTTTTGGAATCAGAATTTCTTGAGGTGGGGCCCAGGAATCAGCATTGTAATTGAATTTGGTTGGTTGTGTCTAGTGATTGCCAAAAACAAACAAAAGAAATCATTCCAAAAAAAGAAGAAGGACAGCATTCCACTAGGCTCCAGGAGGTCTGCAGGATAAAACCCAAGATGACGAGGATGGGGAAGCTGATAGTAACGGTAGCTCATGTCAGTGGTTCTTAAATAGTTTGGTTTCAGAACTCCTTAAGTTGAAAAACATTTAAAGACTCCAAAGAGCTTTTGTTTATGTGGGTTATATCCATCAATATCATATTAGAAATTTAAAATGAGAAACTTTAAAAAATTCATTTATGAATTCCTTTAAAATAACAATAATTGACCCATTATATGTTAACAAAAGTAACAAATTTTAATGAAAAATAACTATACTTTTCAAAGCAAAACTATAGTGACAAGAATGGCATCATTTTATATTTTTGTGAATCTCTACACTTACAGATTTGCAGGTCTAGCTTTCCAAAAGACAGAGATTCTCCTACCTGCTTCTGCATTCAATCTATTTTGAAATTGCAGGTCATGTGGCTTCTGTACACTCTTAGCTCACTCATGAGAGAATAAGAGTAAAGAAGTCAAATAACATCTTAGCATCATTATGAAAAGAATTTTGATCTAATGGACCCAAGGAAAGGATCTCAAGGATTCTCCTAGCATCCTCTTACCCTGACCACAGTTTGAGAACAGACAGCTTATGTTAATAAGCCAACATGCTTCTGAGCTCTTTATGTCATTTAATCCTCACAACAACCCTGTGAGGGACACACTATTATCATTATCCCCATTTTACAAGTGAGGAAATTGAGGCAGAGAATAATTATATGAAGCCAGTGGCACAGCTGGACTTACACTCAATAGTCTAATTCCAGCACCCTAGACCTTGACCCTGACACTATACTGCCTCCCGCTTTAGAAAGCTGAGGGCAGGCGTATTCCCAGGACCTTCGAAATAAGAATACAGACAATTAGCAAAGGGTTTGCAAGGTGGCTCTGGGACTTGAACAGCCAAGCTCCTCTGACCCTTCCATACGTCCCCAGCCTGTGGCTCCTGGGCTCCCATTGGATCAGCTCAGCTTTGCTAGCGTGGCCTCAGCTCTGAGGTGAAGGGATCCTTTAAAAGACGGAAGCATGCCATAAATACTTAAAACAGGGAATTGCAAATCTGGGGACAACAAGGAGAGGTCCCTCTTCTATTTGTCACTCAGGCTAGAGGCAGAGTGCTCTCCACAATTAATTTCTCTCTTTGCAATAGTGACCCGTCCTAGAGAAACAGAGCCCATCAGTAGACCAGCATCCACAAATACACGAATTCTCTCAGTCTTTCCCAACCTATCAAACAGCGCCATAGGAATTAGGACAACTCTACTTTTACAAAAAATAAAATGTCATAAACTTTTAAAAGTTGCTGTGCAGCAAAATTTAAAATTTATTAAAAATGTAATAAAATATATGGCTGTAATATTTTTGGATATAAATATTTTCTTGATCTTGACAAAATAGGATTTAACCTCCCTGAAATGGGTGTCTAAACAGTGTTCTATCTTTTTTATTCAACCAAGTAATGTGCCGCTTGTTGCACAATATTTTTAAAAATCTTTATCTTTAGGATATCTAGGCTTAAACTGAAGTAATATTATGACTTTCAGCTAAGGAAAAATTAATTAGTGTGTTAGGCCTTTGGGCAAAGTCTTCTCTTCTTGCTATCCGGTGTTTTAACAGACTGCCCATTCTATCAAATAAGAAGAGAAAAAGAAAACACACACACACAAACTCCTTAAAGTTGGCAAGGACACAGTGAGGTACAGCCTGGCCATTGGTTGTAAAGACCCCATTGGAACTGAAGGAGTTAACTACTCTGATCTCTCTTCTCTCTGGCTCACTTCTTAACCAAAGAATCATTTCGATCTCTAAGCTGTTTCTAATTAGGTGTTAATGACCTCAGAGTTGTGTGAGTTTACCATGTTCTGTACCTCATTTGATTTCCCCCCTGGGCTAAAACAATACCAAGAGGATTGAAATGAAGATAAAATACACCTCTATGGTCCCCATGGTTATTGGATCAGAGATGTATAAATACAGAGAAGTCTGGAGGGAAAGATTATTATTAACACTAGTTCCATGACCTATGCTAACCAAGAAAGGAAAGTAATTATAGTGCTTTGGTGTGCTGGGTGAGGGGGTCCTCATACTCCGAAATCATGAATGAAACTAAGGCACAGAGTACCACTGGCGCTTCAGAATCCTAGAGGTCTGAGGACTAATGGCTACTCTGTACAGAAGGAATGTAACAAAATGACACACAGTCCCTGAGAAGGGTCAGAAAAAGAGCATTTTTTCCTGAGGTAAAAGAGCCACACTTATCATTCACCTCCGTAACAAGGACTAAGTCAATAAGAAAATAATCGAGTAGAAGAAAAATAGACGTACTATACACGGTGTCTGATAGCAAAAGGCAACACTATCAAGAGCTTTCCAGAGTGATTTTATACAGACTTTACAGTGAATGCCAAATGACAAAATTTGTCTTTTAATTGGTGAATTAAATGACTCTTACAGGCATGTGTACCTGCCCTCTATCTACCGCAGCTTCCTGTTTGTGAATGAATGAGGATGAGGTAAATCTTTAGTCTCTACCAATCCTCAGTGCAACACTTTATTTATTTGCGTTTTAAAGTTTGCACTCATTATAACTCTGTAATTGGCAATGCCTCTTACTAAGGACTCATTCAGTTGTTAAAAAAAAAATTCTCAACAGATTTTAGCCAAGGAATAAGAGGAAAAAAGAGTTACCCAACAAAATTTCGAATGTTGTAAAACAAGATGAGTCATTTTGAAGTGCTGTTAAGTCCATAAATCTTGAACAGACTCGAAAATATGCCTGAAAATAAAGTGACCAGGGTATTGTTTAAAGAGGAAAAAAGAAAAAAAAAGAAGAGAGTGGAAATAAAAGCTTGCCAAGGTGCCACTGCAGCATATTGACCGAGCTGGTAAAGTCACCATGATTAAAATGGAGTAATTCACTTTGAACTAACTCTAGTTGACTCATCTCACGTGCCTGAGGATTGTCTGTGGCGAGCCCAGACGAAATCTTTTGTGCTTTGGTTAGCCATAAAGCTTGGAAATCATTATTCTTTCAAAGATGAACATGGATAACAGAGGAAACCAGAAATATCTGTGCTCTTGTATTGTCCTTTCAGCCTACAAGTAGTCTAGCTGTGCGGCTTCAACACGGGTGAGGTTGTTATAGGTGTACCAGTTTAAAGCTCATAAAACCTTCTTCACATCAAACCTCCATCAGTCAATGAATCGAGCTTATTAACACGGCAAAACACCTTGTGTAGGACGGGTACAAAATGTAATCAACAGTGATGAAGGTAACTCCCTGGCTCTTGAAACCTACAAATTTGGCTAAGATTATTGTTAGTAACCAAAGCATGAGATTGGTTGAGCTTTTTGGACTTTTCTAGTGGGCTGGCCACATGACAGTGTAACCCATTTTGTTTTGTTTTGTAGAAAAACCGAACAATCTGTTAAGAGCAGATGTTTTGCATTTTTTGGTGGGAGTGCAGTGGTGGGATTAAGAAACCCTTATGACTGTTGCACTTCTCGCTCTGCCCTGAAAAACACGTAGCTTCCATTTCAGGGGCCGCTTGATGTCTGCATATCTGAGTACCTACAGTATATTATAATCCAAAAAAACAAAAGAAAAAAATCTGCTAAACACCCTGTTTTCCCTTCCCCTGCAGTTATTTATGAGGCAAATTTACAACATATTTTTACGGGTTAGTTATAACGTCACATCGCTCATTTCTACAATTTTTGATGCAGAAATGAATTGTCTCTCCTTTCTTCAGTGGGTTAAACACCTCTTTTTGGATGCTGTTATGCCACTGTGTAAAAGACAGTGAAGGGAGGTACAGGAAACTGGGTTAAAAAGCTTAATATAACCATACTAGGTTGACAAAGCTTAGGATTAAAATTCAGTCACGCATGCAAAAAATGTAATAAATGAATGAAAATGTATGTTATGGGTCATTTCTGCTTTAATAGTACCTTTGTGCTATGGAATCCAAATAGCAACAGTCATCTTATACACGCCTCACAAATGAAATGACATTAGGTTTCGAGGAACCTAATGACACACAGCTAGCACAGAATGAGGCTGGTGCCCACCGATTTATTTCGTGCAAACACGCAGGGCATGTAGAGACAACTTATCCGTCTAGGATAGGGCGCCATTTAAAGCTGCTGCAACATTCTTGTTGTGGTTCGTCTCCATTTTTCTGCTAAATAGAGGTTTTCTTTTTCACTCCACATAAAGTCTTCAACCATCTCAAGCCTTCTAATAAATTGCAAACTCTGTAACAATATATCTTCTATTATGCTGCTTGTTACTTTACTAAGACAGGAAATTAAAGCGATAAAACACTTTCAAAATGATAAGGTACACTCAGGCAGTCATTTTTCTTATGTTCCAGTATTATTCTTCAAAAGACCTTTTACGATACTAATATTAAATTCTTTGAAGTCTGAAGAATCTGTTGAAAGTGTTGAATTTCTAAGATATAGAGCTCAAATATTGCATCTACTCATGCATTTATTAAAATGGAATATGTGGGAGAAAATTTTAAAACACAAAATACAATACGGTTGAATAATATATGACCAGATACATTTCAAGTCCACATTAGAGAGTCCATTGTGTGGAACTTTGATTGAATGCTCAGGAAAATCTATTTTGCTTTTTCTCACCTTATGTGGCCAAATGCACAACATATGTGGTCGTTCATAGGAAAGGCTGGTAAGCGAAAGCGAAGCATGGGAAACCAGACAAATACCATAATGGTCACTTATGCAGCATGTTCACATAAAGGAAATTGAATCAGGCTTATGAGGCTGTGCATTCTTTATTAACCTCCTAGAAAAAGGTCAGACAACTGTTCTTTTAATGGTAAGAACGCTGCGTGAAAAGGGCTAAAAGAGAAATGCAAAAAACTGCAATATATTCGAGGCAGTATATGAGGCAGTTGTATTAAAAAGCTTAGAGCAATGTGGAAAAAAGCCCTCTTCATTGACTATTATGAACAAAAGTGTCTTATTTTCTTTTCAGCAATAAGCATTTCCACTCAAACTTATGGAAAAAGAAGTAGAAAGAAGGTAAACGGAGACAAGGAAAACCGTTGAAAGTGTAAATTTAGAAGAAACAAGAGCTTATAGAAAAAGGAGTAAAGGGGCGTATGTGTATGGTGATGGATAAAAACTAGACTATTGGTGGGAAACACGATGCAGTCTATACAGAAACTGATACATAATAATGTACACCTGAATTTTACACCATGTTTTAAGCCAATATGATCTCAATAAAACAATTTAAAAAAATGATCGAATAAACAAAATTCTCCTCTCTTCTCTGCTTTCAGCACTTCATTCACACGCGCATTCCTAGCCACTTCCCTCCCTCCCTCCTTCCTTCCTTCTCTTTGCAAAGGTTTGCAAAAAAAGCAGGCTGAAGGATGAGCATTCTTTCCCCCAAGACTAGCAAAACCCCAACTTCCCATTAGGTAAATTTGCAGAGTTGCTTGAGCAGTGCGGGAATTTTCTTCTTCTTTGGAAACCCCAAAACGGCTGATCTCTTTCTCGATGTGTCATTTTAAACAACTGCTATTTAGCAGGCGTGAATGTTCCAATTAAATAGCAAGTGCTTTTTGAGGCTAACTAAGAGCCTTTGCCATGTCAGGCTCCATCCCAATCCACTACCTTTCCTCGCTCAGCTGATCAGGGTCAGCTCTTTAAAATAAGAAAATGAAGCCCTTGAACCTCTTGTCACAGCAATATACACACTTGCCAACATTAAAGACTCTTCCACACACCAAAGGGAAGTCAAACTGGGCTGGCACGCTGCTAATTTGCTTCAGTTCTTTACCAATTCCTATTCCTGTCTCAGAAATATCTTTTTGATATTTTTTTGAAACATTGTCCTGAATTCCCAGTGATAAAATTAGCTGGTCCAATCGGAGGCATTAGTCCTCAATAACTTATGTTTCTCTTCTCATCTGACACAGTTCTTCTCGGCTGGAATTCCAAAGCAATCAACTACCTGGGGATATTTTCCCTCGAGACCTTTCTTAGCACACTATATCAATTAATGCGAAAGCAATTTTGGACCCCCTCCAATACACTGCACTACCATCTGGTCTCCCGGGGACCTTGTGGAGAGGGGAGATTTCAATTTGTCAAAACAATGCAAATTCCCCAAATTATTTTCAAATTATGCTTGTTTACTTTAATGTTGCGCCCATTCATCTCTTAAAAGGTATTTTGCAAATTCCTCTAAATTGATTCTCCAGCTGGCATGCACTCTCTCTCTCTCTCTTAGGCAAGTAGAAATTGGGGTGATAAAGGCTAAAATTTAACTCAAAAGAAATAAGAGTTTGTAAAATCTAAGCAGCTTACTAACGAAGGGCAATAACAAATTATTTGATGTATTCACACCCCACAAGCCCGCTTGCCAGTTACCCACTGATTAATTTGGGAATATAATTTTTAGGCAGCAAAACATCTGATATTATTTGAGAGGTACCAAGAAGACTTTTGCACCTAAGAAAAATGTTCCAAATGTCACCATTTGTCACTCTTTTCCTTTAAGGCTTTGAAAATTCCTGATAGAATACAAGCAATTAATTTGAAGGTATTAATAAATTAAGTCATTTTTCACGCATTATAATGAATTGACTCGGCAGATTAGTTTGGCTTCTACCTTGAAAAATTTTGATGTGAGGACGGATGGCAGGAAAGATCTAGAGCTGTGCTAGCCAATGCAGTAGCCACTGGCCACATGTGGCTATTTAATTTTAAATGTAAATTAATTAAAACCCAATGCAATTTTAGAAACTCGGCTCCTCAGTCATACTAGCCACCTTTTAAGAGCTCAATAACCACATGTGGCTAGCGACTACCTATTGGACTGCACAGGTAGAGAACATCTCCATCATCGAAGAGTGTCCCATTGGATAGCACTGAGGTTCCAGAGCATGGGATGCTCCAAATGAAGGGGTGGCTGCTAGCATACATGCAGAAATATTCATGGTATAAAAGATGGAAAATGGCTCCCAAAGCAGGCATGACAAATGCCAAAAACCAAATTGCAACTGTTCTTACTTTTGCTGAGAGTAGGCCCTTTCCATTAGCATGAAGCATAAATGAAAGGCGAGAACATCTTTGTTTGCTTGGTTGTCTGTAATTGGACAGATTTATTTCATTTTATTCATGCTTTTGGATGACTACCATCCATTCTTCCTCTGCTGGTAGCAATCATCCTTCTACTGTGTCCAGCCAAGTGTTCTACGTCCAGCTGGTTCTCCCCCTGGACCCCGGAAAGGACCCAGGGCAGGCCAACTAGAATCTCGCAACTCCCTAGCCACAGTAATAGATTAAAACTGTTCTCCCCCTGAAGCCTACCCAATCAGGTCTCATTTGAGGTCCTTCTGCTTGAGTTACTAGGAAGGAAATGCTCCTTCCCCCACTGCTAGAGTTGCTGAGAAGAAGACACATCAGATTAACTTGCTCCCTGTTACTACAGTGTGACCAATGGCTACAGAGAGGATGGCAGAGGAGGTGAGAAACAAGGTTCTGGGGATCACATGTCAAGTACTGGATCCACTCATGCTCAAAGCCAGGTTTTTACCAGATTACTACAATTCTCTCCATCTCCATATGGGCCAAATTCTCTCATCAGTGAGTATATATACACACACATAGACTTGCACACAGTATATAGCAGACATAGAGTAATATAGAGTGGATTAAAAAGCATTCCTGGCAGAGGGAGAAACATCTGTAAAGGCCCTGGGGCCAGACAGAGCCTGACAAATTGAAGGAACAAAAGAAAGGCAGTGTGACTGAAGCATCACAGGCTGGGTTGGTTGGAATGCAAGAGGCAGAGAGATGATGTGGAATGTGAGGTTTATTTCACAAGCAATGAGAAAACATTAAATGATGCTGTTTTGACAGGTGACATCCCTTTGGCTGCTCCAATAGATTGGAGAGAGACAAGACTGGAAACATAGTGTCTAGTTAGGAAACTCAGGTGGGAGATTGTGGTGCAACTGGACCAGGAGGGTGACAGGAGGATGGGGAAAAGCCGGTAGACATGGGATGTAATTTGAGGGTGGAAAATCAAAAGGACTTGAAATCACCACTTTTGGCTGGAGCACCTGAGTGGGTGGTGATAGCATTTACCAAGATGAGGGACTGAGGAAGGAAGAGAAAAGAGTGAGTAGAACTCACAGCAGCAGCCCCCAAGTCATCGGATGAAAAGGATAATGTGGACTGTCCAAATGAAATCCAAACTTACAAATGAATTCTACACTCTTAGAGTCGGAAATTGCCCTGAGGAAACATCGAGTCAAAATTCAACTTATGCTTAAATCCCATAGGCCCAATACTATCAAAAGATTTAACTGCTAACTTGTTTTTGGACAATTAGGGTACCGCTTATTAGATTATAATAATGTTCCAAAAATACCATTTCTAAGATGAGAGTCGGATTCTATTCTAGTACTTTTTTAGCATTCTTGCTTTACATTCTTTCTTTTACGCTTAAGAAGATGAGTTGATTTTGCTATAATCGTCTTATATTGTGCTAATTTACTTGTTTTCTTATTTACTCGTTTGTGTATTTCTTGGCTGACCATATGACCTGGTAGGTTCACATACCATTGTACCTGAGTGCTGTATTTTTAATCTCAAGTGATGCCAAGCCACGTGGTGAATCTGAGACTACACAACTATGTTACACCATAGAAATAGTCACAGCCAACACTTAACAAACACGTTGTACAACAGCATGACTTAGATCACCCTCTGCAACAGCAATATGAAGTAGTCTTATTGCTCTATTTTACAGAGGAAGAACTGAGATGCAGAGAGGTTCAGCAACTTCGCAAGGTCACAGAGAGCTCAAATTTGACCCAGGAAGTTTGCATCCAGAAGCCACAGTCTGATTCTCTGCTACTTCCTAGGTCATCTGACTAGAATTCAGTCCACACCACCATGGCCAGAATCTTAATTAAAATGCGGGGCAATGAAATGCTATGCATAACTCCTTCTTACATTTCTACTTGAGAAAAAATATTGTTAGAGCAGAATTTCAAATCCTATGATAAAATTATATGCCATATACTACGATACATTGATTAAAAAAGTCTTGGGGAAAAATTTCCTTTTAACACCATTAGCCTGGGCCAGGGTAGGGGCACAAGGTGCTCTCTCTTTTCATTTCATGTTTAGTCTAAGAGGCAGGATAGCTGAGGAGGCAGTGATGCTGATCAGAATGGCCACTCAACGCTTGGACATTGAGGAATGGGGACGTTCTTCGGACTTGCCACTGTATGTGGTCTCCGGGTGCCAAAAGGAAATCCCACATGGGGCTCAAGGCAGAAAAACGGCATCTGAAGTGTGAGGATGAGGAATACTGAGGTGCCCTCCTGAGGAACAGTAAGGAGATAAGTTATGTTTTGAAGAATATCATAGTGCCTCCTAAATTTTTTCTCTCTATGCAGTAAAATTTCCGATCAAGTGTCTTTTTTGAGGGCTCGTTTGTTAGTAGCAGAATCACTGCATTGATTAAAGATCCTTCAAATATCTAAGCAGACCTTCCGGTCTTTTAAGGGAGACTTCTGTTTTATGACAACCGTGATAGGTTCAGGCAACTCAGAGCTTGAGGCACAGTAGAAATTTCTTTAGGCAAGTTGGAGTCATCTTTATCTCTAGCCTTCTTTCACGCAGTTTATTACTGATGGCAGATCCGCTTCTGAAGCTGCTACTGAAAGTATCTTTTCTCTATAATTTTATTTCCAATGGGTTTTAAGATTTTTGAAGGCATGGATTATATCTGTACACTTTGTACTTATCAAAGCAGTTTCTCTTGGACCTTGCATGCAGGAGTACTAGTTGCATGGGAAGAAGCACTTTACTATTTAATTATTTCTATGATATTTCATATCATTTTTACTGAAACATTAGGGGGAACATTTAGGGACTAATTTTCCATGCCCACCGCAGCTGTATTTTCTTTCTTCCTTGAACCTAACTATTGCTCAGGATTATGAGGCACTGGAATGTGCTAACGGTATTGTTGCTTTTCTGTCTCTTATGTGAGTGTTGATTTCTCTGGTGCCAGCAAACCAGTCTTAACTAAAGTGGCCAATAATAACAATATTGAACATTTAAATTATGCTTTAAGGTTTACAATCCCCTTTCATATCCATCACTTCACTTCCATAGACCCTCCAACAATACACTTATTGATATATTAGGATCTTTAGCTGGAGTTTCTACTCTCAAGTATCACACGTGATATATGCAAGATCAGCTGATTGTCTCAACTGAAAATCAACAACTTTTACTGCTTCATATAGAGTCCGTAAGTGAATATTGCTGTAATTTCAACAACGATGGCATTTTGTCATTAAGAGCCTCTTCATTTCCTAGGAGTTTCATATTGAGTCATCCAGATAGCCTGGTTCCATCTCTAATAAACTTTGGGAGAGGAGCAGGAAATCGCCATTTCAGCAGGTGGCACCGCATATATTTGCAGTTTCGGATCCTCCTTTAGGCAACACAGTTGAAGGCTGCATGATGAATGAGCAACCGCTGATTGGTCCTATTGTGCATTCGTGATTCTTTTTTTTATTTCTAACTTTAGTATGCAGAAGATGCTGTTGGTGGTCAAAAGCAGATATGTGGCATGTGCACTAAGCTAAAATATAACAACAACTGGTACAATTCTCTTAACTCCACCTCTTTTTTTCCTTTTGAGAGGAACAGTTCTTGAGTGTGGATGACTTGACATCACACAAGATGTTTTCTGGCAGATATTAAGGATTTTTCAATTGCTGATGACTTAGAATTTTCATTTCAAGGTTAGGCTTAATATAAAACTTGTCACTGATGACAAAAAAATCTTGGCAAAAATCTTGTACAAATGATGATTTGCAGTACCTAATGCTAACTACAAGGAAAAAATTAAAAAACTCTTCCAAAGCAATCTCCTCAGTAGGAAGCAGAAAAAAGCAAATCAATGCAACAATAAAATGCCATTTACCTCCATTTGATTGACAAAAATACTCCGGGAGGAACACTCCTTAGCGACCTAGTGAGCATAGGACGTGGATCAACTGAATCTCTTTTATATTGTTGTGGGAGTAGAAATTGGTACATTCACTTTGGAAAACAATTTATCTTGTAAAGTTGAGCATTTATTTATCTTCCTACCGAAGAATTTCATTTTAAATATATTGTTTAGTTTTAGTTGTTTTTCACTTTTTTAAAAAAGGGCATTATAGTGGATTGAATTGTGGCTCCCACAAAATACGTACATTGGGAACCTAAAAATGTGAACTTATTTGAAAAAAGAGTCTTTGGGGATGTGACTAAGTTAAGAATCTCCGGATGAGATCGTCCTTCCAGGGTGTGCACTAAACCCATAGACAAGTGTCTTTATAAGAGAAGAGAAGAGAAGTCACACAGAGGAACAGGTGATGTGAAGACAAGGGAGAAACTGGAATGAGACGTCTACGAGTCAAGAAATGCCAAGCCTTGTGGACTGAATTCCCCTGAAATTCATATGCTGAAGTCCCAACTCCTGCTACCTCAGAATGTGAGTTTATTTGGAGATAGCGCCTTTAAAGAGGTGATTAACCTAAAATGAGGCCTTAGGGTGGGTCCTAATTCAGTCTAACTGGTGTCTATATAAGAAGAGATTAGGACATATGGAGAAAGACATCAGGAGTCTGCTGGCACAGAGGGACGTCCATGTGGGAAAATACGCCTCTGTAGTTTAAGTTACCTAGTCTGGGGTATTTTGTCATGGCAGCCCCAGCAGATAAATACATCAAGGATTGCCAGTAACCACTAGAAGCTAGGAGAAGGCTATGGAAGGGAATGCCCCCTAGGGCCTCCAGAGGGAGCTTGGCCCTGTCAGTGTCTGGATTTCAGACATTTTGCCTCCAGAACTGTGAGGGAATACATTTCTGTTGTTTTGAGGCCCTCAGTTTGTGGTAATTTGTTACAGCAGCCCTAGGAAACTGACACAGTCCTCATGCCCAAGAGAAATTCTTGCCCACATGCCCTTGTCCTGCTCCTAGACCAAGGTGAGTGGGACCCCTGCCTGGGCTCCACCTTTGGAAGGTCCTACAAATCACAAACATGGAAACACAAAGCCTTTTGTTTCCTTGTTTTTGGTAACTTAAGAAATCCTGAAAATCTGATAACTGAACTGATGAGAATTCCAGGTGAGGGACCCACCAGCCTGTCAGGGCCCCCTCCCCAAGTCAAGCATGCATGTCTGAGAGTGAGAGTGTGGGTGCGTGTGGGTGGCAGCAGTGGGAGAGTCATAGCCACAGGCCTGGGAGACCAGAGAAAGAATGGCTGCCTCCTCAAATCCCAGCGCCGGGTGCAGGCAGGTCAGGCTTCCCTGTGCTCTCCCTCCTGTCTGCGGGAGTGGTGGAGTTTGGGGAGGTGCTTAGAACTACCTAGAAATCTCAAGTCGGAGAAGCCAGGAGCTGAGGAGAGGACTGCCCACCTCAGCTGCCAGGGAAGCTTCACTTTGTCCCAACTTGGGTTCAGGTGGGTCCCATCACCTTCCAGGAGTGCTAGCCCAGGTGAGCTTGTGCTTACTCTGACCCCCCGAGATCACAAAGGCATGGTGGCCTACGGGCCAGGATAGCTCCTTTAGCCTCTGAATTGGAGGTCAGTCCTGATGACTAGGCTGTGGGTCCTTGGGTGGGACCAGGAGTTGGGGCAGTGGGTATAGCTGGATTTATAATGGTGAGTATTCTGAGATATAGTGTGTAGGCTTCCATTTGTGCTGTTATTCTGGAGCAGTACAAATTGAAGAGTGCTCAAATTTTAGAGAAGGACCTGTTTAAATAAGAATGTTCATAACAGCTTTAAGTGTATTAGCAAAAACTTGGAAACAACCCAAATGCCCATACTAGAAGAATGCATGAATTCATTGAGGGTGTATTCACAGGACAGAAAATTACACAGCAATCAACATGATTGAATCGCAGCAACAAGGAACAATGTGGGTTAATATTAGCAATAAAATATTCAGTGAAAAAAGTAAGTCACAAGAGATTACATACAGCATAACTATGAAATACGTTTAAAAACAACCTAAACTAAAAATACATGATTTTTAATGACACACTTATTCTAGGATAGAGGAAAGAGGATGACACATACAAGATTCAGAAGAGGGGTTCCTCTGGTCTGGCGGACAGGACTCAGGATGGGGAAGGAACTCATGGGTAGATATAAGTTACTTAGAGGTTTAAGGGTTTAAGCCTGGATTTATGAGGTATGTGCATTAGAGTTAATATACTTTTGCAAAAAAATAAGTAAATAAAGGAATAAATTATAAAAGAGAGTCATAGATGGATAAATAATTGGGAGGAATAAGGAAGCAAGAGTTGTCTAATTTTATGCACATATGGTCAAAAAATTAAAATAAAAACAGCAATCATCTTTTTCCATCAGGTTTTCTCCACTCATAAATATGATCTTGTTTTTATGCAGATATTAATTGCCATAGCTTACAAAGAACCTTGTCCAAATGGTATGAGTACTGAGAGGGAGCTATATTAAGGAGCTATATTACTAAGGCTGGGCCAAATTATGTATCAAGAAACGAATATTCTTGGTTATGTATACAAATCTAGTTGTGCAGGAAAGAGTGCAGGAAATATTTCAGTGGTGGGAAAATGTATGCCAATCATTTTACTCTTGGTAAGTTGTGCATCAGCACCATTCTTACTGTCTAATAATTTGCCTGTGACAAAAGACTGGACCATGCAATTTGCTGTGGCCTTTGAACAAGTTTCCCTGTTTGTCCCCCTTAACCATCGAGCTAACAGTATCCCACTGTTGCTTTTGACCCATCTTTGAATGTGGCACTTACAATTATGGTGTGAATCACTGGAACCTTCTCTCTGTGCGATATCTCTGGTGTTTGCTCATAACGAAGGGAATAACGCTACACTCATTCAATTGGGAAGCCTTGAGATAATGAGGCCTTTTATAAGACATCTCAGCTCAACATGATTCCTTCATTCTCTCTTAACTTGGTAGAAACATTCTACCTACGTGCTCGTTAGTGTTTGGGGATAACTAGATATTTTGCCCCTGCCTGGATGTTTACACAATCTTTCACCTTGTCAGTTTCAACCATGGTTGCTGAGAGAACAGAGTGAAATAAAAAGCTTCAGGTAGTTAAATTATCTGCTGGTTAACATAAGTGTTTTTTAAAAAGGGCAACGCATGTAAAAGAGACAAAAAATTTATTTTCATCTGAATTTGCACCACAGGTATAATGAGATTACTATATATATTTGAAAAACCTGCATGGTTGAAAACAGAGTCCTGTAATCTCTTATTTTTATGATACTTGAAAAATGTCAAATTGCTCTTTGAATTAATAAGCAAATGATTACTCTCTTCATACTCATGTTTTCATTCTGGTCAGAATTTCATGGCTGTGTGATTATAGAATATAATCTCTTCCACTTTGATGGCTGCCTTCTTTTTTCTTCTTCACGCTTCATTAATAATAAACTCAAGATATGTTAAATATTGGCCTTTTGATGATGGAATAAATGGAGCTTAGGAAATACTTAAAATCTTTTGCCTAAATTTCAGATCTTCACTTTTGTCAAAATATTTTTTCATTGTATCCTACAAAATGATCAAAAATTTATCCTTTTAAAAATATTCTTAACAGGAAAAATCCTTAAAGAGAAATATGTTGGCATTTCTTCTATTTAACAGTAGAGGAAAAACCTCTGCTAGTACCTTAGCAGAACATTTTGGTCGTACCTACTTTGTCACATGTCTGCTAGAAGCCTTCAGAGAAGAACTTTGCTGGGAGACAGCCAACAGAAAGATATCAAAATCACTGCTTGGGCCTGATCCCTGGAGATTATCAATGTCGTTCTTAAGGTGATACACATTAGAAACAGGCTGGCAAAAATATAACTTTCCAGAACAGTTCTATACTTGGTGTTAGAATAGCAAAAGGAGTTTCCTCTACCCTTCTATGGCAACTCCAGAGCTGAATTATTGATTAATGGAAGCATTCAAAACGGAGAAACGTTTTGGACTTCTCTATGTTAATCAAAGCTACAGCTTTCGCTCTTCCCAGTGTGCATCCACACAACAGGGACACTGATTTATTGAGGGAGCCGACGGTAAGCTACTTTACAATGCTCTTTCTCTGGGGAGACGCAGTGGTATATCAATTAGGCAATATGTGACATGCTAAAATATTTTATCGACAACTGTTAAGCAATATTTAAATAGGATTAAAATATAGCCCTAGATATGCTAATACTTAAAAGAAAAATGTTCCCTCAACAGGCAGAAATTTAATAAAAGATAATATATAGATACGTTACCAGATAAAAGATAAAGAGAAAGTTAAAATAAAAAGAAACACTGATGGGTTCTTCTGCTCCTGAACGTAGGAGCCCTGAGTTGTCAGGTGTTCTTGAGATTAAATCCAGCATCATGCGTATTGCCCTGTTGCAAATACAATTTAGGAAAGGCTTAACATGAGTAAATTCGATTTACAGTGACTTCAATCACTAAACAGTAAAACTGGCTCTAATTTTTTCCTGAAGAAATGGATACTTATTGTTTGTTGAAGAACTTACCATTCTTTAGCAGAAAAATCAATGTGGGTTTAATCTTAGACATGCCACCATGTAATAATATTTAAATGAAAGTTTCATAGGACAATGTTAGTATAACCATGTATATTGTATCTATGTGGCTCTGATTTAAAAAAATTTTTTTTTAGCTACAAATGAAAAGGTTAATCATTGATTGGGATCAGGTGTCACAGACTTAAAAGTCAGGTCTCATAAATGAGCAAAAGTCAAGTTAAGTGTAGGCTGAATACGTGGTGTGGGTGGTAAGGACCTGTGAGCAGCTACTTAACTCTCCCCTATTACGACTCTGAGGAAACGCAGACCTAGTGTTGCTAGAGGTTCAAGATTTTTAAAGAGGCCAGAAACTTGGATTTTAGGTAAAATCGTCCTGTTTTAAGTATTGGCTCATTAAAAAAACAAACGTGCGAGCTTGGCAAAACACATCTATAGACCAAATATCAGCGACTTCTATACTAGATTTAGAGAATATTTATGCCATGTTAGAGGTTTAGAAATAAATAGAAATCTATATTTTTTAACTAAAACAATACATGTATCTATTTTTGTAGTCTAAAAAATAAGCAGTCAGCCACTTCCAAATTTTTATTAAGCATCTGCTCTGGGTGCGGCTTAGTGGTTAAGTTCATGCGCTCCACTTTGGTGGCCCTGGTTCGCCAGTTCAATTCCTGGGCATGGACCTACGCACTTACCATCAAGCCATGCTGTGGCCGGTGCCCCCTGTATAAAGTAGAGGAAGATAGGCATGGATGTTAGCCAGGGCCAATCTTCCTCAAAAAAAAAAAGTGTGTTCGTTATTTAATTCTTAAACACAAATTGCAGATTTTTTTTTTTTTGGAAAAATAAAAACTAGTGAAAGAATTCCAACTGGGTAACTATGAAAAACTTAAATTATGGAATTGTGTAGATAATTCACATTTTATCTTATTCATCTGCTTAGTTACAGTTTGTAAAAAGAATGGTAAGTTCTCCTGTTTTCAAATTGTTACATGATTTCTCAGTCCAGAAGGAATTAATCAAAAGGATTCTTCTTATACCTGGAAACAGCTGCCTTGTTAGGTTGCTTATGACTTCTGTATTCACTGATAGATGCAGGCATCAAAGCGGCTACCTTCAATTTCATTATTTAGAAGCACAAACTTCCTGCAGAGTTTATCTATAACCCTTACATTTATTTTAATGACCATTGTGTTAAGCTGACTAGAAGATGGCTATCTCGTAATTAACCTGTATTCAGCCTTTAAGGATTTAACGTGATACCAATAAGAAAACTGGGAAGAAATCACTAGTTACTGTTAATAATATTTTTCTTGGCTTCAATGATCACATCAATATATACTTTTCCTCTCCTGTTTTCATGTGAGCTCTCAATGGCTTACTGGCGGAGCTGGATCAAGAAAAGTTTAGAATCCTCTTCCCATCTGTGTAATTCCAAATAAAACATTAAAATATGCAGTAGCAACAGAGTTCTGTTTTATTTCTGATTTTCAGTCTTTTTTAGAACATATCACTTATTATATCCTTTTAAAACTTTTTTGATGTTAATGCTGAATTATTATTATTTTTTGTGAGGAAGATTCACCCTGAGCTAACATCCATTGCCAATCCTCCTCTTCTTTTGCTTGAGGAAGATTAGCCCCGAACTAACATCTGAGCCAATCTTCCTCTACTTTGTATGTGGGTCACCTCCACAGCATGGCTAATCAGTGGAGTAGGTCTGCACCCGGGATCCGAACCTGCAAAATATGGGCTGCCGAAGCTGAGTGCGTGGAACTTTAACCACAGGGCCATGGGGCGGCCCCTAAAGAATTTTTTTATACAGTGATGTGCACTGCATGCTTCCATATTAAGATCTGGTCATCACTTCAAGTGTAACTTATCTGCAATTGTACTCATCAATTTTTCCCAACAAAGTAATGCTGCTTTTAGACCAGAGGCTCTTTAACTATTTTGGGTTGAGTGTCTTTTTGAAAAGCTGATGAAGCCTATAGATCTCTAAAAAAATACGCATAAATACATATGCAAGTATTTGCGACTGCTTTCTTTTCTTTCACTCTGTGTTCATTTCCACGATATAGCGAGATTATAACATCTTTTGAAGCATCAGGTCACGTTCGCTCTTGATTTTCATAATGATCACTTACTAATCGTAAAATGGAAATGGCTCCAAACTGTGCCACTACAACAAAATAAGCTTTAATTCTGCTCAAAACAACTTTTAATGAAGAGGCTTATTGTTTGGTTTGTATAAGAAATGATTGTGGCATAACTGGAAATGTGTAAATAATCTTTGAAAGCCAACTGATTGAGGATTTTGGCTTTGATTGAAAAAGTGAAGAAAATCTGTACTCACAAAGAAATGCAGTAGCGACTAAAATCGAACTCGCATGCCTCACTTTGTCATAGGAGGAGCAGGTCTGTCAAGGAGCCCAGGGATCTCTCTCCCATCATTTCTTTTGTATCCACGTCAAAGAGGACATTGTGGTCAGGGCTGAATCACTGAGACCATCTGTGTTAACAGCAAAAGGATTACAATTCTGCGTTTCAATTTGAAAGGCTTCTGAGGAGAAGTAACCTTCAGGAAAGTTCTGCAGATTGCTACCTGCTGAGAAATTGAAAGGCTAGGTTCCTCTTGACGCCAGCCTCCAGAAATGTTTCCTCCACATTGAAAAGTTTACATTCTTCTCCACTCGCATTCTCTCCTTCCAGAGAGGGGCAGCTGGGACACAAGAAAGCCGACTTTCTGCCGTCTCCAAAATAGTAACTTCAGAGACTTGAATCAGAAGTTTCTCTTCATTCTTATAGCTGAAAATATCAGCCAAATACCCAAGTCAGGAAGCAACTCTTTCCTGTCAGACAGTTCCAAGAAGGGCTTCTTTTTCTCTGAAAACAAACAGAGCTTGTGCCTGTTGCTCAGTCATGGGCTTGGAGATTTGTCCTCTGGAATGCAAGCTTGGACAATATTTCCAGATCAGACATTTGTGATCAGGCAAATTAAATGTGGGGTAAGTTCCAGCCTTTTCAAACTTAGTCTCATCAGAAAAGAAATAAAACAGAGAAAGAAAGAAAAAAAGAGCCCCATGGTTTGTTGTATTTGAGGAGGAGCAAATAAGATTCTTCTTGAGGTTTGTTAGCTCTGTGTGTGTGTGTTTGTGTGTGTGTGTAAATAGCTTTATTGAGGTATAATTGACATACAATAAACTGCACGTATTTAAAGGGTTCCATTTGGTAAGTTTTACCATATGTATGCACCCATGCAGCTGTCACCACATGAAGATAGTGTACACATCTATCACCTCTTAAAGCTGCCTCGTGCCCTTTCTTACTTCTTCCCTCCCATCCTTCACAGACCGCTCTTCCCAGGCAACCACTACTCTACTTTCTGTCACTATAGATTAGTTTGCGCTTCCCAGTTCTTAATACAAATGGAGTCATACAGAATGTACCTTCTTTTATGGCTTTTTTTCACTCAGCATAATTATTTTGCGATTCATCCATATTATTGTACGTATCAATAGGTCATTTCTTTTTATGGCTGAATATGTATGTGTACCATACTATACAATTTGGTTATCCATTCACTTATTGCTGGACATTTGGGTTGTTTCCAGTTTGGGACTATTACAAATAGAGCTTCTATGAACCTTGGTATGTAAGTTTTTGTGTGGACACCTGCTCTCATTTTTCTGGGGTACCTTCCTAGGAGTAGAGTGGCTGGGTCATAGCATAGGTATATTTTTCAGATTTTGTCAAACTGCCAAACTTTTTTCCAAAGTGCACATACCGTTTTACATTTTCATCAGCCATATCTGAGAGTTCCAGTTATTCTACATTCTTGCCAGCACTTGGTTTGATGAGTCTTTTTTTGTGTGTGTGTGTGGTGAGGAAGATTGGCCCTGAGCTAACATCTGTTGCCAATCTTCCTCTTTTTGCTTGAGGAAGATTGTTGCTGAGCTAACATCTGTGACCATCTTCCTCTACTTTATGTGGCACACTGCCATAGCATAGCTTGATGAGCAGTGCTAGGTCCACGCCTGGGATCCGAACCTGAAAATCCCCAGCTATCAAGTGGAGTGCACCAACTTAACCATTATGCCACCGGGTCAGCCCCTGGTGAGTCTTTTTAGTATTAGACATTCTAATATATGCGTAGCAGAATCGTTGTAGTTTTAGTCTTTG
This sequence comes from Equus caballus, assembly GCF_041296265.1. Lineage (NCBI taxonomy): Eukaryota > Metazoa > Chordata > Mammalia > Perissodactyla > Equidae > Equus > Equus caballus. The sequence continues at coordinate 45,617,853 of NC_091710.1, forward strand.
GTTTGATGTTTTGATTAGCAGGAACCTTGTTAACAAGCCACATTGAAGCTTTGGTGTTCCAACATGCTTGTCAATGCACATTAGCCAAAGGTGCATAAGATTCATTGCAATTGTTTTTCCTTCACATTGCACCATATAATCCAGGCTCAACGTAAACTAAAGAGAAATGTCAATAATAATAAGAGTACATTATTTCTATTAAAGCATTTTAGACAACAGAGCATGGTGACCATGGTGCATATCACCTGCATTCCTATCCTGGTTTGGAGTAAAATAATTTCTTAATAACAAAATTGAACAAGGTTAATTTTTATCGTTGATGTTCTTTTCTTGTTTTCTCTCACGTAACTAATCTTCAAAGTATTAGAAAGAAAGAAAAGGAAATACTTCCTTGAAAATCCAGTTCAATATCTGAAATTCTTCTCTGGATATCCTGCTTAAGAATCCCTGACCTAGATTTTTATGTTTTTATGCGTTGGGAAGGGAATCCCTCTGTTTTTCTCATTTTTACTGGCTCCTCCCAAAGGAGGAGCTGTTAATCTGGTTGGTCAGAGACCAGGTCATTTATTGGATCACATTTTACCAGTCAGAAGGGTCCCTGTGTGTTAAAGGGCAGTGCCCACATACAATGCACCCTAGCTGCCTTTTCTTACTCTGCTGAGAGAAGCCCCCAGGCAGGGAGGGCCCGTTTCCCCAACACAGACCTGCCGTGCACTTTCTGTTCCAGAACGACCATCTGTGCCTGGGTAGGTAAATCAGACAGGAATTTTTCTTTCTAGCTGGGAGAGCTGAAAGCATAGATTAACAGGAGGGAGAAAGAAGCAGAAGGTCGGCTCCAGCTCTTTGGCTGAAGGTATATTTTTTACTGATGCTTTTTTTCAGGAAGCCCTTGTTTTGGGGGGTATTAGGCCCTTGATGAACTACTCATGAACTGACACTATATCCATTCTGTTTGGCACTGTTTTTATATACACGGTCTTGGTCAACAGCCCCGGAGGAAAGAAAAGTTGAATCAAAGGATGGGGGATACAAATCAAAATGGCCTCTTTCAGTTACACTTTAAGGTTAGAATCAGATTTGATTAAATATCTCTTTCTTGGTCATAACATTGTATCCATTCCTTCCTTTCTATTTTTACTTTCATCTCCCCAGTCCAGGCCCTTATCTTACCAAACTTTGATTATCACAATTGGTTTCAAAACCTACTCACTTCCATAAAGTCTGTATCTTACACATAGCATTCAATATTCTCTAAAAAAATTCAGATATCGAGCAATAATATTAAACATAAAACATAAGGAATGTAACAATTTCTGCTAAGATTAGCTCTGAAGTAGTTTATGAACTAGAGTCATAAAACTGATATTGAGTTATGAGGCAGAACAGTTCACAATAAAAACATGAAGTACATGTACAGGGGAGGCCACCAAATTAGGGTCATGTCCAGAAAATTATTTACTTAATATTTCCCTATCAAGTTTATTTTGTCCAGTCTCTTTTTCCAAGACAGATTACCACCCAAATCATTGAAGACAGATGGTTGCCTCTATTTTTAAAATGTTCTAGAGTCGATAATTTCACGAGCTCCTTCGGTAGTCTGTTTCAGTGTTTAATCACTCTTACACTCAAGACATTCTTCCTTATGTCTAATACATGATGTCTAAATAATGAAATACACTGAGTGGAATAAGGAGGATAATTTTAACTCTCCCAGCTGCTAAGACTAGAGACCTAAACAATTTTTCAACGAGACACATGGTTCAATTATGCTCTATATGGGGTTGACATCTCCATCGCTGAACTTTCACCCTCTTTATAAGGCTATAATTCTTACTTTCCGCAGGATATTGTCTACCGAATCTCCCAGAGACATTTGGAAATTAAACTAATCAAAGTAGACTCATTTCACTTCTTAAAAATGCAATTTCCTTGAATTTGTACTTCTACGGTCTCCTTTTCTTTCTAAATTTATTTTTCCCCCTTTCTTCTCTATGTACAACACAAAATTCAGCAAACTGCTAAATCTGTATATTAATTATCCCGTAGTATTTCTTAAAGCAACTTCATAGTCATAGCTTTGGTTAAGGATCTAGGGATTTCACACCTAAATGATTAGTGATGTAGGTCCCAGCTGGAATCTCTATGCTTCCCAACATCAGTGGTGACAACCTTCCTCAACATAGGACTTAGGGTGACAATGACAGCATTCTGAACAAGGTCCATTGTTTTTCCTGCCCTCCACTGTCACCTTTCCTCCAGGCAGGGACATCTCCCCAGAAGCTAGGATTAAGTGTAAGGTTTTTTTCTTGTTTCTGTTAGGTGTCAGGGAATCCTTTCAAAAGGATTTAGAGATGATGAAATGTTAGGAGATACAGCTTAAGGAGTATCCCTTCCTGGAGTGTGTGAACTTGAAATGCCTTTGATGTCAGGGAAAGGACTGCCTTCCTGGAGCGTTGAGTTCACATTACACCACAGTGTGTTCTCTCAGGACAGTGACCAAAGGCAGCTCCCTCATGCCTGCAGGCTGCAAATGAGTGGCCACAGGGCAAGGTGGTTTGTTTCCTCTAGAAAGCATATGTCTGCCTGAATGCTCCCTGCTTTCCTATCACCAAGTCAGACCATCCTTCACGTCCCCTGACCCCCAGAATGCACCTGTCCTCCCTCACAATCAACATGCCCAGTCTTCCTTCTGTCTCAAGACTGCCCAGAATGGTCGCTTAGCCCTGTCATTCAAAGTCACTGCAGTACGCCCCAGAGTGATTCCTTCCCCAGAATGCAGGGATTCAAATACTTATAATAAAACAAAGATGAAGGTAGGTATCTTAAGAATGCTGTGTAGAGTCATTCTACTCGTAGATTAGGAAGCTATATTGAAGTCACTGATGACATTGAAACAAGGCGGGAGCAAAGCCAGGTGCGAGAATTCTCAGCATTTGACTTGGCATTGAGGGGCAGTTTGCATGGCTTCTGGTTCACAGAGGGGTCCCAGGGCCAAAAGGACTGAGTTTGAATCCTTGTTCTTTCAGTTACTGGTAGGCAGAGTTGGGCATGTCACTCAACTTCTCTGCCTCGGTTTCTTCATCTGTAAAATGGGGATAGTACCAACTCATACATGGCTGTTAGGCTTAAATGTCAGGCACAAAGTTAGCATATAAAAGGTTAGTTGTGCTCATTGATTAGGGTTAAGAGGTAGTGGGTAGAAGCTACACTTTCTAGACTTTTTGGCACTGAGGAGAAAGAGGATAGAGCAGGTCTTCTTCCAGAATAGGAGTGGCTTCAGCACACACAGAGCCTATGCAAGGGAGGCCTGGGTGAGGTGAAGGCAGACAATAGAAGCCCTGGACAGAAGGTGCCCAGCAAGTGGCCCAGCACTTAAGAAATGTGGTTGGATTTGTTAAATTGGTAAGCATCTGTTCTTCCTCAGCCATAGGAATAAGAAGAGGGCATAGGAGTACAGAAAGACTTTAGAGAAAAAAAGGAGAGAACTTGATGTTAACTGCATTGGCTTAGAAATCTTGTATTAAGTCAAAAGTTGTGGTTTGCTTACTGGGTAGGATGGAGATTGAGCTGAAAAGAATAACCAATATGGCGGGAGAGAGCAGAGAGAAGGTAGTGTTCACTTACCTTAGTAAATGCAGATAAGAAGAATAAAGAACAGTTGTAGAGGGTTCAGTTAATTAATGTGTTATTGATCAATAATAGTGTAACCCATCATTCTTCGTAAGATGCTTAAGAAATTCATTTTTAAGAAAAAGATAGTTTTTGTCTGTATTTTAAGGAAACTTCATGACTTGGCCTTGGATTTGAGCAGGGATCCTTCCACAGTAATCCTCATTTCCTTGATTTATATTATCAGATTGCTCAATATTTGCACGTCCCCTAGGCCCCTTATTCACTTTTGACTTATTGTGTAGTTTCATTCTCGCAACAATTATGTGAAGTAGATATTATCATTATTTCTCTTTTACAGATAAGGAAATTGCCACAATTCGAAATCAGAAGGAATGGGGAGATTTCCTCGGGTCTCTGGATGCATCCCTTTAAGTAAGTACTAAAGGATCTTCTACTGTGTTCTGTGGTCTTTGGCTGTGTGTGAACCAGCACTTACCATAGATATTTGCCAGTCAGAGAGATCTTTGAAAAACCTATCCATCTTCATGGATCCTATATCAACTTGAAACTCTGGCGGGGGAGTGAGTTCAAGTCTTGCCCGTCCCTCTCCCCCACCCAGTTTACAGCAAAGAAATGATTCTTTTTTTGTCTCTTTTGATAAGTTCTCCATCGGAGGCTTGCATTCTCATGATTAAAACCAAAGCTGGAAGCCAACATTTTTCTGAATTCTAATTCTTGCCCCTAACTCCCTGGGAGAGTGGAGCCTAGTCGTTGCCAATCCCGTGGTAAAACTGGACCCAAAAGAGAACCTCGCCAGAAAAAATCTAAGCCAGGTTCTCTCTTGCATAAATGAATAGGGAAAAAGCACACAGAAGAAGCAGGATATATAAAAGAAGTGAATTAAAGCTTTCTAATGGTCTTAGGGTAGATTACAGAGACCACATACACTGTCCTGCTGACAATAATACTCGAATAAAGGAGTCCTGATTTGATTGAATGGGCTCATTTGCTGTTTAGTTTTCTAGACTTAATGACATTCGTTCTGCATTCCATTATTTTTTTTCCTGTTTAAATAATAATTTCAAAAAGAAAAGAAATGAAAACATAGGACCACGTGCCCCTTCGCTTGCTGGAGGGAGAGAACAATGCTAAGTAGTCTCATTTTCAGTATATCATCACATTTAAAATAGAGTTTTCTCCCTACATTAAATTAACCCACAAGTCGCGGTAGTTCTATGAATATTCTTATTGGTCTTCGAGATTCCCCTTCCCAAAACATTTTGCCTGACAGATAAAAGTGCAAACAATGTCAAAAGCTTCAGGCTGTGATATACAAATAATAACAACGAGAGACAATGCAAACTAGAATTAAATTCAGAGACCGCATTGGTGTTCTCTGCATGCTATTAATATAGTCTTCGATTATTGAAAACTGTAGATAAGTGATTTTATTTTTTTAATTTGGTCCATCCATGAATCAAATACAAAGTGCTTTGTGTTTTCTAAAGCAGTAAATTTTTTCAAAAAAATTGGAATACACACGTTTGATTAACAAAGTCTTCTTTTTTCCTAGTCACAAGGAAAGCTACAAAGGTAGATAGTGATCAAATCATATGTAATGGAGATCCTTGTTTGGGTAAATAATTGGATGATTGAAAGGAGGAGGAATGTTTAGCCACTGGATATATTTGTTTTATGTCACTCCCTTCATTTAACTATATGAGAATTCACACTCCTTAGTTTTAAAGCATTTCTGTGGATTAATCAAATCCGCAAACAATGCCAAAAGCAACCTATGATTCACACCCTTGCTCTCTGCTGATAACTATAAAGCCAGCTAATGCAAAGGAAAAATTTTTATTAGGCACCTGTTTGTGCATACTGTTTTCATTACTAATGAAAAAGGGAGATGTCATTGTAATTTTTAGCATTTTGATTTTAAATTTTAAGAATTTAAATTAAAATTGTTTTTAAATTTTAATTTTTGAAAGCATTTTATTTAAAGAACTGTATGGTTAATTTTGTTAGAGGAAGAAAAGTTTGGAGGGAATTCGGAGTCCTGGGGTGGGAGTCATCTAGACTTCCTTTATTTAGGGTCAAGACTGAAATAGAAATGTTAAGTTTTCTGTATTAACTTAAAGCATTGTTTTAAGGAGTTGGATATTCCAAAGGAGAAGGAAATTCTAACCACTGAGAGTATTTAGTTTATGTCATTCCCTTTATTTCAATGTGAGATGATTTATACAGCTATAAAATGGGAAGAATAATAATACCACTGAAAAATAACACCACTGTTGACATCAAAAACAGTTAGTTGAGGGCGAGAGGCATTTCACCACTCCATAATCACAGTCATTCCCACTCTGCCCCACCATTTACTATGGAAAATTGTTCTCCCAAAGGACCTTTGAGTGTGGTATTTTCAGGTTGCCATTCCTAAACCACATGGTGTTAAAAATATTAAAATAATTATTAGAACTGAATCGGATAAATGTTTATAAACTGATAAGGGGCTATGAGAGTGTAGGACTAGGGCAAGTGTTCTAGGCTCAGGGGACAGCGAAAGCTTCCTGACGGAAGGGGTTTTGAGTCGAAAACAAGAACAAAGTTGGTTTCTGAAATTCTGCATTAAATCTGTATTAGTGGTGGTAGGATATTATTAGAATGGGCTAGGAGTAAATGGAAAGAATTATGTGGCATTGGGGGCTTGCATGTGTCAACATTTAAAAGGACAGACATAGTCAATGACAGGGTATGCCTGAACTTCCAAAATTGGCAGGTAAGATTGTCAAAGTGTAAAGATCATGGGCAAGTTACCAAACCTCATTTTCTTTATCGTTAATATAATTTCATCCACCTCAAAAAGGCATTTGAGAATAAATTAAATAGTGTATATCAAGTACCTACCACAGTGACTAGTAATTGCTCATTTTTTAACCTAAAAAATTATTTTCAAAGGCGGATTAAATGCACCACGAAGAGCCCACATGACTCCCCATAACTAGACTGATTACAAAATTTATTGTCCCAATCACTTTTGAGCATAAAAGCACCGGGATAAGAGGTGTGAACTGGAAAATGTGGTCACCCTATCTATAATTGAGTGCCTAGCAGAGATAATGTTGAGAAGCAGTTAGCAAAAATCCCTCTTTGGACACACAGGGCATGGCCAACTCCCTTCAAGACCATACTTTATAATATGGCCTGGCAGAACTCTGCCTCGAATATTCCTATATAATACAACTCTGAGAACACGGATTATTTTAAAGCAAATGGATACCAGAAGAGAAATCTTGTGGCTATTATGGGTTTCCTGTTATTCCTAAAGTAATACCTGCACAATGTAAAATTTTCAACACTACAGACGGGTATAAAACAAAAAGTAAAAATCTCCCATCTCTTCTCTGGTCCCCTTGCCCAGGGGTAACCACCGCTACGTGTTTCTTGAATATACATCCATGGATGTGTGTGTGTGTATGTGTGTGTGTGTGCGTGGTGTGTAGGTCTATCTATATATATGTAGCTAATACTACATGTGTAGTAATATAGTTTATATCTCTTGAGAAATAAGCATATTTAGAATGAATGGTTATTGCTCAGGACATAGAACTTTCTTCAAAGGCGAATTAACAAAATCTTTCCTACTTAAGACCAATGACCGCACCAAGACACTGGCAGCTTTCCTGCCCGGAATCCAAGGACGTGGCCACCAGTGTGGAGAGAGCCCTTGCGCAGCCTAGTTCAATGACCTTGGGCTGTTACTTCAGGTCCTTTGTCACCAAGGACAGCAAAGGAGTTGTCTTTCACTCCCCTGACCATGAAATACTGTTCTGTGGTTTAAAGTCACAGCAACTTAGTCTTGATTAACCCAGTTCTACCTGCCCCTGCCTGGACTGCAGCTCATTTGAGTGAAGTACATCGATAACAGGCAACTGAGACTCATTGCAGAGGCAGAGTGGGAGACTGCAAGCTAGCTCTTGTTCACACACCAATCACAAATGATTTTTTCCCTCTCTGCTCTCTCTTTTTGTTTTTTTGAAATGCAAAGCATGCACAACAGCTGTGAATGTGAGAGACAGGCCCGTGCCCTCTGCAGAGGAAAACAGTTACCGGTACTTGAAAAACATTATGGTCCCTGCCATCGTGAGCTTGTGAAACGAGGAAGAGTGAATACATTTCGCCATTAACAACTTTATTTCAAAAGCAAACATATGTGCTTGCAATATGAGCCTGTGCTCACTGAGCATTAATTGCGGGGCAAAAGTAAATTAAGGCAGAGCATCGTTTGCGAAAGGGAAACACTGTGGAAATTCACAACAGATGACATAGGTAGAGGATTGTTCCACAGACCCTACTAGGGAGCCAGTGATTTGTTTTCTAAAATTTTTAATAAATGCACTGGTATTCTGAGAGTTGGAGAAAGGAAAAGTCTGGTCTTCTGTGATGTTTCTTACAAAAGACTTCCAAATGCAAGATAGTAGGGGAACTGGGATATTTGAAGGACTAACTGTGGCTTCTCTTGCTGGTAGCTTCTCATTCTTCTAATTATTTTTCTGGGGCTATGCTTTCCTTTCTTTGCTGCATATACTATTTCCCCTATATGCCTTGGGCTGAGAAACACGTGCTGAGATGGTCGTGTGTTCCTGGTTGTATGCCCTGGGTTTTCAAGGAAAACAGAATGAATATAAGACAAATTGGCTGTCTGGATAGTTCTCCCTGTTGGATGCAACCAGACACACTTCCTGTCCCCTGACAGGCAACAGAGCAGAACCTCCTCATTCTTTGAGAAATTCTGAAACTACAGGGACTACCAGATTCAGCGAGAATCTAGAGTTTATCCAGAGGGGAAGCCAGTCTGGGTCATTCTTGCCCGGATGAGTTCTGAGCCAGATTTACTCTTTATTCTGGCACTGCATGAGACAAATGATGACATTTTCTTCTCATTCTTCTCCTTCATCTTTCTCTCTCATCATCCTAAAATTCTCTCCTCCGAGGGGGTTTTGGGTTCCCATGTCTCCTCCTTCTCTTCTCCCCTAGAGAAAACAATCTGATAATCTCCATGTTAGGTACCGGGGTCCAATACACTCCTATCTGAACTATTGATAGGGATTATCTTTTTTTTTCTCCCTGGTAAGAATTTGTCCTGAGCTAAAATTTATTGCCAATCTTCCTCTCTCTTTCTTTGTTTTTCCCCTTCCTTAAAGCCCCAGTGCATAGTTGTATATTCTAGTTGAAGGTCTTTCTAGTTCTTCTATGTGAACCACCACCACAGCATGGCTACTGACAGGCGAGTGTGTGGTTCAACACCTGGGAACCCAACCTGGGCCACTGAAGTGGAGTGTGCCAAACTTTAAACACTAGGCCATCAGGGCTGGCCTGATAGGGATTATCTTATTTTCAAAACATTTACTTTTGAAAGATTTTAGGTGAGAGAGTAATACTTTACATAGAAACTCTCCTCTCCCTCTCTCTGTCAAGGTTTGTGTGTGGAGGAGCTACTTGCTCCTCTGCAGACGGGGTTGTTGATGGTGAGTGGATGAGTGCTGGCTGTGTGACAAGCCTCTAAATGGGGAGAGGCCAGATGGTGCACTCCCCCTGAGCTTAAGGGTATTTCTAGGGAGGAACCATGGTGGCAGCTTCCTAAACTTCTTCATCCTGCTGGAAAGACCCTCAGTCATGGGAACATTTGTGAGCAACTTTAACTTAACCCAAGTGGGCAGGAGATTGGCTAGGAGACAAGAAAACTTTTCCATTCTTGGCAGACCTAGGCTCTTCTCCATGGCAGTGATCTATAGGAAAAACCTACTCAGAAATTCGAGTTTAAGGATTCCCCTCAGCCTCAAACATTTCTTAAATCTGAAGGCTACTATTATTCTGGCCATCTATGTGTTTCTGGGAAAAGACGCTGAGTTGAAAGTTACTGCAAAGATTTTGAGATCATCTACATTTCAAAATTCATTGTTGACCAATTTGGTGTAATTATAAGGATTCACTGAAAAACATGTGTCTTATCACAGTTTCTCTAGACGTTAAGAAGGAATCCATTCAAACTTTCTGGCTGATTGCCTGCTTACTTAACTCTACAAATAATATTATCTGTATAGAAGAGTTGGAAACCTTTGGGAATATTCTAGATTTTCCATAATTTTCTCAGAAGGGATAGCATATCAAAGAATATTCTGGGGAAAAATAGAATGTTATTCCTAGGATTTCTGTATTTCCAGTTAGGTATTTTGAAGTGACTCATATGGCTGCAGTATGGAGAATAATTGGAAAGGGGTGAGAATAGATGTAGGGGGACCATCCAGGAGTCTCCTTGTATATAAAGAATATTTCCAGGTGGGTCATGGTAGGCATGCTCAGCCCGTCACTGCTCATGCTCACTTTCCTCTCCCCAGGCAGCTGGTGAGCAGGCTCCTGACTTGAACTTAGCAATAGTCTGCTTCTTCCTGGGCCTTCCATGTGGAAGAAATGACCACAATCAGAAACAGAGAAATCAGATGATAAAGCAACGTAGATGAAGGCAAGAGAAGAGAACCTGCTCCTTCCTGTTAATAGGAATATCTCACACTTCTGGGGAACTTGTTAAGTACAGAGACTTTCTCAGTAGTTTACATGCGTTATGGGCTGATTTGCAGCCTCCCCAAATCCATAAGTTGGAGCCCTAACTGCCAGTACCTCAGAATGTGACTGTGTTTGGTGATAGGGTCTTTAAAGAGGTAATTAAGGTAGAACAAGGTCTTATGGGTGGGCCTTAATCCAACATGACTGGTATCCTTATAAGGAGAGAAGATTATGACACAGGCACACAGACATGGGCATGACAATGTGAGGACACAGCAAGAAAGTGGCCTTCTGCAAGCCAAGGAGAGATGCCCCCAAAGAAATTAACCCAGCCAACACCTTGACCTTGGACATCTAGCCTCCAGAACTGTGAGACAATAAAATCCACCCGGCTCATGTCATCCTTAGCAAACTAATACAACAGGCATTAAGCGATTTACTCCGCAATGCAGTCGTTGCATGTAGCTCCTGTGATCGTCCACTTTACAGACGCCAAGTCTGAAGCACAGGGTGATGAGTAAGGTGTGAAGGTCACATCCGTGGTAAGTGGCACAGTCCAGTCAGGTGCTGGCAGGCTGGCCCTGGGGCCATGCCCTTCTCCCTTCTCTGAGGCTGACTGAGAGAGCAGGCAGAGGTCCCCTGGATACCCGGGGACTCACAGCAGAGCAGCCAGGCCCTTGTCACTCCTTGCTCCTGCTTGGGTTTGGGCTAGAAGCTGCTGCTTCTGCTGTCAGCTAAGCTGAAGGACTGTTCTCTCAGGGAGGTGGGTGAATTGCTTAGAAAGGAAGATTCATCAGAGGGTTTGAGATCTTAGGGAAAAGCAGAACAGACCTCTAGCTAAAGCTGGACTACGACATTAGGCCCAAGGGGAAGAAGACAAAAGAAAAGGCATGAATTCCCAGCACAGAAACCTGCTGGGTTACGTGAATGACCCACCCAATTAGCAAGAACCCTGCCCCCACCTTTCTGTGTCCAGGCTCGTGGGGAAAATAGACCTTAAACTGCAGAGAAGTCCAACGTACTTGTTCATTAACAGCCTTGAAGGAACCATGAAGGGCTGTCAGACTCTTGAGAAAAACTGAAAGGATGGCGGATGAAAAAAGAGAAAACTTCCTTTAGAGAAAACTGAGATATTTCTGGGAACTGAAGAGAAACTTTTTTAAAACTTAGAATTCTTAAACAGATTCCAGAGGAGAGTATATTTATTAAAAATAGATCCAATTACCATAAAAAAGGAGCAGTTAGAGTAGAAAGAAAGAGCTCCTGGATATTAAAAATGCGGTCACACTCCTCTTTCCCACCAAAATGGACAGTGCATATAATAAAATGCAACAGTTAGAGACTTTGTTGGAGATCTTGAGGGTAAAGCTGAGGTAGTTGGTCCATCACAAAAACAGCAAAAAGATAATATGGGATAGAGGTATAGGATATTAGAGAAAGGTTTACGGGGATGGAGGCAAGTTTTGAGAAGGCCAACATTTATCTGATAAGAGTTCTAGAAGGGGAGAACAGTGATAATATTGGGAAAGAAAACATAGAGAAAAAAGAGCAGAAACGTAGCTTTCAAGTAATTAGACTGAAAGGACCCACGTCCTGATTAGGAAGCATGAAAATGCTCAAGCTTAGACACATCCTGGTGATATTTCAGAACTCCAAGGACAAAGAGGAAACCCTAAAAACTTCAGAGAAGAAAAGAAGAATGGTAGCTGCTGTAAAAATGTTCTGAAACCCCTTATAATTAGATGTTTATTTCTCACGTGCTTCACAGTTTAAAGCAGCGTTCTACATGGCTTTCCTTCACAGAGTGATTCAAGGAAGCACCGTCCTTCCATCTTGTCACTCTGCCATCTGCCATCCAGCTGGTTGAAAGGAACAAACATGTGGAGACACCACAGTTGCTTCATGAAAGCCTTGGTCCCTAAAAGGACTGTAGAGCTTCTGGTGTTGATACCTGGTCTAATGTGAAGGAGGCTGGGAAATGCAATCTATCTGTGTGTCCTTGGAGAAGAGAAGATTTTGCGAATGACCAGCTTCCTTTTCCTGTTACAGAATGGTAGACAGTCTAGCCACGGTCTGACATCCGGCTGCTGAAAAGGATCAGTGACGTAAGAAAACAATAGAGCCATATTTTCAAATTCCAAGGAAAAGAGGATTTGAATCCCCAATTTTATAGACAATGCAGTTATCAATTAAGTGTAAAAGCAACAATTCAGAAAGTTTACTCATCTCTCAACCTATATGAAAAAAATTACTCTTCAAATTCACCAATTAAAAAAATAAATAATTCCAAGAAAGGAGGCAACATGGTTTTCAAGAATCAGTACAGTTGAGAATGACTCAGAAGAAGCTAGAAAGAAAATAACAGCAGATATAATATGCTGAGATGCTTGGTAATATCTTTCTAAAGTGGTACCGTTTAAATTATACTTTATATTTTATGGGTTCAATTATTCCATTTAGTTTTAGAACCAAAAAAATAAATTGACATTATCACAGAATTGTAAATGCTGTTTATTTTATTCCAGACCAACCTATAGGCAGAACATGGAATCATCAATTACAATGTAAATATAAAAAATAAGAATACAATTAATAGATCGGAAAGTAGAATCGATAAAAGAAATTCTTGAAATTTTTTTATTGGAGGCTAATAGATTCTTCCTAAATTTCATAAGTTAAGAAGTGGAAAAATATATAATGAAATATAATAGTAACCACAAGAGTCACTAGAAAGTTAGACTCTTACTGGTCTGTGGGGAGTGGAATTAAAGAAAAGGGGAATTGGGTGTGGTCAAGAATTTTACTTTACATTCAATGTCTTTCTGCGTTGCTAGCATTTTAAAAAACTATTTTTGTGGATTATTTCTATAATAAAAATTACCAAAGAAATCCATTCATTTCAAAAGTAATAACATTCTAAATGGTTGAAAAGCAAAACAGGACATAGAATTTTCTGGGAACCTTAATAATATATTGGTATCTCCATGATTAGTTATCTAGTCTCTCAATTACAATGCAATTAGACATTTAGTCTAGCAAATTTTTACCTTGCCTAGTATGTTTTGCCTTTTGTAAAATGAAGGTCTGATTTAAATCATCCCAAGTTTTCTCTCTCCAATTCTAAGTTCCTATGACTCCTATATTACGATGATGCTCTATTTAAAAACAAAATAATTCTCACTTAAACAAAGGGAAGCGATTAAGTTTACTTCTGTGGTGGTGTCATCGTGTGTTCTCCTTACATCTTTTCAGGTGGAGTTTGTCTGCTATAATCTTTATTGAACTCGTGTGCTTCTGAATCAATCATCATATTCAAATAAACGAGAAGACATTTACGTGGAGGTTAAGAGAGATTTTGTTTCCTTGATGGCCAAGGCCTCAAGAAAAGTGTCTGAGCAGGAACTTTGAAAGAACTTTTCCTCAACAGAACAGAAGCTTATAAGCAGGTATCAGAGGCAGCTGTGGAATCACTCGTGCATTTCACAATATTAAATCTTTGGGGGGTTTCAATTTTATTAATGGCCTCTTTTCTGAGTCCTCAATTTCTGTAGGATTTATGAATACACTGCTGAGTTTTTCAGTGTGCAAACTATACCCATATGGTATCTTGGAGAATTTTCTTTTTTCCTGCTTCTGAAAGCACATTTCTTTGCATTCTACCAATTTACAATTTGAGATATTTGGGACAGTTTTGTTCTGAAGAATGCACCTGTACCAGGAAGGGGACTTGTGCAGAAAGCAGAGGGACCAAATAAGGGTATAATTTTAATACTTCTTTACTTTAAAAGAACAAAATATTTTTAAGCACAAAACAAGTATCTATTACAAATTAAAGTATTTATTTTCTATTATAACCTGAGTTTGCTATTGGCTAGGTTCAAATTTTGGCAGTAAATTCTTTACACTCTAAGGGAAAAAACAAAAGAAAAGAGAGAGAGAAAAGAAATCTCTGCCAAGTATCACTTAATAAGTCTTGGTGCAAATCCTTAAACATTCATTTTCTATATTTCATGCTTTCACCAATTGATATCCTATTAGCAAGGATTTACAGTTTTATATCATTATTAGCACATTATGATTTCCTACTAGAATAAAATGGTAGTATTACTCATCTGGCTATATAAATTACTATAAAGATTCTTATTTCTTTAAGAAAAAATATTTGAGGAGTATATTGCTTCTATCAGAGTAGTAAGGCAGTCACATTTTTACAATATTCTTTCTTTTTCTGAACTGAATTTAGACATACTCTTGCTTAGTAAACTTTGGTTTATTATATTTTATATACATTTCTCTTTTTAATGTTTCCAAAAAGAAGTAATACATTAAAAATAAAAATCACATCCTACTGGTATTTTCTCGCTGGGCCACTGTAGGAAGTAGTAAACATCTTGACAGCTTACTTCTCACGAGACTGTCAGCCCATTTGCTCAGTGCTTTCGTTTTTAGAAAGTTTTACTCAAGCATTCAAACTTTGGCAACTGCTAAACCAAATCTCTTAAACTGATAGAAGTTTCTAAGTAGAAAAATGGTTGTAAACTTGTTAAATTTCATAGTTTATCAGAATAATGGCTTGTCTATCGTTTGTGAATTCTTATAGCATCTCTAGGGATAAAATATTATAAGATAAACTCTGTTCTACAGCCATAGAAGTGGCTGCTTCTTATATGAGCCATTGTGTACTATGAAGACTCATAATCATGGTGGTCATACATAAATATATTTCTCTTTTTCTTCTTTTTTTTTCTCCAAAAGGAAAAGGAAGATAACAATAGTAAAATAACAAGGTACTGGAATTATTGGCAAGTCTGTGATGTCATAAACCTAGTTAAAGTTTTATATGGTATAAAGGATGGCTGGAACTAAAGACTTTGTAAGTTATGTCTAATAAAAATAGAGGTTGGTATTAGAAGGAACAGATGATTTGCTTCATTTTATCATTTTAATTGTTATTCAAGAATATATAGTTCCACTCACTGAAAAGCAATAATACAATTCCGAAAAATAAAATAATTTAAAAATTCAGTTGGATTTAATGAATGCCTACTATGTGCTGTTCACTGACTCAGTAATGATTTATCTAGTAAACGCATAGAGTTCCTCTCCACTCTCTTCCCTTTCTGCTTTCCTACATCTAGGTTTCTTGAATTCTGAGGCCACAATGAAAATGCACCACTCAGAGATCCTGCTGTGACGAACACAACTGACCAGCACCAACCACAGCCCCTCTCTATCCGCTACCTCCTTCGTGCGTGAGCTCACAAATCCCAAGGATGCCCTCAGCCAGCACAGCAGGGGTACTCATGTAGGTCATCCCTAAAAGACACGGGACTCCTTAGTTATGCAACTTAGGCTCAAAGTCACCATCAGTCTGGCCATCAGAGGTGCACCACAAAGTAAGGCATTCTAACCCCGTGTCCCTGCCTTCCGTCTCCACTGCACAGGGACGGAACTTGAGGGAGGTCTGAAGACTCTCCTCACCTACTTTGGCTCTGTCTCCTTTTCCATTCACGCGTGTTCCCCCAAAAAATCTTTTGCAGACCTCATCCTGTCTTGGATGTCTGCTTCAGGGAGGACCTCAATGACCACCAACCCTGTTTGGCATCTGCCTTAGGGAACTTGCTACTCTTCTCTGCTTTCCCTACCACTGCCCACCAGAAGCTTCCTTCTGATTATTTCTTACTCTCTGTTTCCCAGCCTCTTCTCATCTGTATGCACTGCCTAACTGTATCATATCTCTCTTTCTTATTTAGGTCTGTAACTATCTATCTATCCCAATGTATCCTGAAGGCCTAAAACTGTGGCTGACATACAGTAGGTGCCCAATAAGTATTTATGGAAAAAATGAATACCAGTTCTGAGAAAGACTAAAAAACATAGTTTTGGAATGTGGTTCTTTCTGATAATGTAGACGCATGCTGACTCTTATTGTTCCTGACATCTAGTGGCAGGAAGAAAAACTATCCTGAGACCGGAAGTAATTTCATTGGCTGGCTAAAGTCCAAACAATAGAAAAAGTCAAAAAGCCTACTTTTTAGGACATATAAAACTTTTATAGAGTTAGTATACCTTTTAGACATTTCACAGGTTATGTATTCATACGCGAGAACTCCAGTAAACTCTAGCATGCAGGACAGAAATCCAGTGAGAAAAGATTAACCACCCCCACCTGCATAAATGAGTTAGAGAGCAAGCTGAATCTTAGCATCACAGAGCTTCTACAATCCTGACATCCTTTTCCATCCACCTATGGCAATAAAATGTACACTTGAAAACACACAAAAATTTCAGCAAGTTGCAGTGTAGCAGCAACAGAACTTAGAATATGGGTAATGAGTCAGGTTTTAATTCCCAGATTCACAACAGCTTAAACAAGGACCTGATGAACTATATCCACGTGGTGTTCTTACCTTAGGGGACAAGACAGCAAAGAGAGAAAGAGCCAGGCAGCAGGGACAACTCATTTCTATTACTTATCTCCCTTCTATTACTATGCATTCAGCAAATATATATTTTTAAGTGACAAATATGTGCCAGGCACTGTTCTAGGCTCTTGGGGCACATCAAGGAACAAAGAAGACAACAATCCTTGCCCTGAAGGGGCTGATCTCTTGTTCCTCTTATCCTCCAATGGGCTAGAACTCTACAGGTGCCTTAGCATGACAAGGATGTGCTGTTTGTGAAACAGGGAACTAAGGCTGCTCTTGGGAATGGCAAGATCTGTGATCACTTGGAAAGGAGTAGAGGAACAGGGTCTGTTTTCCTGGGAGGGACACTTTATTAAGCCAGCTACTCCAAAAGTTATCAGATATTTGGTAAAGGCTCTACTGTCAGAAATAGATCAGAAAAAGATAGTTCCAGAAGGGAGGAAAAGTCTCTAAGTGTTGGAATTCCCTGAGAAGTTGGGTGGAGATAGACAGTGTCACACTGGCCCTGAGATGACAAGAGGAGGCATGAGGATGCTTGGAGCCAGAGATGGCAAGAGTAAAACCAGTAGTTGGCATAAACGACCATCCTTAACCCCTTCATGTGGGTAAAACATATGCCTTGAAAACTATCAGTTGTAAAATGAGATGAGAAAGACTGCAGATGCTCAATAATTCCTTTACTCAAATTTTAAGAAACCCAATGAATTTCTTACTTTCTAATGTGGTATTTATGTATTTCTTCCTTTTCATCTCTTAGAGGAAAACATGTCTCTGATAAGTTGACTGAAGGCACTATGGGCTTTGTCACCACATAGACGTAGGTATAAACTCCACTAATTTAGAGTTTTATGATCCTGACAAGTTATTTCACCTTTCTGATCCTCAGTCTCTTTACATATAAAATAAGTAATAATAGGTCCTACCTAAATTCAATGCTATATGTAGAAATACCTGGTACGTAAGAGACACCCAAAACAATTAGTTCCTTTTATTCCATGGGTTTCTATCGACTTCTCGTTCATGAAGATGCTTGTACTGTGATTTTTCTGTTTTATTCTCAACCCTACCTAAAGAAGTGCAGTTAGAGAAACACAGGTTGTCTCATTCTCTCATTGTTTGTTTGTTTTGCACCTAGATGAGAATTTTCTTTTGTAAATCACTTTTGCTGTTTAGGGAAACTTGTTTGCTTATTCACAAGGTTATCCATTCGATGACGTCTGCCAAATATAGTGATTAAATAACGTATGTTAGTGTTAATTAGGCTCCGCTTTTTTGCTTAAAGTATCTAAGTCAAGATAAAGTTTCTACATTTGCAAGAGCTAACTAAGAGAATACATGCCAGTATGTATTTGAAAAGTTGTTCTATAAACTGTAAATTGAATCTTTAGAATGTACTAAGGGCACAAAGCTGACGTTATGCTGATCCTCACCACTGATTTTAACAGTGATGAAGTAAAGATGTGCTTTCAGATAGGTCCCACTGTACCCACAGGATCTGATAGTACTTCAGTTGAAAAGCACTGGATATATAGCCGCTCTCACTAATAAGAGTATGGTGTCTGAAGTGGGATCCTTTGCAATAACCATTCCCATCCCAACCTTCTGCCTCCAACACCCAGCTTTCCATTAAGAGGGTAGAATGGCTTAATGCCCAGGTAAGTTTGGGGATGCTAGCATAGAGGCTTCCTATCTGGAGCCTCGGGAGTCAGCATCTTTACAAGAAGTTCCTTGTATCATTTAGCATGGGAACAACTGCAGGGCCAGAGATGGTCACAGGCAGCCTCAACAAACTTCCCACAATGATATGGTGGCACAGCCTAATTTTTCTACGGTTTTGAGAAAGGCCCAGGGATTAGCTAAGAGAGAGCTGGCTGACACGAAGGAGTCTTTCTGTCAAGAGGAGGTGACGTTGTAGTGGATGTGGTGTGGACATGTGGTTGGGGAGCCAGATGTACAGGCAGACATTTCAGAGAAGAATAACAACAACTGAGAACCAGACGGGACTGTGTAAACCACAGCTGGTAGCTGTGTGGACAGTTCCCAGATGAGAACCAGATGTCGAATCCCAAGGCTCAGATCCAACATAAGCTCCCCAGCGCTTTGATGCCCCACCGGGAAGGGTGGGGAAGAGGAAAATCTCAAACTGATGCTATTATAACCTGAAATTGAGTTTACCTGGAATTGACTCAATAAAAATCTCTTCAATCAAGTGGAATAGAAGTCCAGGATAGAGATTCAATTTAGTAATAGAAAAAGAGTATTTTTTCCCAAACATGTGTTTAGAGGATATTGAGATCATTGGCAAATATACACTTTACTTTCCTGAAATTTCTCCTGCATTCCTCATGTCAGTAGTTCCCAAACAGCGTTTTGTGAAATGCTAGTTCTGTGGTGTCTTACTAGATGTTCTGGCAAAAGTAACCATTTCCCTGATTAATAATTTCTGGGAAATCCTGCATTATATAATTAAGGCTCTAAAAAACCTTGCAGAGAAGAAATCTTCCCACTTTTGTTTCAGCTAGTATTTCCCCAAATCATTTCAATACAACGTATTTTTTATTTCCTGACCACTGATAAACATCTTAGAGAGAACCAGTGTTCTGTAGAAAAGCTTGGCAATACTGTTCTGCCAGTAGTAACATATAATTTCCATCCCTGTCTCTTTAATTTAAAACAGTGTGTTCATGATAGATTTTTGTCTCATTTTAAATGAACTGATTCGACAAGCATTTTGTGGTCTCCTACTGCGTACCACAGTTTACTACAGAATTTCAGAACTTCTCTAAGCATTGTTTTCTAGCCTTACCGAGATATGATTGATATATAGCATCGTGGAAGTTAAGAGGTAATGTAATGATCCGATTCACTTACATATTGTGAAATGACTACCCACGCTATTCCAAAGCTGCTCTCATCCCCATGAGGCATGCACACAGGGAGCTGGCCACAGGGCAGGAGTATGTGGGTGAGTCCTGCAGAGCACAGGAGGTGTCTGTGGGCCAAGTTGCGGGGAATCTCTGGGCAAGGTGTTCCATCAGCTTGTGGGTGGGCCTCCTGATGGAGTTCGTGACAAAGTGAGTAGGATTCAGGTCTCTTTGATACATTCAGAGCCATAGCGACTGTTCTCAAAGCCACTCATTGGCCCCCAGTCGTGTAGCTCACGATTCAGTATTCTGGATGGAGGAGCGAGAACTGGGTTTCTTTGACAACCGGGGAATCCTACCGGGCTGGGGAGGCCGGCTACTCAGGCACACCCTCACTTCACCCGTGGTGGAAAGCATCGCAAGAAGGACTCTCTTTGTTGTGCGGCCTTGGGGAGGGGTGATGTGGGTAAAGTCAAGCTGTTCCTCTTACCCTCTCCAGGGAGTCCGGATTAGGATTTTCTTGCTCCAACACGGTGCTGGAACGTCTCGGGTGGACTCCTGGACTTCTACAAGGCTTTCTCCTCTGTGAGTGATTGTCGAAGCAGTCTTCTCAGGGTCTCCTGAACCCCAGCGGAGAAGGGCTAGAGCGGGTTCATGGGCCGCTTCGGAGGAGTCCACAGCTGGCAGCCAGGTCTGCGTACCCATCGTGCTACATACAGGTGGGTGACCCTCCTCCCAGGTCCCTTAGCATATGGTGCAGGATCCCACAGCTCTCACCAAGGGACTTTTATCCATGGATGAAAACCAAATTGTTGTTGAGGGGGAATATGAAGGGGCACATCTCATTCAGCCATCTTGTTCTCTTTAAGGATTTTTAATGGTTTCAATAATTCTTTCCTTAAAAATGTATAATGTTCCCCTTTTCAGTACAAGCTGAAATCATGGGCTTTTGTATTTAAGAAAATAAATTGATTAAACGCAATTTGCTTTTCAGTATAATTCTCTAGTATGATACTTTCCTAGATAATGTAGAAACAGACTAACAAATATGATAATATCTAAATATAAAATATAAAAATGATAATATTTACAATTAAATATTATATAAAATATATACAGTAGTCTCCCTGTATCCACAGCGGATACATTCCAAGACCCCCAGTGGATGCCTGAAACTGTGGATAGTACCAAACCCTATATATACTGTGTTTTTTCCCATACCTACATATCTATGATAAAGTTTAATTTATAAATTAGGCACAGTAAGATAATAACAACTTCTCTGTGGCATATCTGAATTGCCAGCATCCTTACTCTTGTGCTTTGGGGCTATTATTAAGCAAAATAAGGGTGACTTGAACCAAGACTAAGCCACTGTGACAGCTGATGTGATAACTGAGATGGCTACTAAGTGACTAATGGGCAGGTGGCATCTATTGCGTGGATCGCTGGGCAAAGGGATGATTCACATCCTGGCTTGGATAGTGCTGGATGGTGCAAGATCTCACCACGCTGTGCAGAACGTTAGGCAATTTAAAACTTATGAATTGCTTATTTCTGAAACTTTTCATTTAATATTTTCAGACCATGGTTGACCTCGGGTAACTGAAACCACAAAAAATGAAACTGCAGATAAGAGGGGACCAATGCACATACTAAGCACATTTTTTATGATTTATTTCAGCCATCTCTTTCTATAGGAAGTCACCCTGATAACCACCCTCCATTCTATGACTTTGCTACATGCCTTTCTCTGTGTCCCTATAGTATCCTGTATACACTTGTATCATTACATTTATTGAATTGTGCTTATTGCTTTATCTACTTATTTCCTGTGCTGCAAGGTTGCTTTTTTTTTTCCTGGGGAAGATTTGCCCTGAGCTAACATCCATGCCAATCTTCCTCTACTTTTTAGTATGTGGGCCACCAGCACAGCATGGCCACTAACAAAGAAGTACAGGTCTACACCTGGGAACAGAACCTGCTCTACCCAAGTGGAGCACATCAAACTGAACCACTAGGCCACTGAGGCTGGCCCTAGAAGTTTGCTTTTTGTTGGCTAAGATTGTCTTTTTCTTCAGTGTATTGCTAGGGCTTAGTGCAATACCTGGCATAAAGTAACCACTCAGTCAAACCATTCTCTAAACATGTTTCTTTTTATGAAGCCTGAGTTTAAATATGCACATGTAAGTTTGATTGATAATAGTAGATTGAAATTTTGCATAGTGTCCTGGACTAATGGAGAAAAGACTGTGAGTCTTAGATCCTCATACTCTCTTAGCCTGCAGTGTGCCCTCCAGTGGAGATCATGGAACAGTTTAGGAAGAAAGAACAGTAAGTAGTTAGGGAATCAGTTGATGAATAACAAAAATCCCCCTTTAGAAAAAGTGTTACAGTGTGAATAATATAAACAGCTGTTAATGCTCTTGTTATAAAGTGACATAATCACAAAGAAATAAGCAAGTGGAATCATTAACTTGATATATACACTTGCGGTAATATCCGAGGGTTTGGAGGTCCTTGGATAAAAGGATATAGTACTGGACTAGACATATATTGATGAATTCCACCAATAGTTCCTTCAATGAGAGAATAGTTTGATCAAAAAGCCACAAAGCTGCCCACTGAGATATCACAGAGGAAAACGTGGAGATTCATTAATACTTTAAAGGTGAACCTGCCCGATGCTGATGACTCGCACAGCAGGAGACTCTGGCTTATGTAAATGGATGTCTTCATTAAAGATACAAAAATATTTTGCAAATTATGGGAGATCAGAGATAGTGATTGACTGGGTTTACCTATGAACTCTTCATTAACATTCCACACTTTCATACCAGAGAATTGATCTGACCACCGAGAAGGACGCAGTGGAGAACGATGCTGTTTGTATCCAGATTCCTATTACTGTGAAATACTCAGTGATGAGTTATATATACATTGTTTAATGAAAACCTTGTAAATAGATATTGTTGGTCTCATTTTATACTTGATCCCACTAGACATGAGATACATCATATGATCTTTAAAATCTTGGGTCCTGAAATTGCACGCCCCTGGATTTCAATCCACGCTTCACTACATGTTTAACAGCTCTATGACTTTAGGTAGGTCACTCAACCTTTCTATGCCTCGTCATCCTCAACCCTTAAATAGAGAAAAAATAGTACCCACTTTGTCACTTAGCTGTGAGCTAAGCCCGAATATGTGTGTTATTAATATTAAAATGAATGATTCAGTCCATTCTGAACTATTTGAAATATTTTTCTACATTATAAAGTTAAAATATGCAAAAATTGTGTGGTTCTAATGAATATTAGAAAAGATCAATAAGACAGAATAGAAAATGCAGGAAGTAAATGGATATTGTTAGTCTCATTTTATTGTTGAGCATACCAGATATGAGATATATCACATGGTGTTTAAGGGCTTGGATCTTATTTTGAATATAACCAAGATGGTATTTCAAATAATGAGAAAATTGGGGGTTATTAAATGATACTGAAAAATTGGTTTTAAGCATTAAATAAAAATAAAGTTATAGCTCTATCTTCAATGATATATTAAAATAAATTCAAGATGGATAAGACCAATAATCAGCTCATTAAGTCCTATATTCCCCCATTCTTCCCTTTGCCAAGTTAAAGATGGTATTTCCAAGTGTTATTAGTTTAATGGTGTCCCCCCAAATTCATATGCTGTTTTCCTAATGCCAGTACCTCAGAATGCGACCTTATTTGGGAATAGAGTCAGTGAAGATATAACTAAGTTAAGATGAGGTCATTAGGGTGGTCCTTAATCCAATATGACTGATGTCTTTATGAAAAGGGGAAATTTGGGCACAGAGTCATGCACACACAGAGACCACCGTGTAAAGATGAAGTTAGAGATGAGGCTGATGCTTCTGTAAGCCAAGGAATGCCGAAGATTGCCACAAACCACAGAAGCTAGAGGATGGCCTTGGAACAGATTCTCCCTCACAGCCCTCAGAAGGAACCAACGCTGCCGACACATTGATCTCAGACTTCTAACCCGTGAAACCTTGAGACAACACATTCCTGTTGTTTGAGCCAGCCAGTCTATAATACTTTGTTATGGCAGCTCTAGCAGACTAATACACTCAGGTTGCATCGCAGCTGGTTGTGGTGATGTTTTCAACCAGTCCCAGCCCACACAACATGAGCAAAAGTATCATGCACAACTTCTGGATGGGCTTAAAAAAAACAAGAGAAACTATTTATTTTCTTCTCTCCCTTTCTCCTTCTCCCAGACTGGAAAGTAATTGTTTGTAATTGTTTACTGGTGAGCTAGCTTTGATTCTGTGAGCTAGGTCAAAAAAAAAAAAAAAAAAAAGAAAAGAAATGGGGAAGCAACATGGTGGAAAATGCTTGGGTCCCTGGAAGAATGCATATGCCAAATTGCTTGCCTGGTTTAGACCACTGGTCTACATCTAGAATAGTATGTGAGAAAGAAGTCATGTCTATCTCTTTTGAGCAACTGTATTTTGGCTTCTCATTGTTATACCAGTGTATTCTATTCCCTTGCTAATACAGTGGATTAAAACGATAAATGTGAAAAATAAAATCAAAAGAAACTAAAAATTAGTGTTTATCTTACGATATGTATATGGAACTTTAAAGCTAAAAACCTATGAGTAGGAAGAGCTTTTAAACATAAAAACAAAGTAAAAACCATAAAAGGCAAGGTTTCTATATTTGACTACAAAGAAATTTAGATATTCTATGTATCCAAACAAAGAAACTAATTAAGCAACATAAAACTGGGGAAAATACTTTAAATATATGGTAGATGATAAATGTTAGCGTATACACCATAGCAAGTACTCTTAACAAAGAATAGAGAAATTCATTCCACATGCCAACAAAATATAAAAGTGATCAACATCACAAAAGTTAGAATCACATGTCAAGTAGGAAAAGTGGAAAAAAAAATCCATAACTAGCAGAGATACAGCAAAATGTGCATATTCTCCCACTGTGGTTGTAGGAGGATAAATTGTTATCATCTCTCTAGGTGGTTATTTGAAAGTAAGCATCAAAAAGCTTAAAAGTGATGTTCATACTCTTTGAACCAGAAATTGTACTTTGGGACATAATTTTAGAGTATTTATCTGAGAGTAATAAAAGATACATACTCACAACAGTGTTATTAACAATAGCAAAAATTAGAAATACAAAATCCAGGGGTACGTTTTATAAGTTGGTTATGCATAAAATGCTTAAGTGAATTATAGCACATTTCCAGGATGTTAAATTCAGGTTGTTAAAAAAACCTCCTGCCATAGAGTGTTTATGATGTTCTGCTAAGTGAAGTAGCAATGCATAAAGTAATAATGTATAGAAATGTTATGAGAAGTCAATATTGATTATACCTGCTGGTGACATTATTAATTATCTTTAATTTTTTTGCTTTCGATTTTAATATGTTCAGATTTTGTAATCAGAAAAGAAAAATCTAACTGCTCACCAGAAGCATGTTACAGTCACCCCAATTTCAATTTTAACATCATTCTCAAGAAAGTTTTTGATTCACCTCGCATGTAGCTGAAATTCTCTTTGAACAATACACTTACAAATTGCATAAATTGAATTTTTTATCTTAAGTAATAAAATTATTAACTTGTGGGTAGTCACTGCCTTCCTCTTCCCTCTGTTGTTACTGATCATACTGAGCCTGAGATCAATTCTCCCTTATCTTCTTTCCTTTGCTCTGCACTCTGAGTAGAAAAAGAACTGACATCTATGTGGATGCTCCCGAGCTAAGCAGCCGGGTTGGAAAAGGCACTGCCTTCTTCAGGGGTCCTCCATCAGCCGACCTCCACTCTGTACAGTAGAACACAATACAGCTTGTACCATACAGCTGTTAACAAACTAAGGCAAATCTACTGTGCTACCAATGTGGAAAAGTTCCAATCTACGTTGTTAAACACCAAAGAAAGACGAAACATACTGTATGCCCTGTGTCCTCATTTGCACAAAAAGCTGTGTGTGGCAGATGCAAGCATTCACACACACAAACTTGAATATGGAGAGTATATCTCTGGGAAGGGGGACAGGAGCTGGTACGTGGATGAAGAAGCAGTCTACTTTCACTGTACATCTTTCTCTAGTGTTTGAATATCCCCCATGTGTATATAACTTTAAACTAAAAATAAATAAAACAAAGCAAACAACAATCTAATACCCGTTAAAAGAGAGAGATACAATATATCATTGCTATCCTTAAAACTGAGGGCCACAACATTTAAAAATTATATCCGTTTTAAGATTCAAAATCTTGAAGTTAATTAAATTAGAGGGCGTAACATTTGTCCATTCATTCTTTCAGCAAACAAGGAAGCATGTGGTTTTTAAATGCCTCCTATATGTGACATTGGGCTTGTCATCTACAAGAAGCTCAGTGTCCAGTGGGAGGGATGGGTATGTAAGTAAATAATTCAAATATAAAGTTATTTTAAAAATAATAGAGGATTATATGAGGTAGAATGTAGGCACAGAGGAGATGGAGACAGGAGATAGGAGATAACTCCGTATGAATCAGAGATAGCTTAACCAAGAGTTGCCAGAGCTGCATCTTGAAGATGTAGTCCAACATTGGCTGGTAGACTATTGAGAAGGGGCTCCCAGGTGAGGGAAACAGCAGGTGCAAATGCACAGGGGCATGAAACAGAAGAACACAGGCAGCAAGTTGATGTTTAAGAATCAACACCATGATAGTCCTTATGTTAAATATACTAACAATAGCTAACATTTGTGGAAAACTTAGTATATGCCAGGCACTGTTCTAAATGTTTTACACAGTACTAACTCATTTCATCTTCATAATAAAAAGGGACAATTAGTATCACAATTTTTTTAATGAGGAAACAGAGACTGTAAGAGCTTTAATTGTATCTCTCAGAGTCACAAAAATAGTAATTGGTAGTGTTGGGATTTGAATGTAGGTCTTCAGAGTCTGGAAATAATCTGAACCACTACTCCATGCTGGTGCCTGTGTAAAACCTGATAGAAAAATACAGCCGCAATCTAAAACAGGCCAGAAAACAGATTAGATCAATTTGCCATTCTGGGTCCCTATATTCTTCCTTTATTGGACTATTTAAGAAAATAGCGTTCTTTTCTGGCCTCAGGACTATGTCTTTGAGTATTTAGCAGATTATCAGAAAAAATCAGAAGAAACAAGCTTTCAATCCTTATATTTTTCCCTGTATCCTTAGTGAATAATTACTCCAATTACTTTTTAGGAAGCACTTCACTTATCCATACTCTGGATTTGTGGATTATTTCTTTAATTTGAAAAGCTAATCAAATCCTTAAAGGAAAGCCTTCAGTTCCACCCTCTGAGATATCAATGACGGAAGGTAAACTAAGGTTGGATGGTTCAATGTACCATCTACCAGAACGCTCTACTAACTAGTACTTCAAGATATTTACAGTAAAATAATAATCAAGATTCATAATTACATCCCTGAGGCTTTGTAAGCTCCCCAAGTGCTTTTGAAATTATCAACTATTAAGCCATGGTTAAAATACTTTTGGCATAAATCGGATTTTTGGTATTTTAATTCCTTAAAACTTGTCCATGGATACAGGGTATTTATTAACCATAAAATTTGATTAACTCAAATATCTTCTGCCTGACCCACACCACATTTCAGTGGACTGTACAGACCTGTTCTCTTATGCATCTGGAGAATTGCTGGGTGTTTCCATGTTCTTTGCAGAACACTGACTATTGATAAATGTGACATCTTCACAACACAGGCGTTGCTGCCACCACTAATGATCTAGAGCTGTTCTCCCAGGCATGCCTACTACACCCTAAATGCATCCATTTAGACTGACAGAGAACTGTCTGCTTGGATTATAAAATGGTTTATGAAAGAGAGCATTCATAAGTGCTTGGCTAATAGTTTATAATCCTGTATTGAATAGTTCATATACTAATTTATTACCCATGTCATGATCCAAATTCATATCTTAGCAGAGCTCAGGATGAGCTGTTTATTCATGGTCAGGAATCCTATCAGTCGTGGGTTTTACAAGCCCCTGGAATTTATTGTTGAACTCAATTGTGGAGGGATCAGACTTTGTAAGTTCAAATCTATATTTTTGTCCGCAAAGATCGAGTGTGTTGACAAATTTTTGGCATAGAACTTCTATATTCTGTGTCAAGTGAGACTCTTGTCTGATGCTTTTACAAAGTACTTGTGAAATTGATCTCCCATATAGATTTTCTCATACTCTTTCAATACCTGAACTTTCTCAATAGTTCTTAGGCATCAAAAATCAAATCCCTTCAAAGTCTCTGGAGGGTCACATCTCCCCACTGCCTTGGAAAGCACTAAAGACAACAAATTCATAGCCTCTCCTCTGAAGAGGAATACCGGTGGTGTTAGCAATCGCTGGAGGGATATACAAACCACCATCTACCCTTTTCAGCTTCAGTAGACTTGGAAAGTTCCTTCAACTCTCTTAGAGCATCTTTATTCCTGCAAATCCAGTGAGAATTTTTGTTTTAATTTTAGTTTCTAAATTTTAAATTTAATTTAATTTTTTAGAGAGGTGCATATTTTGCCCATCATATTCAATTTTTATGGAGTAACTTCAAAATTTTTATATGACTTAAAAATTCTAATATAGCTTTAGTATGTAGTTTTTCTTATATTTAACCATAGTCCAGTATATAAAAGCTGAAAAGGGGTCTATTACTTTCAATCTGACGGCACATATAATGCAGTCACAAGGAAGGAATTGGCCTTAGGTGACTAAGCAAGGGTTATAGCCATCATCTTCTAAATACGGTTATTTTGGCCAAATGACCTTGTTTCCTGAACACACAGTGGAGTTGGTAATAAAGATTCACTGAATAACTTCTCCTAATTCTTATTTATTCGTTAAGCAAATAATACCATGTGTCTACTATGTTCTGTGCAGGGCATAACACTATTTTTTTCCACTATTATTCTTTTGGCCACATATGTTTTAAATTTCCACTAAGAGGGTTAATGGGAAAAGAGTCCAGAATGTGGAATTTTTAACACTACTTTTAAATTTTCAGATGCATCTACGACTAAACCATCATTAGTAATGAGAATTTTTACATCAAGGCTGTAGGGGAAAGAGATAATATTATAAGAAATCAAAGAGTTTTGGAGAGCTTTCACAGGGTAAAAAAGGTTACATTTTCTCATTATACTGAATTTGGTATACTATGCACTTGAGATGTTGCAAGTTATAAAGTCTCAACTTGGAAAATAAAGACAATGCAAAATTTCAAAGAAGAACAAATGAAAAATATTATGAAGTCTCATGGTAATGACCCATTGAGAAAAGAATAACATTAATTTAATCAAAAATGCATCAACACTTCAGGAAAAATAATCTATGAGAATAAAGTAAAGAATTGAAGTGGGGTGGAAAAACAAAGAAAGTAGCATATCTATTCACGTTGGCTATCTTCATATACTAAGTATTGCCTTTTTACTAGGAATGCATATTAAAAATCAGCTGTGATAGAAAGTGTCCAGGGTATACAATAAAAAAACTAATGTAAGTCTTGAAACAATAATAAAAAAGCTTGATTTTTAACATCTAGTTTCTTAACTCACTGTTAGAACAACAGTATATGTGTGTGTATATTAATGTTAATTAAAGTTTATAAATTACTGTCAAATTTTCATAATTATGTTGTAAAATTGATATACTAAACATTATTCACTATGGGAAAAAAATCACAAGTTAGAATCTACTGAACACCCGATTAGTATGCCATGAGGCATGAAATTCCATTTCAATTCCATACACCAGCCTCTTACAATATAAAAGAATATATTCTGTCAGGGACTGAAGATATATGTAAGGATAAAAGACATGGAAAGTTCTATAATTTTAAGGAAGAAAACGCAAAATAAATTTATAAAATATTCTTTGATTATTATCATCAGTCAAGCTATTGGCAATTCAATTACAGTGTCTACAGACTCAGGGCTGAGAGGAAATATGCTCAGGACCCACATATTAAGGATAAGTTATCCCTGACTTAACAGTGAACACACTAAAAACCTGAAATGTTTTCTGACCTGATGATTTTGGGATTTGCCAGTAAGTATACCTCAAGGTCTATAAAGGCATGGTAGACACCAGCTACTTAGTCACCAATATCCATGGTCTTTCTTCCAGCCCCATTGCCAAACTACATTACCCATTCTCCCCTGCAGTTACGTATGGTCTTATAACTGAGTTTTGACCAATAGTATGTGGGCAGAAGCGACGTATGCCAATTCCTGATCTCTTCTAGCCTGATCCTCCACATTCTTTCTTTTCATTCAATGTCTGGCTAAATGCACAGGATGCAAGGAAGAATTTTCAGGATTTAGGAGATGGGAGGGGCACAGATGGAAGGAGCAAGTGTCTATTAAACACATGGAACAGAGAATGGACTGATTTGCATCAGACTACGACCAGAACTTGGACTAATCATTGTTATATTTAGCCACTGAGATGTTAGGGATGTTTGTTACAAAGTTGGCTTAGCCTAAACAATACACAAGGAGAAGCTCAGGTTGAAAGTGGAGGTCCCTTTCTTTATGAAACCGTAAATCAATTAACTTGCTTCCATTGAATAATTTTATTTGTTTTAATTAAATACTGTTGCTTGTTGAGTTATTTAAATTTGATTTCAAATTTCTAGATACTGATTATATCTTAAATAAACCAGTCATAGGAATTAAGACAGCCTAAGTAGAACCTTAAGAATAGTACTTTTCTGACCACTTAGAATGAGAAGCAACTAATTGTTAGTGGCTAAGATATTCTATTCTATTTTTTTTTTTTTTTTTGAGGAAGATTAGCCCTGAGCTAACTACTGCCAGTCCTCCTCTTTTATTGCTGAGGAAGCCTTGCCCTGAGTTAACATCGTGCCCTACTTCGTCTACTTTATACGTGGGACGCCTACCACAGCATGGTGTGCCAAGCAGTGCCATGTCTGCACCTGGGATCCGAACCAGCGAACCCCGGGCCACCGAGAAGCAGAACATGCCAACTTAACCGCTGTGTCATGGGGCTGGCCCCAGATATTATATTCTAGAACGGGACAGAACTTGATTAATATTTCAGCTCAAGCAGTTACTACATATGTGATCTTGGACCAGTTTCTGCACCTCTACAAATCTTAATTTTCTCATCAGGAAAGTGAGGAAAAGAATAGTACCTACTTCATGGTTATGAGGATTAAATGTGGCAATGCATTTAAAGTACTTAGTCTGCCTGCCACATAGGAATCACTCAATAAGTGTTAGCGTTTATTACTGTTATTACTAATAAAAGCCAATATGTTAGAAAAGGTTCATACTTTAAAAAATATTCTACCATGCAAAGTGATAAAAATGTTACTCGTTAAATTCTGTCTTAGCAATTATAAGTCATGACTTTTAATCTGACAAATGCAGTGATAATGCAAAGCAAACTGACTTTATAAAAGATAACAATACAAGGTTATAAAGCCCTGAGAGCCAGATCAGCCATTCAGGACTTTTTTCTTAAAGAAACCTTCTTCCCTTCCGGCTAATACTTCAAAGTAATTATTCAACAGGTTGTTAACGTCTATAAGAACATTTTCCACTTTAAAAGTCTGAGAATTATTATTGCGCATCAGGCATTCTCCTCTCATTGACACACTGTTTTTCAAAAGAACTCAGGAGGCTAGATTGCCAAAGTAATGAAATAGTTACTGCAATAAATGGAAAATAGACATTGGAAAGGGACAATATGTCTGGTTCAGGACTATAGTCATACGATAAATTTTTTTTTTAAATTCTAGGGAGAATATTTCTTAGGTTTTTGGGATGAACTAGATTCTCCTGGATCCTCTTGATTTATGCTGTCATCATGAATATCAACCTTATAATTATTCTCCTCATCATCAAGGAATTATTATGCATGTAGTTGTGCATGGAAACATGACCAATTTATAGAAGAAGCTCAACTAAGTTACAAGCAGGAAGCAAGTGTATTCTTTCTCAGCCCTCTGCATTAAACTTACTCTGTCCATTTCCTTTCCCCCAAACATGAGTAACTTAACAAGCAGATCCCCATAGCTTTCCAGGTGATCTTTAGATAATAAAATTACAGATCAGAGTGATTCAGATTTCACTCTACTCTACTAGCTACATAAGTCCCAATATCTACCCAATTTAAAACTTCTACCTTTCTTCTTCTTCTTTGTTTATTTTTTTGGTGAGGAAGATTCACCCTGAGCTAATATCTGTTGACAATTGTCCTCTCACCGCCCTCCCTTTTTTTTTTGCCTGGCGAAGATTAGCCCTGAGCTAACATCCATGGCAATCTTCCTCTACTTTGTCTGTGGGATGTCTCCATAGCATGGAGGATGAATGTTGTAGGTCCATGCCCAGGATTTGAACCCACAAACCTGGGCCACTGAAGCAGAGTACCTGGAAATTTAACCACTTGGCCACAGGGTCAGCCCCCTTCTTCTCTTCTTGAGCTGGCTTAAGGCTCTGTTTTCCCATATGTTGTACTAGTTACCTCTTCCTCCTCCTTCTCTTCCAAACACAAAACCTCTAGACTGTTTCAAGTTTCTACATAGTTGGAGCAGCTTGAGGGAGAAGAGATGAAAAAAAGGAAGCAAGGTCATTAGCTGAAGGTGGGTAAGGGGGAGGCTGGAAGAGATGGAGAAAGGTATCAAATAGCCATCTAAGAAAGAGGGGGGATGTAGTGTGATTGCCAGGCAACATGGAGAGCCCACTTGAAGAGAGAAGTCATGGATTTAAGGCCAGTCAGCAGGGTTATAAGCTTTTCTCCAGCTTCAATTAGTTCTCTTTCATTAATTACTTGACAACAAGTCCTACTAAACTATAAAGTCCATGGGGACAAAGGCCATGTCTATCTCACTCTCCACTGAATTTCCAGGGCCTAGTACTGTGCCTGGACATAGTTTTCATGCAATAGATGTATCGAATGACTAACAGAGCAACGGGACTTCCCAGACTGAAGAGCCTAAATGTGCCCTCCAAGTCTCTAGATCTTCAGGATTGAGGATACAGAGAGCAGGCTAGTTGTCCCAAGGCCACTCATTAAAAACATGTCTTTTCCAGGTTGAAATGAACAACATAACTAACTTCAAACCAGAAGTTTTAAGCTGTAAATCATGTAAGTCTCAGTAATGTAAAAGTCAAACATGATTTTCATGGGGATACTTTTGTTCATCAGAGACAGAGAAGGGAAGTGAAGGAGAGCACCATTAATATACTTTGACCTCATCTTGGATCACTAAAGATGAAGTGCGTGTGTGTGTGTGTGTGTGTGTGTGCGCGCGCACGCGCACGAGCACATCTGTGTGCATGCACATACACATGTGGAGCTCCTTAAATTACGAAATCCAATGAACCAGCAAATTGGTTGTAAGCATGCCTGTTTGGGGAAGCCCAAATTTGAATATGGAAATATGTCCAGTACCTTCAGAATGTGCTCTAAGGAATTGATTTTGCTGCCCTTTTCTCTCCTGGTCCAACTATTCCTCTACTTTAATCTCTTCCACAGTAAATCTTTCTCTTCTCAACCATCAAGGAGAACATCATCACAAAGTCCGTTTTTTTCCCCAGTGACTAAGAATGCAGAAAACATACCAAGCCAAAGCTACAGCCTGTGATATGGCACGTTCTGAAAATAATAACTCACAGAAGCTTTTGGTTTATAGAAAATCATTACAAGCTCTGACAGGCCTTTAGCGAGTGCTTTGAGGAAGCTCTTCTGGGAGGAACTAATGATGGCTCGGAATCAGGGATTAGAGCCTTTGCATTCATGAGTAAATCAGCTTTCTATTGCACCATTACTTTCAAAACAATAAAGAAAGGGATATTGGAAAGATACCACTAACAATAATGACACAGGAAATGCTTACAAGATGATGTGCTGTAATATATTTTAATCTGTTCTCCTCCATATACTTAATCCTGCCATTCTCAACTAGGGAAAAATTAAGTGTAGTTTCCCGTCAAAGGATAAGTCTATCAACTTGACTATTTGAAAGATGTAGTATGACTCATGTCATAAGCATTTTTGAATAAATTTAGAAGAAGCGTCCTTATTTTCGCCCATATTTGTCAGAGTATATTTGCTATCGTCTGGTATTTGACAAAAGGAATAAAATTAGTCTTTTTATGCTTTAAGGTATGCATTAAAGTTCTTTACAATCAAACACATTCTTTCTCTCTCACACACACATACTCATCTACACACCTACATATATACACACAAAGAATTTATGGCTTAAGTATTTGAAGCAAAAGTCAGGAAAAGCATCTTAAATATTTTTTAGAAACTATTCTGTTATAATGTTTGCTGGAAAGAGTGTGAACCAAAACAGATATTAACAGCCTAATTAGTAAAAAAAAAAAAAAAAACCCAGCAACTCCAGCTCAAGGGAAGTTTAGAGATTGACTACTGGATGTTTTTATTCACCATTTCCCAGCACAGTGTATTGACTATTTAGGCCATCTCTTTTCAAAGACTATTTGCGACAGCAATTGCCCTATATCACTGACAGTGACTATTCTCCATGAAGTTTTCTGGAGTGATTGAGATAAAAATAAAAATGTTCTGATATTTCCCCCCAGGAAAGTGCCAGTGGTTTCCGAAGCTCAAATAAGCTTTAACTACATCCCACAGAGCAACGCCTCATAGTGTATTATTAGTGTGATCAAAAAGGATCAAAACACGATTCCAGGAAAGAGAAGTACCAGCCCAAATATTATCACGTGAGCACGCTGCATGGTGTTTTCGGTTTCTGAGTGTGTATCTGCCGCAAATTGTGTAATGTTTATTTCAAGTAAGATCTTTATTAATTACAGCTATACAAACAAACGCTTACTCTCAAGAGGTGTTTTTACCTCCTTGGGAGTTTGTGTTAGGCCTTCAAGAAAGAGCAGAAACAAAATACAGGCTCACTCGGTCCAGTGATAATTGAGTTGAGGTGACAGTATCTACGTTTAAGAATTCGTTTCTGTTTCTGTCAAAAGGGAATAGAAACATGCCACCATTACCTGCTTCCCGGGAAAAAGGAAAATTCCTCATTCCTGTTCAGTAATCTTGAAAAATCAAACAAGATTCTATATTATCAATTATGGAGAGATACTCTGCTTATTACTTTGTGACTCTGGGATTCTTGATAGCACTAATCATCAGAAAGAAGGACTGAGTTAACACATTTATAGGAGAAGGGACATTGCATACAAATCATAGTAATTATTAAATTATAGGTAGCTTATGGTGGAGCATGGACTTTTGTGTCAGATAGATCTGAATTCAAATCCTACCGCTACTTGTCACTATCCTTGCACCAATACAGAGGTAATTAGTCTCCCCAAACCTCCATGTATTTGTCTATGAAACTGAGATAATAACAAGTATTGCTTAGAGAAATACTGAGAAGTATATCTAATAACATAAAAAAAGCTCAGACGTACACTAGGCTGTCCTTATATATCTATTCTCTTCTTCCTTCTGCGATCTTGTGGCAACATTAAGGTATATATTTTTTTGTTTTTATTATTTGCTGTGAAAGATTCCCCCTGAGCTAACATCTGTGCCTATCATCCTCTATTTCGTATGTGGGTCGCCACCACAGCATGGCTGGCGAGTGGTGTAGCTCCACACCCAGGATCTGAACCTGTGAACTCAGGCCACTGAAACAGAGCACGTGAACTTAACCACTAGACCACGGGGCAGGCCCCTAAAGTGTATTTTTAATATCAGTTTTTCAGGTTCCTCTGCCTTGTAAGTATCCAGTCTATAACCGTGTATCTGTGTGAGCATACACGGGACATCAGCAATAAGCAGTTTAGATAGAGCCAATAATTCACCATCATCAATTTATAGTATTCAATATCAAAAATACAGTTGCAGAGTGTTTTCTCATTTAATTCTTTTGGTACAGGATTTTTAATAATTCCCTTGTGGAAGATTCCAATTCAAAAATGTTAGAAGTTGATTTACGATTAATACCACCTTTGGTTGGGACCATTTTATTATTATCATTATTGTTATTTTGCTGCAAGTGGTTGGTCCTAGTCATTTGCTAGGATCAAATTAGAAAATCTTCATAAACTAGAATTTAGATTCCTCAAGAGAAAATTATTTTTTTAAATTCAGGAAAGTAATGTTATCGTCAAAATCCCATGTTGGAGGAAAAAAATCCATTTTTTCTGAACTTACTGCAGCCCCTCTATGGATTTTATAATAAGATATTT
Source organism: Equus caballus (assembly GCF_041296265.1). Taxonomy (NCBI): domain Eukaryota; kingdom Metazoa; phylum Chordata; class Mammalia; order Perissodactyla; family Equidae; genus Equus; species Equus caballus. The sequence goes on from NC_091710.1 coordinate 45,653,609, forward strand.
TGTGACTTCAGTTAAAACATACCACCTCCCATTCGCTGTAAATCTTTTGTTTAGGTTACCACATTTCTTAGTCAATTGAAAGTGTTACCTAACACTTTATTGGAAAACCAGAAGTGCAAAATGAACTCCAGGCCCTCTTGTCACCATGGGAAATGCTGACGAGACACATTATACGCATTATATCTTTAAGTTGTTAAAAGAAAAAAAGTGTGTGAGTTTCAAAAACCACATTTGGGTATTAGGTGTACCAGAATCCGAGAAATTCAATGCTGAAAAGATCTTTATAGAGCATCTAATCCAGCTTCCTTATTTTATAGATGGAGAAAACCAGGACAAGAATATTTCGCCCAAGGTTATATCAATAAGTTTCTGAATCTACCCACCCAGCATAGGGAATACTTTGAACTGGATTAATCAAAGTATGTTTTCTGAGAACCTAATAGAGGAAGTGAGGATTGGGGGAGCCTACCATATATTTTCCTGAAATAAGTCCCCTCATTATTTAAGAATTTGGGGTATGGCAAAAAGTGAAAGAATTTAAAACGTGAACATACCATATAATCTATGCTTAGAAAAAAAAATTCAGACAACCACAAAAACAAACTTATCCATATCCATATGTCTCGGAGAGCTGAGCACAGAGCCTGACACACGGCAAGTATTCCAAGAACCACAGACACGTGGAGAGAGAGGGCAGGAAGTCCTGGAAATGCTGATGCATCACTCCAGTCCCACAAGGTTGTCTTATTTGAAGAAGTATGTTTAAGCAAGCCAAAATATTAATAATGATAATCATGGTTGAAAACAACACCATTCTATGTTCCTGTCTTTAAGTTGGAGAATAAAGAGGATTTGAGTCATTCCTCCTAGTGGTATGAAAGGATTGCTTCCTTTATCTTTTCAGCTTTCTTGCTCCCCAGGCTGATCCTGGGTCCTGCAGTCCAGGTGATTTATCATCAGCACCAGTTCTTATTGGTCAGACCCATTCAGGAACCTCTGGTTGAGTAGCATCTTGGGGTCGTGGGTGGAGGTGAAGGGTAGGGTACAGAAGCGAGGAGGGAGATGGAGGAAGTGTGTGTGTAGGGGGAGAAGAATGAGGCTGAAGTACCAGGATTTTCAGTGTCACTCTTGGAAAGGATGGAAGTTTGGGAACATTCTTGTGTTACCATCAGCCCAGAACACAGATGCCAACTCTTCCAGGATGCCTTCCTGGGCTGATGTGGATATCCACTCTTCTTGGGGCTCCAGTTACGCGCTGTTTTTACTCTGATCGAAGGCAGAGTGTTTAGAATAAATGCTGTCATTAACTTGCTTATATGCCTCTTTACACTTGATATTACAAATTTCCTGAAGCAGAGCTGGTTTCTCAACTTCTGTGCTTTTTACAGCACCTTGCGTGCTGCCTTTGTTTATTGTGTTTAACATTTGTTTATTGACATTAAAATCATATTTACTCCAATGACATCTCCACTTTTAAGTGTTTACTTCCTAGGCCTGCTTTAAAATTGGCCCCTGGTATTTCTCTTTGTTAATATTCTGGGACTGTTCTTTTCTGTCTCTTCCTCTATTTATCCCTCTTTCTTAGTTTACTCTCTCGTTTGGGTGATGTACATCCTCAAAAACCTTCTCCAGAAAGGTGCATAGGAAGTTATTTTTCTGAGACCTATTGTCAATTGATTTTAAACCATGCATTCCCCGAATAAAATAAAAGAAAACATTTAAAAGTGGTATTAAAGCTTAATTTAAAAACAATTAAGGAATCATTTCATTTTCTTAGCGTCTACTATACTAAACGGAAAGATCTGATGTTTAATTGCCTTTCATGTTAATGATCTTTGTTTTCTAGAAGCTTTTAGGATTTTTTCTTTGTTCCAGGTATTCAGAATTCCAACAGCAGTTTTACTTTGTGTGAGTGTCCTTCAATCCCTGCATGTTTTGTATATTTTTGGGATGATTTTTTATTTTCTGTTTTCTCTTTTTAACATTCTGGAATTTTTATCCATTTGACTTTGCATCTCCTAGATTAATCCTCCAAGAAAGTTAGATTATTCTACTGATTCTTTCCTTATTTTTTTCTGGGAGATTTCTTCAACTTCTTCTGTGTAGACTGCATCATGTTCAACACCAATAGTCTAGCTTTTATCTATCGCTATACATACAGACTTTTTGTTCTAATTTCCTCTGTTCTGATAAGCAAGTCACCACTTCTCTAGTTGCTTCCCCTCTTAAAACCATATCTCACTGGCTGTTCACCTACTCTTACTCTGTAAATTTCTGCCTCTTTTGGAATCTATGGGGTAATGACTCAGATATTTAAAGATACACATTGAAAAATTATGCCTGGGGGCTGGCCCCGTGGCCGAGTGGTTAAGTTTGCGCGCTCCACTGCAGGCGGCCCAGTGTTTCGTTGGTTCGAATCCTGGGCGCGGACATGGCACTGCTCGTCAGACCACGCTGAGGCAGCGTCCCACATGCCACAACTAAAAGAACCCACAACGAATAATACACAACTATGTACCGGGGGGCTTTGGGGAGAAAAAGGAAAAAATAAAAAATCTAAAAAAAAAATAAAAATTAAAAAAAAAAAAAAAGAAAAATTATGCCTGGCCTTTTCCTGAGGGCAAGAGCTTCAAAGCAATACTTTTATATCCATCATATCTAGATTTCCTTTTAGGCGCACAAATGGAATGGCAGGAGGAATCCAAAGAAATAATTTTTCTGAGATAAATTGGCAAGAGACGAGAGTGCAATGAATCAAATATAAGTTAGATATTTATAGTTTGGGAGGGCTACCATCGGAACATGTCTCTCTACCAAAAAACGTTTAAATGATAAGATTTACCATTTGTTAAGCAATTTCTATGTGTTGGGCACTCTCTTAGTACTTCATATAAATATCATCTCATTTAATGATCACAACAACTTAGGAGACAGTTCTTTGAATAACTCGCTCAACGTCTTTAGACAAATACAATTAGGTTTATGGAAGTAGGTGGAAGGGGGCAGTTTGAGCTAAAGCCCATAGATGAGAAACATGAGAATTAAGTCCCAGGTCATTTCATGCTCAATGACTGTGCTCTTTTACTCTGCTACATTGCTGTCTTTGAAATAAAGCAAAAGTAACAAACAAAAAAACACATCTCACCTTGTTAGTATGCTTAAGATGAAAAAAGGAGGAGCATATGGTTGGAAATACACTTGTTATTGTAATTCACTAAAGTGAAGAATGGAAACTGCACACACTGAGCGTAATGTCTTGAACTAGGGTGTTCTGTTGGTAAGGTAAAGGAAACAATGATTTAGAACAGGATTTTGAGGAAAGAATTGACAACAGTTGGTACATCAGTAAGAGTGACAAAGGGGATGGAGGGCTGATGAACGATTAAAGTTTTGAGTCCCAACGGCTCAAAGAACATTGCTGCCACAGAGAATGCTTAGGAAAAATACAATGAGGGGTGGTAAGAGGAGCAGAACCCACTCCCCCCGGCACTCCCCTGAAAAATGTTGCTAAAAGGCAGGTTGAAGATATTCGGAAAAAAAACAAATGATAAAGAATATAGAATCTAACGTTTGTCTATGATGATCTAAGCATGTCTAAGGTGTTAGTTCAGAAGAATAGCTTTTTACAAAAATAATCTTAAAGTACTAAATGCCTTTGAGATTATATTAATCACAAGGATGCTAATTTTTAATGATGGCCCTGTAATTGTATTATGTGAGCAAACTTTTTAGATAATATAATACATTTTGAACTAATTGAAGGGCATAAGGAAGGATAAGGAAGCTGCAACAGTTTCACGAAGGGAAAGGATGTGAGTGGCCTGGAAGGGCGATCTGAGCAGATGAGCCTCCAGAGTTGATTCACACGCACACTGTCAGGGTCTGAGAAGTAGACGTGCTCTCAGTGCGCAAGAACACAAGGACATTGCAGTGGCCACTTGAGAGGAAATGTCACATAGGCAAACCACGGCAATAACAGGCCATGTGTGAAGGTCTCCTGTGTGTACTCTGATGACAGGACCAAGAGAATTGTCCCACCACCATATTTATGCATTGTGCACATGTGCACTCTTTCTGAAGAATAACGTTGCTTCTCAGTGGGTCTTCTTTAAGCAAAAGTTTGGCTCAAGACGCATGAAAAATAACATAGAAACACATACAGTCTTCCTTCAAACCAATGCAATAACAAATATAGCAGAATTAAAAAAATATGTGGAAAATGATTTAAGAATATTGCATAAAATAGATTTATACGTCCTGAAATTCTTTTCATCGTTAAGTCAGCTGTAACATAAAAATCATGGAAAATTTCTTTCAGTGAAACAAAATTTGGTAGAGGCGGCATTCAGCAGATTCTGAAAATGAAACGTGGCCCAAAGAATTCTCTTTTAAAAAAAATTGGGTTTAGATTTTGTCTCACAACACTTTAGCATTTCCTCTTGATTTGGCATTTGCAGCCTCTAAAAACCTGATCAGAACACTGCATTTTCTAAAGTCAACTATAATCCTCAACTTAGAACAGGAATACCAGGAATTTAATAAATTCTGGTGGATGATCTTTTAACTTCCTCAATTAAGGACAAATAATTTAATTTTCCTTCTTAGTTTTTCCTTGATGGAATCCCAACTTGAGATGTCTCATTTTCTCTGTCCTCTTTTTCAGGAAACATAGTGGCTACGAAATCACCAACTAGAGGAAGCGTTTCCAACGGGAAACCTTGTTAGATGGATGACGCTCTGTTGTTATAAAGAGCATACAGCTACATGAAAGTTTTACATATTTGTTTACTAGCCAAATAAGAGGAGATAAACAGAACACACAGCAAGGAATCTAGGATTAAACAAAATAAATTTCTCCTGACTCAAACCTAATAACTCGCTCCAAAAGCTCTCATAAATTATTAGCTTCAAAATCATTCAATGTGTCTGAAACGTAGAGTGTGTCACTGATGTACTTGAAGTTCACCTAAGAAACTGTATCATCAAAATGCGCCGACAAAAACTGCCAGCAGCGATGCCACCTTGCAATCAATCACATATCTGTTTCAGAATTATAAAGTGTCTGAGAGCTATAATTTCATCGGCTTTGAGCTGCATATCATTTAAAACTTCATATTCTCACAGAGAAAGAAAAAGTGAAAACATTTGTCAGCTCCAGCTCCCTCTTTATGACCCACTGTTTCCACGGCAGCTTCTGGTTTCCTTATTTTAATTTGTGTTTTAGAAATCTTTTTTTTTTTTTTTTTTTTTGGCATTTACTATATGTGATACATAGTTTAGGAACAGAGTAGTATAGTCAATTCTCAATTATCTGTCTGAATGGAAACCTGTGGTGGTTCTGATTATCCAAAATCATTTTATATTTGACTTTCAAATACATTATGTGAATTTCCCCTGGGAGGTTTGCTTTCCTGCTAATGCTTTGCTAGAACTAATATTAAAATACGCTTGCATTCCTTGGGCACATACCGATTGACAGCGGTAGGGAGCAACCCAGAGTGGGTGGCAGGGGTAGGTTAGACTGGGATCAAATGCTTCTATGAAGAATTGTCAATGTGAATTTTCCAAATGTGGGCAATTGAGAGGTGGTTACATAAATATTAGTTATTTCTTTTAATCCTGAAGGAAAAAAATCTCCGAAATATTTTAATGTAAAAGATCGTATTTTAAAATATTAAGTGAAAGTCAGATTTTCATGTTAGTTTAACTATTTAGCTGAAAATCAGAAAGTCATTTATTTTTAAAAGGAAAAATATGAAACACTCCCGCAAGTTCTTACGTACAGTCACAGATTTACTATTATAGAATAGATGTCTACATACTATTTTTATCTTAAGATGATGTTAAGAAATGACTCACTATGATTGGTTATTAACAGCCGATTTCTTCAGTATTAGTTGGTATACTGCTATATCAGAATTAGAACGAAAGGCAATAATAAACCAATTTGCCCAAGCTATTTAAAAAATTAAACCATCTCCTTAATTATCCCCTTGCTCATTTCTGTATTCACCACACTTCAAAAAAATGTGTAAATCTTCAGTTGAATGAATGGACTGAGATTCTTTCATGGCATCCGAAAACTCAAATTTCAGGAAGATAAGATCACATTTGTTCTTTATTATTTAAGCAGAATATATAATTATAGTAAATAATTTAAAAATATTATGTTGCTTATTTCTTTGTTAATATGCCTTTGACCAAGAAAGAACATTTACAGTTACAGTCATTCAAATATGGCTAAAATTGACATTGATGCTTCATCAGCATAATATTAAAACACTAAAAATTAGCTTAAGAAATAATTTCTCTATTTCTCCTGGGAACTAGTTTGAAAAAGTGGTAAGCTGACGCCTATTTCACAATTGATACTCACCTACGTGTTGGATTTTTAAGATCGGGCAGTAAGCAAGTTCAGGTCAGTCCTGACCTACAGCAGGTGGTGGGCAGCAGAGTTTTGTTGGGAAGAGGCAGGTTGTGGATTAGGATTGTCAAAGTCAGAAAAGCACAGTCCAAGACAAACCGAGAGAGCTGGTCATCACACAGAAAGAACTCTTTCAGACATTAAGTCAGAAAGAGCTTTGGCTAAGAAATCGAATCTTTTGACAGTACCTTGAATGGAAAGCTCCTCAGACGCTTCCTAAATTCATATCTCAAGGCCTCTCTGTTCTTCTGTCTCCTATTCCTATATCTTCTGGTTCTTAGCCCTCTCCTCCATTTTCTCTCCTTTCCACTTCTTCTCTGTGTTTTCAAAGAGCACCAGACTTATCCAGAAAGCTCTGCACTCCTAGTGACTCAATATGCCTAATCTCAAGCAAGAAGAAGGTTAGACTTTGAGTAGATACTAATGAAAGAATTGCTGGACAAAACGTAGATAGAGAGACAGAAAGAAAAGAGAGAATGGACGTACACTTTATGAGACAGAATCAAGGAAAAATATTTGGGGTTCCAGCACTCCAGGTATAAATTTTGCAGTTGCCTTGTTCAAATTTGAGAATTGCATTCACAATCACTCAAATGTAGGAGTGTAGTTAAGTGCCGGCTGGATGGCGCAGGAGGGGGACTAGACAGTATACGGTCTGTGGATGATCCAGTCCGACATGTAGATGGATGTAGGAGATGCTGGCACCTTTGATGTACTTCAATGATGAAAGGCTTTGGTATTTTTGAATCACAGATTATACAAAATTAACATACAGATAGTTTCACCCCAATTTGAACATGCAGAGATATTTGAAATTTGCTATGAAAAGAGAATATACTTTTAGTACGAGATCAAAGGCTGGAGACCTTAGATGTGCTCTTAAACGAATCAATTCTTCTGCTCTTATTGGATTCAGTCATCTAAATCTAGGCAAAGCCAGTGAATTTAGCTTTTTCCAGGTAAAATGAAAACCTAGGAGTTATTCTTTAAGCCATCATTTACCACATCTAAGGCAGCTACCATCTTGTTAGTTCCCAGTATATCCACTTCTCTCCATCCTCACTTCTACATTCCTAGTCTAAGTTACCACTCTTTCTTTCTAGAGCAGCTGCAATGCCTTCTTAACTACCATCCATTCTTCCCTTGCAACTCGTTCTTCACAGAGCTGCCTGTCATCCTCCACAAAAATCAATCAGGTCTCCTACTCAAAACCTTTACCAGCCTTCCACTGCTCCCGGGATAAAACCCAAACATTCTACCATGGCCTAAGAGACCCTCCATGACTTAGATGCTCCGTCTGCAAGCTTACCTCTCAGCAGTTATCTTCCTGACTCACTGCTCTCCAGATCAAGGAGATCCACATCTCTGGGTTTTCACACTTGTTTTTCCCTCTGCCTGGAATGCCCTTCACCCAGCTCTTTGTTTGGATGTCTCACTTGCATCCTTTAGGGCTCCACTCAAAGTTACTTTCCATTTTATTTCCTTAGTGATATCCATCATAATATAAAATGTCTTATTGCTTTACATTATTATTATTTGTCTTTCTTTCCACACCAAAATTTAAGGGAGGAGTTTATAAGTTTTTTTCACTCAGCCCCTATGAGAATGTCTGCCATGTAGTTGATACTCAACAAATGGCTGCTGAATAAATGCATGAAAGGTGCTATCTTTCCATGAGGACCCACCTTTTGACTCTAAGTATCAAAATCTAATTTGTGAATCCAGGCAAACAGTCAATCTGAAATTGAGGCAAACATGGAGTAGCTAGGAGATCTGGGCTTTGTCTTAGAACTGGAGGCCTAAGATTCTTTCTTATTGTAAAATTATCTTCAGCCAAAATAATCCTTAAAGCAGCTGTGGTGCATGGTGGGAGAACCAGGGATTCCGGCTGTTTTGGAGTATGTGTGTTCTGATGATGCCTCCCCATAGTGATCAGTCCAGGCACTGGGGTTCCTGGAAAGACAGTAACTAAGAATAAGAGGAATAGGCCAGTTGTGGGAGCATCATCTTCGATATCTGACATTTTATTCTTTCTCTCACGTGTTGTAGCAAGTTCTTTGCTAAAGGAGGCAGTGAGATTGATTATTATTGTTAAACATTCTTACCAGAGGGGTTGGAGTCGCCAAACCATACACCAAAGCAGAGAGTTCAATGACTCATCATGGATTAAATTAATCAGCAATAAACACAAACAAACTCAACATCAGGTTTCTTATTCTTTGTTATTGCTTTTTTTAAGATTGGCCCTGAGCTAACATCTGTTGCCAATTGTTTTTTTCTTCTCTCCAAAGTCCCCCAGTACACAGTTGCATATTCTAGCTGTAAGTCCCTCCAGTTCTGCTATGTGGGACACCGCCTCGGCATAGCCTGATGAGCTGTGCTAGGTCCCTTCCCAGGATCCGAACTGGTGAAATCCTGGGCCACCGAAGTGGAGCACAGAACTTAACCACTCAGCCAAGGGGCTGGCCCCAGGTTTCTTATTCTACTCATGTTTAACTAGTGAATTTTGAGTAGATGCTCAATTGTTCTAAATTTTGAGCTTTAAATTTATACATTTTAAATGGATTTCTCTCTTATAAGCCTTCTCAAACAGGAATTTTTTAAATAAACTTTTTTTTTTTTAGAACAGATTTCGGTTTTCAGAATTATTGTAAAGATAGTACAGAGACTTCCTGTATATTACACATCCAGTTTCCCACATTAGTATCGTATATTTGTCACAATTAATGAACCCAAACTGATACATTCCTATTAATTTAAATCCACACTTTATTTAGATTTCTCTAGTTTTCCCTACTGTCCTTTTCCTGTTCCAGGATCTCATCCAGGATACCACATTACATTTAGTCATCACATCTCCTTAGGCTTCTCTTGGCTCTCACAGTTTCTCAGACTTTCTTTATTTTTGATGATTTTGACAATTTTGAGGAATACTAGTCAGGCATCTTGCAGACTGTCCCTCAGTTGGGATTTGTCTGTTGTTTTTCTCGTGACTGGACAGGAATAACGTGTTTTGGGGAAGAAGACCACAGAGGTAAAGCGCGCTCTCATCATTCCACATCAAGGGTGCGCACCATCAACACGACTTATCACTGTTGATGTCAACCTTGATCTCCAGGCTTGAGGCAGGTTTGTTAGGTTTCTCAACTGTAAAGTTCCTCTTTTTCTCTCCCTTTCCATCGTGTATTCTTTGGAAGAAAGTCTCCAAGCACAGCCCACACTTAAGGAGTGGGGCATTATGTTTCCCCTGCTTAAAAGGGGAGTAACCACATAAATTACTTAGAATTTTCCTCCTCAGGAGATTTGTCTCTTCTCTCCATTTATTTATTTATTCAATCATTTACTTATATCAGTATGACTCATGGATATTTATTTTATACTTTGGGTTATAAGCCAACACTACTTTATTGTACTGCTTTATTTTGTTTATTTTGTTGTTCAATTCGATCCATTCTTGGCCACTGGGAACTCTTTCAGTTGGCTCCAGTAGGCCTTTGACATATCCCCATCATGGTGTTTTGTTTTGTTTTGTTTTTAGCATCTCCTTACTTTATGGAACTGCAAGATGCTCCAGGATAGTCTTGTATATTTCCTGTCTCTGTCCTGGAATCAGCCATTTCTCCAAAGAGCCCTGGTTCCTTTTATTGAAAAAAATGACATTAGAAACCAAGATTGGGTGCTTGGTATTTCAAACAGGAATTTTAATAAATAATTTATAATATACCCAAAGTGCTGTATTTGTAAATAACAAAATAAAAATCCACTCTGAGCTATCAATTAAATGTTATCATATTTTTAGGTCAGCTATGGAAATAAGGATAATTGCATCATGTACTATACAGCAACTAGCCTATGTCCAGTTTTCATATAAGAATCTAGGGTTGTGGAAAGAAAATTAGTGACATAAATTTTTCTTTCCCTGTCCATCTGCATTAACCAAACATATCAATTATTTTCCTACTTATAAGGTCTGGAACATGTCCTTTTTTCTTTTCTACCTTAAATGAATAAGAAAAACAAAAAAATTTAATGTCATTAACATGGATTTTCAATGCAATAAACATATTAAACTTGCTGAGTGGAAATACTCATCTCATTAAGAAGGACAATATTATTTTCTTGCTTTGGTTCCTTACTACTTATAAAATAAGATCTTCCTTTTCAAATTAATTTTAAGAATGATAACTTATCTTCTACCATCAATCAACTTACTTTAATTATTGGTAATTTAACAAATTTTAACCATAGCAAGGATATTTAACTTAACATTATATATAATAATTTTTAGTAATTTAGATATAGTTGAAGAACTTTGGGTCATTTAAACCTTATTTAAATCATATAGGTAAGTTCAACTCTACCAATACTTTCCTTTCTTTTTTATTGCCTGCAATTAATTGCTTCATCCAACAGTGAAGAAAAACATTAGAAATCATTTGGCAACATATTAGTGAGGATTTGGTGGTGAGAAAGTCACACACATAGAACACAGCCTGCCAGGATCACTTGCTGGTGTGGAAGGTAAAAAGGGAGAAGTAAGTGTTGGATTATAGCCTATTTATGGGACACTATAAAAGATCGATGTCCCCTACATAAGGTCAAACCTAAAATATTTTAGTTACTACTCATTTTTTTCCCCACTGGTAAAATAAAAAAAGAAGCCAGTTGGTTTTGTATGATCCTAATGATTAAACAGCTAAGCCAAGTAGATTACACCTGTTATTATCTTCATTTAGGATTCATTTATAACAAGGATGGTTATTTGAGGTCAAGATTCAAGAAAGGCAAATAGTAAGAAAAGCTACTTCAAATTCTCCCCTGCAAGTGAGGAAGACAATGAACATTTGGATTGAGGGAGACAAGTGGGAAATAACCCATAGGCTTTTGCCCTGGTGAGCACTGAGCACTGAAACAGCCACAGTTCATGTATTAAGTTCTTTCTGTTTTGAATTGTGCTTTGACGTCAACATACAGTCTATGTGCATATTCAGTTGGCTGCCTCGGCTTAGGTGTCACTCCTTCCTGGAGGCCTTTATGGAACCTAAGTCTGATAGGTGCTCTGGACACATGCCCCATGGTCTCCTAATGTCTCCCTCACCTGTCACCTGCTCTACACTGTGATTGCCTTTCACTTCAATTACCACTGCATCCTCTTGTCGCATCCCATCCCATTTCTAGTGAACTTCAATAGTTATCTCACTTATCATGGTATTCCAAGTGCCTACCAGTGCATAACAGGCTCTTAATAAATATATTTTTGATTAGATGGATATTTGATTAAATACATGAATAAGTGAATGAAAGAATGAAGCATTTAAACTTCTTCATCTCATGCTTACTCTAAGCCAGGCACCAATCATGTTGCAAGAGTAGACCAATTTAATCCAGTAATTAAAACAAACAAATATGGTAGACCACTGAGTTAAACTGTATCATAACATTTCAAACATTATCTTTAATATTGGTACTCTTTCTCTTTTCTACCTTGCTCACTTCTTAGAAGATCCAGCAATTATAAAACTGAAAATATCTCACCCCTTAATTTTAATTTTTCTAATTATGACTCAGCCCGGGCCCAAACAAAAATTCACCAGGTGCATCAATGCCAAAACCTCCCAAACCCCTTAAATTTACTGAGTATATTTCACATTCCTAAAGGAAGCCATATTTCATGTCATTTTGCATTAAGCATTTATGCACCAAAATCTAATTATAAATGTGCTACGGTTGGTAAATTAATGTAGTCACAGGTAGGTTTTTGTTTTGACTGCATTGACTAACTTTAGTTTTTGTGTTGTACAGTAGGAAGGCTGTGGCATATGGAGGTACAGATCTTCCTAGCCCCCATCTCTTATTAGCTGTGTGACCTTGGGGGGATCACTTTGATTCTCTGGCCCTTTCTTTCCTAAACTTCAAAGTGAAGATGGTAATATTTACCTCACAGAGAGGTACATGTTGCTCAATACTGTAGGTCAAGCTGCTAACATGGTGCTTGGGATATAAAATATGCTTAGTGACTCTTAGCCATCTCTATCCCTTTTTCTCTAGGTGCACTTTGAAGTAATAATACAAGTTACTCAAAGATCTTATAATTCAGTCTTTTTATGAATACGGACTGGCCCTTTCTTCAATGGGCATGAACCAGTGAGAGATTTACTGACTTGTTCACATGTTTACAAGGACGCAGATGCTCAATTTCTTTTCTTCTAGCTTATCCAACCTTTGCAAATTAGAATGCAGATGTAGTGGCAGAATGTCACATGTAGAAGCTCTTCTTAGAAAATAGTTGGCCAGATTCCCAGGGTAAACTGTAGTCACAATGGCAATATACAATTCTGACTTGACCACTGAACCAGGACTCAGAAGCTTGCAAGTGATTTCTAACTTCGCTCTAGACTCCTGTCTCAATCAAAGCCCAACCTTGCTGTGCCTTAGCATTGGGGAAAAGTCATCTTTCTCTGCCTCTTTTGGAGGAGAGTGAGGTTTATACAGGACTTTGAACTCACTTAAGACAGATAAATATAAACACATAAAATTTTATTACCTTTAAAAACACTTCTCTTTACTTTTTAAAGGGAAGTCTTATTTTATCAGCACCAGTTGACCTATCTGGAGCTAGTGAGTTGATGAAGTTCTGATTAAGGTTTTATGAGGCAATCTGTAACACAGAGCAGAGTTCACCAGGGTCCCTTTCTATTTCCTCATCCTATATTTCTCATTGGAAATTAATTTGGTACTTTCATGAAACTCTGTCCTTTTTTAATCCAATGGAAAAAAATCCATGTGCCTACTTTGTAAAGATCTCCTTTATTGAATAATTCTGTGCACTAGAACCTACCAGTAGCATAGAATAATGAAAGCTATTTCAAAGATGTATTAACTACTAATGCTATGGAGTGTCCAAGAAGAATCAAATTATTCAATGGCCCAAGTGTCTAAAGAACTAATGACATGGCAGAAATAAAGAAATTGACCACTTCCTCATTGGAAAGATGAAGATTTATTTCTAATTTAACAATTTCTCATCAGAACTGCCTATCACCCTAATGGCAGTTGATGGTGTTGTAGGATGAAACACCTTTTTTAATTTGGTGTGACAGTATCTCTGACTCTCATGTGTATATTTTTTGAAATATAAATCTATAATGGTGAAATTCTAGAATGCTGTTCTTTAGAAGGCACTGTAGTATTTTCATCTCAGAGAGCTTGGCTAGAATTTGTCACTTGAGATGAGGAGGGAAGGAGAAACTTGCTTATGATATATAAATCATTTCTGACCTTCATAATGGCTGGGCATCGCAATTACCCCTTGTGCAGGAACAAGAAGTGAAGAGGCCATCTAAAAGGCAACAGTGACTTTAAAATGGAAAAAAAAATGGGCATCTAATTGGTAGAAGTTGAAAGATACTGATGATAAGTAGGTAGTCTCAGAAGATAGTATTTATTGAGTACCTCTTGTATACCAGGAACTGTATTGGGCACATGGGATTCCTCCCATGCATAAGAAGATTTGGTTTTGTTGCTCATACTTCATACAATCTAGTTAAGGGGGACATACTGCTAGTAGTTACAAGTCTGTGATAAGATGTTGAGTGGAAATTTTTCTTTTACTCTGGAAATATAGCTAACATCCATAGCGGAGAACTGTAGGGGCAAATACCCTTCATTTTAAAAATAGGCCCAGGAGGAGCCACCAATTACAGTCAAATTTCTCCCTCCACCAGGGTTTAATAAGAGGCTGCCAAACCTGCCTCACCGACTCATCCCCCTATACATAAGGAGAGAACTGAGAGGGAAGATGCAGTTGGGGATCCTGTGCCTGCGGGAATGCAGTGCTCTAGTGAGAAGCTTTTTCTTCCCTCCCCAGTGGACGGAGGTGAGGGGTGAGGGGTAGTTCTCTCCGTAGTCAGGTGGACATTAGTGTGACTTGCATATGAAGGGGAGATAGGCATTGCATTTTCTAGTTCAGATTTCTATTTGGGCAATAGATATACTGATTAATTATTAATTAGATGACATTTATTTATTCAAGCTAAATATTTATTGAAGACCTATTATCTATCTTCCAGGTATTGTTATAAGCACTGAAAATATTGAGATGAGCAAAGCAAAGTCCTTGACCTCATGCAGGAAGCTTACTTCTACATGTATTGGTGTATTGGTTTATGTGTTGGTTTATAGAGATGGAAAATAAATGCCTATGTAAATGCATCAAGTGGTGATCACTGTTATAAAGAAAAACAAAGCAGAGTAAGAAAACGAGGGGCCTGGCACTTAATGTGGGTGGTTGGGGAAGACTTCTCTGATAAGGCGATGTTTGGGCTGAGTCTAAGGAAGTAGGGCTGAGCCATGCCGGTGCTAGGAGAGCATGGCGCAGACGGAGGAACAGAGAGTGCAGGCCTTGAGGCAGGGGCATGCTTGGTGTGTGTGAGGAATGCTGAGAAGGTCAAGCAAAGCGGGGAATTGATCAGGTTGCAGAATTCGTGAGGTCAAATCATTAGGCTCAGTAAGTTTTTGTTAAGAATCTGTCTTTTTCTTGGGATGAGAAGGCAAGTAGCCATTTAAGGTTTGTGAGCACAGGGGTGATGTGATACATCTTCCATTATCACTGGATTACAGGGCTAATTTTGTGAAGGTAGACTGTAGGGGCCAAGGGTGGCAGTGGCACACTCATTAGAAGGCTATTGCAAGAGTCTAGGAAAGAGATCATAGCTTGGCTGTGATGTTGATTGGGCTTTGGGCCTATCTGAACAGAGGATAAGAGAATTGGAGGGATGAGGGGGAGCAGGCCGCATGCCCAATATTTGGTGGTGCAGCATGACTACATGAATCCCTCAGGGGTGACATGGACACAGCAAAGCTTAGTTGATACTGAACACCACCAACCCTCGCTCCCAAAAAGGCTCAGTGGTGGGTAAAGAATATTCAGAAGCCAGGCTGTAGGTGAAACCCTGTTGCTACTGCCAGCTAAGCTGAGAGAAGAAGTGGAACCAGACTTAGGACATCCTGGGTTTGTGCTGCCAGGAGTCTGTCCCTGGCCATGTAAGACATCCAAATATAGATCCCATGTGTGAGCTGGCATTTGAAGTCAGGCCACACAAATGACAGGGACAGCCACTTCGGGTAAGCCAGAGAGGCAGAAACTATCAGCAAGGAGAGTGCTAAAGCTGCAGCTACGGCATAAAGAAAGGCTCCCCCTCCTCTTTGCTCTCATCTTCAGGAAGAACTGGAGCCCATAGGAGAGAGGAGCGAAGTTTTGAATCAGATCCAAGATTGGAATTTCAAGGAGGACTGATCTAAGTTTTAGTACCTAAAATGTCTGAACAGCTATAGGAGTTAGGATATCACACAGACTGGAGGGGGAGATTCAACAGAGTAGAGCGGGAAAACAGCAAATGGAGGAGAAATGATCTACACACAGTTTATATTCTAAAATAATCTGAGTGGTAAATACGATAGGCTCCAGGTGCTCTGGGGGTGTAATGCAAGACATTCTTCCCACTCTGGGCATTTTGGAAAACTTTTCTCAGAAATTGACTATTAGGCTCAGAAGGCATAGTAGACGTTACTCACACAAAGGGGAGGACAGCACATTTTAGAAACAGCCAAGTTAAAGGTACCAAGACAGGAAGGAAAATATATTGATGGAAAGAAGACCTCAGGGGAAGTGACCATCTGCTATAAAGACCACATGACCACTAAGGAATGACAAAAAATCTTACCTTCAATGTTATTTTCATCATTGAGCTTAACAATTGCCTGGGAAATACGTTTGATCTCTTTAGACAAGAAGTTCAAATCTCCTTGTTCAAGATTTACACCAATTCAGAGAATATCTTTCTTAGAACTCCAAACACCATGAATGCAATCCTTTTAAAAAGTCTATTGCATGTATATAACGTTGTTTCTCAGTTAAAATTAACCATTTAGTTCTTGATAGTCTTTGCGTGAATCTCAGAATGATTTGGAGTACCCACTAGCTCCATGGTGATGCCATTGGATTGCGTTCTGGGGGTTGGGTTATGTTTCAGATTTTAACGCAGGTTTTTGTCTCTATCAATGACAACAGCAGTAGTTAAAATTGTCAATGATAATGATGAGCTCAAGATGGGAGTTTACACCAGTTGAATCCAATATGAAAAAGCTTGGAATGAAGGTGAAAAATGAGAAAGAACGGGTCTGAGGAAGGGACTGTCTATCCCTGGAAAATAAATGAAGATTTAAAAAAAACATTAAAAGCAGAGAGATAAACATGTAAACAAGTTGTCTTGACAATATTTCAGAAATACACTGAGGATTTGGCTGTAGCTTATGGCCGTCTCGTCCCTAGTGTTGAAGGGCTGGTTGGAGAAGAGAAGAAGGACATGGGAGGGGACGGAGATCCCAAAGGAATTTTCTAGGCTAGGGAATCTGTGTTTGGGGCTGCTTCTTCTTCTCTAGGGGGTCTATGAACTAAAAAACCAGACGGTTCCTTAAGAGGGACCAAGGCAGGGTCTGGGAACAAATGCTGGTATTGAGAACATGAAGGAGAATTTGACCTTCCGTCCACTTCTCTTTCCCCACAGGGTGACTGACCACCCATCACGCCCATGAGAAAGCATCTGTACACGAATGGGTGAATGTTTTTGTATTACAGTTTGTGATATTCATTTTTCCAAAACCAGAATCCTGTGTCCACAATGGAGTTGGGAGGGGCAGGGGAATACTGTTACAAAAGAAGGCAGAGGCATGTCAACTCCTTCATCCTGAGCAGGGCTTCTGGCCTGAAATCACCTTCTTTCTGACCCAGTGTTCTGCACTGAACTTTACAGGCCACATTTATTCCGTCCCTTTAGAACCCAGAGCAGGCTTTGAGCAGGCAGATCCCAGCTTCTTCCCCTCAGGGTCCTACCCTTCTTCAGGGACACAGGAACTTTCTAAGGATAGGCTACCTCTAGTCTAAAGACATTGCTCACAAATCCTCTAGCCTAAAACCTTGGGCTGAAAAGTCTTTTCTTCATATGTTTGTGAAATGCTGTTGGTAGTTTCAATTAGTAAAGTGGTTATGGAGAGAATTTTGGAAATATATCAAAGTCTTTAACAAATGCTTATAGCACCTAAAAATAATTTTAAGGAAATAATCAAAGATGCAGAGTTTTATATACAGAATGTTCTCAAAATGTATAATAAAATGCTGAAAACAAATTATATGCTATAAATTAACTAAATTATAGTGTAAGAGATAGGTTTAAAAATTGTAGCACTTGGAAAACCATATAGACATTCATAATCATTCTTGCAAAAATAAAAAGCTACTAGCATATAAAATAGAAGTTTCCTCTTCACTTAGGTGCCTTCATAAAGCTCTGACATATTTCAATAGTTTTGATTTCTAATCCTTTGACTTTTGTTGATAGAGGTCCACTCAGAAACTTTTGATACAGGTAGATTTGAATATACTCAAATAGCGTATCTTATTTCAAAATTTTTATCTCCAACTAAGATCTCTCTTCTTTCTGCTAGAACCATATATCACTTCTGATTTAATATTTCCCTTTATATGTCCCATAGGCACCTAAAACTCAACATGTAAAAAACTCATCACCATTATATCTTATTTCAGGATATGGTACAATCACCTTCATGCTGGGAATCTCAATGTCATTCTTGAGTCATCCCTATTTCTTAACTCCCACAGCTAAATGTACATTCTGTTCCTAAGCATGGCTGGAGTTTGCCACAGTCCTAATCTTGGCCACAATCAGTTCTCATCATAAGGGCTAGAAAACTCTAAATCCTAGTTCCCACATCCAATTTTGCCCTCCTGCAATTAGCTCTTCATTCTGAGTAACATTTTCGGTGCATTTTATACAAATGGCTTTCCATTTCTTTGAGGACACAATGATAAAGCCATACCACTGTGTACAAAAGTCAGCCATTGGATCCCCTGCTTTCTTTCCCAGCTACTCTCTACTTCTGAGATACATTTTTCTCTCTTACCTCAAGCACATAATGCTCTTCTTTCTGTAATCTTTTTCTGCCCATCAACATCTCTCCATTTAATTCTGCTAATCAGCTAGCTAACTCCTATTCATCCTCAGAGACACCAGTGGACCGTCATGCAAAGCGTGCCAGGTACAACTATAGGGGCGATCCACATATTTGTATCACTGTCTAAGTCAATGGCACCTTTTGGAGTTGAGAATACCAACAACACAGTTCTCTGCTTCATCCTTCAGGTTTCTGCCTAAGTGACAGTGCCTCGGGGGAGCCTTCAGCGCCCCCATCCCCACAGTCCCCTGCATGTGCATTTACACACACCTGGTGAGGTCTTCCACTTTATATTCCCACAGCAGACTGGGCTTCTCCTCTACAGCACTTAACATTTGTAATTATTTGTTTAACATCTTTCTCCCCCATTATACTGAAAGCTCCATAAAGTAAGAATCTGAGCTGTCTTGTTTGCTGTATTCCCAGGGCCTTCGACAGTACCTGAAACTGGTGGGCACGCAACAAATACTTTGCTACACTTCACACCCTGTGTGTAAACTTGTGATTTAAAACATAACGTCATGGGCCTTTAATGTGTCCCCTTCTGAAAGAGGTAGAGCTTAGGAGAGAAAGAGCATGGGGCCAACCAAATGAGAAGCAAAAGACTCTGAGACATGTATGCATAAGTCTCTTGACATGTATTAGCGCCAAGGCTAAGCTAAGACTTGAAGAAAACACTTTGGTCTTTGGAATCCCTCCTGCACCCACCCTTTCTCTTCTCAGGTGACCACTGTAAATCTCTATTTATCTTCCCTCTTCTTTTCTCTCTAATTCAGACCACTTTTATTCTATGGGTCAGTTCAAGCTAAAGTCACTCTGGTTCTGATTACTATCTAATCCACAAGGCAGAAAATAACCACATGACATTTAAACATGTAATTGAAGTAGAAATTGATGGCTATTTTGAATGTAATAAAAATTGATGCTAATAGTCATCCATTACGGATAAAAAGGCATGATACACTCTGAAAGTCATCGGAATGGTATCAGAGTAAGACCCGAACAATTAGGGCTGACATTAAAGAAAAAAGAGTAGCAGAAACTACCTCTAATTTGTGAAACACAGAACTGAGATGGCATCTATAGGCCTTATGAGGAATTATAACTTCTTAGATCAGTTCAATTTCTAGAAATACATAACACACTCATATACGTGCACATGTGCACACACACACAACAATTTATTCCTCTAAAGAATATAACATTCAAATAGGCAATATCTTTGTTGTTGAATCAACATCCATTAAAGATCAGTTGTATTTTTATGGTTATGTCTGTTCTGAGGATTAGATTTTTACAGAATTTGAAAAAGAAGATGTATTATTTTCCATATTGTGAATTAAGCGTCCCCTTAAAACTCATTAACCGTTGCTTGAATTCACAAATTCTATGCTTGGTAGCAGTGGGAAAAAAAAGGCTTTTTATATTCTGTCAGCAAGATCTACCTTAGGAGCAGCTTGGCTTGTTAGAGTGGATATGAGTTACCTGTAAAATATCCTTAAGAGAAATCAGTAAGAATTCAGCTCTGTCACTTCATTTCAGGCGGTAAAGGCTGGCCACCTCCTCTTGTCACTGACAGCTACTAATGAGAGATCGCTTCCTAAGATCATTACTGGAAATAAGTTCCCTTGGAAAAATTAATCTAGTGGTGCCACATAATGCAAAATTTCAATTATTCATTCATCTTATTTATTACTCTATATGTAGAGCTTTTACGTGTCTAACTGTCCTGATTTCAGAATGCTTGTTTTTATGATCACTGAGAAAGAAATAATAGTTTAATACGCCTTTTCTTTGACACTTAAAATGCTACTTTTTCAAAAGTATGTTTTCATTTGCAGCATAAATTAAAATGTAAGTGTACACAGTTATTATTCTAGTTTACCAAGATCAGAGTGTTAAAAGAAGAGCGAGTCTTTACGGTATCAAAATGTTTTTGAATGTGCCCTATTTCTAATTATTATTTTTTCCTTGTTTCATGCCAAATTTTGAGCGACTTTGGTCTTTTCTTAAGGCCCTGTGGGAAGATTGCATTTTTGAAAAGGAGAACTTCTGTGCATGGACAACCTCATCAAAGAGGTCAGTCCCATTCTACTCAAGTCAGCAAATATTTTTCAAGCACCTACTATGTACATAGCACTGTGCCAACTGAACTCTGGCCCAACTACCTGTCTCACAAGTGTTTGCCCCTGACCACAAGGGAGGTTAAACACAAGCAAATGACTCAGCGTAAATGCAAGGCTCGCAGCCTCATGTCATCTGGTCAGCAAGCAGTGTGTTCATTTCCAAGTGAAGTATTACACCTGTTTACCTAGCTGGTGGCATTAGAAATAATTTATATTATACTGAGATTAATAACAATTACTCCCCCTTCACCAAATGTGATTATATTTATCTTAGACTGTCAGTTGTAAGCTCTCTTGTTTCTCGAAACGATTTCTGCCTTTTGTATTTACATTACCCATTTCTATTCTCCCTCAGTTTTCTGTTTGGCGTTCATCCTTCTTACAGAAGAGAATGGAAGCAAAAATGAACTGAGAACATCTTCCTTCCCTGTTGTCTGTTAACACTACATTGTCATCTTTAGAGAGCAGTTCTGTCATTCCCTTCTCTTTTCTAGAGTTTTCTAGGTCTAAACACAAATGCAGGTAGATCTTTTTTTTCCTGTCCTTACTATTTCTCATTAGTCTCTGCTCCTGCCTTTGGCCACGTTAAGAAGACATTCCTAGTGCTAAGGTGAGTAGGGGGTGCACTGGACTAGCAGTCAGAAGATGAGCCGATGTCTAATTCCCACTCTGCCTCTCTCAGCTGGAGGCCATTGGCTAAGATGTTTTAACCTCTCTCAGCCAGTTTTGTCACCTATAAAATGGGTTCAGTAATCTCTGCTGTGGCTTCCTCACAAATAGGAAAATGCAAATAAGTCTCTTTAAATACATTAAATACAATAATTATAAATGTAAACTATTTTCTTGTATATTTATGCTACTCATATATAGTCAGATATATATAGATATGTTTATATCAAATATAGATAGATACACATATGTACGTATATGTGTGTATATATATGTATATACATATACACGTGTATATATATGTATATATATATACACATATACATACACGTGTGTATGTGTGTGAGTGTGTTGGGTTATAAGCCTTTCATAGTATCATAAAATATAGGACTTTTCAGCCTCATCTCTTTCTGAATGAACAGCCCCTAAGCACGTGAGCACTTGCAATGGATACGCACATGTACACTAGGGGGCAGCGTTGTGTAGGGGTGAGGAGCACAGGGCTGTGAGCTCGGCTTCCTGAGATTGAACACCACCTCCTCCAATATGGCTGGGTATCTTTGGGAAAGCTCCTTAACCTCTCTGAGCTTTACTTTCCTTATTTGTAAAAGGGAGTTAATAATTCAGTCTACCTCATCGAATTGTTATGAGGATTAAATGGTTTAATGCATATCAAGTACTTCAAACAGTGCCTGACCCTAGTGAGAATCCACTAAACATTAGCCATCATTAGTGTTGTTACATAGTAAAAAGTCAGTAATATAGACTTTCCTGTGCCTTGTGAGCCACATTCATATGAGAAGGTCATCATTCCCATCTCTAAATCTTTTGGATTTTGTTTGCGTAAAATTGAGCACTATATTAAAGGTCACCTTTTCTACTTATCAAGGTAGCATTCATAATATTTATTTTTAGTAAAGATAAGAATATTCCTTTGGGATTTAAAAGGATTATTTTATACCAATACTTGGCACGAAAATCATTTATTATAATAAGTTCTTTGTAGAAATTAGATGGCTTTATTTTGAATACCATATTAGGTGGGATATATGCCAAAAAGTAAACATCCAATGTAAAAAAATGCATATATTAAATATCTATCTATTTAGTGAAAATAGTGAAGTTGAAATCGCAGGTTGTTAACATTTGACAAAATCCATTTTTTTCCCTAAAAAAGTAATCAGAGATGTGTATATAAGGATTTACATACATTTTAACCCTCTCTGTTCAAAAATAAGTAATTTTTCAGTACATTGTGGTATAATCACACAATAGAATGTTGATCAGCCATTAAAATCATATTTTTGAAGAACATAATTCACAAGTATTTATGATATAAAGTTAACTAAAAAGAAAGGTAATGTACAAACTGATTTATAGGTTAAAATGCCAGTGTATGTACATATATTATATTTTTAAAAAAAAAACACTACATGCAAATGTACCATGGCATAAAATGTAATTTTCTTGGTGGGAGAATTATGAAAGTTTTATTATTTTCTTCTAAATAGATATATCTACACATACACATATATACATATATATTGATATTTGTGTTTTTCAAATTTTCAGTCTGTTATACTTTTATAATAAAAGAAGCTGCTACAAAATATTTCAACTTTTTAGCCCATTACCTCTGCAGCAAACAAAATGCTTAACTGGCAATCCATTTACACAAAGCCAAAGTCATTAGAAAAACAATTTGGTCAGACTCTTCTAAAATTTTCACTTGGAAAATCACATTGAAAGCTTCCCAAACACAAAACAGACATTCATGGAAAGCGGGAAACATCTTGTAGATTGGAAATTTTAGCAATTGTGGACCTGGAAGCTGAGCTCTCTCTGCAAACACAACACTGCTGGTTGCAGAAGGGGGTCCGAGGAGTGAGTTGCAGCATGGGTGGTCTTGGGACAACCCCCACTCACCCCCATTGGGTGCTAAGTCACAGAGCAAGGGGGACCAAGGGAAGGGTCTTGGGATCAGGCAGGAGGCAGCAAGTGGCCACAGACTTAATTTTGGTGATTATTCCAGAACCAAACTATGGTTATATTAATATGTTTTCACTACAAGTAGAAAGAGAGGCAGATAGACAAATTGAATGTGAGTGTGACAGAGACAGAGAACAGAGAGACAGAGAGAGACAGAGACACACAGGAGAGAAAGTGTGAAAGAATCTCCAAAGAAGACGAGGGAAAATTAACCACAGGTAAACCATAAACAGCTCTCTCCATAATATTTGCTAGATTTCTCTCAATGAATCCTTTAGTTATAAAGTCCCAATTACAAATGTCAAATGCCACCACCTCCACCACCACAACGAAAACAATCTCAAAACATCCTTAAGAAGTAGTTGCACAGCACGTAAGAGAACGAGATGTGCACTTACTATTGTGGTGCCCTAGATGGACAGATAAGAAAAGCTCTTTACTAAATAGCAGGGGGACAAAGCCTATTCCTGTTTGGCTGAGCTTTACTTTTGAATCACATGGTGAAACTTCCCACTCTCTTCTGGCTACAAGTCAAGCACACCCAGGGAAGTGGAATTTCCACTGAAGAAAAAAAAAGCACACTGCTTTACCCCGTCAAATACAGATTTGACAGGGCCCAAAACATATAGCTGGTAGATCTTACATTTTGTACCTGTTGGGGTCTTCATTACTGACTCACCAATTTTCTGTTTTTTCTTTTAATTGTTTTCTCTTTTTCCTGTATTTTTAGATTATTTTAAAATTATAAAGCAAAAATGATTAGATTCTAGGAGCTGGCCCAGTGGCACAGTGGTGAAGTTCATGCGCCCTGTTTTGGCTGCCTGGGGTTTGCTGGTTTGGATCCTGGGTGTCGACCTAAGTCACTACTTATCGAGCCATGCTGTGGTGGCGTCCCACATATAAAGTGGAGGAAGATGGGCACAGATGTTAGCTCAGGGCCGATCTTCCTCAGCAAAAAGAGGAGGATTGGCAACAAACATTAACTCAGGGCTAATCTTCCTCAAAAAAACAAAAAAAATGATTAGATTCCATAGAATTCATTTTCTCAGAAATTTGAAAGAATAATTTCTTTTACCCAGGGAAATGACCCAGTCAGTTAAATTCAAGATTATACTAAAGGAAAATAACAATGAAACATTCCATTCTCTGACCTTTGTTGCCTTGGGCTTCTTAGAGTAACGTTGCTATTGAATATTTTGGTTTAGGACTGTTCAAGAAAGCTGAATGCAGACATTCTAGAAAACGTGCCTCTCAAATGTCCTGCACTTACATTATTTGGTTAAGATCTATTGTGCTGTTCTCTCCTCCACTGGAAAATTCACCCCAGGAGGAGGGCTGTTTCCGTTGCCAGCTGGAGCACTACACCCTTAATCACCCACAGGGAGATGCGAGGAGTGGCTGCTCACGGTTCAGTTCTGCCCGAGGGCACTCAGCCAGCTGTTCCCATTAGTATGTGGTAAAAAGACCTGCCAGGCCACAGCCCCTGACTGCTGCATCAGAGAAAAGGAGATCAGTATTCAATAAGCTGGTCAACCACAATTTTGTTCAAAAATGTCTACACAATGGAAACATTCAAGTCATAGAAAAATGAAAACACAGGGGAAAAGGTAAATTGGCAAAGGGGTATTACAAAGAATCAAATTGTCAGAATTCCTTGACATAAATGTTATATAACATGAATGAGGGCTCGGGAAGAGTGGTACACGACAGAGGTCCGCCCAGCAAACTCAGCCAGCTGTTCTTCAATGCCATTATAAGTCAGGAGCAGGAATATATTTTGAAAGCTTTGCTGTTTGCCCTCTGTTCTTCTGCATTCTTAATTAGCAACAACAAGTCAAACTTCTGAATTTTTTTTAACCTGCATAAAAATCTGCATTATACACTAAGTTAAAATGTAAACTATATAAGTCATAGCCAAGTGATTTCTTCTAATCATCTGATGTTCGAGAAACATGTATTTAGCTCCAAATGAGCGTTCTGTGCCTCAGGAATACCTACAGCTTGGCAAGCCAAGATGAGAACTTCTAAGCCCTCAAGACTTGCCAGAACTTCGGGGGGCATGGTCCAGAGAGAAGGTCTGGCTCAAAGGATCAGTGTAAAATTCTGATACACACCCCTTCCTCCTCCCATCGGCCCCCCACTTCCCATCTACTCCATACCCCCTACCTAGTAAACCGACCTCCGAGCGCTGAAAACAAAACAGAACGAATTAATGGTCTCGGTTCTGTTTCATTATTTATGCCCTTCTCATGTACCACACAAACCAAGGGATGCTCTTTGATGATTATATCTCCAAAGAACATTACTGTGATCATGGCATGTGCTGGGGAACCATAGATAATTAATCAGTCAAACTGAGAATATGGATAAGAATAACTTTTGCATTTTGTAAAAGTAAATTTAATGCATAAAACCTGCTAGAGACTGATTAATCAAACAGCTCTTTACTTATAGTTAAATCAGAGCGTGCACGACAGCTGCCTGTAGAACCTACGCCTTCATCCCAAAGAGGAGTAAGGAATTCTGAGTTTATTTTTGCTCCTTCTAACCTTCCTGGGAAATTCTAACAGCGTGTGCATTTGCTAAAGCGGTTTGCCTGGTATGGAAGTTTTTCCTAATAAATCCAACAGGAAATGAGTCACCAATTTATTTGACGTATTTTCTACTTGTGATAAATTGGTGAGTCACTATCCCATCTAGATTCATATTTGTAAAGTAGAAGTGAAAAAAATTCCATCCTCCTGAAACCAACAAAACGATGGAAATGACTGTAAGTACTGTTTTCCCGCATTTTCACAGGTGAGTCTGTAAAGAAAAATTTGCATGATTTTAAGAAGATTGGTGTTTTGTGGATGACAAAGGAGCTAGCAACCTTTGTCTTCTCCAGCAGCAAACCATGTGGAATTCTGTGAGTGTAACATAGGCAGGAAAACGGAAGAGAGAATTGAACAGCCTTTTGTTTCCTAAAAAAGGGAAACCAACAAAGACCTGTTTCCTTTGCCTTTTTGTCAAATGAAAGCTCTTCAGAGATGATTGAGCTCTTGTAGGCTACTGTTTGAATCCAGTAGGATGTTATTCTATGTAGCTTTGCTCTAAGTACACCAAAGGATGCTGATACTTTTGAAGGCTAAAACTACTTTGTGGTGCGTAGGGGACCTCTGTGAAGATATCTGATCCTTGGGAGAAGAACATCATACTCTCCTCTCAGTTAGAGCTTGCTTCAAGGAAACTCATTTGGATGCCAGTTTATCAATTTACGGTGGAAGTGGCGGGCCAAGGACAATTGGGGACAGGTAAACCATGTTCCAGAATTAACTGAAGAAGGATAATACACAGAAAATGTACAATCCCATTTTCTGAGGGTGCAGACTTATATGTCAATAAGATAACCTTCGCAACTGAATCAGAGATGAGTTCTAACTTCTGGTCCTTTCGCTCTCCTTTCCCCTTCCTTCCCCCTCCCTTCCTTTTTTTTTTTTTCTTTTTTTTTGAGGAAGATTAGCCCTGAGCTAACTGCTGCCAATCCTCCTCTTTTTGCTGAGGAAGACTGGCCCTGAGCTAACATCTGTGCCCGTCTTCCTCTACTTTATATGTGGGACGCCTGCCACAGCATGGCTTGACAAGCGGTGCCGTGTCTGCACCCGGATCTAAACCGGCGAATTCGGCCACCAAAGTGGAATATGCGCACTTAACTGCTGCGCCACCGGGTGGGCCCCTCCCCCTCCCTTCTGTCTTCACTTTGCCCCTGGAAAATAGTTCTGGAAACCAACCCTGTCCCGTGTTCTGTGACCACAGCAAACTGGACAGAAGGACAGACTCTGAATTTGTTGACGTATTTCTCCAGATTTGCTGGTTTTCTGATTTCCGTTCAGGGCTGCAAGAAATATTGAGTCTTCACATTTCTGTCACTCATGAAAGACACACTGCAACCATTTTTCTAATAATTACCATTTTAAAAAGAAAGATGTTCAGAGAAAAGGTTGGAGGCTCTTTCTGGAAGATTAGCTCAACTAATCAGAGTGCAACAGAATAATTTTCATAAGATTACTCTAATCATGTCAGAACATTTTAAAAGCTTGAGAACAGATAATAAAAGTAATCTCATTCTTGGGCTATGTGTGTAAGCACAAAACGTCTTCAAGCTTAAAAAAATACTGCTAGGATTTTTGCAAGACCCTCTCATTGATGTGAAATCATGTCAATTGTGACATATTGACCTTTTAAGTATAGTGATATATTCCCCTTGAAATAGGACCTAGCCTGAGCAATAGACTCTTGCAACCTTAGCTCCGCAAGTTACTTACACGGATCCAGGATAGAACGAGCTATTTCATACTTGCTTGGTAACGACTGACACACGGAATAAAGGAGGAGAACTGAAATGAAGCAGTCAAATATTTAGGAAGGGACATCGCTTCCAATTTACAGCTGGACACTACTTTAGCCACAGGCATAGGCTGAGTCAAAATGGTTCCAGTGTTTAAGGATGTCGCTGTATAGAATAAAATCTTTCGTCATTGGGTTACAATTACACATGCCAAGAGCATCACTACATATCTTTCAGGAGAGGAAATAATACAAAGCAAAATGGGAAGCTTCTGCATAAAATCTATCATTCATTCCATGGCTCATCAAAAGAGTTTCACATTTTCCCTTTCCCTTTCCAAGTAAACTATTTCAAGGAACCTAACTGCAAGCAATTTTTATACACCAGACAGCACTTACAAAGCTTCTATATTTAACAAGAACTCAAAGAAGCTAATGACATTCTTAAGAGTTCTTTTGCTCCAAACAGCTCATAACAAAGAGTAAGAGAATCGCATCTGGAATGAAGACGCTGTCCTGCTCCTCCAGGATGGGAGAATACAATGGCCTCTTACAGGACACGCTTCAAGCGGTACAGAAGGTGCTCCCGTGATGGAGCGCCAGGGTCTCAGATGTAAAGAGCTGAATCTTGCTTTGGCCCATGGCTGCTCAAATTGAGCCTTTTGATTTAATCTGAAGCATGCAGAGGAAAAGCCCTGGTGGTATCGGCTTCCCATTGAGGAGAGCTATTTTTTCTGGGCTGTTGAATGTTCTGGAGAGACATATGCACAACACAGAAACACATGTGGCATCTCCTCTGGGATTTCCGCTTTCCTACATGTTAATGAAGATTAAAGTGTAAGAAAGTGCAGACATCAGTTGAACAGATAATTAATGATGATTGATGATTTACTTTTAATTCATGCCCTAAGATCAATTCAGGTAAGACCCGTAGACAATTGAAACTTCTGGGGTCGTGAAATTGTTTAGTCTTCAACATGGACTGACAGGAGTCGACATCTGCACTTGGAGTGGCCAATAGGATCCATATAATAATGTTCATTAGGTGATATTGAAAGAGAAAGCTCCATCTGTTTAAAAAAAAGGAATAGTTTTCTTTCTCTTTCAGGATCCATTTTTGATCTCTACCACTCTAATTTCCTGAAAGTCTTAGCTGCTTTCTTGGACAAAGTTACTTAAGCAGTTTGCCTTTTTGTTTTCTTAGCAAAAACAGGGCTTTTTTGCTTTGTTGAGTTTTGCTTTGTGTTTATGCCCAGTTGTTTGCTTAATCCTGTTAGAAAATAGTCTCTCTGGTGCACATCTCTTTCTCTCTCTTTAGATACATCGCCCGGGTACCCTCTGACACTTGCAAAGGTGCAGGAATGACAGCAGTATCGTATGGGTAAAAATATTCCGAATTTCAGGCCATAAATCTGGCAGAAGGGAGCACATCAGCATTTTCTCCCTTTTGCCAGCGCAGCACGGCTTCGCCCAGTGCAGGCTGTTGCTGCATCGTGCAGAAGCGGTGTGTCAGTACCACATCAAGTGATAAGGTTGTTTACAAGTGGCAAATTTAAGGCCTTTATGGTTCCTCAGAGTTTATCTCCCTAAGGATGGCAAAGCTTGAAAAGAGAAGAGGATTTGGGGTTTTACCACCCAAGTGTAGAGAAGTTTAATGCTTTGTTTGCTGACCCAGACCTAGAATGAACTTCGGTAATCAGGGAGCCTCAGGGGCCTGAGTGCCATGTGGGTATTTATTGCTACATATATTGAAAACTAAGACAGAAATTCTGACCTGAGCAATTCCAAAGTCACCACGTGTCGAACAACTCATGTGAGCACTCTCTGTGTTTGAATCTTAGAGGCTTAAACTCCCCTCACTGAGGTTTGCTCTCCAACAGCCTCTGCTTATTGTGGTATTTCTATTTTTCAGACTTTTATGGCTTAGAGGCACCGACACAGGAAATTCAACTGCTAACACTCCTTCTCTATACAGAAAAAAATTATTCATAAAGCTTTTAATATACTACTTTAAAAGTGATGATTATCTTAATTTTCATAAGTACAAAAATGATTAAACGTCCAATAAAAATGGTGTAACAATCACCTATAAGCATAAAATTATTAAAAATCACTATCTTGGAACAGTTTACCCCAACACAATAATTGTGGCTCCCTAAAAATTTTATATAATAATTATAGCATTTTTATTTTTAAATTTTTATGGGTGTCTTATTTTGGTGCAAGCCGTAATGGGAAATAAAACATTTTTCTTTTGATAGAATTAACAGAAGATGAACAAAAGGGACTAAAGGAGGCTAATTTTAGTGTAAAACTGATTTTTGCCAGTTATAAGAAAAGCTACCGCAGCATTTTGAGAAGGGAAAGAGTAAATATACACGTAAAAATCTTCATTCATAATTAAGTCACATTGCACATCTCCCAAACACACATTTGAAAACACAGAGCGCCGCATGATCGCTGCCTCACTCTGTTTTTCTTTGACTTTTAACTTGCGCTTTCATTGCTGTTCTCTCTTCTCGTATCCTGCTGGTACAATAAGTTTTCACAGTAAGGAGGTGGTTTACCACTGGATGAGCTTGCCCAGCTGCAGATTTCCAGTCTAAATTGCTCCTACAAGTCTCCTTTGTCAAAGCTAGCAAATATTTGCTCTACCTCTATGTTTAACATATCTTTTTTTTTTCCTCATCAGTCTTGAGGTTTAATACAAAACAAACTCTTTTATTAATCCCTCCCCCCACCTGCATTGTATCTTCATGAATTACTCAATGTGTTTAAACAGATCACTGTTGATATTGTGCTATGGGCAATTAGAAGCCAGGCGCTTTGTTACATAGCTGGCACCCTGGATAGTAATGTCTGATTCTCACTGTGTAGCTGGAACCATGGAGCTCTATAATTCATGGACATACAGGAATACATTTATCAGCATGGATTACATGTGGCTAGGAAGGGATTTTCATAAACACTTTCACGTTCTAAAAACCGAGCCCTATCTAAACCTAGGAAATGCCATTAAGCAAAGAATATAGAAGATTTTGTCAAATTCTAGGTCTGATTATATTTTAAAAGGCTTAAAAAAAAAAAACCCCACACACTGACAGTTTACATATCTGTTAGCGAGGAATACCCAGTCTAAATTTTTACTGCAAAAGATAACGACCCTATTAACTCTAATTTGTTTACTCACCAGTCTGGAACAGTTTCTTCCACAGGTACCTCTTTGATGTTCAAAATTAAGCTTCATAGAGGCTTGAGAAATTGAATGCTAAAGGAGGTCAATTACACTACAGTTGCCTTACGGACAAGGATTGCCACTCCCATGTTGCTTTAAATTGACTGTTTTTTTTCCTTGATGAACAGATGAACACAAACAACAAGATTACTACTCAACACATGTTAAACCCTCCTCCTGATCCACTTGGATATGATGGATAGCTTCGAATGAGTGCACCTGAGCGTGCTGGAAAGGGCTTAATTAAACCCGGCAAAATACTCGATGCTTGTCCTGTAAGTAAAATCTGAAATATACACCAAAATCTGGTTCAAACTGAAAAAAAAATCAAAATGGAAGGGCATGTTTGATAAAAGTAGAGAATTATTCTATGATCACTTGCAAAGCCCCATGTGGTAGAAAATTTAGTACATGGGATAGTGTACACAAAGCATTCAGGTTTTTCCCTGTGGTTCAGACATCAGCACTGGTGTGAAATAGTTGTGAAGTGGAAAAAGCATTCTGGTTATTGGCAAATAAATGAACAAACCAATTGTAAGACAATTGGAGTGTGCTATGGGAATAAACTCTACAATAGACATGTGCGTGCAAAGAGAGCTTTTGTGTTAATATCCGGATTCCTGTAGCATTTCTATAATAATGGGTAACAAAAGCATTTTGCAGGGGCACAGCCCTGCTCTGTGGGGCCGATGCTAACTTTTATGCTCTCTTTTCATGCTTAACACAATCTCTGTGTGCCCCTACTTTCGATATATATGTATGGGTACCTATTCTCCATACTCCGGGGGCATCCCCCTCCATGATAGGAGTTTTATTTGACTTTAGAAAAGATTAATGATTCAGAAACACATAGGCATTCTATATATGATTCTAGATGCTGAGCATGGAGCAAACTTATACAAATTCCTCATGCAATAAGAAAATGGGTCAGAGTTGAAATGGCCTGGTCACCTGGTTGGAGAAGGATCTTGTCTTCCCCTCTATCTCTTACCAACCCTATGAAATTTTTTTCACTTCTCTCCAGTTACACTTGTGAAGAATATAATTGTAGCTCATTGACTGTTGAATACACTTGAGTGCACAAAGCAGAGCATACACCCAGGATTTTAAGGAGGCTTAAAATGATTGAATGGGGAATCAGTACAAAATAGGGTAGTAACTGAGTGCAGGGCCTCTGGAGTCAGGCTGCAGGGGTTTGAATACCTTCTTTGTCACTTAGTTAGTGGGTCTGGACCTCAGTTTCATAATCTGTAAAATAGAGAGAATATCTTCTTCAAGGTGTTAATGTTATTCAGGGAACTGGTGCCAAGGAACTGGCTCCTCAATCTACATCCTTGTTCCCCCAAGAGATGGGATTCCAGGTCTGCACTGATCTTTGGTGCAGTGCTCAAGTCCTACTGGACCCTTAGGGGAAACAAGAAAAATCAGTAACACTGATCCTGTGTTTATTTTCAATCTTTATATTTTGTTTATCGTGGATTTCTATATTAATTTTGGTTTCAAAATATTTATTTTGATCACTGACTTTCTTGGCGCCCCTTAAGCTCTGTGCCTGAGATGAGTGCCTCCGTCACCTAGTCTTGCCCTGATGTGGAGGCTCCGATCATGTGCTTTTAAGAGAGCATGATGAGCATGAAGAAACCTTGGAAAATTGGGCACACTCAGAGACAGTTGGGGAGACCGCATATTCAATTTAAGGAGGGTTGGTTACAATCTTAGCTTCCAGGAGCAAATAGGTTTCCTCTAGGCTAAAAGTAGAGACCCCAAAGTTCACATTGGCTGGTGTCCAACCTGCCTTGTCTTTGCCCTGAGACCTGGTTAATTTTCCTCAAGATGCTCTAGCATTGATTGACTTTCAGAATTACTCTTCTTAAGACCTACAAGCTCAAGATTAGCATTGGTTGTGGAGAATGTGAGGCTCCAACAAAATAAAGAATCAGGAAGAATTAACTATGAAATGATTCCCTTAATCTCCTTTCTTTATAAGATTCAGAACAACTTCCCATCATGGTAGATGCAAACAAACTGTAAGAAGGAAATGGAGGCACAAAATCATTGAGTTATTGCAAGGAAAAAGGTATTTAACAGTGTTACAGGAGAAGTATCATGGCATTCATATTTTAAAGAGTGGACTGGAGATACTTATTGTCAATTCCAATCACAAGTTGGGAGTGCATATCTAAGTCACCATTTCTGTGGGGACTTTACTCCAATAATGGGGCAGGACACAGAGGCAGCGAATGGAAAAACAGAGAAAGAGACAGAAGCTAAAGAGAGTCCAATCCTGGGTTACTAGTGGCAGATCTTTTCAAAGCATGTTGGAGAAGAGCCCTAGAAATACAGTTGATAGGGACTTCCTTCTTAAAGTGTGGGCCCTGGGCAAATAAGGAGGACAATGGTATGCAGATAGTGCAAGAAACTCTAAGGCAAGAAAGGACAATTCTAGCCTAGCCCAACCCAGTTGCAATGAGCAGGGCAAAGAGAAAAATATAGTAGAACATGGGCCGTGCAAGTAGTAAAGTGTGGGCTAGGAGAGAAGAGAGGCAATTCCTGAATCACTTTCAGCTAGGAATTCTCACACACTCTTTAGTAAAGAAGAACTGCAACTCTATGTCTGAGCCCCACCCCTATTATATGAAGTTTTATATATAATTGTGCTCATGAAAGCGTCATTCAACTAAACAAGTGTTGGCTTTAAGGAAAAGCTGACTTGGACTTCAGCTCTAGCTCCACCACTTACTAATGGGTGTCCTTGGAGAACTCACGGAACTCCTCTTGGCCTCAGTTATCTGATCTATAAGATGGGGATGACCAAGACCTGTCTCACAGGTCTGTTCTATGGCAGTGCCAAAATATATAGGAGATGACTATGGTGTTGTTTGGACCTTCCATTCAGCATTCATTCCTCAGTTCTTTCTGGTGTCTACCAAGCCCCAGGCTTTGCACTGGTAAATGTCAGAGCATAGAGTAAATTACCTCTAATTCACACTGTGAAGTGTGGGTTTAGCCTTTCTAAGGAGATCGTTTGGTTGCTTCCTTAGATTTTGTTGTAGATACTGAAAAGACTGAGGATCCCCTAGCCATCAATAGTAGTCATGACTAACAATCCAGAGGCTACACATCCGGCCAGAAGCCCCCACCTCACCTGCAACACACCTACACAGCCCTTCTCAACAAGACTCGTTGCCATCTAGAAGCGTCAAAACATTATGCAACTTCAAAAACATTGTCTTTTCATGAAATTCTGCAAAGCCAAGCAATGTAATGTAAAACTATTCCCTAGATAGAAGATCTGTCTCACAATGTGTTTTCTTTTTTAATTCCATGGAACAATATAAGCATTTGCTACTAATTTTATTTTGCCTTTTTTCTACAAGAAAATTTATAGCAAAAGTACAGATTAGACTGAGCTGAAGAAAGACGTTAAACGCTCTGAATCTATGACAGCCTTTCCTCCAAACCTGGAATTTTTAATGTGATGCTAATAAGATAGGCACAGAGTAAATCAGTGAACCAAAGCTTTAAATTTAAAAAATTTTTGACTGCTACTACAATTTCATAAATGGAATTACAAATCCTATATCCTCACAGGAACTCACACCGCTGCTGAAGAAATGCTCTGAGTTGAAAATGAGAATTTGACTCTCATTTTCAAGAACCTTATCTGGGTCAAGCTTTTAAGGTAGTAAAAGCGTTTACTGTTTTCCAAACTCCGACTTCTTATTTCATTTTGCAACTGAAGGGCACATTATTTACTAGAGTTGACAGCATTACTGCTGGTGTACTTGTGGTATTTTTTTTTTCCATTTGTTTTTAAATATTTATATAAATATCCCAGTTGATGCTGAAAACTATTTTCAAGTAAAGTTTTATTTTAAGTAAGTTAGCTTTTCAGCATTCTCTAAAAGGTAAAAACAAAACAAAACAAGAAAACATTTAAATTGAAAGCTGTGGTCGGAATTACCCACTTGCAAAGAGCTAGCCTGCTCATATGCTGGTTCCTAGCTTGTTGTACTTAAGATATGTTCAAAGAGGATGAACTTTAAGTGGGGACAGTTACAGGGACAAGAAAGCAATGTGATAAGATACAGAGAGACATCCTCCTAAAACCTTGGCTACTTTATAACTATGTAAAGTTTTTTCTTTTTATTTAAGCTTAATTGTTTTTTGGTGTTTCATTTTGTGGATAGTGTAGAAGCAGAGATTTGAGGTTATCGTATTTTTTTCAATAGGCCGGAAGCTTGCAATGCAAAGCTCCTCTCTTCTTCTCCTCTTACTAGACTGATTTACTGGAACTATTTCCTTCATTTTATTGATATTTGTTATTGTCACAACTAACCCAAAGGAGTTACATTTACTTTTTTGTTCTCTCTCTCTCTCTCTCTTTTTTTTTTTTTGAGGAAGATTAGCCTTGAGCTAACATCTGCCGCCAATCCTCCTCTTTTTGCTGAGGAAGACTGGCCCTGAGCCAACATCTGTGCCCATCTTCCTCTACTTTATATGTGGGACACCTGCCACAGCATGGCTTGACAATCGGTGTGTAGGTCTGCACCCGGGATTAAAAAAGGTGAGTCCTGGGCCACTGAAGTGGAATGTGTGAACCCAACCACTGTGCCACCGGGCCACCCTGGAATTACATTTACTTTTATCTGAGTTTTCTATGTAGTGTTAACGACAAAACTGACCTAAACTCTGAAGGCTTCTGGTTTTTCTGTTTGTTTTTTAAAGACTTAGTTAGAGTCACTCTGCTTCTGGCTGGTAAAGGTAGATAACAGAATTTTTATAGAAGGTCTGAAGAGCAACAATATTTCTTTAGACCATATAGTATGCTTACATTTCCCTTGCATGTGAATATTTATACAATTTCAGTTGAGAACTTGGTAATGAGAGCCCTGCCAACTAAGCACAGCTGAAGGCTGAAGACACTCAGGAAATATTAGCTAAATGATTCAAAACGGTCTAGATAATGCCACAAAAATGTTTTAGAGGAATGTCTTCTAGATGCAATATTTTCTAAACCATGGGAATGTCCTCCTTAAATATGTAAGTTGCAGGGAAATGTAAGGGGACGTTGTCTTTACCATAGAGATTTAACGTATTCAAATCTCTCTGCCTATTTATTTCCTTATATTTCTGCTTGTTCCAAAAACAATTATAGTCTCAAAAAGAAAGCATAGATGCTTAATTAGCATCATTCTACAGCTGCTCCTTAATAAATCAAGATGATAAATATGTGTCTAATCCACATTCTGGGCTATTTCTAATCTAAATGAGTCTAGACTCGTGCACCTGATGCATTACATAGGAACTGGAGGGCAAATTAATACTATGATGGACGAGTAAAATGTACTTCACTATTTATTATTTATGTTGGGCCGTTTCCTATAAAAACACTTTTAAGTGCAATGGATGAGCTGGTTCATAGACTCTGGAGCAGAAATATGCCCTGGTTTCAAATGTAGGTGGAAGTGTAGGAGCCTGGGTGATAAATGGGTTAGTGAAGAAGTCAAATTTAGATGTTTATAAGCATCGAGCTTTTCGATAAAAAAATGAACTTTCATATTTAAAATGTAAAGGAGGAAACTATGGCTGAACCACCAGACGGTATGAAGGTCTGAGTTACAACAATTCCTAAATACACACATTATGGTTAGTATAAATCAGTGCTACACCTTTCTTTGCTCTTGAGTGGCATTTTCTCATTAAGAAAAAAAACAAGTTTTCTGTTTCTACTGCTGGCACCTACAAGCCACTGCACTATAATAGAAAGGAAATATAAAGGGAGTATAAGGAAATATAAAGGAAAATGATATAGTCCTTGGCCTTAAGGGAACATGGTAGATGCTTCTCGAAGAGAAACACTAGGCAAGAAAATGACAGAATAAGGGCTACAATAGAGATAGTTGTGGGAGATTAGACTCAGCCTGGCAGCCTGGAGGAGGAAACTCAGCAGGGACAGCCACGTATGAAGAGGAGTTTGGGACATTGACTTCATGAGAATGAGCAGTGAGCAATAAAGACAGTGAGTAAGCAGGAGACACAGTGTGTTCAGGACTTTGTCAGACCATGCTGAAGACTTTAACTTCATCCTGAAGCTGATGGAGAGTTCATTGAAGGGTTTGGAACCCAGCTGTGACATTTGGTACCCCAAAGCAGACTCTTGGAGACAGAAGGGTCACTACTTAGCACAGTCTGGGCAGTACTGGAGTGCAGGTTATTCTTGTCTCTGTCACATTTTCATCTTTCTTTTTGCACTCTTCTTGCATGGCTGGATCCTAGCCCTCTGACCTACAGGCTGCCCAAAGTCCTCCACTTCAGAGCCCCCAACTCTCTGCTCCTGCAGTAGACCCTGGGTTGACTCTTCAGAAAATGTCCTGTACTCATTGGTTACCTCTCTTTCTAGAATCAAAGAGAAGCATCACCTCTGTGTAGGAAACAATCTTCATAGACATGGCAGTCCCATGACATCGACTCAGCCTAAGTCATAAGAGCAGCAACTATTTTGATCAATATCATAAAGAAATTTACACTGAAACGGTGGTTAGTATTTCTAAAGCCTGAAAACAGAGCCATGGATGGCAAGCATTTTGGAATCCCCCTCTCCTAGACGAGAGATAAAGGCACAGAAAACTTGCCCGAATGGGGCCACGGGAGCTGTGGTGGGGGGAGCAGGCAGGAGCTGCACAGTGAGTGGGAGCCAGCATCAATGCGCTCCCCCACTTCTCCCCTCCACCCTCTCGAAAGAGACATGTTTTGCAGGGTGGGTGTTTCACAAGCCCTTTAAAAACAGAAATTCTCCCTCCTCACTTCCAGAGCATCGTATGTACCTTATTTTGGGTTATTTTACTCAGATTTTTTTGAATTCAGAAACTGGTCATAAATGCATACATACATACATTTATTCACTTAAGTAAGTACTTGCCTTTTTTAATTTAACTTTTTAAATGTTTGCATAGTTATTTGATCCTTTTATTTCATATATTTTCAATTTTTCCCAGTTTCATTGAGATATAATTGACATGCAGCACTGTGTAAGTTTAAGGTATACAATGGAATGGCTTGACTTATATTGTGAAATGATTACAGCAATGGTTTTGGTTGACATCCATCATCTCATACAGATACAGAAAACAGAAACAATGTTTTTTTCTACTCTCTTAACAACTTTCCTATGTATCATGCAGCACTGTTAACTATAGTCATCATGTTGTACGTTACATCCCTAGTACTTATTTATCTTATAACTGGAAGTTTCTACCTTTTGAGGGCCTTCTTCCAATTCTCCTTCACCCTTACACCCTGCCTCCGATAACGACAAATCTGATCTTGTTTTCTGTGAGTTTGTTTTTTGGTTTTTTGTTTTAGATTCCATATATAAGTGAGATCATACAGTATTTGTCTTTCTCTGTCTTATTTCACTTAGCATAACACCCACAAGCTCCACCCACGTGGTCGCAAATACATGCCGTTTTTAAAATTGTGGTTATTCATGCGATTATTTATTGAATTCTCAATATTGATTTATTGAAGTCTCAATATTCAAATGAGTATTCCATAAATTAGTCATTTATTGAGAAATTGTAATTTACCTATCTTTAATAGGTTTTATTTGTTTAGTAAGGTGTTTATTTTGAGGCTACTGTTACAAAACTCTTCACCCTTCTGGAGAATTAGGGGTGAACTGAGCAAAAGGTTATAGACAGCTCTGGAGGGAGTAGAAGAATCCTCAAAAATCTAGCTTTTTTTTTTCTTTTTGGGCCTCAGATGATTTTTCTTACTTGTTCAAAGTGTTAGTGTCTTGACTTTGGCTTTAAATATCACACCAATTTTAAAAAGGGAGAAAAATAAATTTAAAATATTTTCTGCTGTGGAAGTTAACTACCAATAAACCTGGTCTAACTTTTCAGAGTCTCCCAAGCTCCGTGAGGCCACCGTGTCACTCCTTCTGCTTTGTGTGATAAGCACTGTACACACTCCCACGTAAGACATTTATATTACTGCTGAACTCACATACGGAGGAGATGGTGCAGAGCCCTACAGAGTGAAATTGGATGTTGATGCAGATAAAGCTTGAAAGGAGGAAAGTGAGCATTTAATTAGGGGGTTCGCTTGCATCTGTTCTCTGGCATTTGGGTTTAGTTTTATTTTACTATCTAACTCTGATGCTCAATTCCACTGAAATAAATTATAGAGTTACCAAGGTGCTCACACTTCCCTACACATTTCTGATTTTAGGAGAAGCACTTTGCCGGGCACCCCTCATGTGCTGTTGAATGGACTGTTTGAGTTCATCTACCCTCCCCTAATTTCCGTCAACTTTCTCTAGATATCCTTCACCCTTAGCACCTCTGTCAATTCCTTGCTCCCCAGGCACTGTTTTGTCCACAACTGACATCATTTCACTGTGGGATGAGAGCAAGGCAGCTGTCAAGTTCTGTTTTGTATCTTCTGATTCCATATTGCGACCTTAATAAGGCCCTCCTGCTGGGTGCCAGCCACCTGCAAGAAGGTCAGTTCTGCGGAGGAAATCTATAAACAGTACTGATCAGACCCTGAGACGAAACACAGAGGCTAGAAAGCTTTCTCTAAATGAGGGAAACAGCCGGCAGGGGACTAGGAGGAAGCAGAGTGGGAGGGAGGTCTGAAGAGTTACAAAGACATCTAACAATTGCCAAAAGTGTTAAAAAAAAAACAAAAAGAAGGAATTGCACTTTAGCCATAACGGCTGAATTTCATAATTTGAGGAGTGATAAACTGCGTTCAAGAAAGCACTCATTTCACATTTCCATCCACAGAACAAATCAGACCCCTTTGACCGTATATCATTCACTGAACAACTTTATTGCCCACTCTTGACCTGTTTAAAATAGAGCAGGGTTGCCTGAAGGCAGCTTTCCTTTGGGCCACAAAAGTCACCTTTCAGTTAACCCCCTCACTTAGAATAGGTGAAAGTGCCACGTTCCACATGCAATTCCTTTTCTCCTATGATTTTGGGTTGATGGCTTATTTTTGCTTTTTTAGCCTTTGAAACAAATCCATCATTCTTTCATAATAGAGAATTCCTAACCAAAGAAGGGTGGTTGGCAGGGGAGGTGAATTCCCTGTAATGCTGCTCAGTTTTGTCATCGTTTCTCCCGTCCTAACTTCTTTTTGAATCCTGGCCAAAAAAAGTGTTTGAAGTAATCCCAACCATCACTCTTGATGTCCGAACTGCATTTGGATTCACTGAAAGGAATAGATTAACACCCAGCAATGAGAGTGCGGCAATGAGAGTTCGACCTTTCTGGCATCAGTGGGACAGACAACATGAAAATAGACCAAACCGCATTCAGTGTGGCAAAAGTGGGGCAAAATAATCCAGCCGTATTTGGTATTTTTAGCTTTCTCCCATGTGACAATTAGCAGTTTAAAATAATTCGCAATGTCACCCTTCACACCCAGGTGGACTTTTCAGCTCATCTCCGAAAGTGTGCCTACATATTAAGCCTTATGCACAAATGAATAGTAAAATCGTAAACAGTGAAATAAGCAACTAAAAGTTAAATAAATAATTCATTTCTCTCCCTAGCATCCTCCCTACAGTCAACCTTAAAATATTGCTTGTAAGGCAAAATACCCACTTCAATCATGTCAGCTGCTGATCATTAATTGCTTCAGAAAAAGACAATATTTTATCCATCCTCTTTGGAGTTTCGAGTGTGAATGGCGGAGCAAAGGAGAGTGAAACTGAGTGAAACATGAAAAGCTTGATTTGTTAGGACCCCTGCTGTCTGAAAGGAGATCAAAGCTCAGAGGGAGACTGTAAAACAGCCGAATGCCCCTCACTGAAACATGGCCTGTGGCAGCTGCTCTGGGCACTGGCTCGCAACCCAGGTGTGCCTCCAACTCCACTCTGCCAGCTGAATCATGGGAGCCGGCTACCTCTCCTCTTCCTTCATTATTTCAGCCGCGGCCACGGAGGAGATGCAGGCTCCATCCATCACAATGCACAAATTCACAGTGCGCGGACTCAGCACAGGCCTAATTAAAGCTTTTCCTTTCATTTGTGGAGATAATTAGACTTTCATCTCACCAGGAAGCTTCAGAAAGATCTATTTCTTTCTTCAATAAAAGCTACATCAAACAAAAGCAGATTTTAATCGCCTTTTCTTTGGGGCATGAGTCAATAATGAAAGATGTCATGGGTAACAAAAATTGTGTGCAGAAAAAAAAGAGGCGAAAAAAACGCCTAAGCAATGTTCTTTAATTAACATCATGTTTGCAAACACCATTAATTTCTCTCATTAAAATGATTTTTATCTGCAACTGATTGTTGATAAAACAATCGATTTGAGTATGTCATCTGTTTCACCGCTATGCAAGAACCCCATCTGCTGCGCTGTAAAGCAGCAATCATGCAGGCTGTTAAGCAACATGTGAGAACAATAAAAAATGCATGCGTGTGCGTCGGGGATTTGTGAGGTTGACTGGAGGGCAAGGGCCACCTTTCCGCAGGACACATTTATAAAAAATGACTTGGTGTCAGGCTAAAGGACGAAACGTCACAAAGATCAGAAGTGCATAAATAAAAACGCAAATTAATATGTGCGGGCAGAAAAGGCTCCATCTGTGTTTAGGAATCATTTTGTAAACAGATTCGGAAAAGGAAGGCAGGGAATTTAGAGGCATTTAATGGCGTGCCATTGGCTGGTGAGATGTAACTTTAGATGACACACGTGCGACTTGTCTACCGTTTAAGGCAGTCTTCATTTTTCAAAAAGAAAATCCTCGTTGTGAAAACTTTTTGAGAAGCGATGACTTCAGTTTTTTCTCTGCCCAACTTTAGGCATGTGAAAATAAATACTTCTATGGGGTGTAGATGAATCAGTGTGTGCAATCAACTTGGGAAGCAGAAGTGTTGAGAGAAGTGTATACTGGAAAAGTGAAGGCTGGACCAGAATCCACAGGCTGAGGAATGGTTACCAAAATATATTTGTACGCGAAGATAAAAGATGTGCACAGATTCATCTAGAAGGACAGAATTCAGTCTTCTTGGAAGAGAACTTCAAGGCCATCTGGTCCGAGCTCTCACCCTCTCTAGTCTCATTCTATCGAATGGTTTCTATTGGTATTTCAGGAATTCCTGTAACAGTGCCCATGACCATATCATGTTGGAGCACACACTACTTGTAATAGTTCCGAAAATTAGTAACTTCATTCTTTTACTGAATTAAAGTCTGCCTCTCTCTAAATTCTAATCTTTGGTGGTAATTCTGTCCTTAAGAACGACAGTCTAAGATTAGTGCCTTTTCTTTGCAATTGGTCCTTCAATCCCTAAAAGCATGTCTATGTTGCCACTATCCCTTGACTCCTCCATGCTAAATGCCTAAACCCTTCAGCCATTCTTCAGATAATATTTTTTCCCAGCTTTTTCAAGATGCTAGTCCATTCCTTTGAATATATTCCAGGGTGTCAATTTCCCAGTTAAGATACAGAAATTAAGAGCCAGAAATGAACATCACATTCCACACATGGGCAGAGGAGTGCTTCCCCATGAATGTCATCAATTAAAATATCAAATATTTGACACAGATTTTCCTTTTCTAGGAAATAAGAATGACTTTGTAATAAATCAAAACAGTGTTCTAAACCCAGAAGTCCATAAACATCCAGAGCTAAAAGTTCTCAAGTTAAATATTGTCTTCCGTTGACATAGCCAGTAATTTAAAACAATTGCTATTAGGTCATTTTTTAGATAATATATTTGTCTTTAAGACCCTGTGCTTTAAAATCTTGTACTACGGAAAGTTTCTGCTGATGATAAAATCTTGTCTGCGTATTACCAACCGAAGTGGTTAAAAAATAAAAATTTTTATCAATCCATCAATTATTCTGTTCCCAAGACTGGGAATAATTGTGTGTCCTGTTAAATAAGTGTTTGATGACTGATAAAAGTATGTAATTTTAGTATTGCATAAATCCAGACAGAGAAATGAAGTTCTCTATTTGTTAGGTTTAGGATCTAAGAGTAATTTTGGCTGAAAGTTTCATAATATCTAATTTTTAAAGCAAAATATATAAAAATGTACTAAGATCAAGTTGGAAAAGTGGGTAGAATGTCCTCATTGAATATATGGTACTTTGCAAAATCCTTTGTCTTTGCATCATTAAATAGACAGCTCAAGGCTCTCTTTCTCTCAATTTTCTGAGTAAAATAAAAATAGACACCTTTCTCACACAACCTATCTTATTAGAAGTTGTAGAAAGTACACTAGAAATAAATAGAGAGGTCATTATTATTATTACTATTCACCAAACAGAAAATAGTGCTGTGGTATATCACTAGAAAATTAATTTTTTTTCAAGGTTTAATATCGAAAAATAACATGCGGATTTGGGGAAAGAAAGCAAGGGATAAATGGATATCAACAGTTGTTCAAACAAAAATTAATCCTTGAGCATTAGAGGAACTCCAAATGGTATTATTTATGTACTGTTGGGTACCAATGTTGCAACTAAAAAAATTCTTTTCAATTATCTATTCAGGATGTCCTGCCACACCTGCTGCCTGCGAAAGCCACCAGCATTTTAACAATTTCTTCCTGTTCATGGAGCAAACAGTGCCATTTCCAATGAGAGTGCTGTCCATTAGCCCACAGATGAGAAGTGCTGAAAAGTGGTGTTAGTGTTCCCCAGAGATGGGGCTCCTCACAGCACACCTGATATCGAGCAGAGCAAATTGGTGTCTCGAGGTCATTTCAGAAAATCAGATTATGTGCATGACAACACAAGGCACCGCTGCTTTGCCATCTGCCTGGCCCATACCCGGCATGTTTAACCCCAAATGCTTTTTCTGGAGTCTGATCAGTGTGTTTTCTTGAGCCAGTGTTTCAGGCTCTGTCAGACAAAGATCAATTGCACGTCACCACTCAGGCTGGCAGGGCTAAGTAAACAAATTTATGATGTTCTTAGAGATGAATATGATTTTGCAAAATAGACAACTGTTTGATAATTTCGTATACTTGGGGAATTACCTTAAATTCTCTACTAGAGGAGACAGCCATCCAAAATAGGCACAACACTATAAGCTGTCTCCAGCTTAAGAGTGGCTTGAGGTCTTAACATGTTAAGTGGGTTGTTCGGAATTTAAAGTCCATTTCCCATAGAAACACCTTATAAAAGGTGCCTTGGTTCCTAGTCGTCCCCCCAAAGCCTGTTTAGCTCATTGGACTGTAGCTGAACTCTCATACTATTAGAATAGTATGAGTTCTGGGGCTTGAGAGTGGGGGGCCATGTAGCGAGAGTGGAGGAAGAGGGTGAGGATGAGGAAGAAGTGGAGGAGGAG
Organism: Equus caballus; assembly: GCF_041296265.1. Classification (NCBI taxonomy): domain Eukaryota; kingdom Metazoa; phylum Chordata; class Mammalia; order Perissodactyla; family Equidae; genus Equus; species Equus caballus. The sequence goes on from NC_091710.1 coordinate 45,697,732, forward strand.
AAGGAGAAAGTGGAAGAGGCGGTAAAGAGGAGCAGAAGCGGTGTTCTCTTCCTTAGCCCAGAAAAGCAATTCAAACCAGCAGAGTGTCCCTTTTTGTTCTGCCCTGGTCCCTTACTCTATTGAAATGGACGGGCTCCGGGGAGTTAGGTTAGAAGGGAGAGAACAATACGAGGATGGAAGAAATGCAGAAGAGGTAGGAAATGCGTGGGAAGCATGAGTATGGCTCACGTGGCGGGCGTCCTGCACCCGAGAGCAGACGAGGGCCGGTTGTGGGTCATCTGAAAGTTGGGTGTTTCCAAGTCTAGCGGTTGCTTTTACTCAGAATGGCTGCCCTGCTTTCGTTGCACTTGACAGTGAGGGCCACCAGGACAAACCGTGAAAACGCCTGGTTAACAACTTCCAACTCGTTGCTCAAGTGCGGCTCAAGTATCAACCAGGTAACCCAAAGCATGATTAAGGCGCAGAGCTAAAGTGGAGCCTGTTTTGTCACTAAAACCTTGGATTAAACAGCAGGGAAAGTGGAAATGCTGCTGGCGCTTAGGAAAGAATAAGGAATCAACAGTGTACTCCACGCCTTAAGGATGTTTCTAGCCAAGGAAGGGTTGGTTTCTAAGGAGCCCGACAGCCTCCTTCGGAGCAGACACCATGAAGCAAATGCAGCTGCTGCCCTCAGCAAGGAAGGGGCAGAAGGGTTTAAAATGCAAAAGTCTTAGCCAAGAACTCCTGGTAGGGGCAAAGCTTCTGTCCCCACTGGGATAGACAGATTATTTGGGGGTCATTGACTTTGAGTGGAGAAAGTTTTCCAGATGAAACAAAGATAACAAGGAAGCCAGACATCAGATGCTCTCCATCCTCTGCTGGAGGGAACCCCACTCTCCCTTTGGGTCAGAAGTGCCTTTTGAAAAAGGAGGAACCCCGGATAACCTGCCTCACTCGTGATCAGATTTAAAGCGAGGATCTGATCCCTTTCATCTTTGCAGACCGCTCTTTCTGAGGGTAATTTTAGTCATTTCCTTTTCCAAGCTACAAATAAAAGTGGAGAAAAGCAGAAAGAAATTTTATACCTATAAGAATAATCTTTACAGTGCCAGCCCAGTAGCCTAGTGGTTAAGCTCACATGCTCTGCTTTGGTCACCCAGGGTTTGCTGATTCAGATCCCAGGCACAGACCTACATTCTGCTCAACAAGCTATGCTGTGGCAGCATCCCACACACAAAATAGAGGAGGATTGGCACAGATGTTAGCTCAGCGACAATCTTCCTCAAGCAAAAAGAGGAAGATTGGCAACAGATGTTAGCTCAGGGCCAATCTTCCTCTCCAAAAAGAAAAAAAAACCCATTATCTATATATAGTTTTTACTATATGAATGACCATATTTTATATTTCTGTTAGAGTTTCCAAAGTGGCCTCACATCTTAAAGAAGAAACTGAAGGTCAGAGAAGGGAAGCTGTAAGTGGTCACAGCCGGTGAGTGCTCCAGATCAGACGGTCATGCCCCAAATGTGACGTACTTTTGCTAATAATTACAGCCAATGTCAACAAAACTCCTTCTTTACACTGCTTTGTGAAGACCAGTGGCACTATTGCTCTGCTCCCTCACGACATCCCCTTTATTGGTAGCACACCTGTGAGGATCACCTGACTCCACCATAGAGGAGTTTCTGAATGAATGGAGCTTCCCAGTGTGGGAATCCTAATGGACCTACTGTCAGGCTTAACTTATGCTCATTCGGCTGCGGGGACTGACTTAGCTGCACTCCTGCCTCCCTCCACCCTCCATTGGGCCAGGCACAGTGCTGGAAGCTGGGCTTACAGCAATAAACAAGACCCGGTCTCCGCCACCAGAGGTTAGAACCAAGCTGTGCTCATCCTGGCCAACGGTGAGGCACTCTTCCAGGACATAAGACTCATCATCTACCCACAAGCCCAGGACACAGTTCTGGAGCATTCCCATAAGCTCTGGTATCATGTTCCTGTGGGAGCCTTTGGGAACCTGAATGCCTATTCCCTTGAATGCCTAACCCTCTTGGTTTTCTCATTTTCCTCCCGACCCTTCCATTGGGAAGTGAGCCCTGCTTGATTGTGGCCCATATAGCTTTCTGTCCTGCCGTCTGTTCCTGAGCCTAGATGGTTAAATCAGGCTTTTAAAAATTATTATTCTTATTATTATATTGTATCTTTTTTTTTATACTTTATCTTTTAGACCAGTTTTAGGTCCATAGCTGAATTGAGCAGAAAGTATGGAGTGTTCTCATTACCCCTTCCCACACACATATAGCCTCTCCCCCATCAACATCCTGCACCAGTGTGGTGTATTTGTTAGGAGGATGAATCAATATTGACACATCATTATCAACCCAAGGCCATAACGTTCATTCTGTGTTATACGTTCCATGGGTTTTGACAAAAGTATAATGACGTGTGCCCACCATTCGAGCATCAAACAGAATAGTTTCACTCTCTAAAAATCCCCTGTGTTCCATCTACTAAATGAGGTCTTGCATCAAACTGACTGAGTCCCCCAGAATATTAATGCTGTCCCCCTGGACTCTGAGAGTCAATGATGCCTGAGATCCTGGCTGGTATGCCCCACCCTCTTGGATTCCACTGGTGTTATGGGTCTGTTACTATGCATGCCTGAAATTATTAGGGACTAGTCCTGCCGCTGGACTTGCAGCTCATCTTAGGTGCTTCCTCTTCTTACTTATGTCCTGCTTGCCCTGTAGCTGAACTCGCATGAGTTATAGCATCCATGTCCTCAGACCTCCTAGCACTGACTTGCAATAATTGAGCTCATCATCACAGGCTTAATTTACCTTAATGTTGAGCTGACTGATTGTCTGATCAACTCACTAAATTGCCGTTTTTTTCCCTTTGAACTGACAATTTTTTAGGGAAATGTTTGAGATGCTTATGGTCAGTCACAAGTGGTCCCATGCATAGAAAGAATAATTAATTCCTGTAACATCACTGAGAGAAAATCTTAGGGCTTGGAGCCGGAGCAAGAAAATCAACTTTCAAAGGACTGAAACATCTCCCAGATCTTCACTGACTCTGTGGCCCAAAGCCATCCCTGATGGAGATATGAAATAGCTGCTTTCATTTGCCACCTGCCACCACCGGTCAGGCCCAAACATGGTGCCAAATCTTTAAGTCACTACTTGCAGCCAAGTCCCTAAGTCATTTTCTGCTTTAGTAATTTCTTTTCTTTGATTGGCCCAGAGAGGGTAGCTGATGACTCTATGAGGTGGGCCAGGAGCCAGGCGTGGGCAGGTAGACAGTCAGGTCATTGGCTGTGAGGCCCCCAGGTAAAAAGTGCCAATAAGAGATAAGGGGGTGCTGAAAGGTGGGGCAGGGATTCCCCGTGTCCAAATTGTCAAGCCAGCCCTGCACGTTTAGGTTTGTCTCTGAACATAAATCCACCTCCCAATGACTAAAGAAGGGCCAGGCCCTGCCAGGGTTGCATGAGCTCAATAGAACCATCCAGCATTCTCTGGGAGATGCCCAGAACAATCCAGTTCTAAGCTTTTCTGAGAGAATAAAAAACACATTTCTTAGTAGCTGTCTACTATCATACATAAAAGTAAATACATATGGGGACAAGTAGAGGGTAGGGTATAAATACATGCATATGAGATCTGTGAGTGCAAATTTGATTATACTAAGTAAACCAGAGAAAATGACTTTTATGTTTCCTTTCTGCCCATATTTCTTAGTAATATACAGTAAACATTTGATTTACCAAATGGAAGCAACCGAAATTTATAGGATGTAAACATCTCAAGTGTATGAACATCTGATTGATGATACAGAAACCAACCTGTCTGGATTTTCAGTCTTTTCAACCGTGCCACAAAGCGCACGGTGACTTGGGATGGTTTGTTTTTAAAGAGGTATCTGCCTCAGAGAATCTGCATAGTTTTTTCCTATAAGGAGTAGATTTTGTGTCTTCAAAAGTTTTGGTGAAAAATGATCTCTTGAAAGAAACGTAATTCAACATCACTAATACCAAATATAGAAAGCATTTAGAAAGATGTATTTAAGTCGTATAATGAATCTAATTTTCTATAGCACATCACTTCTGGTAGTTCTATTTTTTTCCTCTGTCTTGAAAAATCTCTCACCTGAAAAGTTACTTATTCTATATCCCAAGGATAAAAAAATCGAGACCTACAAAGGATCCATCCACGTCGCTACTGTTTTTATAATGTTCTTAATGCAGCAGCAATTCCACTCAGTTCTGATTGCATGGCTTTGAGCAGCTCCCTTCACTTCACAAAGCCTCCTTTTCATTGTCTGAGATATTCCTTGTAGGGTTGTTGTGTTTGAATAATGTTCTCACAGACACTTGTTGGTAGGTGGTATAAGCTACAGGTAGATTTTCAAGTCTTGAGTTCTAGTTATCCATTCCTCATTCTCATATCAAGATGCCGATAGTCACTAATTATCATCCCCCTGTGCCCCTTCCTGTCCACCAGCCACATAGTCTCACTATACCATATTTTCCTTGTTAGCGATAAGAAGAGTTCTGTGGAATCATCAAGAAGTAGGTCAGAGGGGCTGGTCCCGTGGCCGAGCGGTTAAGTTGGCGTGCTCCGCTGCAGGCAGCCCAGTGCTTTGTTGGTTCGAATCCTGGGCGCGGATATGGCACTGCTCATCAAACCATGTTGAGGCAGCGTCCCACATGCCACAACTAGAAGGATCCACAGCGAAGAATATACAACTATGTACCGGGGGGGGGTGGGGGGGGGGCTTTGGAGAGAAAAAGGAAAAAAATAAAATCTTTAAAAAAAAAAAAAAAGAAGTAGGTAAGAACTTCTGTTGCATCCCTCTCCTTTGGGTGCTAGACTGAATTGCTGAGGATTATCATGGAATCAAAATAGGTTATGCACGTGTACCCTAATAAAGTACCCCAAATGATTATATTTATTGTTATATTTCTAAATTTAAATTTAAGTCAAAATTGTGAGGGAAGTCCTAGGAAATTCATAACGACGTTATCTATGTGTTTATGACCGTCAGTTACATAGGGAGCGTCCATTTCTAACCATTGGAGACGCTCAGCCTTCTCCACTGCGTCTACCAGAATGATAGAACCTCAGAGCTGGAAGTGGTCACCTAGTTCGGTGTTTTTCCAGTTTTAGATCATGATCTATTATAGAGACATGAAATCAATCTAGTGAGATGCAATAGTACTTAGAAATGAAATTGGTCAAACCGGACTAGACAGAATATATGAGTGAATTGTGTACAGTAAAGGCAAGTATTATTTTTAACATGTGTGAATTTTGGCTACGTGTGAATACTCATAATGTAAAATGTTTTTCTTACTGTGAGCCACAGTGAAAAATGCTTTACTCCACTATATAATGCCCCTCTTCTCTGCCCCCCCCACCCCTGATAGTGTGGCATTTAAATTTCTGCTTGAATCCTACCAGTGGTAATGAATTTATCTACTCATGTAATAGGCAATTCTAGTTTCAAACTCTAATTGTCACAGATTTTCTTATAGTGAACCATAAGTCTGTACCTGTATCCTATTAGGTGTGGTCCTAATCTTTGGAGAACCACAGACTAAAATTTTTCCCCTTCCACATGCTTGTCCATTAAGTATTTGACGATAGCTATAATTTTCCCACTGAAGTTTATCATCTCTATTTTCTTCAGCAACTTCTCCTGTGGCGTCTTTTATAATCCTCTTAAGTATATCACACGTCTTGTCTGGAAGCAGCAAGTGTGTCAATGCCTTCCTGAGATAGAATGTTAAGAACTGAGTATAGTCCTTCATGTTTGACCTACCAAACCAGGGTACAGAGGGATTATCATCTCCTCGATTTTGATATCACACTTCTATTAATATGGCCCAAAAGAATAATATTTTCAGCCTTCTGATATAGCATATGGTTGACTATTACTGAATTTATAGTCAACTGAAATGTGATTTTCCTAGACATTTCTGGCAAGCCTCATTGACTACTCCTTGAAATTTACTTAATTCCTTTTTTTTTTTTTTCCGGGGGAAGGAATGTAGGTTTAGGACTGCATATGTTCTTGTTGAAGTACATACCCATTGCTCAAGCTGGTACAGGTTCTTTTGAATCTCCATGCTGCCATCCTTTAAATTAGTTATTTCTCACGGTTGCCTATCACCCACAAACTTGGGGTGCATGGCGTTTATGATATTTAAGGCAGCAACTGAAATTTTGAACAGGAAAGAGACTATCCACTTTTGAATGGTTGCATTGCTAAAGAATGCTTGTGAGTTGGCTGTTTAAAATTCAGAATATTTTCTATTAGAAAAACCATTACAAATGATAGGTTTCCAGATTATCCAGTTTCTCTTTAGAGGAGTACCTACCATTGAAATAGAAATAATAATTATTGGACTTAGTCTTGTTAGCGACAAGAAATATGAAAGAGCAAAGAATGGCAAGCGAGAAGTGGGAAGGGAGCTTGTCGATTTACTGTTTGATCATTAAAATTAGCAAATGAATAAGTCTGGTATTTATTAAAGAATAAAAGACATTAAGTATCGATGCTTCAAGGCAAAGGAAAAAGATAGGACTCTAGTTTCCTGATTTCTTGCTCATAGGATTTGAGGACTCTGCCTTCATTTTTCTTTTCCTCTATATTTGAAGATTGGGACCTTATGATGATTTTACCTAAGGATTAAAATAAGATTTATCCATTACTCATTGCTGTAGCTGTAACAAATGGGTTTTCTTTAATTTCAACCCTTTTCTCTTCATCCACCCTGAAACTTACATACCTGCAACTCCAACCAATTGTCACTAGAATGAAAAATGAAAGGCTAGGTTAGGAAAGGGAGGAAAGAGAGATATTGTGCACCTTCTATGTACCGGTGGCCATATACTTCAAAATTCATAAAAAAGTATTTGATAGATAATTTCATTAAAATTTTGCTGATGAGGGAGCTCCTATCAAAGATAAAATTATTCCAAGATCATGTAAGTGAGCCACATCGAGCGTGTGTGTCTATGTATGTACCTCTGTATGTGTATGCTTATTAGAATGAAGATTAAATGTGCATATATGTGCATATGACTAGCTATAATGAGCGATCTATTCTCAAATAAATAAAATGACAAACTCCTAGAAAAATTCTGGAGCAATTTAAATTCTTTACTTGAAATATTGGCCATGGAAAACACACGTCTAAAGGCTGTAACATTTCGGTGAATGTGTGGGAGGACTAATATAAATGTCATTTATAATTGGAACCTAAAATATTGAATCACTCTCCAATGAAATTTATAAATAATGGTAATTTCTCCATGTACAGGGGGCTAGAAAAAAATTTTACTGCCCACAAGATTGCTAGACCAACCTTTGATTATCAAGGTACAATTAATATACAAGGGTAATATGTGAGTGCCATTTATCCTCAGGACTCATAAGTATAAAAACAGTCACACACTGTGAAAGTAATGGTAACACTTAGAGGTCCCATTATTATTAATTCATTTGACATTCACTGTAATCACACTGGTCCTAATGAATTCATTTGGCACGTGCATATTACACGTGCTTTCAAATACACCCCATTGTAAGTCAGTGCTAACGAATGTGTTGAATTCAGATAAACTATGACTTTTTTTTTAAAAAAAGGAGCCTTTAAAATCACACATTGCAAAGTTACAGATTGATGTTTTATTTGTATGGCAAGAAATAATCTAAATAAAGTGGAGTATGATAATTTTATTTCATCATAAACATATCTTTTATTAAATCCTTAATGGCGTGGCTTCTGGGTAATTGATCTTTGAATAAGCACGCTTAAATAGATATACATGTGTCAAACAGAACGTTCGGGAAGAAACCATTAGTGCATGGATGAACAGTGCAGAATTTTAATCATAAGTGGACAAGCACAGTTGTCACTGAAGGGAAGAATAAGTATTCAATAGCTTTCAAACATCGTCTGGTCAAAGAATGAATTTTGTCTACGGAATAAACAGACACCACACCTGCCAATGCCAGCCTCTTTTTCTGCTCCTCAAGTTTAGGTTCCTTCACTCTGCTCTCTTTTTTCCTTGGGCCTGTTCAAATTTCGTGGAGACCCAGTGTTCATCTTTGCGACTACTCCAAGTGATCACAAAATATATTCAATACCTGCTCATTAATGACTGGCAGTTAATCGCCATGGTTTGTCATTTTCTGGTCATTTGCTCTGGCAGCTTGCTGATATTTCGCTTGTAGCCACTCATTTGGGGGATAATTTAACTCCGAAGTAAACATTAAGCACCTCAAGTAAACTGAATGAGCAACATTTTACAGGTTGATTTCTTTATTTGTCTTTTCCTCTCCTTCCATAGTGCTGTCTCTTGCTGGACATTTCCTAGGTTTTTGCTAATTCCGTTTTTCTTGTGGGATAGATATTTGCGTTAAATAAAAAATTCTCTTAAGCACTTCAATTTTTCTTAGGAGACTGTTACTCTTTATTGCTGATCTTCCTCCTTTCAACAGATTTAGATCCTTCCTCATTTTCTATTGAACCCCTCAATCTCCTTAAATCTATAGAGTTCTGTTTTTATTCTACAACAACTTTACACACAAAGCCTCATCATCATATAACATTGCTGAGATCTCAATATCTTTTAAAAATCAATGCATATATTTCTGCAATATATATCAAATGTTTGCAAAGGACCTGCCGTAAAGGGGCTTTAGGTCTACTGGGCAAATAAGAGATTACTCCTATAGTGATCCTTTGTCACGACGGAGAAAAACAAGGAATGGAAGCTTTGGGATCTCACTGGAGACCAGAAGAGGGGAGTGCACGGAAGTTTTCCTAGAGAGTTTTGACTTCTGCACACACACCTTTTCTCTGAGATAAGGAAGGCCTCCAGAACATTTTAGGCATTGTCGCTGATGCCAGAATGGCTGTATTCTCAACGCCATGACTCATTTCTGTTACTCCTTTAGTCTGCAGCCTAGATGTAACTTACTCCTGGAAGTCTCCAATTGCTCCTCTTAAGTCTGTGTTTAAAGAACTCAGGTCTTCTTCTTTGTAGCTCTTATTCTCTAACCATGTTTGTCTTTACAGTCAACTACACTGTAAGCTCAGGGAAGAACAGACCTACGTCTACGTCCATCATCCTTGGGTCCCAATATTTAGCTCAGTGCCTGGATCTTAACATACTCTCAAGAAGTTGTTTTGAATGGATGCCTGGGGATATATATGTGTATATATATATATATATATATATATATATATATATATATATGTATATATAGGGATGGTATTTGAGTTGAACATCCAGAAAAATGGAAGATGACTGGTTAGAACAAGACGGTGTGTGAGTTTGAAGGAGAAGAAGAAGATGGGAATCGGGGAATAATTTAGAAAGATAGCATTGAAGCAGTTTCTGATGAAGCTTCAAACCATATCTTGAAGACTAAGGGAAACCATTGAAGAACTGTAATTGGGGAAATGACATAAGCACATGTGCATTTTATAAAGAGGACGCTAAGCATGAGTATGGAAGGCAGATTGGAAGGAACTGGGTGGCTATCATTGATGACAAATTAGAAGTCTATTTTACTAGTCAGGTGAGATATAATGAAGCTCTTAATGGAGAGGCAAGAGAAAAGAAGAAGAAACAGATAAATTTTTTCAGAGGGAAAGCCTCAGTTCTGAGAAGATGTTGAGGATATAGAATTGAACAGCATGTGATTGCAAGGACAATAAGAAAAGAAGAAGCAGACTCTGTTAGATTCAGGTTTTCCATTGTTGAACGCTTAGCTGGTGTTTATGGTAGTAAGTGGAGAGAGTCTCTGGACAGCTGAGAGGGAATACAGCACCGGCATAAGATTCTGGAACCAGACTACTCTGTTCAAATCTTGATTCCAGTCTCTTAGTTTCCTAATATAAAAAAATGGGAAAAATAATAGTCTTCACCTCATAGGGCTGCTATGAGGATTAAATGTGTTATTGTGTGTAAAGCTCTTTGAATATTGCCTACCGCTTAATAAGTCCTATATAAATATTTGTTGTTATATAGAGGTATGGAGCTCAGTGGAAAAATCTGGAATGAATATATAAATTTTAGAGTATCACAATATAGGTGAGTGTCAAAGTTCTAGGGGTGGAATAGATCAAAATATACGAAACATAACATATCTCTGTAACTTTAAACCGTAGCTTCTCTCCAGGGACTCCAAAGACTTCCTCGTTAAGAAACCAGTAACAATACCTCCTTTTGGTGGCCTTAATCTTCCGGCATGCTTACATTTGCCAACCTCATGCAGGGTGTTTTGATGTGTGAATTCTGATTTAGTTGGGAAAATATTTACACATGTAGACCAAAATCTCCGTGGTGTTTATTCATCATTATGCATCACCTTACTGCTCCAAGTTTGGGCAAAAGTTTCTCTCTCACAATGCAATAGATTCATACTTACCTTTCCTTCTATTTGAGTTTTTTGCAGAAATTTGGAAGTAATCAAATGGATGTATACAGACCATTTCTTTCTCTCTCTCTCCTTCACACACACACACGCACACACACACACACACACACAAAAGTAAAAAGAGGTTATCTCCATAAATGCCTAGAGAAAGTAGCATTAAACAGATACACATGAAAATGTATAGCTTCAAGAGAACTAAAGATTATCTAATCTAGCCCCCTCATTTTACAGATGAGAACAGTGGACCCAGAAGGATTAAGTGATGGGCCCATGATCACACCAGAGTTTGGTTGCATATTGTGTTTTACAACATGATTTAGCTGGGATACAAAATCTGTAGTACAAAGATAGAATCCATCCCCAATTGTGTAACCGAAAATATTCACTATGGAAATCAGAACTTTGATCACAACCAAAGATGTTCACTAATATTTTAATGAAAGCACTTTTATGCTAATAGAAAATCAACAAACTTGCCAGACCTAGTTCCCTATTCCTTCTAATTTCACTTCTGTTCTTATAAGATCCTTATAATTAAAACAATTCATATATCGTCTTTATGTTTTTATGCTGTCAATACCACCTACACTTATTTCATTTCATTCTCACGGCGTCTCTGTTGGTTAAAATGGGATGAACTGAATTTCTACAAACTGTTCTTTTGAGACTTGCTAAAATATGCGGTATTTGGTGAAAAAGAGAAGCAATATTTAGCTTTTTCTCAAAGTTGCGTACAAGCTTAATTTTATCCCATCGTTAAAAAATCCTCAAATTAAAGAGGTCTTTTTCAGCAATTGCAGGATAGACCTTCTCATCTGCATATACGCACCTATGAGTGAGACTTTAAGCACTAAAGAATATTTTTCATGACAGTCTACACACCATAGAAGTAAAGCCACACTCTGTTTGCATAATAGGAAATGCGCAACTATAAAACCACAACAAGTTGCTCCAGCATCACAAGGGATAAAGGCTAACAATCACTTAAGTTTATTGAGCCATACAGACTTTTGCTTCCAAAATGCCATTCTCCAGAATAGGAGAAATGATGAAAGGGACATTATCATATGATTTTCAATTTTTAAAAATTTATATAATATGTTAAGGAAGTGGTATTCACTTTTTCTTCTTTGAGCCAAAACTGTCAGAATATATTAAATGAGTTGATTTACATAAGTAGATAAATTACTAATGTAGAAAACTACAAATTAATGTCCGCTTTTCTGGTTTAAAAGCAAAATCATACCTAGAATAATATACTTTAATAGCACTCCTCTGTGCGAATTTCAACGAGTTTCAAGAGAATCATTACTTAGCACTATTCAACATCCTTCAAAAGTGATTAATTGGCAGGACTATCTCTATATCTACTTTTTAAAGAAGTCCTAAAATATATGTCTCACATAATGGACATTACTACCTGTTTCTTACTTTATCAAGGCATAATTTTTAAAAAAAATATATACAATACAGTCCAAGAATGTGAGAAGTAACCCATAACTCATTATCTGTTCTTAGGATTTTTTTTCTGAGATTTGGGGTAACAGAAGTAGAGAGAAGATATGGGAAAACATATACGAAAAAATACATAAAATAAAATTCGATTTTATTTTAAATAATCAACATATATATTCGCTTTATGGTGTTTCTATATTCATACTTTGTAGTGTGAACATGAATTATCTCTATTTTTTTTATCATGGATTCAACTTTTGTTTCTTTTTTAATAAAAACCAATCATCAAGCAAAATTTTAAGCTCATATTTTAATGCAATCTTTCCTGTTAACAAGGCATTTATCAGTTCCATTCCTTTTTGATAAAGTGAACGAATAAATGAGTGATTTACCATAAAATTAAAAAAACAGATTTCTTTCACATGGACCCGAAATGGCTTTCCTAAACCATAAAGTTTCATAAAGCATTTTAAAGAACACCTGTACAATAGAGTCAAAACTCATTTGTAAGATATTACAAAATAATTTTAATTTAAAAATATGTTAACTAGAAAGTTTGTTTTATATAAAAAATGTAAAATTACATTTTTTTGGAGGATGGGAGGAGGAAGGCCCAGAAAATTTCAAGTCATCGGAGAGCACGATCCTCGAAAAAATCTGAAGACAGATGGAAAATTATTTGCTCCATAGCACAAGACTCTGGAGACACATCAAAGGGCAAAAGTGCTGCACGGCACACATCGCATTAGAGACTTTTGTTTTCAAAAATAGTGTGACTGGTAATAATGACAGAGGTTATTATTGATAACAGCAACAACCATTGTTATTATTATAATTCTTATCAATATTCGAGGTGTTCTTCTCGAAGCTATTTTCTGTACTCATGATTAGAGTCAGCACAAAACAAGTAAGAGTTTCTGTAGCCCTATCTGAAAACTCTAGAAAAAGGGTTATAGTTAATTCTGTCTTCTTGCCCAGATCACGGCAATTAACACAGAGCCTTCTTTCTGAACGGAATGACATGCCTTATTGAATTAACTGGTTTTATTGGAGTAGGACAAACGGATGCTGTTTAAACTCATAAAGATGTTTGCAATATTTGAATTGTCCCAGATAAATTATCGACTGGATGGATGCCTCAGCATGTCGCCATGGGCTGTCACAAACTTGCAAAACAGGCAAAGTGTAACCTATGGATGGCAAAATACCATCTGGTGACACTGAGTCATCCCTGGGTATACATTAAAAATATTCTCTCATCAAAATGCAAACAAAAGATAGGTTATCCAAACATAAAATGCAATCTTAACTCCGTGAAAGCATACTACAAGATAAATCACTAAATTAAGATGAAGAATTTCGCCTATTCTCAGATGAAATAATTTGGAAATATGACAAATGTCAAAACCGAACCAGAAATGCATCCTGATGGATGATTTACAAATGGACAATAATGACTAAATGTGTACTATGTTGACCTGACCATCAAATTTTCCATGAGCTTTGGTTTCCTTTTATATTTAAAGCCAGGACTGAAAAGAGTAAACTTAGCTATTTGGGGAATCTTAACAGATTATAGCTTTCGATATCTTTCTCTGTCTGAAATTTCTAATTGTACACACACGTATACAGACCATATGCATACACACATACATGTCATCAGATTGTTTTTCCTACTGTACTGTGCTATTTGTGTCATCAAATATTTTAGATAACTTTTTAAAATAAAATTACTGAAAGTAAAGAACCCGCATGATTATGATTTAAACTGCTTAGTCTCAGCCTTATCTGAATCTATCACGCACACACACAGGCACACATCCAGTGGTACTTTTTAAAGCCCATCACAGTTTCTCTGACTAGTTTTGAAGTTGTTTCAGTAGCTTGTTCTGGAGCTTTATGATAGTTCTTGCCAAGCAGGCTTTGTCTAAAGAGAGGAAACCAGAAATGTGACAGTCGTGGTTCTTCTAGAGACTGCTGAGTCCTCAAACTCAATGTTGTTCACGGACCAGAAGAGAGGTTGTCGGGCCAGAAGCTGCCTTCGGAAAGAACACGGGCATTTTCAGAATTGCAATGCCACTGCCTGCAGATAAATGAATGGGTTTCTCAGCACCCAGCCAATTTGCAGCGAGGGTCCCCTCTGCTCACTTGCCACTGAGTCTGGCAGCATTTTTGAGAAGATATCATTGCAAGGCTTTGAGGACCTTGATCTCAATAACAGCAGCTACAGAAAGCAGGCATTGCAGCCGGGTGACCTATGCCTCGTACAGAATGCTGGAGGGGAAGCTCAGCTAGGTTTCTGATGCGGCAAACAGCATTATGTTGGGGAATTTGGCAAATATTTCCTTATGACAAATTTACCATTCAGTGTGATTTGGTGGCTCAAACACTATCTACAGTGTGCACTCAACCTGAGGAATAAGAATGCTAAATCTTGCAACTTGTCTAAATTTATTATAACACACATCTACATAAAATCATGTATAAATGATCAGCCAGTGCTTTTGGCCAATTTATTGGGAAATTTGCATCAAATCCAGTTTAACCTATTACATATCCAAGATGGTCTAAAACAGCAGTTATTTTTAAACGGTTGCTTAGGTGGCTAAATGTTAACACAGTCTAGGGAAGTTTTGGAAATCAATCCAAACCACGGTAAAATTGATAAACATTTCCTACAGCTTTTTTTTCTCAATTCAGAACCAAATTTATTATACTGCTTCTTGCTGAATCAAAAAAGGAAGCCCTTAGAGAGAAAGAGGTGATGTTTACTCTGTAGATTATCTTGATTTTACTGCCTAGTAGTCTTGAAAATCCCACACAGGTGAGAATTCAAGGGAGGTCAGAATAGGGAAGCTTGGACATGATCCCAGGCTTGCTTGCTGCCAAACACTCGCCAACTGTACTGATGGAGAGGATAACGAAAACCACCATCACTTCTGTCTATAAAGTACTTAGTATACGGTGGATGTGTAAGATCTCAGTCAGTCCCCAAGATTACCGTGCAAGGTGAATATCATTTTTCCCATTTAGAGGAAACAAACTTCAGAGAAGTTAAGTAGAAGCTCAACGGCAAAGCCAAAAATACCACTGGCTGCCTGGCTGCAAAGCCCAGGTTTGTTCCACAGCCTTCCCTCCAGACACTCTCTGAGATGATCTTCTATGATCCTAGCCAGCCCAGTATGCAGTTCAATTCTCTATTTGGTTGGAGCCAGACAGTTTCATGACTTTCAAGAGTCAGCATTACCTCTAGAGTTTCAGGAGCCAAACTATCAGAGTAACAAAGTTTTTCATGTCCATGTTGCTCCCCAGGGGCAGGTCCTGCCAGCAAGGGGTGTTCCGCAAAGCCCTGATACCATATTTCCCTTCCCCTAGCATCCTTCAAAGACATACAAGGGTCTAGATACAGTGAGGCCAGGACTAATAGGGTTATATAAAAGTTGAGAGAGGTCTCCTAGATTTGATCTTCTGGACTCTGCCTTCAACTGATGGGTTCTAGATTCCTGGGAGCTCAGATATCTTGAGGTATTTCAGGTTAGGGTTGTCAGGCATGCTCATAACAGCGGCAGTATTGGGAATTGAAAAATAAACAGTCACACAAACAAAAAACAACCACTACCGATCTATCAATGTATCCAACCAAGTGTGTATATTGGAATTCTGAAACAACGCTGCTATGGCCCCTCTATCTTCTGGTTGAAAATGTTTACATTCTCTAATTGACAATAGATATTTTTTAGAACAAAGACACTATATTATACATCTTCATATTCCTCGTAATGTTTTTTGTGGTAAGTACATAATCCATGAACTGCAGGTAACTAATCATTATGATTTTAAACAATTGCAATCTTCATTATTTTCTTTATTGGGCTAAATTCCACCAATAATGAGTCATATTTAAATTTTTTGCTCACAAACAGAAATATCTCTACTGTATATATTTTGGAAAAATTACATTTAATTTTCTAGTAGGAGATTATAGTTTTAATCCATAAGAATTCATTAACACATACCAGGTGTCAATGTAATTGTGCATTATTTTGTAATTCTAATACTTTGAAAATTACACAGATATTGTCTTTAGGTTTCTTTTCTGGATGTAATCTACTACACTGTTTTTCTTTTTAACCCAGAACAAATTTTTATGTTAAAGCTATGCACCTCTGAAAATAGAGGTTGGTAATGAAAACTGTAACACAACATTAACTGCGGTGTTGTAAATAGCAATGCTATAAACTTTCTTTATAGAGATCCATCTAATGTAAGTACACAAGAAAGGGCTCGAAAGCTTAAGAAGACTTAACTTATTCTATTTGATTTTATCTGCGATTCATTTAGCTGAAGATAAGACAAGTGCAAGCTAATGACCTCCTTTTTTATATATCTAATTTTCAGTTATGCTTCAGTATTATCATATACACTTCTAAATGAGCCATATTCTTCACAGCTAATTGGTGGGGCCAGTGAAGTGGATCAACACGCAATGGTACTTTGTCTTATTCCCAGTTTGAGTCCTTACTGGGTATTTAAGCTGACAATGTGAATGCGGCAAGCCTCCAGATTTCAGCTGTGCTGGCAGCGAAGGCCACTCTGAGAGATGGGCAATATGGCTTCTGTGTGTGCCATTCATCAGAGCGAGCATTAAAAGGAGAAGAGAGTGTAGTTTTCAACCTTCTGTACCTGGTGTGTATTGCTTCCACTCCGAGGTGTGTCGGGGGAGTGAGGTCTGAATCTGGTGTCTTGTCAAGAAAAGAAAGATATTTTTGCAACTTGTTTTCATAAAGTTTTAGACAAATTCAAACACAGATTACAGTTTTTTCCAAGTTTCTGAGTGTCATTCTAATTTCTTTGTTCATAGTAAGGAGTTTTAAAGTTTATAATTCTTCACTCACAGCTTTATATAAAATTTAAAGTGTCTCAAATGAGATCTCTTTGAAATAGACATTTTTAATTTTAGTAGGAATTGTTCATTTGAAACAGGTGTTCTGATCATGTTGAGGCATAAGCTAGATTTTATTTCATGTTATTTATTTAGCAGTGGTAGTTTACATGTTTTAAAACTAATTCAATGGTGATCAATATTGAAATGCTTGGTTCACTCACTATGATACTAGGCATCAATGTAGCATTAATAAATTATCTGTATCATCATTAATCCATTCCAATTTCATATATTAATGATGTTATCCGTATTTTCTACCTAGGATGTTTTAACAGTTATTTTACTAATTGAAAATGTACATAAAGTTTAAAGTTTTCACTTAAAAATATTTTGGTTTTGCCACCAAATAATTCTTGGTGTTTTTTTCAAAAAATGGAAAATCAAAGAGATCCTGGTTTAAAAAAAAGTCTCCTTTCACTGTATTTTTAGTACATCTAATAGAAATTAGACAAGTAATGAATAATGTGCCAGCAGGATTCTCCTTTCCTTTGGCATTAATCTCTTAGTTTTATATAGAAACATTACTATTTTTAGCTTCGAGAACACAAATGTGTACTAAGAGAAATGAGTTATACTCCTGACAGATTACAGGCAGGTTAAAAGTGTCCTTATTTCAATATTTTATTGTAATTCTTAAACCAGGAAAAAATATTGACTACAGTTAAAATGCCTTGTTTTCATTTAGGTTTATTTCAACAGAACCATCCTTGACCACCATTTAAAATCACTACAGTCGATTTAAACATATATTTTAAATTCTCATGTAGAAAAAAATTAACATGATTGCTAAAAATGAAGCTTTGGGCTCCCGATGAATATTGTCTCAAGAAAAACACCTTCGATTTTATTTTGGATATTCTTTTATTTTTCTTTCTCTATCAAGAGTCTTTCTGCTCTAAGCAGATACGTATATTGTTTCAGTTTTCCATTTACAAAATAATCTTGGAAGAAATCTCATTGACTTTTAATTTTCATAACTCTTTCTATCAATATTTAACAGAGGTAGGTAATCATTTCCAGCATAGCTAGCCTGGCCTTACATAAAATTAGTCAGGGTAGGAAATTACTTTCATTACTGCCTCTTTCTCCTATCCTTTTCAAAGAGGAAGAAATTAATTCATCTGTTAGGCTACATGTAAAAAAAAAAAATTAGTTCTGATCTTTATATAGTTGTGTAATTTAAATTAGTACCTGATTCTCTAAAGTCCACAATTTAGGACAGAACAGAATCTACTGCAGCAACTAATTAAACACTTACTGTAAGGTTAAGTTTTTCATTAAATCAATAGGCCCCTAGTGTCAGTTACAAAGCCCTAATTACTATGCAGTAAATTTAGATTGAATTTGAATTAAGGACTGATTTCAATCTAACCGCAGCATGTAAATATTGTAAATTACTAGAATTACAGTTCAATAAAATTGAATGGATTTCACTTTAGATAAACCAAATGCAAATGAGAAGAAGAAAGACCTGATGAAATTTTCTCCAAACGTCTTGCCGAGAAACGTTACACATCACATATAGGATATTGTTTTGGCAATGAGCATGTCACAGCTCAATAGTTCTGCCTCCCTTTACTTTAACATGTTTTAATATTTGATTATCTATAGTAAAAATGAATAAATTTAATCTCTCCCGAGTGATCAAGCAAAATGATGGTTAATGTGACCGCTTACTGTGTTGCTTTAGTTTGATGAGTGTATTGTTGTACTAAAGCACAGTATGAAATCAGGTTATCAGGTTATAACTAGCTGGGAAAAATACACACACGCAGGCACGCATGCGAAAGCTGGGAAATACAAAACAAGCCGTGTTCTAAGCACAAGTCAGACCCTTTAAAGTTTAAAAAAAGAAACAACATGAAAAATAAAAATGTACAGACACTAACCTCTAATTGAAAAAAAATATAAAATTGAAAAGAGTGGAAAGTTTGTAAATCTTTCATTTTTGCTTTAAATAAGTATTCTATGCACAGGAAATAAACCAAAAAATCAAGAGATCAAGACAAGCTTTGACAACACAGAAAAGAACGCAGTACTGCGGTTCGAGGGGAGGTTTGCTGATAAAGGACTGCTTGTAACACGTAACAATTCCTGCATAGCCTTTTGAAAGAGAAATTTGAAGGATTTTTATACTAAGATGAATAACGCAGACGAGATTTGTATCCCTGCCTCCTCCATCACCTTTCCTTCCCGACTCTGGCTTTTTGATTTAGGCAGAAGAAGAGCCAAATCAAACATAAAACATGAAAATTATAGATGCAGTAAAAACCTATCTAAGAAAATTTAAGGAGAAATTATCTATAACTAGAAAAACAATTAGCTTACAATTAAACTTTAAATCAGTCTTTAAAAAAAGTACCTGTGGTGGCAAAAAGCGAAGGATATTCCGCATCTTTTGTTATTAATTCTTAAGGTCTATTTCGGTAAAACTTTCTCCCAGAATTATTTCTAAGACCCAAAGGTGAGTCTGAAAGAGTTTTACCTTATTAAAGCTAAGGATTTAATCCACAGAATGATTACGATTTTTCCTGCTTTATTTTCTGATGGGGTTCACTCAATTAGCATCATAGTGTGAACATTCTATTTGCCACAACCAACGGTAACATTATACCTCTCACCACAGATAAGCGTCGCAGCAGTCTTAAGCTGTAAAAATAGTAATTAAAAAAACTACCTTTCTAAAAAGCAACGTTAACTGGCAAGAAAGATACAGGTTATGAACAATTCACTCTGAAACTACTGGGAAATATTTGTCCAGTATCAATCTGAGACTTGGTATTGTCCCTCCAGAATAAAGCCAAAAATTTTTATTTACACTGCATCAAAGAAGAAATTCAGACCTAGTCACTTACAGTTGTATTTTTATATTTTTGTAAAATTTATTTGTCTTTTCCTGAAAAAGGAAATTGCATGCACAAAAAATAGTGACAATTATTTTTAGCATCCAAAAAACCCTCTGTTTTGTAGTACACAAGGTGGGTCATTCATATCTTACTCTAGGTATTTGAACATCATATGCCAGGAAGAATCATTGCCTGTGAATGGCCTGTGCCTTTCTTCCATTTTTACTTATGTCCGCTTCTTCGAGATTTTAGTCAATGAATGGAAGTACAATGAAAGAATGGCAAATTGTACAGACATGTAAAATAAAAGCCTGGTAAAATATAGAAACAAAAAAACAGCCAATAGCTCTTCCAGAAGCTACTTGGTAAAAGAAAAAAGGAACAAAAAACAAAGTTGAGAATATCTTTCATGTTAGCAAGACAGTCTTTTTTGAGGGTAAGAGAAGAATTTTCTGTAGTCATCAACAAAGCATCTATTTAATGCTTCATCTTCAGTGAAAGAAAACAGCCCAGTGCCTTACATCTAGGAATCCACAATCTGAAACAATCACATGTTTCTCCACAGCAAATCTACAGTCTACACCTGTGCATTTGGCACTTTCAACCATCACTATTCATTTCCTCTACGGGCTCAATGATGAGGATGAACAAAATGAGCATGTGGACTACAGTTAAGCAACGATTGAAGCAACGCTTGCATGAATGGTAACATGCTTACAGGATATGGACGTCAAAGCAAATAGTATTTTATGTTGTGAATTAAGTGACAGTAGGGAGGATAAATCTGTAGAATGATTTTCAGCCTAGATGTAGAAAGGAGAAACTTGCTTTTTAAAAGTGTCCATCACATCTTTTCCATCTAATGGGAAGGCAGTCAATTTAACTTTATTGAGGACCGATGATCAATGAATACTTGCTCTGCTCGTTGCTTTGATGTTCATCTCTGTTGGAGAGGGCTTGATGTCTTTTCATTGCTAACTAACATCATAATAGAGAACCAAATCTGAAACACTGGGACCCCGGCAGCCCTGCTTCTAGGGATGGGTTTTCTAGACGTTTCAATAAGAATGTATGAATATAAATATCAAATTCAGTATAAGAACAATGATAGCCAACCTTCATTGAGCACTTCCTATGTGCTAGACACATAGAATGTCTCTCTTTTTTTGCAAATGAAGAGACTGAGGCTTACAGAGAAGAAATGTGTCCAACACCTCACAGAGAGTGGCTAGGACAGCTGGGGTTCTGAGCAGGCTGCTGAAAGAAAGCGGTCATTGAGAGAATGGATTCACGAGCCACACTGCCTTCATTAGTCTCATCACTGTAAAAACTGAGATGATAATAAATACTTCATAGGATTCCTGGACACATGAATGGGTTACGGTAAATAGCTGTGCCTATTCCTTCCCTCAATACATAGAGTTTATTTATTGAAACATGTCTGTAAAAGTGAAAAATTATAGCAACTTAAATACCCTCCAGTGTGGACATCCATACAAAAGGAAAGGATGAAAACTTAAAAAAGAGATCTATGAGTATAGACACATTAAGCCATATATTTATAGGAAAAAGAAGTTGGAAGGGCGAGCACCAGACTGTTTATAGGTTTACTTTTGAAGTATTACTTCTGATGTTTACATAAAAACAATAAAGTTTTTTTTTTAACAAAGCCTAGGAAAAGAAAAAGAAAAAGATGTTTTTCGAAAACTCTTAATTACAAAATTCTTAAAGTCTTTCTTAAAGTAGGCATACTTTCATGTCACTATTAATTTTGACTTCTTGTGGAGGATTTTTAAGTCAATTTTATTCTAGTGGTTTCATGACAAATAACTATCATTATATGAAAAATGTCCAAATTTGAATATTCATTTCAGTTTTGAATCATAATTATTTCCTTCAACTTTTATCCTTGGGGTAATACTGCTGATATCTATCAACCTTGTCATTCATATATAGGTAAAACTCATTTAATTTTTAAACTCATACCAAAATGTTTGGGGAGTTCTCTTTCTTCACATATGTACGTATGTTAATTTGGCAGAAAAAAATAAAAACATCTGCCATCTAAATAATACAGACGAGTCATCAACAGTGGACATCTATTCTACAATGTCATCAATTCGTTCACAAATAAAATATCCTTTTCAGGTGTATTGTAATGATATGGCCTGCATGAAAAGGTCCCTGAACACTTAAATTAACACTGAATTTTGTTTGGTTAACATCAAACATTGATAGGGAATGTCAATAAAAGATGAATCTATCTCTCAATATAATGGCTGATTTTAATCTTGCTCAATTGAAATCTAATTTATTAAACACACATTTTTTCATTATTTATAAATCAAGACATAAATATAAGCTTTATGTTCACAATCTCACACTTTTTGTGACCTGCTGCATGAGCAATTATTTTCAGGTGCTAATCTGAAGAAAACATAGTATGTGTTTTCATTTAGTATAAATAGTAGAGAGGAGAAGAAAAAACAAACATTTTAAATAAATGTGGTCGGTTTCTTAGCAATTCAGTTAGTAGGAATTGATCTAGGTTTCTTTGGAGGATAATTGTGAATAAACTCATAGCTGGTCCTGCAGTAATATTGTAATTAGTTATAACAATTTTATTTGTATGATCACAAAATGACGTTAACAAAATATAAATATGTTATTGGTCACTGTGATTGCTAAGTAATAGTTGAAAACGTCCAGTGGACTAGAGCTTAACATTTTACACCGCTCTTTCAAAAGATTCTCTCTCCCGTTCAGCCTCATCCCCATCCTGTGAGATGAGTCAGAGCACTTTTATTATTCTCATCTTATAGCTGAAGGAACTCAACTTACATCCTGAAATGTAAATTTCTTGTATGTTTCAAATCTGTTCATAAAAAGAAAAAAACATACTGTGTACATAGAGAACAGGTCATAAGATATTTACTTTTTCAGTATCAGCAAAGTAGGATAAATCATGTTTTTATGTTACAATGAGTCTTGGTAATTTTTCCATAAAACACTGCAATTCCTCCTTGCTTTCTAACTGAGAGAGATCACATGAGAGTGAAATAATGGGGCTATTCTTTAAGAGAAAGGAAGGTAAGAGGGCTGGATGGACAGACAGCGCCGGTACTATAATTGATGTATTAAAACAAAGGTTTTTAAATTCCTTCTGGCAAAGACCACAGGGTTTCTCTCCAAAATCCTGCTCCTGGTTTTGGCAGCCATGCGATGTAGGGGTGATTTGTTAGTTGCTTTGTGATGCCTAGTCAGTTGAAGTATCGGGCTCTACAAGAGAATGCTTAGTCGCAAATCTAAGCCCTTTGTGGCATGTCCACCAAGAAGGGTATTATCTACCATCCCAATTGGCATTTTCCAAGATGTTCATAACAGTTACCTACCATGACATTTGAAAATGTCACTGTTTAAAATAACCATATGAAATTAAAAGTTAATATTAGGAATAGATTTTAAAGTGATTTTAAATTTGGCTTCAACAACGTGCATTAATTGGATGGCAGACAACACAAGAGTATCCATTTATTTAGAATGATCTTTGCTATCGGGTCAAATTCTGAATCTCTGCCATTTTCTGTTTTGATCTACTACATGCAAAATCTTGAAAACAAAAACTTGCATAAGCATGTGCAGGGCATTACTTATTTATATGTAAAACCTTTATTCTATTTTGTTATTTTAGATTAAATCCTGATTCAATTCTATTCTCTCAGGGAAGCATTAACAGTTTGAGCTCAGCGTGAAAACCATCAAACACTTGAGCTGAAATTTAAAATTGGGCAATTTTGTCTGGTGAAGTAGAAAAGGACATGTGGAATGGCCAGGAACAGAATGGCTTATGGAAAGGCAGATGTTTTAATAACGTGTCATCTAGTGGGAACTTCAGATATCCAAATTTAAATCTCTTGATGTATGTAAAGAAAGTATGTTGAAGAGAAATAATGATTTTATTGAGAGAATTAATAAATTTATATGTCTTCAATGAAAGTCAAGGATTGGAAATGACCAGTGTATTTTTGAAAGCAATGATTAAAATAGGAAACAGTTGTAACCTGAGGCTTGCAAATGTGATTGGACAGCATCGAAGTTTGGGATTTCCACTGTGAGCTTTCCGCTGGCGAACACGGCGTGTTGTGACAGTAGGCACATGATCAAGTTGTTAGATCTATTAGGCAGCAAAGAGAGGCAGTAAAATTACAGAAGAATTTCTGAGACCACTTAAAGATGACATTTTAATAAAAGACCATACTAATGCATGCCTTTAAATTTACGTTTTTATAGCTTTTTCAGAAGGAAATAGTAAGGTTATTATAATACCGTATGATAATGTTACGTTAAAATAAACTCCAAGCTTGTAGCACATTTGCATTTTATGGACTGGTTTTCATGAGCGAAACTATAATTGTTGCTTTTTGAAAAGAATGGCTACCCATAAAGTACCAGTAGTCTCCCTAAATGTTCATTTATAAGCTCTGTCCCATTAAGGATAATTGAAATATTTTCCACTAGCATTTAATTGATATGATTATAATTCTTATGGAATGTTTGGAGACAACTTTTAATATAATCCAGTCCATTTCTCATGTCCAAGAGCAAGCTGCAAATATTTTTCCATCCTTAATGATTTAAATAGGCTATGTCATCTTTCTGCAAAGGGCAGAGAGATGGTTAGGCCATTTAAAAATCCTTAACCCACACTTAAACATATAAAACCAAAATTGTAGACTCCAGTTTTCCACCCTGTAAATATTCACATGATTCCGAATGTATAAATACGTATGAGTAATTGGAAACATTATCAGCCACAATGAATCACACCCAGATGCTCATGCTCCAATGGGTTCCAATTAGTTGCATCTGAATGTTTTATTGTTGTTGCTGGCAGCAATTGGTGACTGAAAATTTCAAGTCCTGATAAATTGTTTACGTATATAAGACAATTCTTTTTAAAACAAAGGCTCCATCTGGGAGCAACAGTCAGATCATGTTTTGTGTAGCCTTGAATATTTGGCAAAGGAAAAAATAATTTAGATAGATAGAATATATACCGGTCCATGTGTGTATATGTTTGTATTCCAAATATTTTATCAGAAAAGGTACAAAAAAATTGACCTAATTTATTTTGAATTTTTCCTGAACTTTCAGGTGCAAAATAAACAAAAGTGAGAAACAGATCTTGTAAATGTATATGTTAGTAAGTCAATGGGAAGAAGGAAAAATAAAAAATTTTAATGGAAGTATAAATATTGCAGCTAGAAGGGCTCTCAAAACACCACTTATTCAAGTCCCCAATTGTCAGGCTTGTTTTCTCCTCTCAAGTTTTTATCTGAGGTAACTGGATCACAGAAGGATTTGGGGACCTGCTGAGGGCCACAGAACTAGCCAGTGGTGGAAGGAATAATGTAACGGACACATAGCAGGAAGCTGAGAAATATTCTTTGAGTAAATGATTCAGTGGAATGAAGGAATGAATGAATGAACAAATTAGTTAGGTTTTCCTGTTTTCTCTTGGGCAGATTACCTAGCCTCTGCAAGCCACAAATCCCTGGATGTAGAATGAGGCACAGAACACAGGAGCCCAGGCGGCTGTTCAGATCAGCGTGATACTGAAGTTCTACTAAGTGTGTGTGTTTCCAGACAGTGCTGTGCACACATGAGCTGTTAGGATTACTGTCTTTTTTGGAAATGGGTATTAAAGCTACAGTCAGAGACCTGTCCTTATGCACAGACATCCAAGGCAGAAAGGGCTTCTGGATTAGGTTTTTCCTCTACCTAACTACATGAATAGAAGAGGTAATTTTGAAGCCTCAGAAAACTTTTACTGTGGGCATCACCAACTCATTCAAAGCATTTATGGGCTCATTCTTTAAGAAAGTGTAACAAACCGTTCTCCAATATGAGCTGTACATTCTCTTAAGTTTAGCACAGAATTCTCTCTTACCTTTCTTGAATGGGATGTAGAATTTAAGATTATTGCATGCTGTGCAGGGAAAAATAACACTGGTTCCACCCCTCGCACCCCCTGAACACTACTTCTCTTCTGGATGTTACTTTCAGGCTCAAAAGCCACTCAATGAATATCTTTATCAAACCCTAAAAATATACCAGCCACAATTTAATCGATTTGTTTGTCCATAGTTTACTGGAGGAAGCAATATACAATAAATTCGCAATGATCATATACTGAAAGAAGGCTGGGTAAACAGGCTCAAGATGAGTTTAGGCTGCATTCTGAGCCAGCCTGAATAACATCGACCCCAGTTATCTAGCATTTCATTTTAATATTCGCCGTGCTAGGGTTGCCTATATGATCAATGTCAAAAAACTAAAAAGTCTTATCTTTAACTTTCATTCCCGGGCTTCAAAAGTGCTTTGAATTTGCATCTTACTCTAGGGAAGATGTAGCTTAAAAACATTTTTGCCCAGCTTGCTCCATTAATTTCTGAGGAAAATGCACCTACTGCTGTGAATACGACAGTTCTCAACCTTGGTGTTTTTACAGGATGTCCCTCCCTGGGGAACAGTCAGTACCATTCTGACTTCACTGCTGGAAGTACACCGCCTGCTGGGGAACGGGCTCCTCGCGCTGCCACGAGAGACCTCGGCAGGACGAACCCACTGCCCCTTGCCAGAGCCCAAGAAAAGGAGACCATCACGCTTTGGGAGGTAGAAATATGTTTTAGTGATCACCTACATTCAGTATGACGGATAATTTGCCGATGCCTACACTGGCTCAGTTACTAGCGACACTTGGTACTTTTTCATGGACAAGAAAGCTTTAACTTAAGATAATCTTCATCATACCTATCAAATATTTCCCCCCAATTACTTCTATTGAGTCAGGAACAAAATTCATTTTGTAATGATTATCTGACTCAGGGAGAGCTGATTTTCTATAACTCTAGGCTGAAGCCACTGACAAGGGCACAAAAAGGATTATTTTTCAGCAATTCTCAGCCCGGCTAAATCAGCAGATAATGGCATCTAAGATGCAAGGGATTCTGACCTAAAACCCCTCTCATTGTTAATGTGTCTCACAACTCAAATATGCCACAGACGCAAAATATATTCCCTAGACATCTCTGCTGTCTCCAGAGAGCAAAAGGACAAGTTTAGGAATTCTTGATTTTCACGCTTTCAGTCAATTAACAGCAATTGCTCAATAAAAACTCCAAGACTCTGTTCCTTTCTTCACAGCATTTTTATGGGGAAGAGCGCCAGCTAATAAATCCAGAGACATAGAATTCATTTGCTTGACTTTGTTACGTTAGATTCTAACAGTCTATGTGGGCCTACATAAAGACACCGAACAAAATTTCCGTGTGTTCTGCGGAAGGGAAACATAAAGGCTGCGGTTCACGGGCATTAGAGGTTATTCAGAGATGAGCAGGTGCCTCTTTCATTGCTAAACTCCCAGAGAGTAGATTTGGATTTGGTGCATAGACAAAGTACATCAAGAAAATCATTATATTCTTATACAATGTTGACTTGAGGTACGGATATTTTTTTCTGTCTTTTGAGGACTACATAATTATTCATTTTATGACATTTATTGTGCAATCATTTGTTTAAAACAGTGTTTTTCAAACCCTTGGAGTCTAGAGTCTCTTCAATGGCCAAGGGTGTAGGTGGAGGACTATATAAGAAAGGCAGGGGCCACAGGGTGCCCTGTCTCCAATTCAACTGGGGCAACTCAGAATTTATCTGCTTTGTGTGTTGGATGTCCACGTAAGGAAGACAAGTCGAAAATTACTGGACAGAAAGATATAAACTTTCGTTATTATATTTGGGGTCAGTAGCATGGAGTAGCCACTCAATATATATTCACTGGATGGATGAACAAAACTATTTGGTGTGTAAGTGATCTATTTCTTAGAATTATTTTCCAGTCTTTCAGAGCATATCAGTATTAACTGGCAAAATGTACTTGAGCACTGTATTTTACAAATTTAACCTATCACAATATTCTAATGTTTTATATATATATATACATATATATGTTTGGTATACATATACATAATTATATAATTACAGTTGTGACAATGGCTAAATGGTAAGAAGGATAAGTTGAAAATTGGCAACCAGTAGGCATGTCTTGTCCTATTAGGGAATCTTAGCCAGGATGGTCCAAAACCTAGTCAAGAACAATGGCTTTGTTACTCAACAATAACCTGAGCCTCATCTGTGGCTGTGACAAACATCTATATAAATAAGCTGATAGATCCTTGCCTTAATTTGAAATTTTAATATTTTCATTACAGATTTTTTTGCGTTAATTTTGATGTTAAAATTATGTCATTAAATTATTGTTAATCTCCATTACTGAACTGTTGGGCACCTGTTCCTTACATTTTGCATCTGATGCGAGGGCCTCAATCATAAGCGGGATTAAGTGAAGTTATGTCTAGATCAGCCAGGTACCAAACTATCTCTACTGTGATGACCAGGGTTTGTGCAGGCTCTGTTGTAAAATGTATTCACTCATCTAATTCTCATAACAGTCTATGAAATAGGTACTATTATGTTCAGTTTTCTGCATGGAAACTGAGGCACAGAGAGTGGAGGTAACTTCCCAGCATGTACACAACTAGTAGGCATAAGACCCCAGACTCAACCCAGGCAGATTGGTTCCTGGGCCCACGCTCTTCGCCATTATGCTGCACTATTACCCAAAACATAATGCAACAGAAACAACTCCCTACCCCCACTAACCCCAAGAAGAAGAACATGCTACACCCTCCACTTCTGTATCTGGAGGATTCCTACCCCTTCCCCTAGCCTCCAGAGGTCACCTCTCCTGTACTCAGGAATGACTCCCTCATCTGTTTTGGCCTCGTTATCCAAGGAGGGGCCTGGCAATAGGTTGTACGGCTGGGGGGCTCCTTAAGGCTTCTCCATTCCTGCTCTGCTCTCTGTGCAACTGGCTCTGTGTTCTATATTGAACAAAAGAGAAAATCCTTTTCCTCAGGGGTGTCATATTTTGCCCCCAGGTCCTCAATTTCTCCAGTCACTTGATTTTCTTGTTAGAAGGGCCCTTTCACCTTCTGCCATAATACTATTCTCTTATTTCATCCTTTGTTCTCATCTTCACTATCATCTCTCATAAGCACTCGTCCAACAGCCTCCTACCTCCCCTTATAATTTAATGACTGTGTAAGAAAATAAACCAACCTATTTGCATATCAAATTTTTGGGAAGATTCTTAAGCAGGTGGCCAAGGGCCTCCTTCATCCCAAATCATTTTAGACTTAAAAGGCACCTCCCCCTAAAAATGTTTGAAGCTAGGTGAGATGAAGAGACTTCAGCAAAACAACACTAGCATCTAAGGCTTAAACCCAGGTTTTTAGAGACCACATTTAAAGTTCGTGAGTTAATTTCTTTGTTTGTCTATTTGTCTTCACTTCACCACAGCTGTATGTAAATACCCAGCACAGCAGCCCATACAACCACCAATTCTGTAGCTGAAGGGAAGGGCGAGTGACTCCAGTTCCTGAATCTTCTTAGAGACTGCAGCAAAGTAATGCTCTGAATGAAATACTAAAATAAGCCATTAATGATAATAATAATAATAATAAAAGTAATCCAGAAAAGTGATAGTCTCTCACAAAGTAGATGTAGGATTTGAGATTTGAATGGAATTATCCGTTTATCTATATTGGCATCTTGTGTTGCCTGAACTCATCTACTTCAACTATGGTTGATAAACTTTGGCTCTTTTTTTCAGATAGTATTTTTATTAATTTATTTAAAAAACATGCATTGCTTAAAGTACTCTTAAAATTTACAGCATGGAAGCTAATAAGGCAATTTCCCCTGCCAGTCAAGGAGTGGACATGTTGAAAAATCAATATGCAACCTTTGCTTTGGTTCTCAGTAGTCAGTGCTAATGGGAGCTTCCTAAACTTACGTCTACTTTCTTAAAAAAAAAAAACCAAAACTAAGCAAATTACGCAATAAATGAAAATAACCAATTACGTCAAAAGACATGATAATTACTGGGGAAAGTAAATTAGTTCTTTCATGTCAAGGAGGTTAAATTATTGCTATTTGATGAAACTTTTCACCTGATGACCTATAGTATTGCTCCTTGGCTGGTGCTTCGTATATACGCTGATGCTGCAATTGGGTTTTCTAAGCCAATTATTATAAGGAATTGAAGAAGAACAAAAAGTGGCAATAGCAAATACTTTTAGCAAATCATATTACTAATGGGCTGGTTAATTTTGATATATTTCTAAATAGAACAAGGCTAAAGAAGGTCAAATCTAAGCTCTTTGACAGAGGAAATACTTGGTGCTTGACCTTAAAATGGAAATCTGGAGGCAGCAATGTTTCCATAGGCTTCCATCATTGTAGGCTCATATGTTTCTACTGCTCTGGGAGTGAAAGAAGGTAGGGAACACACTTTTTTTAGAAGTTAGTTACTGACTCACAGAGCAACCTTATAAGGTCCATTTCAATACCCAGGCTTCCCTTCCATAATGACAAAAAATTGTGCTTAACAAGTGAAAACAGCTTATCATCAAGTATGTGGTATGAGACAAATATACCATTTATATATATCTTTTGTGTATAGGGGCTAGAACAAATTGAAAAGAGAGCTTTGAAAAAAAGTCTAAATGTACGTTTTCCTCCAAATTCACTCTCTACTAAGACCCAGGAAACTGAAAATGACCAAATATATTTTAAGCTATTTTCTCTGTATATAAGCTAAATTACTGTATAGTTGAAAGTTCCTGACTTGAACTTAAAATAATTTATTCAAAACTTGGATAAATTCCTTTTGAATATTTTGTAGTCTTTCACAGTTGAAGCTACCTTTCCTTTCTCTCAATTAGTAAATCTTGCACTATGAATTGGCAGAAAGAAGATGTAGTCACATGTTGGGAAGGAAAACATGTCATTACCCCATGTGCTATGATCTGAGATGAATATCTACCGAAGGAATACAGTGTGCTGTGCATAATAATTGGACTTTAATAATGAAACATTGTGGAGGGTCTGCTGTTTTCTTATGTTGCATATGTGCATAAAACGACCGGGGTTATAATCAAGTGATATTTTAAGGGATTAGGGTAAAGACAGCAACTCCTAGGCATAACAATTTAATAAAGTAGAATTTTCTGAACTCATTCATATCTGGATGAGAATAATACAGTTAAAGGGAAATATGTGAAATACTATTGTAAAGTAACAGGAAAAAAACCAGACAAATTAGCTTTTCATTTAATTAGTCACAAAAATTTTCTGGAATTGCTGCTTAGTTATATTCATGCATGACTACAGACATTTAGAAATGACTCACAATTTTTCTGTCAGCTTTACTGTTCTGGCCGTGAAATGTGGCTTACTATCCTTAACTTTAATGCTATTCAAAACTGTGTCTGGACACAATTCCTAAGAACAAAAATGTGGAAGCATTTCTTAATACAAATTTTTGATCTTTAAAAGTGATTGATTATAAACAAATTACATTTCTGATCAAACAGCAATGTTATAAGATATTTGAGCCAAAGTTAGAACATTGTTTCCTAATTGCCATAATAAATTATAAAAATAGAAGTGAACACAAGTCAGACTGTATATATGGAAAGAAAGAAAAAAGAGAAGATTGAGTGATTCTGATGATGAGGCTCTAAAACAGTATATCTCAGTTTGAATATAAGCAAGATTATATTGTACTATTATCCCAATAAGCACAATATTGTATCACTCTAAATCAAAATTTATGATATGCCAAGAGGAAACCAATGAAAAATTTTTGCATGACAATTGAGAGCTATAATAGAGCCATTTGACTAAAAGATAAATAACTTTTTAGCTCTTTGGAGTTAACACCTGTAGACCAATCATCTGTTAATTTTACAAAGATAGTGACTACTGTATGTGTGTACTGAAAAAATTCTGACACACAACTTGACATCTTAGATTCTTAAACTGATATAGCGAAAGGAAGCAAAAGACAGATTTACAAAGAGGAGACAAACGGGTCTACTGGATTCAAGAGAGGTTAGTAAAATGTAGCAACATTTCCAAAAGCTGTATTTGTAAGGAAAGCTGAAGATAGTGTGTAAAAAGCATGTTAAATCAGTGAGTTCAAAGGGAAAATGCTGGCCCAAATAAAACACTTATAAAAAGCTGAAATTTAAGTTGGAATGATAAAAAGATAGGCATCCACATTAGGGACTTGGCAGCAATATAGAGTGAGAAACAGATCTGACTTCATTTGTCTGTTATAGATTATAGGCATATTAGTTGGAGAAAAATTCCAGCACTGATGTGTCATACTACACAAATTCAGTTGCTAAAGGAAGCAAGAGAATCGAAAATGGGGAGGTTTAAGACAGTGCTATGCAGATGGCGGCCAAACACCCAAGATCAGTTGATTGGAATTCCCATCTGGGGACGATACATACAGAAATGGAAATTGTTCCATGTTTGTCCTCTATTGCAGAAAATAAAATACAGAAAATTTAAGCACATTTGCAAGAAATAGAGACAAGATACAAAAGAGAAATAAAAGAAGGGCATAAAACCAGTGGTCTAACTAAGAAAGTATTTCTTTTAATTTTTAAATCCATGTTAAATTTGGTTTCATAAACATGATGATATGCTATAACTTAAAATAGAATCAAATAATGCTGTTGCTTGTAAAGTCTAAATTATTTACCCTGAAAAATCTTTAAAATATATCACGTAGGATCAATCCTGCTTCTTGAACATGACAAAAGTACTGAAAATAAGTATTATTATCATCCAAAGACACAGACATCACTAACTTTTCTTTTTTGAACACTAAAAAAAAAAAAAATCACTTGGGCCAGCCCCATAGCCTAGTGGTTAAGTTCAGTGTGCTCTGCTTTGGTGGCCCAGGTTTGGTTCCCAGGCATGGACCTACACCACTTGTCAGTGGCAATGCTGTGGTGGTGGCTCATATACTTAATATGGGAAGACTGGCACAGATGTTACCTCAGGACGAATCTTCCTCAGCAAAAAAGAAAAAAAAATCACTTGTTTTACAAACATTTTTAAAATATATATCAATGCCAATGAGTCTTTAACTTCTCATTTATTTCTTGCTATTCTACCCTGTTCCTTTAGTTTCAGACCCTGGATGTAGTTAAGTATCACTTTGTGTGAGTGTCCCTTATTTCTGTTATCCCTCACTCATCCACACTTAAATATTTTTTTTCTAGGAAGATACTTTGCAACTTGGAGTATTTTTTTAAGCCAATTTAATTATTTTTTATCCCCTATTAAATGTTTTTTATCCATTAAAAGGAGACAATCAGTGTAATAATTAGACCTCTATCATACTACATTTGTGATCTAAGAAACTTACACTTTGACTAAGATGGTAAAAAAAGCTCTACTAGTAAAAATATTATCCAGTTCCCAATTGTCACATGGAATAGAATAAATTCTGAGTTTTTATATAAAATCGACTAAAGGAAAATTCCGAACATATAGAAAGCTAAATCAAATAAAGGGAAATCCATTATTTTTTCCTAAAAATACCACCAATAAAAATTTTTGAGATAAGTAGCAAGGAGGACCCTCTATATGAGTCAGGAGTATCTCAAAAGAATTGGGTGAAATAAAAGTATTTTGCTAACGTGTTCAACACTTTTGTAAATAAATAAAAACTGGATGGAAATTTGAGAGGAATAGTTTACTTCAACCTGTAAAATGTTTGGGGGAATTATTTCACATTTTGAGCAATTGTTTTCCTAAACATCAATATTAAAGTGTGTAATAACATGTGCTGTCTCCAGTATGAAATCAGAAAGCCATATAAAATGCACAAACTACATAATTGTGGAGGGCTTGTTTTTCTAATACAAAACAAGCTGAGTGATCTCAAATAGTCTAAATAGTTATTAACATCTGATTGTGATGTGTTCTTCCTTCTACCTTTGCAAGAATTTCTTGTATTATAATAATGGATTTTCAAGGAATCAATTGCATACACACAATCAGTTCCTGACAAGTGTAGGTGACTCACACAGCATGAGGCAACCACACTGTGGCATATAGTTTCCTTGTAACAACATTGACCTTAAATTCCATGAGACTCAGCCTTCTTCCACATGGGCATGGTCCTCCCACATGATTAAGTGGATGTCAATTCCATTACTTGGAATAAGTCATGGCATGTAGGCTGGATCTGATTCACCATCTGAAAGTAAAGTGTGAAGTCAACTGAGGAGTTTTGAAGAAGGGATTTTAGAAAGGGAAAGGTCATTCCTCAAAGAAAGCAAGAGACACAGTGTCACAGTAGGACTTGAGTCCATCTTCTGTGGCCAGTCTTTCACTCTGTGATGTGATGTGTGCATCTAGTGATTTCTTCATCTCAACTTTCCTCTCTTTGGTGCTCACTGAAAAAGCCACACTGAAGAGTTAGAGGAAAGTGGAGCTGTAGGACTTGAGGCCGTGGGTGTGTCGGTCCTCTTGACCTTTTCAAATATACACCCATAAAATCTCACTTTTTAAAGCATAATTTTTATGGAAGCTAGAATTCTACTGGAAAAGAAATGTAACATGTATATAAATATTTTTATTTATTTGTATAATTCTAAAATAAGTCATTTGGGGGGTTTTGGCTTCATCTGGCTTCATCTTCTTGGAATGACAATGAATTTTTTAGAAAAAGAAGTTCAAGGAGAATTGATAAAAAGGTAATTTCTAAGTAGAAGTACTCTTTGTTTTTTAGCAATTCTAGGCAACAAAATGCTTAGTTGATCACTGTCTGAGGAATGTATTAGTCAGTCTAACATATTTAAAGGAAAAAATAAAGAATTTCTAATAAATATTTGAATTCAACAGGTTTTTGTTCAGTTTTCTTTTTCTCTCAACACATCTCCATGTTTACTTGATTAAAGAACATGATAATGGAAAGTAATTTTTAAAAAGAGATGCGTGCATATTTTTAATTTGTCTTAAAAACTGTCTTTAAAGAGTGAAGTTGGACCCCTACTTCAGACTGTATACAAAAATATACAAAAATACAAAAAAAAAAAAACAAACATAGGACATAGTCACAAATGTAAGGATTAAAACTATAAAACTCTTAGAATTAAAAATAGGAGAAAATTTGCTTGACCTTGGGTTAGAAAGTGGTTTCTTAGGTATGGCACCAAAAGCACAAGTGACCAAAAAAATAGATTAATTGGAATTTTTCAAAATTAAAAGCATTTATACTTCAAAGAAAACCATCAAGAAAATGAAAAGACAACCCACAGAATGAGATGAAATATTTGCAAATCATGTATCTGATAAAGGAATTTTATCCAGCATATATAAAGAAATGTTACAACTGAACAATAGACCAAAATTCAATTAAAAATTGGGCAAAGAATTTGGACAGGCTTTTCTCAAAAGAAGATATATACTGGCCAATAAGCACATGGAAAGATGCTCAATATCAATAGTCACAAGGGAAATGCAAATCCAAACAATAATTAGGTACCACTTCAAACCCACTAGAATGGCTAAAATCAAAAAGATAACCAACAAACAGTGTTGGTGAGGATGTGGAGAAACCGAAACCCTTGTACACTGCTGGTGAACTGTAAAACGACCCGGCCACTTTGTAAAACAGTTTGGCAGTTTTTTAAAATGTGAAACGAGTTGCCATGTGATCCAGTAATTCCACTTTTAGGCATATACTTGAGAGATACGAAAAGATGTTCACACAAAAACTTGCACACAAATGTTCATGGTAGCATTATTCATAAATAGCTAAAAAGTGTACACAATTCAAATGTCCATCATCTTATGACTAAGCAAAATGTGCATTTTCAAACAATGGAATATTATTTGGCAGTAAAAAGGAGTTAAGTACTGATATGTGCTACAACATGGATGCACCTTGAAAGCATTATGTTAAGTGAAAGAAGGCAGTCACAAAACACCACATATTGTGTGATTTCATTTATATGAACTGTACAGAATAGGCAAATCCATAGAGACAGAAAGTAGACTCATAGATGCTAGAGGAGGGGATAAAAAAGAGTGAGTGCTAATAAGCACAGGGTTTCTTTGGGTGAGTGATGAAAATATTTTAAAATTATATAGGGATGGATGATAGTTGCACAACTCTGTGAACATACTAAAAACTACTGAATTGTACACATTAAAAAGGTGAGTGTTATAATACGTGAACTATATATAATAAAGCTGTTAGATTAAAATATTTGCTACTGACAAGTACAAGAACTAAAATCTCTTATTTCCATTTTTTAATGAAACAAATAAATACTTACTGAATACCTAGTATTTTAAGTGCAGCTCCAAAAGAAAAGGAATACATAGATTTTATCCTAAAGAGAAAAAAACCTAATTAAAGAGGGTGGGAGAATTGGGTTGGGCTGTCAGTAAGAGTCTTGTAGACATAGAATAATGTTATTGAATTTGAAATAGTCCTAAAATAGGAAATGCATACAATATCACAGAATACATAGAAAAAGATAGAACAGAAAAGGACAGGAAAGATAAAAAAGAAAACATGACAATTACAAATAAGTTGCTAAAGCATTACAAATTGTGGTCAACCAGAATAAGCATCAGGGAAGTGCACGTTAAAAGAAGGACAGGATTTTAATAGGTAGGGTTGGTGGAAGAGGAAATTCCAGCCGGAGGAAACAGCATAAGGAAACGGCCAGGGGCAGGCAGGAGGGCTGCACAGTTTTTATAAATGGTGGGCCCTTCAGATTCGCTAAATCATGAGGTTCTTGTAAAGAAGGGTCACACCAAGGTAGTGGATTAGGTTATATTATGTATGGTCTTGAAAACCAAGGTGAGATATGTATGCTTACTACGTGGACAAAGCAGAATAATTCAAGCTGTTTGTTCATTATGGAGCAGTAAGTTTGATTGATTTAATCCAATATAGGTGAAATGCTAGTACTGGGGACTTGGAAATAAATAAGATCCAGTCCCTACCATCAAGGGGGACACCATTTTGTGAGGCAGAAAAGGGAACCAACATTCAGTAGGCAATGTAAATTATGTGTCATAACTGATGGAATCACTGTGAATGGAGATGTGCTGAGTGGTAAACTGACTCAGTTTGAAATGCGGGATCAGTGGTAGTTGTGCCTGGGAAAATAACACATGAAATATGTCTCAAAAAAAAGAAAAAAACAACAAAGAAAAAAAAGAACAAAGAAAAACTGTCTGCTTCTGGGAATTTAATTAACATGGACCAGATATACCATCCTGCTTTAAACAACTATAAAACCAGACACAATATCTGAAACAACAGTTTTCAGACATTGGAGGATAGGAAGTGTAGGATTCTGATCCCAGAGACAAATAAAACAGTGAGGTGAGTCCTAGGATTGTTCCAAGTTAATGCCTCGAGGCAGTTTCCAAGCAACAACACAGAAGGAGAAATCCAAAAAGCACCCAGCCATCTCGCTGAGAAGAGGAGAGAGGGAACTGAGTTCAGAGAGTCCAAGGCAGCTGGAACTTGCAGGGTGGAGTACTGCGGAGTACTCTGGAAATCTGCGGATGGCACCCATCCTCTGGAATCTTTAATCTGTTCATGCATAAGAAGAAACTGCCCAAACCTGGGAAGAGAACAACTAGAAAACAGCAGAGCTACCCCTGGGAATTCCCAGAGACCACTCAGAGTTAGGAAAACTTGTGTCACCATCAGCCAGAATGGAAAGATATCATAACATATGGAGAATTTTGTTGATTTCTCAAATGGGGTATCATTTTAACATTGAGGCTAAATTAGTCCTAGATTAAAGTTGCTTTTGAATCTTCCTAACAAAGCTTAAAAGCAAATATAGAAAGGATCTAACTACTTCAAGTAACTTAATGTCATGTCAGAACAAGTTACAGCACTTTTGCTGTAAAGGAATACAACTAAATCCAGAATCCAAAACTGTAATATTCATAATGTCTAGCATCCAATCCAAACTTGGTAGGCATGCAAAGAAGCAGGAAAATATGAGTCATAACTAGAAGAGAAATCAAGCAATTGAATCGATAGATTCAGATAAAAGAAAAGATGGAATTGGCAAGAAAGAGCACTAAAACTAAGCACTATTATAAATCTGCTCCATATACAGGCATATCTTGGAGATATTGCAGGCTTGGTTCCAGACCATTGCAGTAAAGTGAATATCGCAATAAAGTGAATCACAAGAATTTTTGGTTTCCCAGTGCATATAAAAATCATGTTTACACTATACTTTAGTCTATTAAGTGTGCAATAATATTACACCTGAAAAACAATGTACATGTCTTAATTAGAAAATATATTATTGCTAAAAATTGCGAACCCTCATCTGAGCCTTCACCGAGTCATGATCTTTATGCTGATGGAGGGTCTTGTAAAAAGCACAATATCTGCGAAGCACAATAAAAATTGAAGCTTAACAAAATGAAATATGCCTGTACTTAAGAATGTTGAGAAAAACATGAATATGATGAGGAAAAATATAAAATACATAAAAAATCTGAAATACAACTTCTAGAGATAAAAGATACAGTATACGAAATGAAAAATAAACTGGGTAAGATTAACAGAAAGTAATACACTAGAATAGAAAAAGATCATTGACCCTGAAAACACAGCAATAGAAATAATCCACAATAAAGTGGAGAAAAAAGACTAAGGGGGAAAAAATAAATCAACACAGGGACCGATGACCTGTGGAACAACATCAAGCTGTTTAACATATACGTCACGAGGTTCTAGAAAAGGAGGAAGAGGATACACAAAAAATTGAAGAAATTATGGTTGACACTTTTTCAAATTTGAAGAAACCCATAATCCCTCAAATCAAAGAATCTCAATAAAAAGAATAAAAACAAATAAAACTACATCAAGTGATGACAAATCCAAATTGCTGAATAACCATGATAAAGAGAAAAACTAAAAAGTAGTCGCCAGAGGAAAAAGACGCATTAGGCGTAGAGGAAGAAAGATAAGAATGGCAGTAGACTTTGTACGAGAAACGATGAAAGTCAAAAGACAAGCAACATCTTTAAATTATTGGGGAAAAAGTCAACATAGACTTCTATATCTAGTAAAAATAGTTTTCCAACATTGATAAAAATAACCACCTTTCTTCAGATAAGCAGAATCTGAGAGAATTCATCACCAGCAGATTTGCACTACAAATTGTAGTAAAAGATGTGCACCAAACTAATGAAAACGGTAAAAGACAGAAATTCGCATGTACAGAGAGATGAAGAACAACGGAAATGGTATATGGGCCAGTGCGAAATACATTTTTTCTTTATTTTTAGTTTCTTTAGAAGATAGCTGACTCATTAAAATACAACATAGTAATGGACTATTGTGGAGTTATAACATATGTAAATATATGTACATATATTTATAACATATGTAACATATGTTATAACATATGTAAACGTAAGATGTATGATAGCAGCACAAAGGAAGGAGGCAGGAGATGAAGGTATTGTGTTGCACGTTTCTCACGCAATATGGGAAGTGGTAGAATGTTGCTGAAAGTAGTGTGTGATAATTTAAAGGTGTATATTGGAAGCCCTAACGCATCCACTAAAAAAAGAAAAAAGGAAGAACTATAGCTCTAATAAGCCAATAATAGAGATGAAACGAAATATTCAAATTAACCCGTTTAATCCAAATAAGGCAGGAAAAATAGATAAAAGGAAACAACATCTGGTCAAATGGAAAAATACAATACATTGAGAATTTTTCACTCAATCATTTCAACAATGACATTAAATATAAATATGTATTTTATAACTATAAATATATCAATAAAATATGTAAATAAAAGGAAACTCCAATAAAAAGCCAGAAACTGTCAGATCGTATAAAAAAGCAACACACAAATATATGCTGTTTATAACAAACCTACAGATAAATCACGTTAACAGGGAACGACTGTATGCTTTCTCCCTAAGGTCAGCAACAAGGAGAGGCTGTCCCCTTTCTCCATCTCTATGCAGATTTGTACCGAAGCTCCTAGACTGGCAACAAGAAGTAAAACTGTCTTTATTCCCAGGTGGAATGATAATCTCTTTGTAACCGCAGGCCCTCCAGGACCAGTCCAACTGACCCCATCTTGTCAACAGAGTAATTAAGCGTTATGTTTAAGGAACTGAGAGTCCTGCTTTGTCCAGTTCAGGTTGGTTGAGAACACCAACCCATCAATGGGCCTGCAAAAATGCCTGATAGGTGACCTTTTTGACATCAAAGGGCTGAAAACTCCACCCTCAGATCATGCTAACACCATCATTTTGTGAACACACATCCTGTGAAGAGCCATGAAGCTTCACTGCGCTTGCGCAGATCATGGATAACCTCACCTCTCCTCACCTCCAATCAACTATCTCCACACTTCAGACCACCCTGCCTTTCATCCCATAAATTTTGCCCCAAGCCCTGGATTGGGGAGACAGATCTGAGAGTATATGCCCCAGTCTCCTTGCAGATCAATCTAGCGATAAAGCTGCTTTCTTTTCCCAAAAATCGATGCTGTAATAATTGGCATTTTTTTATGTGCATTGGGTAGGAGAACCCCAATTTTTTGCAGTAACATATTCATTTATCCTATGGGACAGACAAAATAATTCCTAGAGCTAATAAATAGGTTTTTCGGGGCTGGCCCCGTGGCCGAGTAGTTGGGTTCGCGCGCTCCGCTGCAGGCGGCCCAGTGTTTAGTTAGTTCGAGTCCTAGGCGCGGACATGGCACTGCTCATCGGACGACGCTGAGGCAGCGTCCCACATGCCACAACTAGAAGAACCCACAACGAAGAATACACAACTATGTACCGGGGGGCTTTGGGGAGAAAAAGGAAAAAATAAAATCTTAAAAAAAAAAAAAAATAGGTTTTTCAGTGTCATAGAATACAGTATCAATATACAAATATCAATTGTATTTCTATATATTAGCAACAGACAATTGACAAATAAAATTTACAACACAATGCCATTTAAAGTGGCATCAATATCATGAAATATGTAGAGATAAATTTAAAAAATATGTCCAAGATCTTTATAATGAAAACTACAAAATCTTGCTAAACAGAAGATCCAAATAAATGAAGAAAGATTAGGAAACTCAATATTGTTAAAGCGTCGATTCTCCCAAGATTGATTTATATTTTTGATGCAATTCCAATCAAAATTCCAACAGGTTTTTGAGGTTAAAAGGCTGATTCTAAAATTTATATGGCAACATCAGGGTACTACAATAGCCAAAATAATCTTCAAAAAGAAAAACAGAGTTGGAGGATCTATGTTGCCTGATTTCAAGACTTACTATAAAGTACAGTAATTAGGACAATATGTGGTATTGGCCTAAAGATAGAAATAAAGATCAAAGAAATAGATTAGATAGTCCACAAATAGACCCATCCTTATGGTTAATTGATTTTCTGCAGAAGGCCAGGTTAATCAATGAGGAAAGGATGTACTTTTCAACATGTGGTGCAGGAACAATTGGATATCCATATGCAAAAATGTTAACTCTCACCTTGTACCATGTATATCAAACAATTTGAAATGAATAGGAAATCTGAATATAAAAACCAAAATTATGTAGGGGCTGGCCTGGTGGCATAGTCGTTAAGTTCTCATACTCTGCTTTGGCAGCCCAGGGTTCACTCATTCAGATCCCAGGTGCAGACCTAGCATCGCTTATCAAGCCCTGATGTGGCAGGTGTCCCACTATAAAATAGAGGAAGATGAGCATGGATGGTAGCTCAGGGCCAATCTTCCTCAGGAAAAAGAGGAGGATTGGCAGCAGATGTTAGCTCAGAGCCAACCTTCCTCAAAAAAAACCCCAAATTATGTAACTTCTAAAAGAAAACATTGGTGAAAATATTTGCACAAAAGGCCCAAATCATAAGATAAAAAATTGACAAATTCTACTTAATTAAAATTTAAAATTCATGTTCTAAGTCAAGTAATGCACTAGGAAAAATACTTACAGAACATATACCTGATAAATTTATTCAGAACACACAAAGTACTCAATAATAAGAAGACAGTATTTTTTAAATGGACAAAAGATTTGAACAGACAGATAATTTATAAAAGAAGATATCCCGATATCCAATAAATACATAAAAATACTCAATGTCATTAGTCATTAGGGATATTAAATCTACAATGACATACCACTACGCATAATTTAGAGTGGCTAAAACTAAAAGGACTGACAATACCAAGTTTTGGTGAAAATGTGGTAAAGATAAAAGCCTGGTATATTGTTCATGCAAATGCAAAATGCTATAACCACTTTGGAAAACAATTGGCAATTTCTTAAAAGTAAATATATACTTATCATAAGATATGGAAATCCCGCTTTCTAGATATTTACTCAAGGGAAATAAAAATATATGTCCATACAAACACTTCTCAAATATTCATAGAATCTTTATTCAAAATAAGCCCTCAAAATAGATTACAACTTAAATGCCCCTCTGTTGGTTAGTGGATAAATAAATCAAGTACACCCATTCAGTGAAATACTCTCAGCAACAAAAAGTAATGAACTGCCAACAAACTCAACAAGGAGAAAAGATCTTTAAGGAAGATAATATTATACTAGATCAATGCATCAGCTGGATTGGACTCGTGAGGTGTTGGATGGAAAGAGTGGGGAGATCAAGTGGTCAGTGAGTCCCCAAATTAAGGTTGGACCAGGACAGAGAGAACATATAAAGTGTCTGTTTGTGCAT
The DNA here is from genome assembly GCF_041296265.1 of Equus caballus. Taxonomy (NCBI): domain Eukaryota; kingdom Metazoa; phylum Chordata; class Mammalia; order Perissodactyla; family Equidae; genus Equus; species Equus caballus. The sequence goes on from NC_091710.1 coordinate 45,740,122, forward strand.
TCGATGGCTATTGGAGTCAGTTGTCACATGTATCTGTTTATACAATTCTTGCTTTTTCACAAATAGGATTTCTTTTGCTTGTTTGATGACACAAATAGGATTTCTTTATGGCTATTCAGGAGGACATTTTCCTCAAGTAGCTTACGGTGATGATGCACCTTCAATGAAAAAATTAGAATAATGACCTATTTGGGAAGATATTGGGGTTTAAATATAGATTGTGACCTAAAAGATGTAGATTTCAGAAAACAAAACACTCCGCTGTTTCAAAAGTCAAGAATCTCACTTATAGATCAGTTCTTTCCTCCTACCTCTGATGAGCAGCAATATTTTATCTCGTAAAACAATTTAAAACGAGCTACTTTCCTTTAGCCCTCATTTCAGATTCTTTGTAAATACTAACAAGAATATATTATCTGGATTTTTAAGCTAATGTTACATATGAGGATACATATTTGCAAGATTAAAAGGTTATTATTCAAAGGTTATTTCCTTTGTAAATCAATTATTTGCTGTACACTAGGGTTCATTTAGGATACTTGACAATACGAACTCCATTGGTGCCTTAAAATTTGTTTTAACAGATAAATATGCAGAACACACATAGCATAAAACAATGTATGCTTAAACTTAATTTTAAATGTAAAAGAAAGTTATGCAGTGGCAATAAGAAAACCAAATAAAAGTAATTTTCTACCTCTATTTCACACAGTAAGTCAAGAATGGAATTCACACCTAGAATCTGGTTTTCCTTATGTCTTATCTTTTTAAAAATTGTAAGTCACTCAATTATATTCTTCTGCACAGGATATTAAAATGTGAGAATAATAACTTCAATTTTATTTCTCTTTTATAATCTTTATGCTTGATTTTTTCTTTGTATCCAAGCATTTTTTCAGCATTTGACTTCATTTTGAATATAATTCTTATGTCACATATAGAATATCTACCATGTCTTTCTACAAAGGGAAAATCAATGAAAATAGCATGAAGAGCCCCAGTCAGCCTGTGTTTGATGAATTATGTCCTTAAAGATATACCCTGTATGTGGTTCGAAATGTATTGATTAGTAACAACTGTTTCTGCAATATCAATAATGCACTATTCTCTTGAACTTCCCCTGAAGTGACAGGGTTTAATCGAGAGAGCCCTGAACAATGAATTCACTACCAAGTGGGAGACAGAATAGTGAAATTGACTCAAACTTCCAAAATAAACAATAATTCTGAACTTGAGGAAAACACATTGATGTCTCTGTTTGCTCTGTTTTTGACTTGTATCTTTCATAATAAACTGCTTACCGAAGGGATTATTACTATACTGGGTTTAAGCTCCTATAGAGCCCATTGACGTTTACCTTTCTATATGCTAGCCAATGTTAAGAAATTAAAAGTGAGTAGAAATCATTTTGAAATGCCACTTTCACTATTTGAAAATCATTTTTCTATTATAAATTAGAAACTTTGAATAAACTCTATTAGGTTTAGTTCATTTTCTCTTGTCATGTTTTGTTTCATCACCAATTAAGTTCCCGAGGAATGCCAACACTTTTTAAAGACTTCCTCTAGAGGAAGAATATCCCTATACTGATGTAGTCTGTTAGATGGGAAATCATTTCTCTACTGAATGCTCAAACCGCAAATAAATTACCCCAATGCAAGAGGTGAGCTGTACAAAGTTGTATTCTTTCCACAATGTCTACACTTTCCAGGGACAATTGTGAATTAAATTTCTTAATTATTCAGAGAATGTAGTCTTGTGATTAAAATTTTTTACTCTATTTTGTAAACTTAAAAATTCCTAATATATTATTCATTCAAAATATTTTTCTCTGTTTTATACACTTAAAATTTCACTCTAAAATCTATGATTTACATAATCATATCTATAACTTTCATTTGCCAACATAATCATTTGACAGTACATAATCTCAGCACCAGTGTTGCCTAAAGATTCTATCATCTAGCTCCCATTTCTCCATCTTGCTCACAAGTTTATTACAATAGAAGCTTTATTATATTAGCTTCAAATCCTGACTCCTGCTTTGTCAGTCTAAAAACTATTAAAAGAAAATGACAAATTTTGACAAAATTTGTTCTAGCAGTTCTGCTGCATTTTCTAAGACCTCATAAATCATTTGTTCATTCCTTGGTTTTAAAGTCTTAACTGTCTGATCTGTGGTATGTCAAGATCAGAACAAATCGGCTAAGAACTTGCAATGAATAGGTTAATGGTCTAGGGTACTCTAGACAATCCAAGGATGAATTGAAGCTTCATATGTCAGTGATCAGAATACTGGTTTTGGCATATGACAGAATTCAGACCGCAGCTTTGTCACTTAGTAATAGCTGAGATTTTACTAAGTCAATCTTTCTTGGTATCATTTTTTTACAGTATGAAAATTAAGAACAATAGTTAGTGAATGATGATTAAATGATATGCTGTATAGAGTGTCCATAAGATTTTTCAGCTCAGTGAATGCTAGCTGCCTTCTCCTTGCCACCATAATATGAGAACAGTAGTTTACTCACTTTATATCTGATTTCTATTGTTGGGAATACCCCCATTCTACAATCTCTTTGACTTGATTCTTTTGTTAGCACAGTCTGGTCATTAATATAATAAGTTAAGTTGAATCCACTACTTTCAGACTCTTAAGTTTTATTTTTTCTATTAATTTTTTCAAAATTGCAATGAATATATATTGAAAGAATAAGCTAATTATACCTGTTTGCACATGATAATGTTTTATTCTATCATATTAGCACCAGTCTAATCTATATTATATGCAAGCAACCAGATATTCTTTAACTTAATTATAATTTTAAAAGACTGAAGTTTTGCTCACATGGTTGGTTTCCTGTTGGGCACGACATCTTAAAAAGCGACTCATTTAAATAATAATCCAATTATTAAACTTTGAAATACTAGGTCTTTTAAATATGTTTCTATGGGATTTAATGTTTTATAAACCTTTGCCAAATGTTACTCAAACATCTTTTTATCATATTTGAAATAGTGCCAGATTAAGACCTCTGCTCAGCAGGCATGATGTGGGGATGTTAAAACTTTCATCATTTCTAAGACCGATTATTGTATCTCATAATTATCTATTCTCCTAGCCACCTGCACCGGAAAACAGCACTTACAATGGAAGAAGAAAAATCCTTACTTTCTTCACTGGGTCTAGTTTAACAGGCTGCCTCTCTCCTGTGCTGGCTTTCTATGCCTAGTACTGCTTCTAGAAGAAAAATAAACATGTCTTTTAGTAAGTTATCCTAAGTTCCCTTTTTGTACTATTTTAAATTAAAATGTTGTTTCGCACCTACTTTGATCCAAGTTCAGTTTCAGGTGCTGAGGGTAATACCATTTATGAGATAATGTTACCTGTTTACAATCTAGAGGTTGAAGAGAGAATAAACTTTGGCATAGGAGATTTGTGTTGAAGATGAATGTGCCAGTCACAAGCAGGGTCAGGGGCACCTTGAGGGGTATTTCAGAACGCGTAATGTCACAGAGGCAGGAAGAAGTACGATTTACTTCAAGAAGCCTGTCTGAATTATTTGAGCTTAAATATTAGTATGTGAGATACACGATCGATTAATAATAATAATAATGCCACTGGCTTCTACTTACTAAATACTTTGTATGTGACAGGTAATGCCAGCTGGTTTTACACGCATTGCTTTCATTAATCTTCACAATCCCACATTGGAACTTGTTTTTATTCCCGTTTCACAGATGAGGAGTTTGAAGTGCAGAGATATTAACGAACACGCCCACGATCGCCAGCTAGAGAGTGGCAAAGTGGCAGAACTACGTTTCAAACCCGGGATCCTCTGATCCCTGCACGAAAGGAGTCTATTGTGCAATTCTTTGAAGGCCTGGAACATTCTTATGTTGGCCAAGGAGAGTTAGTGAAGGACTTGACTCCAAAACAAATAAAGCTTCTCCATGGGACGAATGGCGTCATTGGCTGGACTGCAGACTTTACGGTTTCCTCTCAAACCACACAACATAGACAAATACAGGATGGTGCTATTTATGAAAGTACTCTGGTGCTATTTATGAAAGTATTTATGATAGTACTCTGCTGGCTGCTCCACACCGTTTACTGGACAACATCCCTTTATTCTCCTGAGGGGGAAATGACCGTTTGAGTCCATGTTACTTAGTTATGCCTCCGTTAACCTCCTCTCTTGGCTGTCAACTGCTAAACTTCTGGATATGGCTGTTCCTTAATTAAAGATTTTGGTAACTGGCTGTCCCCATCCCAACCACTGCCACTGTTGGATGGCATGATCTGGCCTCTCAGTTTCTTGATATTCTCCATTTCAGTGACCTTTTCCTCCATTCCACCTCAGCCACCCACTCTCCGTGTCACAGATAGGAGATCCACACCTGAAACGACTCTGAAATATTGAACACAGACACCCTGTTCTCTCACTCCAAGCTCCTCTCCACCTATCCTCTTTGCTCACTTCGTCTCATTAAACCTATTATTAGACTCTAACGGAAGCATTATATCAGATTCTTCCTACCTTTGCTTCATTTCCTAGCCTGGTCCCATGGTGGGTCCATGTCCCACATATCACTTGCCACTATCTTATAGTCTCATGCTCTTTTGTTCCTTACACATCTATTTGGTAAATCCCATCCTGGATTAACAGCACTATGTAAATTTTCCTACTGGTGAGTTTCCATAGAAAATCATCCCTCTGAATATTCATAGTCATCAACAATAATAACCTCCCAGCAATGCGAGTAACCCCACTGTGTTTCTCTAGTTACTCTTTTCCACAATGCAAGGATTACTTCAAATATTCTTTACTTGCTTCAATCCCTTGACTCTGTCATTGCTTATTATTCTCAACACTATCTTCCTTTATACAGCAAATACTTCCATCTCCTGCCACCAAACCAATAAAGACTTTTAGCTTTAGCATCCATCCTTTCCTCATTCTCTTCTTATGCAGTGGAAGAGATATTCCTTTTCTTATTTGACTATTTTCTACACTGGATTACTGAATCCCATCTCTGCTTATTTTCTTAGGAATTTTGCACTATCATTAAAATCCCTCTGTAGATTTCACATCTTTCCCCTTACACCTTCCATTTATCTCCTCAATTTCAAAGCCAGATTGGAAAGTGAAGTGTGCATGTGTTGATCCTATTTCTTTCTCTATGATTCACAGAAAAACCTTCTTTAATCTGGATTTTGCCCCCCTTTTCTATCAAAACTCTGTCGCAAAGGCTACCAGTGATATTCTTATCGTGTAATTCAAGGGATACTTCAGCATCCTCATCTTACTGACCTTTTAGCGCTTTGTTGAAATACCCTCTTCTTCCCTTGGCTTTTGTGATGCCTCACTCTCCACGTTCTCCTACTTCTCTGTCTATTCCTTCTCAGTCTCTTTTCCCAACTGCTCCTTCTCTGCCAATTAATAAAGTTTGGAGTCCTTCAGGTTCTTTCTGTTCAGGAGCTTTCTTTTTCATCTCCCTATGTTCTCTCATCCAACAATCTCATCCTCTATCATGGCTTCAATTACAACTCAAAAACCAATGACTCCAAAAGTAGACCTTTGGTCCAGATTTCTGAGCTCTAGAACTACAGATAGAGCTTTCTTTGGGATGCATCCATTTTTTGAAATTTTGTAGCCTTTTCAAATGGAACATAACAAAAATTAAAAACATCAACATGTTTCTCCAGGTAGAAACATGAATCACGTGCCCTTCTCCCCTTATTTTTAAGACTTCCAGTCCATTCTCTTTCTTCACCAGCTGTGAAATCCATGTACTTGTCTTCGTCTTCTCCTCAGGCTCCTACATCTTCACCCTTTGTTCCTACCTAAACTGGTGTAAAATCTTCTAAATTGGTATCCTCTCCTTTCCATATGTGTTCTACTCTCCACACATCAAAGTGATGATTTTTAGTAGAAATCTGACCTCATCACTCTCCTGCCTGAAGTTCCCCGATGGCTTCTCATTGCACTTAGAATAAAGGTCAAATTTCTTCAATGGGGTCTACAAGGCCCTGTGTGACCTGTCCTTCACTCATCGCACCAGTATCATCACTATCTATTCTCTTCCCTGCTCTCTCTGCTCCAGACACACTGAGCTCCATTCAGTTCCACACGTGTACCAAGCAGTCCTCGTCTCAAGAACTTTGTCTGTGTTCTTTCCACTGCCTAAAATACTCCCTCCTCCTAACATTGCTAGCTCAAGCTTCAACTCTGCTCAAATAGTAAACACCCCATGCCCCTTTTTTCCCTTTATGACAATGGCAGCTTTGCCTGTTACATGTAAATCCAGGTAAAATTTTGTGCTTTATTTTTTATATCACTCAGAACAAATTGTAATGATATAAAGTGTAGGTGTAAGTTTCCTGATCCCTAACACCGAGCAACAAAGTTCCTGGAACATAAATCTTTGTTAAGTGGAAGAATCCTGCTTACATTAAGCTATTTTAACTAAAGACTAAAATTACTTTTCTTAAGTGTTTCTTTTGTTGCCATTATTCAGATTAATTGTAGCCTATAACTGAAAATTATTACAGTGGCATATCCAAAGTGAGACTTTCATTCTCTTTAGCGACACCACCTATTATGGAAACATTAGTTCTAGAATAATGCATCCAGGCTTAAGAAGGAAAATTCAAGAGGTACAGATTGGTATTTTCTATGCTTTCTACTGAAGAAGACTGTCAAAACACAAACAGATATTTGCATGACAATAAAAAAAATATGAGAAACTGGTGTTATCTGCACAAGTCAGGTCACATTCTGAATTGGATGCTCAAGCTCCCAGATAGGCTGAGTGATTCGGAACTGCAACACACTTCTCTTTTTCCCATAGCAAATTCCCATGATCCAAAAGACAATAAAATCATTGGGGAGGAAAAGAAGCAGATGCTCTTTTTTAAAAAATATATTTCTGTCCCTAGTAAAAAGCAGTTGTGTTCCTTCAAGAGTTGTTTTATTTCTGCAAAATCACTCTGAAAGTATTTGCAATGAAAACTACTCAGGTAACTAACTCCAAAAATGCTACCATAAAGACTAGAACCCACTGTATTATGAATTATAGGACTTACAAAAATACACATTTGATTACAAATCTTGCTGTCATGTTATCATCAGACAGAACATAGTTTGAGTATTCACAATTTTCAAGAGCTTAAGTGTTGTTCCTGCTAAGGAATGTCATATTTTCATACCAATTAATGTAATAGCCAGTAAGCAAATGAGGCTATCATTTAAATACAGCATTTCTCCTACATATTAATTAGTAGCTCAATGATGATAAATTTGACTTAAACATGTGCAGAATGGCATAAGTGACAGATTTTCTTTTCATTACATTTTTGTATAATGCACCTCACTAAAAATGTATCATCTCACTTTGTTCTGAAAGGAAACTGTTTCTGAATTTTATTTAATTTCTGCAAAACTTAGTGATGAGTTTTGTCAAAGAAAGACTATGAAGACTGCTTTTGTCGTTAAAATTCCAAATAAAATCCTTTTCATTAATTGTAAGTTTCCTAACTTTCAACTCTACTTTTATTGAAATATAATTTTCCCATAATAATTTTATTACTCATTTGTCTCTTCCTTCCTTTTTCAAATCATTAGATTACCCAAATTACTTATCTCCAAAGTAAAATCTATCGCATGCTGACAGACAGAAGTCTCATCTCAGGAATATTTCTCACAGTAAGTAGTTCAGCTCAACTCACCAACATTGTTGAAAAATGATATATAACATATATCTCAATGACAGCAGAAAATCTGCAGTGTCTATTTGCCAAAACATTCAGGCTCTTAATTTCACGAGGTTATTTTTAGTTTCTAGTAATTTGGAAAAAGGTAATAGGTAATAAAGTCAGAAAATAAAGTGTAAAAATATGGTGTAGAACTCTAGCTATATATAATACCTATAAAATGTATAGAAAAGCACATTTGCATCCCAACAACACCTGTGACATTTAGATGTTCTATAGAATTCCTGCTTTCAATCTTTGACTGCATTCTATGCCAGTATTAGTTTTCTCTAAATATAGTCAGAGACCTTAAAATAGTTGAGCTCTCAGACGGTATATGGTGCAGCAAATAGTAAATTTTAATGATTTTCTACTTTTCATAATTCTTGTTTATAAAGTGGTTAATAAAGTTATAACTCTGTTAAGAAACACATAGAAATTCACATCAAAAAACTTTAAATGACCTGGTAAAAAATAAGGAAAACTGTAGCTTTATACAACTTTTACTTTACAATACATTCATAATTAGCATGCTCAATGATCTTACAACAATAAAGATTAGATTTATATATCATATCTTCTGAAATGAACTTGCTTTTATTTAGACAGGTAGGATTTGCTCATTAACACAGCAAATATCCTGATTTCCATTGAATGATCGCACGAGAGTACAACAGATTTTTGTTCACGTAGTTCAATACACACTTGTTATAGATTTTTTTTCTGGCAACATTTATCTTTCCTGTTTTATGAACCAAAGCTATTTTATGTTTTCTATCTCTTCTAGATAAAATTCTTATAAATAATTACTGGATTTCAGTGGCTCCTGGCAGCTGGACACTTGATAATAGCTCTTTCTAACTGATGTTAAAAGAAATAGGATGGTGGGTTTAGAAACTTACAAAGCAGCCTGATTTTCTTTCTTTCTCTCTCTCTCTCTTCTCGTGAGTTGGCATTTGGGGCATTGCACACTTACGCACAAAAAGAAAGTAAGATGGCATTTATCTACAGAAGTACTATGGCGATAGGCAGGGTGTGGAAAAGTGTAAAGAGGTAAGGTAGATATTTGACAGTTTCTCAGAAGTTATGTCTGAAAGAATGACAGAATTGACTAGAAAATCAGAAAATCAGTTTCTCCAGAAGACAGGGCCATCAAAGTGCCCAGCCTCTCGAGGACACTCACCATTGCTGCATCTTCCCGGGAAGCTGTTCCCGACCTCCAGGTAGGCCAGCTGTCCACGAGCTCAGTGCACTGTGCCCAGACCCCCTGGCTCTGCCAAGTTGGAGAATCGTGGCCACTTAGGCTTTTAGGAGGCAGCTCGTCTTAGGAAGCAGCTCTTGGCCTGGAGAGAGAAGGGCACTCCTTATACAGAAACCAACAAACCACTACGATTGCACAGGCATAATCCACATATATAAACTGAATTTCTATTGGTAATTCTTATGTTTCAACATTTATAGCTACACAAGTTTTAAAGTCTTTTTTTTTTTAGAAAAGAGGAACAAATAGCTAAATTTGATATAATTGTGCATTTGTAGGTACACAATATTCACTCAAAATATAAATAAAACACTGAAAGCATACGGTTTGCTATAGTTAAGTAACAGATCCATCAAGACTGCAATTCTGATCTTCTTGGCATTGGGGTTAATTTTCTTAGGATATTCAAGGTATAGTATTCAAGTTTATTGCGATCATGTGTTGGGGTGTATCTAATCTGGCCACTTTATAAAAATACGCATTATGGATTCTGGTAGCAATAAAAAGAAATCCAACTTTCATGGAAAGAATTTTCCTTTATAAAATGACAGATTATATTATTACTTTCAGAAGAGTGAAGGAGACAACACGACTGTTGTGGGAAGCTCCTTCTCCATCCTGGAGTTTCCTTCCACTTTATGGGCCCTTCATTAGTGTAACAGTCCAGGCCATTTCTGCCCCCTCATTCTCTGGCACAGGGAAGGTGAAGTGACTTATCTGATTTGGTTGTTTTAGCCCAAACTCTTCTCATCTCCTTCTCTTGGGAGCTGGCTTCTCCTCAGAAAACACGTGGTCTGTGCTGTTTTCCTATATGCCATAAGCTTATTCAGGGGCAGGTACTATCCATGTTGGGGTAGTGGGTGTGTGCTGGTCATAGTTGACTGTGTAAATTTAATTCAGAGGAGTGTTAATGGTGCCCAACATTTGGTCCCATGGTCAAAGTCTCTCCTTGTCTACCCCTCTGATCTCATCTGTGTGCACCGTCCTAACATACACCATCACACTTCAGCTACAGTGGCCTTCTTTCAATTCCTCCTTACACTGTACTCTACCCATTAAGATTTTTGTACTGGCATCCTCTTCCTGGAATGCTCTTTGCATTGATTTTTACTTGGCTGGCTGCTTCTCACTGTTCAGTCCTGATTTGAATGCCCCCTGCTCAGCTAGCCTCCCTGACCACTCTATCTAAATACCAGTGCTGTCTCCATCACTGACTTATTACAGTCTTCAGTTCATTTCCTAGACTTAATTCAATCTGTCATTATATTGTGGTCTTTTTGATGGTTTGGCTTCCTTCCCTGGACTCCAAGCTCCACGAAGGCAAGGATCATGGTTGTTTCAATTATTACTACTACATAGTAAGTATTCACTCAAAATTTCCAGAGTAAATGATTGAAAAGGTATTGGTAGATAAGACATCTTAAAATATATTTAATTTCTGGGACATATTAAGAGGGCCATGATAGTTTAAGATCACCATGAAATATCTTTGAAATAAGTATATAAAACTGTGGTGCTCAAATTATCTCTACTGATTAAACATAAGAATATTCAGAAAGAAAAAAAGAAAATGTTTTGCTGTGTCATATGACAATTATCATGTCATAGGACACCTAGAGATGGTGTATATCATTTACCAGCGTGTACTTGGGAACTTTACACAAAGTAAGAAGTTTTCACAGAAAATATAATAATCATTGAGTATTATCAATAAATTCCACCACTTGAGGCATTATCCGAGATATTCCAAGTGGCTAAGTAGAAAACTGAAGAGTCAATTGCAACACATTCTTTGGAAGACTGGCATGCAGCCTGTGGGATCAGCACGACCTAAGTTCTCAGACCACTCCAAAGAGTTGAGATGGTGGCAGCAGCCTCGAAGACAGTGGCTGCCGTGCCAAGAGCACATAACAGCCTCAAAATAGGGAATGAAAACATGATTCTTAATATGTCATAAGATGACAGGGTTTGGTGAATGGCAATTTACTTTGCAGATGAGTTTTTAGTAATTACATTTACCAAGGACTGTTTTCTTTGCTTATCATAGATTGTGTATTCTCTTGTAAATCCTCTACTAACAGGAGGAGTACAGCAGCAAGCAGAGTTTCTGAAAACAAACCCAATCTGCAACTCCTTATTGAGTCAACAAAAGTTAAATAAGAAAGGAATAGAGCCACATTTGTCTGTTCGAGGGCGTGGCCCTGCAGCTGTCTCAGTCAGCCCCGCCCCAGACCCTGAGCTTCCCAAAGCACTGGCCAGGGTAGAGTTTGGGACCTTCTTTGTACCAGATTGGCCCTGATCACAATGACATGGTAGACTAATCTAGGGAGGAAGTGCTGGAGACACTAAACAAACTAAAATCAGGCTGAACATTGTCCCCAAAGGACCAGAACTTACAAAGGGACTCATAATGCAGTCTGGTTAAGAATTCCTTGGAAAAAGAGCCACACAGATGTATTACATCCGTCTCAGTCTCTGAATTCTCGTGGGATTTGGTGCATGCCACTTAGAGAGGGGGTTCAAACTAGGAGGCAGGCAAGTCACACCTCAGGACAATCTTAAAGTTAAGCCTTGGCTTTTAACTCTCAACATGTGCCCAAATGATGTCCAACTAAATTATAGATCTATCCATAGTTTATATTTTATAGATGCTTATATTATGTACATTAGCCAAGTTACTGATTTTTACTATAAACTCAGTGCCTTTTGAGATTAAGTTATCAAAGTAACTATTATCACCAGACGGTGATATTGTATATATGTGATATATATTACCTAATAAATAAAATATATATCACATAATAACATATAAAATAGAAAACATCACTATATTTAATAAAAATGTAAATATATTTGTATTATAAATATATTTATAAACTAAATATATTTATGGATATATATTTTTCGTCATGAAAAAATATATATATTCCTGAAGACAGTGAGAAATACATCACTCTGCATTTCAGCTCATCATTGCAGCCTTTTTTCCTCAAATTATTGGGAGTTTAAAATTTAAATTTTTTTTTAAAAGTAATGACATCAGACCCAGTCCTGATGGTCTAGTGGTTAAAGTTTGGCATGCCCCACTTTGGCAACCCAGGTTCAGTTCCTGGGGGTGGAACCACACCATTCATCTGTCAGTAGCCATGCTGTGGCAGTGGCTCACATAGAAGAACTAGAAGGATCTACAACTGGAATATACAACTATGTACTGAGGCTTTGGGGAGGAAAAAAAAAAGAGAGAGAGAGGAAGATTGGCAGCAGATGTAAGCTCAGGGCAAATCTTTCCCAGCAAAAAAAAAAAATTGCTAAAAAACGTAACTACATCAATCCAATTATAAGCTCCAAAGTATACAAAGCTTTATGATATTGAAAAATATATAATATTGGGTCTTGTTTAGTGAATGCATTTCATTGCATTATTTATTTTCCTGGGTAGATGTATGTGTATACATACATACACAGACACCTTAATGTGCCTCATTTTCAAAGTATGCATTCCCAGAGAGATTCCTGCCAATAAAGTGAGCATGGCAATGAGCTATTCGTGTTCTCATGTCACTCTCTCAAAATTTGGGTGCATCTGCAACATGTAATGGAGATTATAGCTAAATAAATGACTCAATAGTCAACCTTCCAGAAATGGTCTTATTTAGCTTTTAGGGTAATGTTAACTTCACTGTGGTATTAGTAATCTCATCAACTTTTTGGTTCAGGATGGATAAATAACTAGCTTTTAGTATGTAAATTACCAACAAAAAACGTTTTGCAGAAAATGGGTCAGGTTAGAGATGTAAATGAGGCCTAAAATGTCTCATTAGGTTTCGAATTGCCTTTTTTTTTCCCCAAGCATTATAAATCTTGCAAGCTTTTGGGGTAATTTTCTTGCTTGAATAAGCTAGTAAGGTCTTTTCCAATAATAAATGAACTAAAATACTTCTCCAAACTGATTCTGCTTGAAAAAATAGAGCAAATTGAATATTGAAGTATAATTTATTTTAAAGTTACTCCATACTTTCTTGCTAATACTTTTAGATGATAAGTTTCACAGATGACATGTACAGGTTTCATAAAGGACATAGTGCTTAGGTGTTGGGAGATATCTTTCCATGGCTGTCATTTAAAATCAATTGTCTATTTGAAGGATACTTATCAGATCTTGGGACAAATTAGCTATAGAATATGTTTATCTTTTTTTTTTAACTTCTTCTCCCCAAAGCCTCCAGTACATAGCTGTATATTCTAGTTGTAGATCCTTCTGGCTGTGCCACGTGGGACGCCGCCTCAGCATGGCTTGATAAGCAATGCTAGGTCCGTGCCCAGGAGCCGAACCAGTGAAACCCTGGGTCACAGAAGTGAAGCAGGTGAACTTAACCACTTGCATGGGGCCAGCCCTGTAAGTTTACCTTTTGTAAAGGAAGGGATCTTTGATTCAGCAAAAGGTCTCTTTGGTTCTCTTCCAATTCCTTGCATTACTAATCCACATTTTCAGAACAAATGCTATGCAAAAACATGATTTTGTTCACGGCCCTGCTCCCTGGCCAGCTGACACAGTTAAGTGATTACTACAGATGCACAAGCAAGGAAAATCTGCTCTAGATCTTCGGAGACACTAATAAAACAGTATCACGTCCCAGAGTGAGACTGTCACCAGGCAGTTTCACACATCTTACTTTTACCACGTTGGTTTCTCTTCCACAAACCACTAATTTACAGCAGTCTAAATTAGCCTTGCGCGACAATGTATGAAGTGTTTGTTGGTTATGTTCATCTATCACAGCCTTGCCAATGTTTAGGACAGTTTAACATATCAAACTCATGACAGGGGGCTGAATTTTTGTCGCTCTAAAAGCTGCAAAAGTGAAATAGTAAATATGCAATTACAGCAACTACCTATATTTAACTAGCTTAAAAATCTAAAAGGGAAATCGATCAGCCCACTGTCATCATTTGGCTGGTTTCTGTGTCAGGCTTAACTGAGGATAAACAAAGTTCATGATTATGAAACCACTTTAGGATAGCTTTCTTTTTAATTGTCAGCAGCATCCAATATCAGCATTTGCCACCACTAATGACAATCAGCTGTTTCTAAAATAACCAACCACAGTATTTGCCTGCTTCTTCACACATTTACCTTAATATTTTGCTATAGCAGCCTTTTTTATGGGTCTTTGCAAAATGAAGCCTTTTACATTTACCCTAAACAGTCTAAATTATAATATGTATGTATATATCACATTCTCTTACGGAAGAGATTTTATTGTTTCATTGATTTTATACATTAAGAAAAAGAGATGGTGAAATTAAATTCTTCACAAAAGTATCTAACTTAAATTGGTCTATGCTGCCTACTAAAGTTTTACAGGTAAACCAAAGATGTTCTCACACATTTAGCAAAGAATAAGTGAAGGAAGTGACAACAGATATTGAGGATGCTCAGATCGAGTCCCAGAGGGTTAAGATAACAGAGCCACTCAGGTGTTATGTGGCTGTTTTATGTCATGTACTTTGATGGAAGATAGTTACTTCAGATAGACAGGACAGATAATCCGAGAGAGAAATATGAGTCCCCACATGCATTTATATGGTCTACATACTGCCATGTCAACTTTTTCTGTTCATTACTAAAATTCTATTATTGGCCTCCCGAAATCTTGCACTTGCTTTAGTCCATTGGGTCTTGCTTGTCTTGCTTTAGTCCACCAGGTATTCCCTTGGTTACATCTTGAGGACCGCCTCGAATCCTCTCTCACAGTCTAGCCAGGGTCTTCAAAGAGATACCTCCTCCATAAAGCTTCCAGAGGCAGGAAGCACACACCATCACCCCTATTCTTTGTAACAATGGCTTATTTATCTCTCTGATAAATACAAAAAGGATTTTATCATTTTTCACTTATTTAGAGTTAATAATAATGGTTAAAATTGACTGAATACCTACTATGCACCAGGTACTCATTTCATCCTCCAAACCATCCAGGCGGTAAGCATGACGATTAGCCCACTCTATAAATGAGGATTCTAATGCTTAGAGAAGCTAGGTTCCTTGACCCAGATCACATAGTGCGTGGTGGTAACAGGACTTGAATGCAAGTACAACTACTCCAAAATCAGTATGCACAGCTTCTCTCTTAGGCACCTGCTTCTTACACTCATTCTAGCTTTGACCACACACTGCTGTCTGGGTGAGGGTATCTAATACCAGCGATCTGAGGCTCTCATGAATTCAGTCCAGTATGTGTTTGCAAATAACACTCCCATTGCCAGGCTGTATCTGAGGGGGCACGTGTTCCCCTTGATATAGAGATGAACGCCAGCTGGAACCCACATTCCCGTGATAGTTCATTATGCTCCTGTCATTTCTGTGATTATCTGAAGTCTTTTGGAAGATAATTATATTTCTTGATAAAGTCTTTCGGCATAAAGAGTTCAAGAAATCCATTACCAATATTAATAACTCACAATTATTTAAGTCCTCCCAACGTTTAAAGTTTTTACAAATATGACCTTGGTTTATTCTCAAAGTAGTTCTCTAAGTTAGGCAGAACCAATATATTATCCCACTTTGTCAAGTGATCAAAAAAATGAATGGAAGAGAAATTAACTGTACTTAGCATCAACTATTTGGGGACATTATTCTAAGCACTTTACCTAAATTCTTCCTTTGAGTTTTCGTAATTTTCTTACAGTGTTCAGGTACTTAATCGCCTTTTACAGAGGACATATCTGGAGTTCAGAGAGTTTAGTTAACAATTTGTGAAAGGGGCTAGAACCAGGATTAGAAGTCATGCCTGTCCAAGCCCATCCTCTTTTTCTCATAACTCAATTTCAATTAACAGCACTCGTTCAACGCTTACATGCGTCCTTGTGTTCTTTATTATCTCATGCATGGGTTGACATCTTGTTTCTCTACGTAGGTTTTCATTTTGGTCACAAAAAGGACAATGTTTTATTTTCTTTGAATCACTCACAGCACATACCTTTTAATCTATGCTTAAAAGGCCAAAGTAATACAAACACCTGTGATTTGAATGTGGTCTAGAAATAAAAAGTGCTTCCCTCCTCTGTACTTCTGTTCATTGACCCAGCAACTGCACAGCTCAGGCAATTGTGCACATGTACTGTGGTCTTAGAGAGCCCTGTTCATTCCTGGGTCACATTCCTCCTTAGGTGAGTATTTTGAGGGCCACAATTTGAACTCACTATATTCTCCTATGGCCTATGAAACTCAGAGTCTACAATGACTTGCCCAAGGTTGTGACCAGAAGTAGCAAAATGCCTAAACAACATCTTTGGGCGTCTCTTTGCACAGCACCTCCGTATGGACTAGTCTTTGTAGTTGCTGTCTTTAGAATGTATATACATAGAAGTAAAGCTCTTGTGAAATTTACAGGATTTTTTGGTTTGGTAAGCAGCCAGTAGAATATCATGATGACAAATTAAATTTGAAAAAAATAACCTTATAGAAATAACAAGTTATCAGAATGTTGATTAGTGAGAACAAGAAGAACATTTATAAGCTGTATAAGTCAAAATCAATGAGCTGGATTCAGGAAACATGTAACATTTTTCTCATTGGTTTAGTTTGTGTACTTGAATGTATTTATAAATGACCGATTATAGTTTCAAAGTACTAATTCAAAGCAGCTTTCTGTTCATGGATTTTATTTCTTTCTGCCTCCCCCACCCTGTCATTTCGTGTGAAAAAATTTTGAGAAAAAAGTTTTGATGGCCAACTGCATCACAGCACATAGCATGTAATGGGCAAATAATAAACGTTACTGAATGAATGAATGAGGACATGCTAGGTAGTTTAATTACATTGGTTGCACTGATGATTGCATAATGTATAATAACATGGTGAAAGGAATTATGCAGAATATATTTATTTTTAGCCATAGAAGTCCATGTCCCATGAGATCATAGAGTATATCTGAGTCTTTCATCTCCATATACCCAGCATCAGGTAGAGTACCGGACTCATGTGAGATATTCAATGCACATGTGTTACATTGATGAATGCTCCCTGCTCACAACCAGCTTACAATCCAGGACAGGAGATACATGGATAATATTTTTCACCCTCTTTCTCATTTCTGACTTCAGTTCTTAAAATGGATGGCCAGCCTCTTGCAAATATTTGGGAAGAAGCTTTGTCTTTTCTCTAACTCACTTATCTATTAGGCAGACATGCAGCCCAGCCTCATGTATTCTCTTAGATCCTGTCTGCCCACAGATTTCACTCCTACTGACCAGGGTGGGACTTTCCAGACCTGTGGGCAGACCACACACCTCCATATCTGGCCAAAGGTATGCACTGTAATTGCAAGTATTCCCAGTCATAGATCTAAAAGGCTATATTTGGAGGAGGATACAGTAAGTGCTCAATTTGGGCCTCAAGTCTGAGCCATGTGCTTATATCCAGCATTGCCACTTAAATCTTATTTGCATCCTTACCATCTGATTCTTGTGTATATTTCTAACTATTTTGCAGAATGCAGAGCAGATCATAGCTAAATGATAACACTTGACTCACACCTCAACAATAGATAGAACATGTATTTAGAGTTGTTCCATTTTTCACAACAGGCCAATTAGATTTTATGGCTTAATGGGAAACCTTGCTGTAATTATTTATTTAATGATGTTTTACAAATCATCTTTCTGACTTTTTAACTACTAACATTTTAGCTATAATATTGTTCAAGTACTCAAAAAAAACATTGCAGGGGCCGGCTCTGTGGCCGAGTGGTTAAGTTCCCGCACTCTGCTGTGGCAGCCCAGGGTTCGGATCCTGGGCGCCGACATGGCACTGCTCATCAGGCCACGTTGAGGGGGCGTCCCACATCCCACAACTAGAAGGACCTGCAACTAAGATATACAACTGTGTACACGGCGGGGTTGGGGAGATAAAAGCAGAAAAAAAAACCAAACATTGCACACTCAAGGATTTTAAGCTCAAATCTGTCCCCTTCTAACCCTACCCCATGACCAGTTGTACTTTAACTTGAACTCTTATGCCTTATAATTCTCACCTATTAGATCCCAGGAAATGGTGATGCCATCTTTTCTGGAAATCCATTCAGTTACAGCAGGAGAGAAAATGGGAAGACCACTGGGCTGGAAGTCAGGAGACCTGGCTTTGCCCCATTTAGGTTTATGATCTTGGCTAAGTCATTTGATTTCTCTAGGTGTCACTTTCCTCATCTGTAAAATTAAGATGTTACACTAGTTGTCTCCAAGGTGTCTTGTGGTCCTAATGTTCCATTGTAGGGCTTCCAATTGTGGCATAGGCGACTGGAAAGCTCTAACTGCTGCAAAGACGGTGTCAGGAGACAAATTAGATTGTCTGGAATTTAGAAGCCTTACCTCATGTAATGCTGTCAGTTAATGACTTTTTTTTTCCCTATAAAGGCTTTTGAAAAGTTATCCCACTTTTTGTATAGCTCCTTTTTTCAGTATAACAATTTTTTCAACCCAAACTAAATACACACAAAATAAATAATACTCTCTAAGAAGTGATATTTTGACATTAGGGTTTCAGGCAAAGATATATTCACCAATTTGCTCAACACAAAAGATGCTACTCAGAGAATAAATTTGAATCATACATCATGTTTGAATGAACCCAAAATGTCTTGCTTTGCATCGGTCATTTTAGTAAGAGGGATAAAGAGTAACATTTTTGCAGCTTTTCAGTCTCATGTGCATATGCTATTCCCAAGTGTTTCAAAGCGCTCTCATATTTCGCCTTTATTTTGTCCTCCTGGTTTTCCTCCAGATTATAACTTTATTTTTTGTGTGTATTATACACAATTTAGAGTTACACACAACGTCGATACAACTTAGAATTGCATATTTGTAATACGTTCGATATGAAAGCACATAAACCTTAAATAAAAAAATTTTCAAATGAGAATCATTTAGTCTAACTCTCAATAACTTTATGATATCAATAAATCAACTAACCACTTTGTGATTACAACTTTATTTTTTAAGTTCAGTTTGAATGCAAGAAATCCATGAGCTCTAAAATAGTTTTAAAAGGAAATGAATAAAATCTTTCATTATATTATCTTTTATATACAAATTATATTTATGTTCAAATTTTTTATTTGTAAAAACTTGTTTTCATTTTCACTTGATATATTTCTTTAAACTTTGAACAGTTTTGGAGTGTCTTGGCTTGAGATGAAATTACCATAAATTTATCCATACATAATAAAGGAAAATATTTTTTACTTGACAGGGTTTGTTTTATTTTGTTTTCACTTTTGGCAAATTTTCAGGAATGAGCTAAAGTTGTAGAGTCATAAAGCAAGGAAGAGGATATTTATGTCTATCTTCTGACCTGAGTAAGGATTTATCCTGTTTTGAAAATCCTGATTACAAGGAAGATATATTCCTCTTCAGCAGATTTTTGAAACTTCAAAGCTTATAGATACATTTGTGGAATCTCCACCCCAGCAAGGGTCAGTGTGTGATGTCTGTCTGGGTGTGTATGTGTGTGTGTGTGAAGGTGTACACACAGTCACGTGCACTGAGAGTATTTCAAGGCTACACTGAGCTTATGTACATGTATAGAGAAAAGAAAGAAGCGTCCCTTTAAGGAAGAAAGAATTAAGAATTAGAGAGCCCAGACCTAGCTAGGAAGAGCTAAGACTGATGAAAATTGAAGGTAGCTTCATAGCCATCGGCAAAATTTCCCTCCAAAGGATCTATCCATGCTACTGTCTCTACCTACATCTCTCGGATCTATGAAAATGGTGAGAGGAAGGCGAGAAAGGAAGAGAGTCACTTTCCTTCCGGAAATCTGTCCTTCAGTCTCTGACACAAATTTACAACGGGTACACGTTCATGTCCTACTGATAGTAATGAAGTTGTACTACAATGATTTCTATAGGAGTACTTACCGGTTCTTTCAGCCTCACCTGTCTATTCCTGCATCTAATGCTATCCAGCCTTGCATTCCCTGTTGATTTGGTGAACAGTATCCACCCAGACTTTCTTTGGGATGGCTGTCCCATTCTCAAATCAGGTTTATAAGAGGTAGATAGTTTTATCAAATTTTTTTTATACGTACTTCTACTTCTGCTACGCAAATACAACAGATAATAGGTTTTTCTTGCATAACACAGAGATGTAATTTATCTATTTGAAATGTCCATATTTGTTTACTTCATTAAGAATAACTTAGATTGATGTTTTGCTATGATCAGCAACCAACGTGCTAAAGCTGGAAACAGGCAAACATCTTAAGAAAGAATAGTTTAAACAATACTTATTTCCCTTTAAGGATGTGTGACATAGGAAGGAAAAAAAGTTATATATAACAGGCTTCTATATTCTGAAAATTAAAAACAGACACATATAAATGCCTTTAAATTAATCAGATGCTTTTTTTGTGAGTAGGCTATTTTAAGACGATCAAAACACACGGGTTATAAGGCTTGTTTTGTTTTGTACTTAACAGTTATTTACAATAATTGTCCAGACCTTTCAGCCCACTTAATTTTTAGCTAAGTTTTAGCTGCAATGCAGTTCAAAGTGCTCAAAATATTGCAGTTTAAGTCCATCTCCCCAACCCCGGGTCCTAGTCTTACCTGAACTTGAACTATAATTATAACATCTTGTAGGAAGTCAAGGCACTCACTCACAACAAGTGTTCCTTGCTGAGACTGTGATGTTGGCTAACATCCCTGCTCGGAACAGCAACCCTGAAACAAGATATCACATTGATCTAGCCATCACTGGAAGCTGGGCCTAGTGGAGGCAAAGAGGACCGTCCGCAGGAAGGGAGACCTAATCGCAACACACATTCACACCCATCTCTAGCAAGAGCAGCCTTCTCTTGTCACTAGCTCTGAAGCCAGCTCCCTGTGCTGACACAATGTCCAACAAGGAGAGAGAAAGCCCGCAGGGAGCGAGCTGATGGCCACTCTCCAAGGACAGGCAGGAAAAGAAAGGCATGAAATTTAAAATAAATAACACAGCTCACTTTCCGATGTAAAGTGCCAAAGATTTCAGAAGGGAATGCAAATCCAGCACAGAAGGCCTTTGTTTCCTTCTCTGACATTTTTCTAGAATCACTTGATAGCACTCATATTGAGCTTCATTTCAGATTCCCAAAGTCAAACTACAAGATGCAACAGAGTGTGACAAAACTTTTGGAAAGAAAAGACCAGAATGAGTGCTTTTGTTGATTTTCCTTCATTGCATTTCAGAAAATACCAATTAAAAAATCAAAAGTCACATTAAAAAGCAAACTTCATGTTAATAACGTATTATTTCTATTATGAAAATATGAGATAGACTGTCTAATTTTTACAAACTCTCCAGCTTTTCTTATAATTAACATTATCTTGTTCATGTTTTACTCCATCACCAATAAACCTTTACAATCTAAAATAACTCTAAATATGAAAATCAACACTGTTAGCAAGAGTAAACTACCAGATTCAGTGAAGAGGATTTTCATGCGGAAGGGAGCGAAGCTGTAACCGCATTACATGCTATACACTTGTAATAATTGTGTAAATGCAAACCTCTTCTAGAAATTCCAAATAGAACACTCTGAAAGCATGAAAGTGTGTTTGAAGGATAATGCTAAGTGGCATGAGCTGTATTTTCCAAAGACTGCACATCAAGGATTGAAGAATAAAGAAATAAAATCCAGAAAACAGCATGTTCAACTGTTTCTTATCTGAGGTTGCATTAGAGTTATAAAGAAAAAAAAAAGAAGGAAAAAAGAGAAAAAACAGGAAGGAAATTAAATTACTATTTTCACAGGCAATAATGTGTTGTACAATTTGCAATTAAAAATAAATTAGGCACAAAATCTGCAACAGATTGTTTTTAAACTTTCATTAAACCTCTTGAGTTATGCTGCTAGATGCAACGTGCTAACAGAAATGCTAGGGTTGAAATGAGTTTCTGGCATATGAAATAAAATTATGTCTTCAATCTACAAAAATTTAATTTACAGCTTAGTTGATTGGCTGTAGCATTTTAACACTATTTTGGAGCTTTAAGAACAGCAAGTGCCATAATCCTCTGAGTATTTTGATCACTACCACACAAGCATGTAACACACTTTGTGTTCAAGGGGAATCTTTCTCCAGGATGCATAGCTGGTGCTGACTTATAATCACATTCAAAAAGATTGCAAGCCTGTGGGTATTAAGCTGTGCCAAGAAGATTTAAGCAACGTACTCTGGGACCATACAGTTGATCTGATAAGAGTATTCTAGACCTTAAAATTTATTTTTTTAATTTTTTTATTAAGATTATGATAGTTAACAACCTTGTGAAATTACAGTTGTACATCATTATTAGTCATGTTGTAGGTACACCACTTCACCCCTAGTGCCCTCCCCCCATCCCCCCTTTCCCCTGGTAACCACCGATCAGTTCTCTTTGTCTATATGTTAACTACCACCTATAAGTAGAGTCATACAGAGTTTGTCTTTCTCAGTCTGGCTTATTTCACTCAACATAATACCCTCAAGGTCTATCCAGGTTGTTGTGAATGGGACGACTTTGTCCTTTTTTATGGCTGAGTAGTATTCCAGTGTATATATATACCATATCTTCTTTATCCAATCATCAGTTGCTGGGCACTTAGGTTGGTTCCATGACTTGGCTATTGTGAATAATGCTGCGATGAACATAGGGGTGCATGGGACTTTTGGGATTGCTGATTTCAGGTTCTTAGGATAGATACTCAGTAGTGGGATGGCTGGGTCATAAGGTATTTCTATTTTTAACTTTTTGAGAAATCTCTTGAAGTTTATTTTTATCAGAAGTTTTACATTGAAGGTCTCAAACATTAGACCTTTCTAGTGCTAATCAAAAGTGTTACCTTGCAAGCTCCAGCAATGACGCTTACAAGCAGATGGAATTCAAAGAGAGAGAGAAGGGGAGGGACAGACACGATAGTTCACCCCTAAATAAAGGAAAATCTTGAAGGCCTAAGAACTTCTGATGTCTTAGATGTTATTCCAGATTTCTTCGCTGTATTTGTCTGAAAAAGATTTGTCAGATATTTTTGCAATTCAATTTAAATAACTTAAGTTATTTAAATGACAGATGCCATCTGTATCATAAAGCAGTCAACTATTTTGCTAAACTTTTTCTGTTCAGATGAATCATTGAGTTATTTATGGAGCAGGTGTTGCTCACATTCAGTCTCTAAGATACAGGATAAAATGGAGATAGAGTTGAGTATTTATTTTTATGCATTGTTTCATAAAGTGATTATTGAACATTTATAAAGTAAAATAATCATACGTACATTTCTCTCCATTGCGGATTTGAGGAAAAGAAAGATATAGACAGCTGAGGGTCTCTAGGATATTTGGATCAAGAGTCTTGAACCCAACAACATGTTGTCTCTTTTTGCTTTTTTTGTAATCAGTGACAATTTGAGGAGCTGTTTCTCTTACATTTGTGTCATTTTGATTGAAAATGACAAAGGACTACAATAATTTCACAACAACAATCTATGCTTTCTATTTTATCATTTTTTCATTTCTGATTTTTTTTTTTTTTTACTGATGCAGTTTAGCCTTGAGCTAACATCTGTTGCCGACTTTCCTCTTTGTTTGCTTGAGGAAGATTAGCCCTGAGCTAACATCTCTGCCAATCTTCCTTCACTTTACAGGTGGGTCGCTGCCACAGCAAGGCATGATGAGTCATGTAGGTCCGTGCCCAGGATCCGAACCTGCAAACCTGAGCTGCTGAAGCGGAGTGTTCCAGACTTAACCACTATGCCATGGGCTGTCCCCTTTACCCTCTTTTTCTAAAACCAAGAAAACATGGATATAATTCAAACCACAGCACTTCTTTTGCATGTGAGGAAGATTGGCCCTGAACTAACAACTGTTGCCAACCTTCCTCTTTTTGCTTGAGGAAGATTGTCACTGAGTTGAAATCTGAGCCAATCTTCCTCTATTTTATGTGGGATGCTGCCACAGCATGGCTCCAGGAGCAGTGCAAGGTCTGTGCCTGGGATCTGAACCTGCAAGCTCCAGGCCGCTGAAGCAGAGAATGCAAACTTAACCACTATGTCACCAAGCTGGCCCCAAAACCACAATATTTTGATAAGGGTCTAAGAGAGAATATTTTTCTCATTAAAATGAAGTGGAAGAATTTCCCCTCGAGTGTGCTTTTCAAAACCACAGAGCAAGAAAGACACAACTTCCCTTCTTCATGGTGGTTCAGGCTTAGCTTGATCTGTTTAGGTTTATTTTTGCTTCTTTCATCAGTGATGCTATGTGACATGGTTGTAGCATCCATACTTGGTAGTCTCAACTGCTTGGGCAGGACAGTGGGCATAATCTGGTCAGAGTAAGGAGGAGGCAGGATTAGGCTTAGACTGGATTATCTGGGGAAAGTTCCCAGAGGGGCACGCAGGTTGCCTGTAGTATGCGAATGACCTGAGACGACCTTAGCAATTCTCCAAGTCTGAACTGAAGAGCCACGTTGACTGGTCAGGCCAGGTGGCAGGTCCAGTGGAGATATATCTGAGAATACAGGCTCAGATAGTTATGCAGAGGTCTGAGTCAAGAAAGAAGAAAAGTCAAAGACTCAGTTTAGAGTTTAAGATTCAAATTGGACCTGAGAATAGAGGTAGGGATATAGATGTCTCATAAGGTGATTGGGAAGAGTTTCAGAACCTTAAGCGAGAATATGGCTTGCACAATGACACCACTTACACACAGGTAACTATGGATCCCAGGGGCAGCATAATTTCAGCTCTGGTTTCTAGCATTCTTTGAGCTGTTATCAAGTCAAGGCTTAGAATAATCTCATTTTTCACCATCCTTCCTTTCACCAAGGGTGTAAGAAAACCTTCTTCTGGTTCCTGTGATTGCAAGAGGACTAATTTCTCAGGGTCGTCTTCAGCTTTAAAAAGATGAACCTAATGGCTATGGAATTTTCCATGATGAATTCAAGGATGAAGACAAAAGACCTGTATTGACAATGTATCCAAAAGTTGGGTTAGGACCTGGCTAAAAAAGAGTAAAGAAATGGAGTACACCTAATTATTGCAGGCCCATTTAAAGTCCTCGTCATGTTTCATCCTGTAAAATATTTGACACAATTGATTGCTCTCTGATTTTTAAATCTCTCTCCTTTCTTATTTCCTGGCACTTCACTCTCTGCTAGTTCTTCTACCCTTCAGATTATTCATTTTTATTGTCCTATTCTGGCTTCTCAACACCCTCTTCATTTATCTAATTATTAGAGCATTTCACAGTTCTGCTTTTAGTTCTCTGTCTTTCTCATGCAAAATACTCTTCTTGGATGTTCTCGTTTTATTCATTGGCCTCAACGCCATCATACACCAATGATCCTCAAATTTTATCTTCAGGTATTAGCACTCTTTTAAGAGCAAGTATTGCATTTCAGCAGTCAACTGGACACATCAAATCTGGATGCTTGTGGGCACTTAAAGTTAAAATGTCATAAACTTGACTCCTTTTCTTCCTTTCTATTGCTTCTCCATCTATGCCTAACCCTTCTCCATCCTCTGTAGTCTCCATCTTGGTTAATGGGGTAATTATCTACCCAAAGTAGATATGCCATTGTCATTTCAAACCTTCTCTCCTCTTCACTCCTAACATCCAGTGTCCTAAAACTCTGTCAGTTCAACCTCAAATATGTCTCTTGGGTCTGGATCACTTCTCTTGCCACTTTGCACTGGTTTAGTTATACCCATCATCTTCCCATCAAGTTTTTGAAATAATTCCAGCATCTGATTCCACCAGTTCAGCGGTTCTCAAAATGTGCTTCCAAGATTCGAGGTAACAGTATCACCTGTACTAAGAATAGAAAATCCCAGGACCCACCCTACACGTATTGAATAAGAAAGTCTGGGTGTGGGCACCAGCAATGTGTGTTTTTAACAAGCCCTCCAGGTGATTCTGATGAATGCTAAATTTGAGAATCACTGATTTGGTTGATCTCTATTCTGCTGGACAAAATGTTTCCTATGTAAGGAATCCATTTGTGTCATTCATCTCATGCACAAACCCACTGGTTACCTATAAGATTAGGCGAGTCTCTTCAGCAAACGTTACGTGGTTCTATTTACCAATATTTTCAGTTTTCCTTTAGGACACATGGAAGAGTTGTCTTTCCTGCCCCTTTGAAGTTAGGTGTGCCCATGTACTTGCTTTGGCTAATAAAATGTAAAAGTAAGAGCTATGTTTTTCTTTGGGTGAGTTTCCAGTGCACGATTTGCCACATTTCTTTTTTTCCCTATCACAAAGTCTAGCAGAATTCCAATGGTGGAAGGTCTGTTAGCCTGGGCCCTAGAAAGAGGAAAATGAGGAGCAGAGCTCTGAGCTGAGTGTAATAGCCATATAGTGGGAGTAAGAAATAAATCCTGGCTGTTTTGAATTACTGAAATGTGGGGGTATTTGTTACTGCAACATAACCTAGCCTATTCTGAATGATTCACTTTATCTTCTCAATCTTGCCTTCTGTTTGTAATTTTTCTTCTCCTTTCCCATATTCAATGTACAAATAATAATAAATTCACTGTTCAATAAATCAGCCAAGGTTTTCATGACCTCATGATCCTGTGGATGCTATTCTCCATACCGGGAAGACTTGACATGTTTTTACCCAGAAAATTCCAACTCATCTTTTGATTTTCAACTCAGATATTCATTCTTTTGGTTATCTTCTCCTGAGTCCTTGGGGCAAAATCAATTATTCCATCCTCTGTGGTATCATAGTAACCTTTGCATAGCTATGATATATTTTGTATCATGGTTTGGTTTATACTAATTTAATTGTCCAAACTTTTTCTCTGCTCACTAAACAGTAATTTCCTCTATGACTCGGACTCTGACTTACTAATTTTTATTCCGTCAGGGGAATTATTGTTTTTAAACACTCATATCAGATCTCTTGCATATTTTTCTCGAAGTAAAGTAGCTCAAATCTTCCAAAGCTATCATGGTTTCATACATATATGTAATATTAAGTAGCTCTTTAAACTTTTTCTTAAAATCTTTAATATTTGGTTGTTTTACTTAATGTGATGTTGGGTTAAGGTCTTTAGGAAGCAGTCTGAAATAATTCCCACATCCTTTGATTAGGTGGCAACAATGGCTTGGTACAATTAACCACTTGAATATTGAAACTACAAATTTATGTAGCAAAAGT
The DNA here is from genome assembly GCF_041296265.1 of Equus caballus. Classification (NCBI taxonomy): domain Eukaryota; kingdom Metazoa; phylum Chordata; class Mammalia; order Perissodactyla; family Equidae; genus Equus; species Equus caballus. The sequence continues at coordinate 45,767,316 of NC_091710.1, forward strand.
GACAGCTTTATGAGATAACTCATCATGCTAAAATTATAGTTTTTATCTCTTTCACCTGAATGCATTATCTTATGTGACCGTAGCATCATTCATCTGCCACTTCCTGCCCACTACACATTTTGTGAAGGTTTCCTTCAGTTTTTTCATGTCAGTTTCATATGTCACCATGTAAAACAGTGTAGTTTCATGAGATAACAGGTATTTCATCATGGATTTGCCCTTCACAGATCATAAGATCACATATAAGACTTCTTTAATGCATAGTCCTTCATCTAATCTTGCCAAGTGCCTCCTCCTCTGGATTTTGCTTTCTGTTGATGACAGCATCATTTTCTTGAGACATCCTGTATCATGTGGCCTCTTCACCTTCTTGGCTGCCCCCAGCCAATCTAATATGCAATGTCCTTCACATTAATTTCTTTTTGTCCATTCTTTTTTTTTTTTTTTTTTTTTGCTGAGGAAGATTCCACCTGAGCTAACATCTGTGCCAATCTTCCTCTATTTTTGTACATGGGCACCAACAAGTGGTGTAGGTCCATGCCTGGGAACCAAACCCAGGCCACTGAAGCAGAGTACACTGAACTTAATCACTAGGCCATGGAGCCGGCCCTTCTATTTTTTCAAATTCATCTCTCTGAATTCTCATCTATCTCTAATTAATTGTAACAACAAAATCTAGACCAAACTTCTTAAAATGATATTTGCGCATTATGTTCTTGCCCTAATGCCTTCAAAAGCTCTTAACTTCAATATAAACCCAATCTCTTTAGTGGATTATATAAATAACTCCACAAATGGCCTTTCCCCTCCATTCTTCCTTCATCTTCCACATGTCTCCTAGTTTAAACACTTTCAGTTTAACACCCGTATGTAGCATTCTATGAGCTGGACTTATTCATTCCTGCTTTTGTTCTTTTGCTCACAGGATGTCCCTCTCTATCGGGATTCTCTCTCTTGTTCTCATAGCTTTAATAATCCTATTCATCCTTCAAGACAAACCTCATTTCCTTCCTTCATTAAGCAAGATCTTTCTAGCCTATAGAACTTTTATCCTTCTTTAAACTTCTAACACTTGCTAAATACACCATTTATTTAACAATTATGCCATAACATTCTTATTTTTTATTGTCATTTCTCATGATTTAATTGTATCTCTGATTGTAAGCTTATTTACTATTGGGTTGGCTTCTAATTTTCTTCCCAGTAAGTTTTCCAAAATATTTAATACCAATGATAATGTCTACAACTTGTTGTACATATATTGTACTGAACAAGGCGTGCAAGAAGGCATCAGTTATAGCATTGTCATTGCCAAGGTTTCTGCCAAGGGTTCTCTTACACTTAATTCTCCTTGTTTTTTCTCATGAGAAACTCCCTCCCTAGAAGGGTGCAAATGCCCAGAAGGCAGCAAGTCTTTGGGCTGACCAGCAGCCTAGGTGGGGCCTTACAGTAGAACGCAGTTCATAATGGGGTTCAATATTGGATCAGTGGAATCAACCAGATTCTTTTTCTCAAGAAGTTATACTTAAGAGATGAAGAGTGAAAGAGTTATTGAACACAACAGATGACCAACATAGAGACAATAGCAGCCTGCTCACTGAAGCTGGAGCCCTGAAATCAGGAGCAGAGTACCTTTGCAGGGTGGGAGATGAGACAGCCCGGCCGGCTGCATCCTGATCAGTGCTTTGGGCACTGTAGGCCTGACCACTGGCTGAACGATATTCCTCACGAGGCACTCAAACAGCTGAGCTTGGGCTTGTAAGATTGTATCGGCCTAAAAAAAGATATTTGAAACCTAAAAAAAATAAAAGCTTAGGACTGGTCCAGTGGCATAGAGGTTAAGTTTGTACACTCCACTTTGGCGACCCAGGGTTCGTGGGTTCCACTCTTGGGCATGGACCTACACACCACTCATCAAGCCATGCTGTGGTGGTGTCCCACATACAAAATAGAGGAAGATTGGCACAGATGTTAGCTCAGGGCCAATCTTCCTCACCAAAATAAATGAATGAAATAAAATAAAATAAAATAAAAGCTTAAAAATACAAATATGAGACTAATAAAATACATGTGAAACATCACAATAATTGGTAAATTTGGTCTTTCTAATAATTCCCTTACTTTATAAAACAATTTGCACATTAGATTTTCTCACTTTTTTTTTCCCCAGTGTTTGCTGATCACCAAGGAAATATAGCCAATGGAAAATTAGTGACTCATGGCCAAGTTATTTCAACAACAGAATAATTTTTGCAAGTTTTTATTTACTGTGAACTTTGATTCATTTTAATATCTTTGCTGTGATGAGGAACTGGACTTCCAAATTAAGAGATCACAGGTTTTGTAAATTCATGAGTCCTTATGTTCCTGTAAAGTCAATACTTACCCCCATCCTATTATCTGAGATAATCTTAGTTTTCCTTAGTTTCCTTTCATCATAAGAGCCTAATACACATACTATGAGCCCAGTGCTTTGCCCATTTCACTTCCAATCTGTACCATCAGCCATGAGAAAGTTAAACTCATTTTATAAATGAGCATATAAAACCCTCATAAGACAAGGGAGTTAAGCTTAGCATCAAAAAGGTAGGACATGGCAGAATGAGATTCACGTCCAAGTCTGTTAGGCTCCCAAGTCCTTCTTACACTCTACCATGTTGCTTCCTAGGTGTTAATTGCTCTCTATTGTTAGCAATCTCTCTCTATCTCTATTTTCTGACAACAATCTAACAATTAAAGAACATTTTCCCCCAGTCAATAATAAGTTCCTTTAAGTAATTATGTATAGCTATGTCTCTAAAACCTTGGATTTTAGGATTAGTGTCAGGATCAGAGAAACTGAGATAAGGCTTGAGTTGAAGGAAGGGCAATAGGGACTGAGCAGCCCAGGCATTCAAGGTCAAGATCTTCTTGAGACTCCAGTGCCTAAGGTCACATGCACAGTGTTCCTAGGTCCCTGCCCTGCCCTTGCCCTGGAATTTCACCAAAATAGCATCTTGATATACAAGTAACCAGATTAAAATGAATAGCAAGGTTTGCTTTTAAAAGAAAAAAACGTTTCAAAAGAGAAATGCAGAGCAAGGATGTGGACGGCAGAGAGGAAAGGTAGCTGCTGTTTGTTCCTGGCACGAGTTTGGGAAGAAGAAAGGGTGGTGGACAATCATCTGTGTGAGCCTCAGAGCATTTGTCACCCACCTAGTTCATGCTTAGCTACAGGATCAGAGAATGTGAGACCCTTAAGGCCTGGAGTTAGGAAAAGCAATCAGGAAGGTGGAAAGGTCACGGTCTGTGGGCAGTGCAGATAAGAACCACAGGCCAATATTGAAAGTCAGAATCATATCCACCTACCCAGAAAAGGCAGACTGTGAAAAGAATCAGAAAACATGAAGCTGGGAGGGCCAACTAAGAGCTGAAATTCACGAAGAAAACTCAGAAAAGGAAATGTCAACAATGGTTCCGGAATGTAGAAAAAAACCTGGGCAATAGAAATGGGTCACTGCAGCTGACAGAGCTGTGACCCTGAACCAGACTTCTGCTGCAGCCACAGAAATTCTGCAGATTCATGATAGGGGAAACTACAAGCGGCACAGTAGCTTTCTGAGGACATTTAGAGGGGATCCTCGATCATCGCTGCCCTTGAGAATCATTTAGGTATATTTTTACAATACTGAAGCTTGGGTCTCGCTCCAGAAAAACAACGTTATGACCTGGATGGCATAAGGAAGAGGGGTGGCGCAGGGCTTGGTGTGAATATTTAAAAAAATATTTCTAATTAGTTCTAATTTTTTATCCAGAGAACTATTGGGGAAGAAAATCACTGGGGGCACCCAGCTGAAGAAAAGACTATGGGAATTGGGGAAGCAACAGCAGTTTCTGGTAAATCCACTCCCTTTATTAACGTGATTTCAGATGATAAGGACCCAGAATAGGGAAACTATGTAGGAATAGAAATACTATCTATACACCAGCCATTTACCCCCATGAGTCCAGAGACCAGGCCTTTCTGCTCTCCTCATTATATTTTTAGTGACCAGTACATTGCCTGGTGCATAGTACATGCTCACTAAATAAAATGTGGAATGAATGAATGGATTCCAACCATGCAATGGCACGTGTACTTCAGGTTGAATAATTTTAATTGAAATCTTCTGTGCATTGTTGATAAATGCTCTGGGTTAGTATTACATTCAAGCTTTCAGGTAATGATTTAAGATGGTCTGAAGAGAGCTGTGAAAAGAGCAAACACTCTTAACGTAAGAGTTCAGGGTTCAAATCACAGTTTTTTTCTTACTAACCAGGCAACATGGAACAATTTACCCAACCTCCCATTCCGTTTACTGATTTGTAAAATCAAGTCGCAACATCAACTTTGCAGAGCTGTTAGAAGGACTAGAGATAAGTATGTAAAATGTTTAGCGCAGCACTTGGTAATCAGCAAACCATAACTAGTATTATTATTAATAAATGGAATTTCACTCAACAAAGCTATACGCGATAGCGCCATTTTTATCAGGCAAGAGGTTGACAGGGATCCAATGCTAACGATAAATTAATGAAGTTCTCAACTAGAGCAATGGGAGTCTACTACTAGAAATATTGTCATGTTTAAAATGCACTTGAACAGAAAGGGAATGAAATACTTTTTTCCTCCAGCTTTATTGAGGTATAATTGACAAAATTGTAAGACATTTAAAGTGTACATCATGGTGATTTGATACATGCAGACATTGTGAAAGTATTTCCCCCATCTAGTTAATGAACACATCCATCATCTCACGTATTTATCTTTTTTGTGTATGAGAGGGAATGAAAGACTTCTGTATGTTGGGATACAAACATTATCTTCCCTTGCTGCTCATAGTATCGAGGCAGACATTCTAAACAAGGAATTAGTCAGTTCTATGTAATATGCAGAGAACTTAGAAATGTACCTAACCCAGAAGATTCCTCTGGTGCTCTGGGAGACAGAATATGTTACACAATTCTGTTTGAAAAACTGCAATCAGACAGTTTACAAAAAGTATGGGCATGTTCAAATTTCTGAAGCTTTGTCAGTGACCAAAATGTCTAAAAAATGAGAAGAAGTTAAATACAAATCTTAATTTTTTTTTGTCCCATAAATCTTAGCTAGTAAAACAAAGGTTATGTTTTAATTTCTAAAGATAATTTCAAGAATTAACTAAATCTACTCCTTGGGCCAGGACTGCATCTTAAAGACAGCAAAGTGTTTACAGGTATCTTAGACATGGCAAGTCTTTCAACACTGAATAATTTTTGGATTTAATGTCATCTACATGTTCATGAGAATATACATGAAGAATCTGCTCTTAAGAAGAGGTATTCCAGAGAACGGCAGGAACCAGTGATTTCAGGGGTCAAGCAGTTGATCATTGCACTGCTAGAGTCCATTTTACATGAGTTGGTGACAACCTGATTAATGATACAGTCACCTATAAGACAAGCTCAGGCCTCCGAGTTGCAATGCTTGCTGAAATGAGGACAAGGAAATAGGAGATGGCAGAGAGGGTGTATGTTTTCTGGGAGGACAGTCTTTCTAATGCCACTAGGCTGTGAAGCTGGTCTTTTCCTCTGGACACATTTGTGAGGATTGACTGAGGGTAGAGCAGGCTGAATATGCTACGTTGGGCCAGTTCCACCAGAGAGATGAGATGGCTCGTGAAATTGACATGAAGGAAGACTGGCCATTTTGGCTGAAACAATGAAGGTGGCGAGCATGAGAACAAATACGGCAAAGGAGGCTAAGATGTGTCCGTAGAGGGATGGACAATTAAATGTGCACACCACCATCTTTCATGATGGAAAATTCCAAAAAAAAGCCCCACAAATACCAGTCAAGGAATGGTTAAAATATAGTATTTCTGAATGATATATTTTTTTCACAAAATTATTATATTTTCACAAAGCTAAACCATCAAAAATATTTTCTTTCAGATAATGAAATTATGGTTGTCTTTCACTCTTTTCTCTGATAATATCTAAGAGCAAGGACATAGAAGTCAGGTGGCCTTAGATTCAAATCCCAGCTCCAGAAATCTCTAGCTGGGTGACCTTGGCAAAGGTACCAAACCTTGCTGAATCTCATCTTTTTCACATTTATTAAATGAGAAACAACCTTTGCGGACAGAAGGATTATTTTGGAAGTGATTTAAGATCACATTTGTAAAGTGCTTTCACAGAATTTGGCATAGAATGAGTGCTCTTTCAATGCTAATTGGTATTATCATTCATCCTACAGAAAATTGGAAGTGTAATTAGAAATTTTTAAAAGTCTGTTAAAAATAAAATAAATGACAGCATGAACAACAGAATAAGAATGCAATGTAGGAAGGGAGCTGACGGGAAGGGACCCAGTACAGTATCCATCCAGATAATTTGACCAGGCAGAGCTGGAAGAAGGAAAAGGGAGTTATAGTGATCAATGACCAGAGAACAGAGGTGATGGCAGCAAACACCTTCACAGCACTTTTTACCCTTAAAATCCCATCAGACACGGTGTAGATGTCAAGTACTAAGGAGCAAGGAAAGAAGAAACAAACAAAAGGAGAAGACCAAGTGGTTCAGGTTTAAGACCAAGACTTGAGCTTCTCCTGGGACAGACACTCAATGGCCTTCTTGATGAGGGATCGGCATTAGTTGACATGGCACTTCATTGAGTGGTAAATATTTATATAATTTATCTCAACACAGTTGGTTACTCCACAATAATTCCCTTGTTTCCATAGTGCCCAGACTAAGAGTCCCTTTTGGGTACAGCATAGAGTGCACATTCCTAAACCTGTGTCCCCACTCAGCCTCACTACAGTGATTGCAAAATTCACAGCCCAGGTGTCTTACTGAGGGCATCCTGACTCCATTCCTCCCGAATAGGATGACCTAAATAGTTCTTCCCTCATAAAGAAAATTCTAGACTGTTTTTTCTTTCATCTCTGCTTAGCAAGCAAGGATGCCTCCTAGAGTTGATACCCAAAGTGGAATGCTTTGGGTACATGAAGACATAAACATGATGAACTAACATATCTCAAATGAATAATCTAACAACCTTGACTACAAATTTTCTGAAACCTCTGTAACCAAAAGCAGCTCCCTGTGAAGTTTTAACATCAAAGATCAAGTTTAGAGTGGTCAGATATTTATGAAATATTTTTCCTAGGGGAGTTTCCTTTCATAGATGTTCGGGAGATAGACACTGCTCTGATAGAGGGAATACAGAAAATGGCACATTAATTTAAGGTTATAAAGTGAACACATTCTCTAACCTCCAAGCAATATGTGAGAGGTTCTGCACATGTTCCTTGGAACTTTAGTCAAAACAAATAAATATTGCCTTTGATGAGGTGTAGTCAACTATGAAATATACATAGCAATTTTGCAACTATTCTTTCAGAGGTGTTTTTCTGCTTAGATGGGAGCGAAACAAAAAAAAAGTAAAATTTATCAAAATGATATACTGATGCAGAAATTATAGTCTCCCAGAAACAATCCAGAAAGTGCTCTGGTCCCATGTTTACTTTTATTACCAGAAGCAGGTAACAAACCCTTAAGTTCCTCCTTCCACAATTCACAGTTTTCATCCCCTACCATGAAACTGCACATAAATGTGACAGCAAAGCAGATTTTATTAGTGACTTGTAAGAGCTAAAACATGGCTGAATCCTCCTCCCTTTTATTTTAGCTTTTTGCTCAATTCCTTAACACCTCATTCATTCATCAATGTGTTCAATAAACATAATGAAGGCCTACCAGGAGCTAAATGTTGGCTGGGCAAAAGGACACAAAAATGAAAAACAGAGGCTTTCATCTCAAGGTTTTTGTCAAGATTGAGGATAAAGAGATATATAAAGCAGAAGTTGACATATAATTTGAAAAGCACTAGGTTAGACACAGGAATACAGAAAATTCTCTGCAACATGGAGGATGGGATGAAGGCAGGTGATGGCAGCAGTGGCCGCCCAAAGGAGAACTTCGTGAGTTTTATCTTCTAGCATGTTAGGTGGAATTCTGGTGTAAGATGGAGAATTAACCACAGGCATTTACATAACAAGAAGAAAGGTAACTTTTTGTTCACTTGTTTTATTCATAAACTCACATAAAGGGATAATTGGTAATTGAGATTTAGCAGACCTGGAAGGCTGGATCTTACGTCAATAGTGGAGAAAACTTGGCTGTGGCTGAATTTGTGTCACAGCATCATCAAAAGCCATAGGTATTGGTTGTACCAAGTACCACTGGAGTTGGTACATGAAAGACTGGTTGAAGCTGTTTAAGGAGTTTTTCGGAGACCCAAAGATCCTCTCCCACAAACTGGCAACTATTTGTCATTTCTACTTAGCATAGGACTAAAAGTTTAATCTCTGGAGATGTTAAAACAGAGGGACCCTAGGCTGGGGACACTAGGATGACTGAGTATAGAGATCATATATTGGAAGTAAACATTTACATGGTGAATGTTGAGATTCCAGGCTTTTTAATCACTTGACTCATAGAATGCTCGTGGCTAGACATAAAACTTCACTGAGAAACTCTTCTTTGTGGAATCTGGCCAGCGCTAGAGGAAAAATGCTGACTTTGGAGACTCTCTCATGAAACTGTCAAGTCAGGTCAACCTACGTGGAAAGTACAACTCACCCGGCAAAGTGCACAGAGCTTTCATGCAGTCTTCCCTTCCTACATTTTTAGATATAACTTGATAGCAAAGAGTTTCCATATTTTGAAGAGAACACGTGACTTGAAAGACAAAGATCAAAACAAGAAAGCGAGTCTATTAGAGGAAGCAGAAATCATGCAAGGAAGAGAAAAACTAGACTTACCAATTATCATTAGCATTTTCAGAGAAATAAGAGGAGATGTTGCATCTATGAAAGAAGAATAGGATGCTCTAAGAGAAAAAAATACGGAGATTTTTAAAAAGCTCTTTCAAATTAAGAACATATAGTGGTAGGAAATTTGGAAAACAAAATATTACAAGAAAGTTAGAAAGAGAAAAGAGATGGAAAAAGGAGACAAAATATAAAACAAGCAAATAATGTAAAGGATATATCAAGGAGGTTCACCAACTAAATAATAAGAATCCCTTCCAGGAAAAATTGAAGAAATTGAGAGGGGGATATTTTCAAAGAATAAATTCAAGAAATTTTCTGCAAAGCAAGAATGTGATTTTATAGATTGAAAGTACCTTATGAGTGCTCTATACAAGGGATAAAAATAGACTAATCACCATCAGACTCATCATTATAAATTTCAAAAATTTCAGAACATGAGGAACAAAATAAGAACATCCTACAAATTTCCAGAGAGCAAGAGAGAGAGAGAAAGGGAAGGAGAGAAGAGCAGTGTCTTAAAAATTTGGAGGAAAAAAATAATTTCTAACTTCAATTGTATACTCACTCAAACTATCAATCAAGTCTAAGAATGCAAAGATCAATTTCTTCAAGATGAAATTGACAGTTCATCTGAATATTTGAGTGTAATGAGAGATATTTACCCAGTGAGGAGTGAGTTTGGGGTTGAATTAGTGATATGTAAATAGAAATTTAATGACATTTTTATACTGTAAGAGTACATCTAGTTTTATAAGAAACTGCCAAACTGTCTTCCAAACTAGCTGTGCCATTTTACGTCCCTGCCAGCAGCGAATGAGAGTTCCTGTTGCTCCACATCCTTGCCAGCATTTAGTTTTATCAGCGTTCTGGATTTCAGCCATGCTAATGGGTGTGTAGAGATATCTCATTGTTGTAACTTCTAATTCCCTGATGACGTATGATGTTGAACATTGTTTCATATACTTCTTTGTCATCTTTCTATCTTCTTTGGTGAGATATCTCTTCACATATTTTGCCCACTTTTAAGTTGGGCTGTTTCTTTATTGTGGAGTTTTATGAGTTTTTTTTCTTTGTATATTTTGAATATCAGTCTTCATCAGATATGTTTTGTATTTTCTCCCAGCCTGGGGCTTGTCTTTTCATTCTCTTAATAGTTTCTTTCACAGAGCAGAAGATTTTAAGGTAACCAAAATTTTAAATACTTAGGATAATTATTAATTTCCAAGGAAAATCAAATTTGTAGGAAAATAAAAAACAATTATAATATGGCTCTACTGTCAGTAGTATTTATATAGTCATTAATATAAACAATGAATATTTATTTAACCAAGATTATCATGTAAATATATTAGAGATTTGGGGGACAGAAATGTTTGTGCATCTGTGTGGTTGTGCCAGTGAACGAAAGTTAAATCATCGTCTTGGATTTTGGAAAATGAAGAGACAATGCTAAAAATCTAATAATCAAGAAATAACAGTATAATCATACGATTAAGAGGCATTGAGGCAAATCCCAAAGAATCACCTGCAAAAGTTGAATATGGTTGCTTCTGGGGAATAGAATATTGGGGAGGTGAAGGACTAAAGAAGCAAACATATCAAGAAGAAACAAAAGAAATTATGATTTTAAAATTAACAAGCTTTATAGCACTGTTTTATTCTTTTCTTTTCCTTTTTTTTCCTGAGAAAGACTGGCCCTGAGCTAACATCTGTTGCCAATCTTCCTCTATTTTGTACGTGGGACACCACCTCAGCATGGCTTGACCAGCAGTATGTAGGTCCACACCCAGGATCCAAACCTTCAAGCCCCAGGCGGCCAACACAGAGTGCGAGAACTTAACCTCTATGCCACCGGCTGGCCCCAGAACTATTTTATTCTTGATATGCATGTATAAAATGTACAAGAAATAAAAATAAATCTTACAAATGAGGATACGTATCTGTTAGCCAGAGAAAGAAGAACGAGGAAAGGATAGTGTTCCTAGCAGGTGGCCTTGCATGTGACCAAGAGTGGAGATAAAATAGAGCTTATTTCAAATCTGTGCAAACAGCTCAGTATGCTGGGAATAAAGATGGCTGTCTTAGTTTGGGTTTTTCCAAAAGCAAACCTAAGACAAAGATTTGAGTCCAAATGGTTTATCTGGGAAATGGTGAGAACACTGGTAAGGAAGTGGGGAAATATAAACAGGCCCTATTAAGTCAGCTATTGCCAAGGATGATGAGAGTTTAATCACGTGGGGGAAATTCTGGGAAATGCTGTAAAATTTTCACACGATGTACTGAAATCTCATAGGGATGGAACAAGGCACTGACAAGGTCTGCTACACTTGTGTAAGGAGGAGGTACAAATCAAACATGGATGGCGGCTTCCTATCTCTATGACCACACACGGAAGAGACCAACCAAATCATACAGTGTTATTTAAAGTAGGTGGTAGTACAGTTTTTAATCATGTATCACTGAAGCCATAATAGTAATGTTTCAAGTATTTTAATGCATACACATTGGAAGACTCAAATATCTCTTGAATTTAGACTATAATAACCCTGAGTCCAGTATTTATTTGTAAAAGCCTGTGAGCATCAATATTAAAACTATACTCCACGGCTAATTATAAAAATTATATCTCCTTATGTATTTTTTAAAAAATTGATTAAATACTTATTTTCTAGCAAGCATTCCAAACAGTGGCTTCTGTAAAACAGTGTGATGACAATGGCCTAAGGATGACATCCTCTAGGAAATAAAGTAAAATAGAGATAAAGATCCTGACTCTAAGTAGAAGAGTTATTTCCTATGAGATTATCTTATTCTATCATTCTGTTCCTTAAAGAGAAGACGGTATCAGAGAGTAAATGTGCTGATTACACCCATATTACTTGAATGGTATAATAAGATTGCTGAGATAATACGTTTACCCAGACTTTTTGGAGAACTACCAATAGGGTAGCATAAATGCCAACTGAAAAATAAAAGCTAGGGGCTGGCCCCATGGCATAGTGGTTAATTCCAGTGCACTCTGCTCCAGTGGCTCAGGTTCATGGGTTCGGTTCCTGGGTGCGGACCTACACCACTCATCAGCCACGCTGTAGCGGTAACCCATGTATAAAGTGGAAGAAGATCGGCACAGATGTTAGCTTAGGGCTAACCTTCCTCAAGAAAAGAAAAAAGTAAATTATAATCATAAGAACACATGCAAAGGGAGATTCCACAATGGAAAATACAGGTTATCACTCTCAACTCAGTGATCAATCCGATCATCACCAATAGTGAAATAGCTGGTGTGAGGCAATATGAAATATACAGCCTTACCAATGAAGTATTCAAAATGTCTAGATTGTATCTACTCAAACCTGTGACCCTAACTTCAAGTTTATAGAATAGAAAGGACTAGAGAAGTAAAACACATCAAGAAGAAATATATTATGATGTACATCTGAAAGCTATATAATGTTATAATCCAATGTTACTGCAATTAAAAAAAATAAAAAATTAAAAAAGAGAAACCATAAGACTAATCCAGAATGTGGCACATTGTACAGAACAACAACGGATCCAATATCTTGAATATGTCAATGTCATGAACAACAAACAAGAACCACAAGAAAACAAGGTGGGGGAGGCAAGAAGGACCAGTCTAGACTGGAAGAGACAGAAATCAAAATGCAGTGCATGGACGCTGGTTGGTCCTTCCAGAGGAGATATTTAGGACAATTAAGAAGTCATGAACATGGGCTGAATATCTGCTGACATAAAGAAATCCTTATTAATTGCTTGAGATATGATAATGGATTTGTGATACCATTACATAACGAAGTTTTTCGGAGTGAAATGTCATGATGTCTGTAATCTACACTAAAGCGTTTCAGGAAAAGAAACAATACAAGTTAAATCTAACTTATGAGGTATATGGTATTTGTTATTCTATCCTCTCTAATTTTCTGCATATGGTAAAGTTAAAAAACTATTATGATGCAAAGTTAAAAAAATCACATGAACCCCGAAAAACTTAGTGGAACTGTCTTTTTTTGTTAAGTCTAAAAGTATTTGTTATATATATTTGCATTTCTGAGATAAAAAAATCACAGAATCACAGAATTTGCTAACGAGAAGGATACTTAGAATATTTCCTAAGTAGAGAAATTGAGGATCACAGAATTGAATTGATTTGCCTAAAGTAACAAAGCAAGTTATTTGCAGAAACGATAGTAATTTGAATATATGTCCTTTTCTCCTGATGACCAATATTTCCTTGAATATGAGATTCACACCTAATTAATCTCTGTCATGTTTTCAGTGCCCAGCATATATCCATTGGATTTACAATACATCAATAGTTTGCTGATGAAACAATTTTATCTGCTTTCCAAATTATTTTACGTAGAAACTATCTGGTTTCCATCAGTGTAGAGAAATGAATAAGCTCAAATAACTTTCAAAGCAAACATTGTAGTTGGCCAAAATTATTTTGCAATTCCTAGCTGAAAATAGAGCAGTGAACAGCAGCTCCAAAAACTAGTAAAAAATTGACTACATGATTCATGGGGTTGTTTTTTTGTTAAATTCACATTACATGTTACCTTTTCTATCCACTCTTTAGCTTAAAAATACCAACATTTAAGTCTAACAATACTCAGTTGCCAACCCAAATAAAGACGCTACATTTAAAAAGTGTGATTTTTTAGGAGAAAGGTCAACATTCTCATCAATTAATCCTCATTTTTCATAATAAAAATTGTGGGCCAGCTGCTGAATCAGGGACTTGGACAAACATTGTTGCCTATTTTGTAAAATCAGCTGTAGCACATTTGTGCATAGAAAGAGCAGCTGATTTTGCAAGATGTTGAAATACACAAGCCACATATGGTTCAATTTCCCACTGTATTGTTATTTTCAACCAAGAAAACACGTTAGGCATTTGTACCCTCCCTCCTTGACTAATGTTTTCTTTATTCAGATTATTGCCTGAAACATATAGCATTTGACTTCTATAGTGAAAAAAAAGGACTATTTATCCTTAAGATATGTTATATCTTCCTAAGGCTTTAGTGATAAGGAAAAAAAATGTTCCAGGAATTGTATTTTTTACTTTACTAAACAAATATGAGGTGGCTATAGATAAGATATTTTCTATCTATTGATTCCTCTTGTATATGTCACATTGTGAAAAAGAAACACAGCAACATATCAAGTGGCTATTTACATACCATGTATAGTGTTCTTATGGGATGTTAGGAAATTAGTTTTTAAAAGTCTCTAGCAAGTTCCATATCCTAAAGGGAAAAAGAAAGAAATGTAACACTACACTCTTTTTTATCAAAAATGGAAAGATAATTTTATCATACTTATCACTGTAATTTCTCCCTTTTAACAATATCTCCTGTTCTCTAAAATGCAAGTGAGACTCCTTTTTTAAATATTTAGGTATTTTAAATTGGCTATTCAGACATCTATACTTAATATCCAGACATGTTTTCAATAAATATAATGTCATTAAGAGTAACTTATTTCTTTGGAAAAACACAGTGACAGATGCAAGTTTTTGAACATTTTGATATCATATAGTAGAAAACTTTTATATACATGTCACTATATAAAAATCAAATTAAAATATAATATTCCAAATTAAAGAATATTAAGCTCACTGGATGAAGACGGAGAATGAATAGATGAATTTAATGTGTAAATGTGAATACGATAAAAACATGCATCAAATTTTTCACAAAAAAATACTAGTATTAAGAATAAAAGTTCAAAAAGATGGCTATTATAGGACATAAAAGCACCCAAAACATTGTTGTACTTTCCATAAATGGTAACTGAGCACATAATTTTTTATTCACTATTTAAGTATTTTAAAGGATGGGGAAAATGTTCAAATTGATCAACGACTCTTTTAATTTTTTCTCTTATTAATAATTGATATAAATAATATTTAATAATATAGCAATAAGAACATATGAAAATCCTTAGGCTGAATCAGCGAGGACTATATTAAAAAGTGTCTCCACATCTGAAATACCTGCATCTTCTCAAAGCCGAATGCAGTGTGCCTCGAAGGAACTAAGGCACCTATTGAAGTATCAGATCTATTGACAGTCCTTAGATTTTAGATAGATAGAACATTCTGGATAAGGTGGAAATGTTATTCATATTTTTAAATACGGGCTTATATAAAGGCTTATTTTTATTCCTATACGTTGGATTTTCCAAAACTGTTTGCTTAAACAAATATTCTTTCAGGCAACATGTTTCCTAAGGAGTCTTGACAAAATTTGGCACCTTAGTACTAAAAAGGTAAAAAGAGTAAAGAAAGTAAGAAAGTATCTTTGTAAGATAACGACAAGCTCTCAGGAGACTCACTGATGCCAGCTCTCCAAATATTCTCCTGCTAGTGAGGCAACTGAGCATCAGGGAAGATGGTAAGAATGACACAAAGTTACCAAGTGATCCAGTTATGACTGGAGTGGAGTGACCCACCAAAGAATCACGAAACCTCCTAGAAGAAGTGTAGTTTGGGCTTCTCTGAGTCAAGCTTGGCCACTATTTGAGCTATTCTTTTGGTAGCAAATTACAAGGACATATATCATTAGATCTACCTGGTCACTATTATAAATAACTCTGCACATTTTGGTCGATACTTTATTTTATGGTGTTTTGATGGTTAGAAGTGTGGTTGAAGTCTCCCAAAGCATTATGCTCATTCAGTGGCCATAATGTACATTGAGGAACTCACGACAAGAAACAAAACAAAAACACTAAATGAAATAGGAACCTTAAGAAAATGAACACACACATGAATATATTACATAGTAACATTAATGAGTTTTAGTAATACAGACGCATTTCTGCTCTGCCATTTTCCTATATATTGCCCATCAGGCTATCTCTCTGAGACATTTTCAATTTTTACACATGCCTTTTGATGATGTCATGGAAATAAATTAAAGAAACTAAGATGGACACATTTTTTAAAAAATGAAGCCCTTTCATCTTTAATTACTTCCTACTAAAGCTTGCAGGAACACCTTCGACTATCCAGATATGCTATAGCCACTTTGCTTGTGACAAGAGCATATGTTCAGTGAAACAGGACACATCAACTCTTCAAAGGGGCTGGATTGTCTCAGCTCTTCTGTGAAGTCCTGCCTAGAATCCCAGCTCAACTTGATTTCTTCTTTTCTTGAATTTCCCTTGTCTATGCAGATATTTAGATACCTGGCGGTTTTTTTTTTTTATGTCACTACTGGAAGGACATTTAGACATCATTCAAGTCCAACTTCCTTATTTTACTGAAGTCGAGAAACTGTATATTACTTACAGAATTAGTTGTACAGCTGGGACCAGCAACCTCTGTGTCTGATTCCTATAATTTTAATTTTTGCGTGTGTATGTGTGTGTGAGGAAGATTGTCCCTGAGCTAACATCCATGTCCATCTTCCTCTACTTTATATGTGGGACGCCTGCCTCAGCACGGCTTGATAAGCGGTGTGGAGGTCTGAGCCCAGGATCTGAACAAGCAAACTCCGGGTCACTGAAGTGGAGTGTGAGAACCTAATTGTTATGTCACCGGACCAAGCCCTATAATTTTAAATTTTTTATATTACTTCACAGGCAATCTGAAGTTTACAGTGTTGCTATTAAATGTTTCCTACATCTGTAGTTTTTCTCTTCTGACCAGACTGCCAGTTACTAGAGGGGTGGAGCGATGTTTTATAAATATTTTGAGTCATGTACCGTACGTAACACAGTACAGTGCATATAATAGGCTTGATTGAAATAAGTTGAGTGAATTAAAACATCTCATTGCAAGGTAAATATACCGTATTATACTGATTCAGGGGAAATATTAATCTTTCATGAGTCATGGCTTGAAGCTTCCAAAATGTCTTTTTCCTCCATTATTCTAGAGTAGTGGCGGAAGTTCTCCAATTTTTATAACAGCTATTCAACATAACTCACTATTAGACATTCATAACTATAAAAATATAAGTATTGTAAGATATTGGGAGGCAGAATTCAGATAGTGCCTTGGAAATGAATATCAACATCGAAGGCTACAAAATATTAAGAAGAGAAGAAGACAAAACAATGTCGTCAACTCTCCAAAGAGTGATTCTAGGATTCCATTGTTTCCTGGAACAATAACATCTTTTACTCAACTAACCATGAAACTGATGCTTTTTCTTTCTGTTTCAGACTCCTACAGTTTGTTGCTTATTATGCATTTCCATTTCTTCCCTTTATGATATTTTTACATCTCAAAGTCAATTGAAAAACCCCATTGTCTTAGTTTGTGTTCCCGAGCCTGGAAATAAAACAAATGGAATTATCAAGTGTGAATACCACTCTGAGGCTTTGCTTCTCTTTGTGTTATTATATCTTGTTTAAAATTACGGCAGAAGTGTGGCTTAGGAAGGTCTTTCTCCTGTTAATCGATGTAGAAATGATTGTGGCATTACTTTATCATTATAAATGTTGAATTTTGACTCCTCCAGGTTCTACCACAAACATGTCACTCTCATAATAAGATGCATTTTTACCTCTAAAAAAATGTAAATGTGGTCATTAACTTACCATACAAAATAATCCAAAAAAGTAAAAAATTCTGAAAAAAAACCCACTCCACGACTGTCCTGCTGTTGCCAGAATGTTTAGAAGCTGCCAGGGCTTGCTTTCTTCTTTTGATTCCGTGTAATGAAAAAAGACAAGAGATTAAAAGGCTTGGAGGATTGGACTCTTTCCTCTTGTTTGGGAGACAGAACTGCATTTTTAGCCCCCAAAGCAGACAAGTTAAGAAGCTGACAATCTGGACCCTGGTTCATTAACAATAAAGTGACCAGTCTAAAGCCCAGAAGGAGTCTATCTTGCAACCTTGTGATGGATCTTGCTGGCGTTGGGGCAAAAATCTCAGGCTGCTCCAAGCGTACTGCTGAATTTGCATAAGTGGAACTTACCTATGTTAGCATTCACACAATCACTTTATAGCAGTGTTCTACACTGCCTTCAAACTTGAAGAGGAACTAGATGAATTATCTTGCTCGTTTTTGTTTAGGAGGCAAATCAAATTGCCTGGAGACTAGGCTAAAAAAGTCATTTTTGTTTTTTTAGGTTGCAAAGACATTTACACTGCAGCATCGTTTTCCAGTGACTCGCAAAGTGCCCTCACATAATTATTTGAAATACCATGGACAATAAATATATTTTTAAAGGTGGAGGTAGAGGGCTCAATATCTGTGTTCCTTTGTCCTTCAGCAAATCTTGAGGAGGCTTATACAAAGGAGGAGAAACGTTTCAGAGGGCTTTGTGCAGATTTAGGCATATGGTCAGAGTCCTTGTACGCGCGTGCGCTTTTCCTTGTCTTCTTTACAGATAAATGTGCAAGGCTGGCTGGAGACAGGTGCGAGCAGTGTGCTAGCATCTGGCCTTCTGCTCTGGCTCCAATCAGATAGGTAGCTTTCCTTTAGCAAAGCAAATTAGTAAAGGATCACAGGTCTGATGCTCAAAGAAACCAGACAAGCCTAGAGGATACTAGGCAAAAAGAAAAAAGCACACTGAAATGTTGGGCAGTGGAATAAGTGCAAGGAGTTCCCTCATTCCTCTCTAGCTCTTGAGCTGCTCTCTGTTTGCCTTCCAAGTAAAGGCCCATACCTTTCTATTCTCTGTGATGTATTTCGTTTTCCTGATTCCTCAGGCAGCTTCCGTTTAGGTCTAAAAAGGCAATAGCATATGTGTCCTGAGGGTACTCTCAGTTTCTGTTCATATGTTAGTGCTAATGACCTTATAATTCTTCTGACTTTTCAATGAGGGTAAAGTACTCAAAGCACGTCAACAAACCGTCAAGTGCAATTTGATATATTATGGTAGTCTGTGTGCCCTGCATCTTTGAGTTTTGTATAACAAGAATCATGGCTACTGTACAAAAAGACAGATTAAGGGAGACAATCATGGTACAGAGAAAAAGCTGTTCTAAATAGTTTTGCTTTTCTAATGAAGATTTATAGAAAAAATGAGGGATGTAGGGGAGAGGTTTTAGGATTAGGTTTCCAGAAGGGTCATAAGGCTAAGCATCTTATATGTAGGAAATCCATTGGGGTCTGCTCAAACCTTTGGGACAGGAAGCCAGACTGAACACAGTGACAGGTAAGCCATGGTCGTGTCAATGAAAAATGAACAAGGAGAATCAAAAGACATTTATTCTTCTCTGCTGTTATTTTTTTAGAATGAAGGGTTTGAAGGAACTAAGGAAAAAGTAAAAGATGAAAGAAATGCAGGATCAGTATATAGTTGTAAACGTAATTTTCTGTGACAAAGAGAAACAACATGGTTTTCATCATTGATGACAAGGGGTGGCTGAACACCCCTTTCATGAAAGACAGTTTAGATAACCCATTCAGAGAGAGATCAAGGCAAGAGTGAAATGGAATAGCACCCATAACCAGTGCTCAGCCGAGGGTCCGGCCTCGCCTGTGACTGTCTGTCCACCTTGATGGAAGCACATTGAGCATCAACTGTCAAATGGCAGTTCACGATTTGCAAAGACTTTTCAGCTCTAATATAACCCAAGTTTATGAGTTCAGAAGTCAGTGGAATGATTTTGATTGCCTCTGCCTACTAGAGGAAATTCACTGAGAAAAAGGAATGGAGGTATAATTTCACACTTATTTAAAAAACCTTTTTTTATGAGGTTCACATCATACAAATCATTTCCAAAGAGCTCTAAATTTTAAAAAAGTAAATAAAATAATTTTTAAATTAACCACCCCATTAGGGTTGATTGTTGAACACATTTTTTTGTTTATTTTAAAATTTTTCTTTTTTTTTTTGCAGGGAAGAATTCACCCTGAGCTAACATCTGTTGCCAATCTTTCTTCTTCTTTTTTTTTTCTTTTGCCCAAAACCCCAAGCATGGTTATATATCCTACTTGTAAGTCCTTCTAGTTCTATGTGAGCCACTGTCACAGCATGGCAACTGACAGATGGTTGGTGTGGTTCCATGCCCAGGAACTAAACCGCGGCTACTGAAGTGGTGAGTGCCAAACTTTAACCACTAGACCATCAGGGCTGGCTCCACACCTTGTTTTAAATAGAAAAAAAATTGCACGAGTTGGATATATCCAGGTTTGAATTCTGACACCACTATAACCTTGGGCAAGTCATTTAAGTTCTCTGCCCTCAGTTTACTCATCTATAAAGCAAAAAAAAAAAAAAACAGAATTATTTTTGTAGGAATTTTCTGAAGATTAAGTAAAAGGGCATCTGTAAAGTGGTTAGCAGAGTGACAAGAGCACTGATTCTTAATCAGTAATAATTATTTTAACATTATATGTGAAATTTTAAAAACAGTTAATTAGAATTGGAAATTGATACCACATTTAGGTGACCTGGAGCGTATTTTTTATCTACTACATTTCATCACATCTAAGCTATCGTTATTATAAGATTCACCATTATTTTATATATCACTGGTAAAGAGAAAAATTACTGTTAACTAAACTACAACACGTACTAAGATGCCATCGTTTGTAAGATGAATCCATATTTCAAAAATGCTACAATTTGAGAAACATGCATCTTAGAATAATGACATACAGTAATTCTAGAGGTCTCATTTTAAACTCTGTGTGGGATACATTTTTACATATAGTTACTATTGAGTTCTTAGGGTCCTATGGGAAGATGTGTTCCATTTTATGGTATAATGTCTCAAATATTAAAAAAGATGAATGATCATATTGTAACTTTCATAGAAATCGTGCAGTCCTGCTATGATGTTTATCAAGTCACAGGTTTGCTCTTTTCACTCTCTCAAGAACATTGATCTTAGGTCTTTAAAGGCAAGGACTTTATAAAAAATCACTATGTAGGGGCCAGCCTGGTGGTATAGTGGTTGAGTTTGCACGTACCACTTTGACTGCCTGGGGTTCATGGGTTCGGATCCTGGGTGTGGACCTACACACAGCTTATCAAGCCATGCTGTGGTGGCATCCCACATACAAAATAGAGGAAGAGTGGCACAGATGTTAGCTCAGGGCTAATCTTCCTCACCAAAAAAAAAAAAAAATTATCCTCATCTCCTTACCCATGTTTCCCAATGCTAGAAATAAAAACTGGAAATTAAGACCTAATAATAAGACAGCAACAACAGAGGATAATTTAGAGATAAGATATTTGTATGTGAAGTCACAAGTCTTGTGTTTGATTTTTGCCACCTCTTGCTCTGTGACCTGGATCATCTCACTCAACTTGCGGTGAGACTCGAGCGACATACAGGTAAAATTGTTAGGTAAGCTGTAAGGTAAAAATAAAGCTATACGTTTGGAATATAATTAGTAAACTGCTCAGTTTTCTACTCTTAGGCAAGTGCCAAATGATCATTTGAATCTTGTTACAAAATATAAAGTCATCTCTAATTTGAGTACAAACTTGACTTCTCTAGCCATGCTGAAACTCCCAGTACACACAGATTATTGTCACTGAACTTTTATATGTTATGTACTTTAATGACTTCAAAGGATAAAGTCTAAGATGATCTTCTCAATATAACATGATGCACGATATTTTTGAAACTCTGGAAAAGGAAAAAAAGCTTGCCCGAGGAAGTGAAGCAGAGTCGGTTTTCATACAGGCATGCTATTTCATGACCATCAGGTGGAAAGTTTTCAGGTTTAATGCTTTATAATTCTCCCAACTGAAGCTTTAGAACTTCAAAGCACTGTAGAACATTTCAAATTTCTCTTCTGCCCATGAGAAAACCCTTTGCATTGAAAGTTGCTTTCAACTGGAATCCTACATTTGGTATTACACAACAGCGACATATTTTTATGGAGATTAAAATTACACACCAAGAATGTAAAGTTGCTCAAGCAAAACCATTTCGACTATTAAAAATGCTCCCACTACACACTATGAAGAGCTATGACCTTCTCTTGTCCATAAATAATGCTTACTATAATAAATTTAAAAACCATTTGTAAATTCCGTATTTGCCTAAGAAATATTCATCTTCAAACCACCTGCAATTTACAAAGAGGATTCACTTAAGCGTAATTATGTTTCCTTTAACTAGTAAACAATAAATCTACCACCGATTACAAAGACAGGCGATCAGTGGGTATTATGAAGAAAATGACGTGAAAATCAATATGTAATTCCTGGGAAAGGGCATCCTATACTTTTAATTTGAAATCTACCAGTGGTAAGTCATGAATATAAAACTGGCCTCTGTAAAAATAATTTGTTTGCTGTAAAACTAGGAATCATCCTTGGTTATCTAATACTTCAAGAAACAGTATATTAGCCCCTCTCAGAATCTGTGTGAAGCTGGCCCCCTTTGGCAACTAAAAGAGCTCTTTGAACCATAGAACAGATGTAATGAAAATTGGTTCCATTAAATGCAGCTGGCAAATTACAAACTGAGAAATTAATGCACCATACCACGACTCAAGGGGCTCAAATGAATCAAGGTGTGGTTGCCAGATGCTCGTGTTTCCTCATCGCCTCCCCCAATAAAAACATTTCTGTTTATAGATTTGTTTAATATAGCACAAATTATTGATATAGGCAATAGAAATTATGAGATCATAATGAAGATTAATCAACTAAAACAATAACTCTACGGTATTCATGTAATAACATTTTAAAAGGAGTAAAACCTGAATGGCATCATGCTTACATACTCCTCTGGGCTGGGGAAATTTGGTGGACCTCCAGGAGCACTCGTGGTCCTATGATGTACTGTCTCTCATTTCCGCTGGGAAGGGAGCATTGGTTCGATACTATCCATAAACAGCATGCTTCTTTGCTGATTTCAATTCAATTTATTCCAACTTGGTGGGCTGCTGATGGCTCTACTAGTAGAACCTGACAAAAGTCCATTTAGCATCTGTTTTTGAGGTGCTCTTCAATGGTTCTGAGTAGTCCTCTTGAGTCATTAGCTAAACATTGTTTCAAAGAACTACACTTGCAAGGACCCCCGTGTGAAGACTAAAGGGGAGGGAACAGAGAGCTCATTCCCAGGTAATTCAGGCAACCGTAGGATATGGCTCCCCTCCTCCCTTCTTAAAATAAATAACCGATTGCCAGAGGCTTGGTTTTGTTAGATTTCTATTGAGTGGTAGGTATATAAGGAAAACATTTTGAAACAAAGATGGTTCACCTTTAGTGTATTTGAAAATACCTAGGTTGTTATTACCCCTTTAATTTACGCAATTAGCTAGTTAATCGTTTTCAAAGAAAACTGAATTTAGTCATGTGAAACACATGTATTTTAATACCTAATTCAATCCAGTGGTGTAGGATAGAGGAAGTGACTCGAAAGGGTTCAAAAGAGGATTGAATGCTTGGCAAAGTTTTATTTTTTAAACAGAGGGGTGGGTACATGTGTATCATTGCACTTTATTTATTTTGTATGTCTAAAGTGCTGCATAATTATATTAATATTAAAAAATATTTAATGAGATTGTAGTTAAAAGTTTGATGGAGGCAGAGTTTGGGAGGAGTTCATTATCAATTTTCGAATTTGTTCTCTCACTGTAGTAACATTGCTTTTTCTGGAATTGAAACAAAGAACAAAGATTTTCTGGATTACATGGGTAAATGTTTGCCTATCTATTTTTATTTGCTACAATAAGCGGCAACACATATGCTTGGCATGGGTATTTTATTTACATATATTAAGGAGTCCGTTTTCTCTATATCTTCCTAAGAAAAAGCCATTTCATAAATATTTAATTGACAGGGCGGACTGGACTAAAACATGACAAGTAGTCTGATTTCAGAATTGCAACAATAAATAATGACCTAATTGCCATAACAATGTGCTCATGTTTTCTTAAAGTTAAAATATATACAAATGATCTTTTATTGCATAAACAACTCCCTCTCCTACTCTTTTAAAGTAGTTATTAGGCAAACAATAAATGACTGCCTTCAATTTGCATATACAAAGAAAAATATTACAGTAAAATTAATAGGCGTATACATTTTAGGCATGCGCTATGCGCATTGCACATTCTATAGTAACCAATTCCAGGGGTTTCGGGTGGGCTATTTACTTTTCTGTCCAATAAAGCACTTTTCTAATTAGAGCACTTCATCATACAGAATTACGCTATTTCCAGATAAAGAACTTTTGGTAAAGCGCACAGATATTGCAATATGCATGTTGTATACTTTATAGCTATTATAAGCATGCAGCGGTGACGATTTTCCATTGTTTTATAGTAGCATTATTGAGACATATATACTAACTACATACAGTTACCCACTTACTCCATAGGCTTTACAACACATATATGCTACCATTAGTAATTTATCCTTGGAATCAAATCGAACTTGTTTTCGAGGTACAGATGTGTTATTTCCTTAATTTCACGAAAGGTCAAGCAAGTTTCTACATGAATAAAAATGAGTTGCTGTCTGTTGAAAGCTGTGAAGGAGTCAGTAGAAATCCATGCACACCTAAGCACTCTTTCTTCCTTATAGGTTTCCATTTGAGAATTTTTTTCAGAAGAGATTTTGATGTCTGTGGTAATTAATTGAAATAAATGAAAAATCTGCCTTATATCCAGGCTAAATTTGCTTCAACAGCTACTGATCCTCAAGCTCTGAGTGTCAGCCAATTAGTGGAGATGTTTTACATGCCTGTTGCCCTGACCAGTCTTCCTGTCTGACAGCTCCATTTTCAGCCGCAACCAGGAAGGTAAGACTTTCTATAATTTTATTTCTTCATTTCACCCAGAAGTAAAATCAGCACATAAAAGATGTTAAGTTCTTTTTTCCAGAAGATTACTCACCCCAAACAACACAACATAGGACCAAAAAAGAAAAAAGAAAAGAATATGAGGTTGTTGAGGTTTATCTTATCTTTGAATAAATGTCACCAAACAGATTACTCTTCTTACTGGATGTAGTTGAGAGGATTTTGTTTCTCCCCCTTAATATGATGGATTAAGGAACGGAGATGGGGAAATGTAAAATTTAAGATCTGCACATTCTCAGGCACTTATCAGTTTCATTTAACCCACTCCGAAATTTCTCCCAAAGTCAAGGTAGAAACGGACCTTGGGATTCTATACAGTTGTAAGTAAAACACAATTTTTTTTTACAGATAACATTATTTTACCTTTTTCAGATTTTTATTTGTTAAAATCTGATGAAAAACATTGAAGAATTACTTCCCTTCTACAACCCAATTCATTGTATTTTTATCTTAAACTAACGCCAATATGTTGGCAAAGGGGACAGGGAGGACATCACAGAAAATGAGCGTGCAACATTTTATATCTTTGGCAATAGGCACAGTTAGAAAATTGCTGGCTTGCTCCCCTTCTGTTGCACAGGAATAAATCAATGCTGAGAATGAAAATAATAGTCAACAAAATGCAAAGTTTTTCAAGATGCAATATTCTTATATCTAATGTCCTTACACAGAGACCAGCCCATTTGTGAATGGCTCAGCCTGTGTGCAAAACGAGAGGTGAGCTTTAGCCACATGGAGAAAGCAAACACGACTCAGAGCACAAGGAAGTTAATTGGAAATAAAATACATAACATTTATTGGACTTTAAAACAGTGAATTCCAAAATAATTAAGTTAATAAAAGAGTCTCACTCTTTTCTGAACTAAATTAAATGGCTCTAAAAATTAATTTCATTGGTTTTTTAATTCACTGTTAACTCAATAAAATGAGCTTTTAAAATTAACTTCTTTGTTTTTGAACTCACGGCAGTAAGAGTCCATAAACGAACTTTGAAAAAAAAAATCATGAAAAACTTTTTCCAGATTCAGGCAGTATTCATCTGAGAGGTAGATAACAAAGGCAGATACAAAACCTAGCAGATTTTACTCAGAATATTCAGCCTAGGATTTCAAAGGATCTGTTTACCTTCGTTATATCTGCTATGTGGAAATGAGAAATGTTTCTCTCTTCTCAGAAAGAGAAGTAAAGTATGACAAAAGTGAAATAATTGATTTCAAATAATTACCTGAGAGATAAAACATAGAGAAAATGAAATTGAACTTTCTCACTCTGGTAAATGGCATTCCAAAGACACAAGGTGACAAACAATCTCCTATTATATTCTAAAATTCTGCTCATTCAATGGTCTAAGTTATAAAGATTTTCCTACATCTCCAAAATTGCAAGTAAATATGTTATAATCTGCGATTTCTCTGACGTGTATATTAAAAGAAAAGCAGAAGGCATTTTGCATGCATTTCTTTGGCTATTTGAGTAACAAAATTATGGAGAACGATTTAGCTTTTAACTGCTTAAATTTTAATTTTGGAGCTCTCTGAATGTATATTTGTAGCTTATCATTATGATAAAATACTTCTCATATCTGTATTTTACTTTCCCTTCTTATGGCTACCAATTTGCCCTAGACTGTTACTAGCCCATGCTTAGATAATTATTACAGCATCCTGATTTATCTGCCCACCTCATCTCCCTTTCTCTTTGGAACTTGAACAGAAGCTGGTCTTTCTATCTGGAACACTCCCCACCCACCATTCTGCCCATATCACCTACACTTCCTGGCTAATCCCAGCTTTCCAGTTTTAACACAAAAGCCACTATCTTCTAGAAGTCTTCCCTGTCCCCCCCTCCCAGTTAGGGTAGTTGCCACCCAAAAATGTAGTGTTTATTACATCTGACCCTTACCACTGCGATGCCCTGGACCTTCATGGTGATGGAAAACGGGTGTCTACTTGTTCATATCTGAATTTTCAGTGCTTAGCAGTGTGCTGGCATATAATTTGCACTCAATCAGTATTTGTTGAGTGAATAAATCCTTCCCCACTGTCAGACTACTATTTCTTAAATATTTCTCTCATCTTGTTACCTTTTTGTTTAAGAAATTTCTCTGTTTGGTTTTGTCATCAAATCTAGACTCCTTTGTTTCACTTCATTTGTAATGTGGTTGATTTCCTCAGAGTTCTCACACACTTCCAGAACCTCTCTTGTGTCCATTCCCCTGCGCAGGATTCTTGCCTCCCTTCTCAGCTCAAAATTCCCCTGTTTCTGACATCTCCCCAAATTTTATGTCAATTAATATTGATATTTTCATTGTTCTATATACATTTGCCATGCAGTTTAGCTCTTGATTGTCATATTAATTTTGTTCCCTAAATAGATCGTAATTCTTTAGAGGCAGCAACTACTTGGTAGCCCTTAAGGATTACAGGATCATAATCCAGGAAACAAGGATATAGGATCATAACACGTTGAACTGAATATATCACCTGATTCATATTCCTACATTTTTAAACAAACAAATTCCTGAGGCTTCAGAAAGTGATTAAATCAGATGTGAAATCAGATTCCTAGGAAGTGGTAGTGTGAAGATGCCATTTACATGTAAAACATGTCTGTTTCACAGTATAGTCCATCATGCCGTTGACTGACCAGTGTAGACCTGCACTGATTATCCATTTAATTTAAAGTCATCTTTGACTTAAAACCCTATGTATTGCTCTTCCACAGACCCCTCTCCCACTGTGTAGTCTTTGGTGAGCTACTATTTCGGATACTTAACATTATAGGGAATAGAATTCAGAACGTTTTTGCAAATCTTAAACATTTTTTTTCACCTGTTTCCTACTATTTTTGTAGGAAATAGGCCTTTAAAGATGGCCCAGTCTAACAAATGACTCTTTTAGAGCTACATTCGAGGCTATTAATAGAGAAAGCATTTGGAATGGTTAGACACGGAGGGCACCCAGCTGGGGCTGAGGGCTCTGAGGAAGACTTCAGTGGGAAGCCGTGGAGAGCTGTGGAGTTGTCTGAACTGAGGGGGCCCAGGAGTATCAGTTTCTGGAGAGCTGTCTCTGATACTCAGCTGGACCCCCTCACTGATGAAAAGTGCTACTGCCAAGCTTGTGGCCGCTACGCAGGGGGCTCATAATCTCTGGTATCATCACTATATTAAGAATGATTCTAGAAGTTGGAGTCACTGTTCAAGCAGTTCAAGAGGATAAAAGAGATTGGCCTTAGATGTGTCACCGCAAATGTCCTTTTGTATAGACTTTAGATAAGACTAAAAGAAGAGTGAAATAAGTCTTTTAACCTTCATCCCAAACTGACCAGGTGGATTCTGCCAGGACTCCAAATCCTGGCTATGTCTTTTTTTTTAAATCATCATTACACCATCTCTTTGGATCTGTTTTTTTCTCCCCCAAATAATCTGACATAATGTATCTGACTATACGTATGCACTGAACGAATTAGCCTCTGTTCTCACTTTCAGTAAAGTATAAGTATTATTTGAAATGTTCCCCAAATTAATTTCAGTATATTTCATAGTTCACCGAGAAAGTTACACAAAATCAATGCACAGACGTTTGAACTATTTTGTTCTCTTTCATTTATTGCTTAAGCTTTTTGTGATTTCATGCTAGTATATATCTGTCATACGGGTAAATTTGTCTTCACTTTATATTTTTAAAAATTCTGGTCTCAAGGTTCTACATCTTCTAAATTATTAACTTGTTACATTTGAAATGTCTCTATGTATTCCCTGCTTGAACATTTCTTCCTCATTCACATCCCACTTTCTCTAGGAATCTTTCTTAATGACCTAGAGATGAGGACAAAGTTTCTCTTGATCTAAAGCCTACACAAAGATAATTCTCAAAAAACCCATAAGACATTTAAAAATGTCTAAAAAGTGGTAAAAAGACTACTCTCTGCCTTGCTGTTTGGGGTAGGATATCTCAGAAAAGTTAATAGTTGTACAATTTGTGCTTATTTCATGAGAATGTACAACACGTTATTTGTTATTAACATTTTCTCATACACAAACTTCAAAACTGTAAAATTTCCATTTTAATATCAAACTAAAATGATATTTGCCACTGCATAATGTAAAGCACAGTGATAGCTTCTTTAATAATGTGCACCTGCCAGATATTAGAGCAGGTAATTAATATTGCCTTCAAGGTCAGCCACATCAGTGGTCATTGGAGAGGTAATTAAAAAGTCAATCTAACATTTCTGAATTCCACAGAAATGTACAATCAGAAATATAGAACTTATCTGTGGGAAAAGGAAATGCATTTCTTGCGGGGTGTTTTCCATGAATCATTTTAAAATCTTAATGCTTTAAAATTAATTACATTAATTATTGCAATAGGCTCTTCATTTCTTTAGTGTGGGGTTGCACTGTCCTGTCAACATGAAAATAATCTTTAGAGGAATAATTCAGGTTTCTTAGCTCCCAGATTCTAACATTAAAACATTACATTTACTATATTAAATTACCTGTTTTGGGCAAAATAAAATGTGCATATAAAAAAATAGAGCAAATTTAGTGCCACTCTAATTAATTTTTATATTTTCTTGCTTGGGGTTTTCCAAATCAATGCAGTAATTTCTATGTAAATGTTTATATCCTCTCATGGTTATACTTTGACATGTTAAGTTTTCAGAGAGTGAATATATTCATTGAATTCCTTTTAGGATATTTCTCACATGTGGAATATTTTTTAAAAATAATTTTTTTAATCTAAAAATCTCTTTATTATTTCAGATTTTTACGGATGGTAGTGGTTCAGACATACTTCTAATTATTTGATTTTTGCTTCTTTTTTATTTTAGGAGCAAAATAAGAGACCAAGAAGGAATATGATTATAATAACAGGAAATAAGTATCACAATCAACATCAGTTATGGGAAAGCAGATTTAAATCCAGATACAAAAAATATTTTTTAACAGTTGGTAAAATCCAGTAATGGATGGGTACCTCTCAAGTAGTGCAAACTATACTATTGTGTTCCACATTTGCTTTGTAGGAGTGAAATGAACAACCATATGTGTCATTGGGAATTCGACTCACATTCTCAGAGCAACTCAAGATGTAGAGAGATGGACCACACATTGTGAGTTGTGGCAGAATTTTTGAAGATAGAATGCCACTTGAAATTTTTCTATTACTGTTCTACATATCCAATGTATGATCTATTGGCTCATGATTTCACAGGTAATTATATAGAAATAATCGACTTCAAAGACAACTTCTCTTAACATGGAAGTGTTCATTGTAATGCTCCTACATAGCACTAAACATGAGAACTAAGTCACTTCCTGTACATTCACAATCAAGCGCCATACTTATAAAGAAGTGAAGCATTCACAGGCTTGTGCTATCAATTAACCATGCTGATGAAAACCCTAGGCTTGGGTGATGATTCTTTGTGTTTAGGTATCAGAAATAAAAGCAGACCAGGGCAAAATATTACTCTCATTTAAATACTTAATGACTCACATTTTGAGAAGTTTATTTTAGCTATCAGTGATTAAAAAAATTTTGACTCCAATTACACAAATGCATACTTATTCTATAACACAATATATTCCACCAAGTAAAATATAGATTTACTATTACAAGACGAACTAACTCAATATTCATTTGGATAAGAAATATATGTACTATGCAATACTTACTACTGAAAATTATTATTTGTATTTATCCTAGGATTTTAGTCTATATGAGGTAACTGGATGTACATACTTTAAAGCTTGCCCAACTAATTAAAAATCTCATGAAATGTGTGGGACAGAAGCAAACACAAAAGACTATAAACTATAGGCAGGGATTTAGTCTGTTTTCCTCAATCTTATATCCTCTGACCCTCAAACAGCTCCTTGGGTTTGAATAAAATGGACAGCAGGGGACATTAGCACTAGCGACAATATGACAGAGTGATTTTGAAGTTCATTGAAAACAATATTTAATTGCTATAAATTAAATAGATAATCCATGAGCTAATTTAAATACTAAAATATTAAAATAGATAACCCATGAGCTAATTTATAATAAAATATTTAAGTAGATGATGCGTGAGAAAATTTAGTTGGAGGATTGCACTCAAGATATATTTTCCAGGGGCTGGCGCGGTGGCACAGCAGTGAAGTGCACACGTTCTGCTTTGGCGGCCTGGGGTTTGCCGGTTTAGATCCCGGGTGCGGAAATGGCACGGCTTGGCACACCATGCTGTGGTAGGCGTCCCACATATAAAGTAGAGGAAGATGAGCACGGATGTTAGCTCAGGGCCAATCTTCCTCAGTGAAAAGAGGAAGATTGGCAGCAGTTAGCTCAGGACTAATCTTCCTCAAAAAAAAAAAAAAAGATATATTTTCGAGCACCTGTTATTTGCTAGACATTAGACATACAGCCGTGGACAAGAAGGTAAAATTTCTGCCCCAGCGGGACTTTCATGGGAGGGGAGAGAGGTGAAACTTTCATAAATATTTAAGATGTTGGTGCAAATGTTAAGAGAAAAATAAAACAGAGCAAAAGGGATAAGGAGTCATCCCAAAAGATTCTGTTTTTATTTTCACCGTCTAAAATGTGATGGCCAGGGAAAACCTCACTAACGTGCAGATATTTGAACTGAGATATGAAGAAAGTGAGGAAGAAGCCATGAGAACATACGAGGTAAGAGCATTCTGGGATCAGGGCATAATAATGCAAGGGCCCTGAGGTAGGAATGTTCCAGATCATTCAAGAAGTAGAGAAGAGGTCATTGCAGTCAGAGCAGAGCGAGTTAAAGAAGGGAAGCTGAAAATGCCGTAGAAGCCGCATCACCAAGCACCCCAGTGGCCATGGTAAGGGCTTGGATTTACATGGAATGAGCTGGGAGGGGTTATTAGTGGGTAGTGGGCAGAAGAGTGACATGACACGGATTTTATTTTAACAGGTCTTCTGGCTGCTGCTGAGAGCAGATTATAGAGGGCAAGAGTGGACTTAAGGATATAGCTAGGAGGACTTTGTGATAATCGAGGTGTGAGACGATTGTGACCTATGCTATGGTGGTGAGAAGTGGTTGGATTCTGGTTTTATGCTAAATGCAGAGTTGATAGGGTTTGTGGATCAAAAGGTTGGGGGTGCCTGAGGATAACTCCAAAGATTTTGGCTTATACAACCACAAAAAGAAAGCTGGTTTTCATTTACTGAATACTTCTGAAGAAGCAAGTTTGTGAGGTGGAAAATCAGTACATATATTTAATTAATGTCCTGCGAATATAGTCTAAAATGGGTTTCCATTATTGCAGCTTAAAAAGTAAAGATTGATGCTAATAGGTGGGAATGCTTTTGAATTTCCTTTCTGTGCAACTAAGTTCAGCAGATGACTTTTCTGTAGGTCATTCAGGAGCAATTCACGGAGTCAAGGTCTGGACTTATGGAGGCACCTACTACAGTCTGGCACTTCATTAAAATTAAATCATAAGTAATAGTGATAAAAATTTAACTTCAGCAGTAAGTATCTATGAAGTTAAATTTTCATTAGTTTTATTAATAATGTTCTCAAATCTCTAGTGGAGGAAAGTAAGTAAAATATGCTCTCTCTTGGATATAAAATGATCCCCAATTTGAAGTAAAGTACCTACTTCCGTGTACTGGATGGTCAATTACCGCTGTAGGTGCTCAAATGAACTTTAATGCGAGGACCCTAATCCATACATTCTCGACAGGATGACATTTCCCCCCGGGGAGCAAAAATTGGTTCGAGAAAGAAGGTGGTTGCAAAAAACTCTTATATTACAATGGTTTTTGTTCCTCCAAAGGGCACAGTATGCAAAAAGATGTACAGTATATCTATGATATTAAAATCTAATGGGTGGGTGGTGCTTGGGAAAAGAAAAAATCTGAAAGGTTCCTTTGGGGAGGCAATATTGACAAGAGTTTGAGAAACACTGCTGATACCAGGTTTAGGTAAAAGGTTTATATAGACAAGTACTTTTCATAAGCTATAAATTCAAAGTTAGTTTTTTCATCAAAACCAAACTGAACAATACTTGGAAAGAAAAAAGCCGACCTAATGACAGGAAACAACTTGAGCCTACTGCCACTGTCATCCTTGTTGCCCAAAGGGCCAAGCTTGTTTACTTGCTTAGTCTAATAGACAGAGTCACTAACTATCCTCATGTGCACAAAGGGAGAGGGAAATCAGTCACTCAGAACCTTGCAGTCTACAGGGACCACAGGTCAGGTCTAACAGGGACAACCATAGATGTTTATCATACTGGTCAGTTTACTCTATAGTAAAATTACTCTGGATTCTTGTTGTCCACATACTTGGAGCCAAACAAAGGGCTAGAGATAAATGAAAAGGCATAGAATCCTTTCGTTATCCTGAGAAGTTAACGCTCAATGAATAACCACCAGGTAAAGAAGACAGAAGTGAAATGTTGGCTAGAGATAAATGAAAAGGCATAGAATCCTTTCGTTATTCTGAGAAGTTAACGCTCAATGAATAACCACCAGGTAAAGAAGACAGAAGTGAAATGTTGCCTTTATTCTCTCTATTAGCAAGACGGACCTGACTTCTGATAATATTATGAAATCAGAAATTTATATTTGGCATCTTCCCGTGTTCACTTTTCCTTGGTTGTATTTCCCAGATTCCCCTCCTCTACCTTCTTACTTAACATGATCTATTATTTCTGACACTCCTTTTCAGTCTCTCTTGATAGCTCCTCTTCTGCCTATTTATCAAATGAAAGCAAAGAAAGCCCTTTGGGGTATTCTCTCTCTGACTTCTTTCTCATCCCACTGTGGTTATTTATATTCTCCCCTTCGCCAGACTAAAACATTACCATAACTTCACCTTAAATGCTGAGGCATTTCAAAAATCAGTATTTTCAAGTCCTGACCTCTTTCTTGAGCTCCAAACTAAAAATTTGATCCACTTTCAGGCAGAAACACTAACATCTCAAGCTCAAAAGGTCCACAATAAAATAAACTACTTCCCTTCTTTCTTTTCCCTCCAGATTTCTCCCTTTCTGTATTCTTTACTTCAGTTAATGGCCCAACCTGACTTCTAATCCACAGTCCAGAAATCTAAGAAGCGCTTCATATTTTATTTTTCACTGTAGTTGGGTAAATACAAGTTCCCCCAAAAGATACGTTTATGTCCTAATTCCCAGATGCCGTGAATGTGACTCTATTTGGAAAAAGGGTCTTTGCTGATGGGATTAATTTAAGGATTTCAAGATGAGATCATCCTGGATTCTTCAGAGTATGTCGTAAATCCACTGACAAGTGTCCTTATAAGAGACACACAGAGAAGAGGAGAAGACACAGGGGGGAGGAGACAGCCCTGTGAAAATGGAGGCAGAAATGGAAGTTATGCAGCCACCAGCCAAGGAGCTCCGGGAGCCACCAGAAGCTAGAAGAGGCAAGAGGAGATTCTCGCCTGGAGCTGTGGGAGGGAGTGTGGTCTTGCCAACTCCTTGATTTCAGCCTCTGGCCTCCAGAACTGTGAATGGATAAATTTCTCTTTGTTTTAAGCCCCCAAGTTTGTCGTAATTTGTTATGGCAGCCTAGGAAATTAATACTCCCTCCCACTCCGTATGGCCAATCAGCAAATAAATATGGTTCACAATGAGATCAATTTCTTCATCGCCTAGGTTAAGAGTTATCTCAGACGGACTCTTGTCTACAACTGCTCACCTCATATTGGAACAGAGGTATAACACTTTAGAAGAGAAAAATAAATAAAAATATCTCACAAGCTAAGTTACCCAAAAGACCTCTACTTCCTTCATGGAAACACCAACAATCTAGTGAACATTACTTTTCCTGATTGAATAAAAGTATGCATGTACTTTTATTTCATGTCTTATGGGGGAAAACTTTGGAGATTTCTCGGATAGTATGATACGAAGTGGTGCTGTAGAAATAAGGCTCCCAGTGCAAAGCCTTGATCATGGCTTTAAGGACATTCCTGTCGAAATAGCTTAGTGGCTAGGACTTGACTTCTGAAGTTGAACTGACCAGAATTGTATTCAAGGGTGATATTTGCCAAGTGACCTTGAACTAGTGACTTACCTCTCTAGAGCTCAGTTTTATGACTTGTAAAATGAGAATATTAGTAGTATTTCTTTCATTTAATTGTCGAGATTGACAGAAGTAACGTTTGCGGAGTGTGTAACGTAGCACCTAGTACATATAAGGCTTTCAATAAATACGAGCTCTTAGAACCATTGCCACTAACAATAGCATCCACAGTTCCATGGGATGTCAAGGTCAAGGAGAAGCAGTGATTACTAGGGAGAATAAGGAAAGTCCATGGAGATGACAAGAAGTCTCTGCTTGTTCTTGCCTGGAGTGTCACATCCTAAGGCTCTGGGCAAAGATCCCAAAAGAAAAGACCATCAGAAGTTGAAAATATCAACTATTTTTCATAATTTGTTTTTAGAGAGTGTTGACACTTTTAGATTAGATAAATCTTTCAAATAACCTCCAGGTTTGAATATTTACTAATAAAGTCCCTGGCATTTCACCTCCCTCTTGTGCTTCTCAGTTAAAAGGAGGAAAAAGGAGAAAAATACAAACCTCTTCCTTGCGCTCTAAGATTATCTGCAAATCTGAAGTTTAAGAAATTGTTACATGTAGGATTCAGTGCTTGAAATACCAGCCGATACTTCGTTTTCAGTAATAACGTCTAAACGGGCACTTAAACATTTTCAATATTTGTGTATTTTTTAAATGTCTGAAGGCAAGAAGGAGATAATAGGCAATCTTTTATATCTGTAAAAGCCTTGCCTTAGGTTGAACCCCACTAGCCAAGAACAGATTCTGTTTCAATAGCATCAAAGAGAAAAACAGATCAGAACGAAGTGGGCCTCAGTACAATTCCTTTGTAAACAGCTTGTAGGAAAAAATGTGCTGCTAGAAACGTATCATTGATTACAATTACTAAAAGTTAAAAGGTTTTCCAAGGCTTTTAATTATATTTCTTTCCAGGAGCAGTTTGGTATAATTTTCAAATTCATAATACATCACAAATAATAACCTGAGATCAAGTTTTTCACAAAAGTTAATAA
Organism: Equus caballus; assembly: GCF_041296265.1. NCBI lineage: Eukaryota > Metazoa > Chordata > Mammalia > Perissodactyla > Equidae > Equus > Equus caballus. Next base: position 45,802,990 of record NC_091710.1, read on the forward strand.
GATTTAGACAGTGGAGTTTCAGTTTGTGAGAAAAACCAACCCACCTGAGTAGGTTTATAATTTGTCCTTAGGTTAGCAGGCTTCAGAGCTGAGTCATTGCTAATTAGCGTGTTTTCATGACTGTGACCCTTCCAAATGTGTGGGATTCTAGAACAATTCTTGACATGTAGCGAAAATGTGTTACCAGAAAGTGGCACCAAGTAGCCAGTGTTTTGGTTTGGAAGGAAGAGGTAGCTGATGAAGAAATTTTCAAAGTTTCACCATCATGAAGCTTAATTTTCTAATTTTGTTTTCTTTCTAATGGTATAAATATAAGCAAGCAAGTCCACATGGCATTTAGATGCGCAGACTCTGGACCCAAATGGCTGCATTGGAATCTGGCTCCATATTCACCACATTAGGCTTTGGGTGGGTGCTCTGATGCCTCTGTGCCTCAGTTTCTCTGTCTGCATAAAGAAGACTCTAAAAGTATTGTCTATTAAAAAGATTCAACTGAGTTAATATATGTAAAGATTTTAGAAAATACCCAGAATATAGGAAGTACTGTGGGAACACTTGCTATATTATTTTTTATTTCATATAAATTGCAATATTGCTTCATGGGTCATTAATTAATAAGCTGGAGTAAATTGCATGCATGATAAATTGGAAGCTGGTATAACTACAGCACAGGAGAACAAGGGTCTACTTCTGTCATGTAATCTGAATATTCCAGAAAGGAGTAAAGCTAGTGAGATTTTGGAGAACAACAACCGTGGTTCAAGCAAAAAGCTGGGTCATTTGAATAAGGCTGTTTGGTCTTCATATAATATACGTAAGGAAAGGACTGTTAGTCTCATTTTAAACATAAGAAAGGCAAAATAGTCATTTCCATAATCAATGGTCAGGAACATGTACCTTAGTGTCAATGCTTCGCCTACAAATCCTTCACCTGTAAAATACGGATGGTGGTAGTAACTCTCTTAAAAGTTATTTTGAGTGTGAAATGAGTTTATGCAGGAAATGCTGCTTAGGACATTGCCCAGTCGTTAATAAGCACTCTATAAATGTTATTGAATAGATCTGCACCACTCTTAACTATTTGTCCATATATGATCTTCCCCGTTTTTGTCTGGAACAACAATTAAAGCTTTCTACGCAAGCCATTTCTCATTTAGTTGCTCTTTGTGGATAAAGAACAAGAAAGTGAGTTGTTCGAATTTGGGGCTTATTTGATCATGATATCGTGGACAAGGACCAAATCTTAAACTGCCCAGCTCTCAGCCTTGTCCTTGGCCATGCACCAAAGGACTAAACTATCAAAAAAGAATGTATATTATTCTTACATGACTTCAAGCATGAGAGAGAGCTAGAATCTGAGTCAGACATCTCTTTAGAGCAGTGAAATAGTGAAATTGATCCCTTGGGTAGTGGACTTACATATGTATGAGGAGAGGAGGTTTAGCCAAGAGCATCAGAAGGCAGAGTCCAGAAGGCCTGCTTTCAGGCTAAGGAAGGGGACGGGGCTGCCCTCCACTCCATCCTCAACACTCTCAAACCTCTTCATCTTATTTGTCTTTCTCCTTTTTCTGTAGAATTACATTTCACAGTGTAAAATTCCTGTGTGTGTGTGCGTGTATATACACACACAGAGTGTATGTGTATATATATATATATATATATAAATATGCGTGTGTGTGTGTATATATATATGTAATATAGTTCATTATTTATTGCTAGAAATGTAAGCCCCATAAAGTCCTATCTTTGTTTGATTTCTTCATAGAAGTCTCCCAAGTGCCAAGAAGAGTGTCTGGCACACAGTAGGTAATTAATCAATGTGTATGGAATGAATGAATGGAGATTTTTTCCTCTTGTGCAAGTTTGATCTGTAAACACCTAAGCTATCTTGAGGCCCAGTTGGGTCTCTTTCAGAACAAATTTGCCTACAGTCTGCGGTGGAGAAGTCTAGGGCTGTACAACAAGACAAGCGATCTGTGCCTCCGTGGGACGCTACTAGCTCTCTTGTACAGGAAGGAGAGAATGGAGCACTTCAGTACGGTTGGATAATTTTGTTGCCACTCACTATTTTTAAAAATTGTATATTTATATGTGGCATTTTGTCCCAACGACCTCAAAGTAGGTCAAAGAATTTCCAACCCTGAATGGCAAAACTTGCCTAACGTTAAGATGGAGTAGACGTAACGTGATGACAAGAATAAAAAAGAAGCCAAAAGGGAGAAGAAGAAATTAGAAAGAGTGAGAGGAAAGCAACAGAATCCCAGCAAACTCGCTGGTGCTAGGTTCTGTCTAATAAAGTCACTTATCAGGAGAACTAACAGTAGACCCTGCCTGAAAAACAGGCTCTAATCATGAGCTCCTTTAGGCCATCAGTAATGTGGCTTATATAGACTTGGCAACAAATCCTATTTTATGACCACAGAACTTGGTCTTTTCTCCTCATTTAATTTAATCCAAATTATGAGAGAGAATCTTCAGTTGGTAGAAAGAACTCTCTCCTCCAGCATTCTTTGTTCTATTTCCCCAGAGAAAGACAAGAGTGAACACAAAAATAATTCCGATTTGAATCAAAGTTAAAATACATGCAGAGCCTCATCTTGAAACCACTTCATTGGCTAAAACTCGCAAATTCAAAATAAAAGGAGTAAGGAATGAGAAGTGCCCGTGAGAGTATCAAGTTCTGTCCCCAAATGACACACAAGCCATTTCAATTCTTCCTTCCCTTTCTGAAGGTCTTGATTCTCTGCTGGATAAAGAGACCGCCTCTGTGGCACCAGCTGCCAGCAAAGCTGGTTGTCAATGTCCCCATGGAAGTGGCACATAGAAGACAACTTGGGAAGTGGCTACGAGACCAGCAGAATCCCTGGGGCCCCGTGACTCCCGTCATGCTTGATACGCTCTGACCAGGCTTCCTTCTGCAGCAGCAAAGCTGAGTAAGCCCCTGAATGAAAACAGTGGAAAAGACTTCTTCGCTGTGGGATGCAATGTCACTCCTCTGTCTTTCTCTCACTGCTTCTTTCTGATACATGGCTTTAAGGAAGCTCCAACTATCCCATAACAAAAGGCGGTGGTGAGGAGAAGGAGGTAGGGTAGGGACACGCATGAGCATCAATATTTGTAAATGAAACAGTGTAGTCATCTTGGTACTCTGAGTAATAAAATCTCCCTGTTCACCTCTGAGCTCCTGGGCAAATACAGGATCATCTGAGTGTGGGTTTTACACATCTCTAAACTCTTTACTTGCCTTTCTAACGTGAGCTCAAATTCCTCAGCATCATCTATTTCAGAAGGATTTCATTTCATATCTGAGATCTAGGAAATGGTATAATATGATCGTTAAAGGGAATGGAAGCTATTCTGCTTTCACAAAAGAAAAGAGAGATGTCACAATGTAGAAACACTGAAAAGTGTAAAAAAAAGGGGGGGGCACAGAAAAGGCAAACCCGGTGATGTTCAAAGAAGCTGTACCACTACAGAATGAAGTCCATTTACATGATTCTCATTCTCAGTGTTCAGACATTTACAAGTAAACTACTAAATATAATAGATTACAAGTTCGCTGAATCAGAAGAATTCCAGCTTTTGGTATGATTAAGTTTTAATTGTATTTCTCCTTCGGGATCACTAGTAGCTAATAAGCTCATGAAAATAGGTCTTTAAATAGCAGGAGAAGTAAAAGTCTCTCTGTGCACTATATTTTGATATGCTTTGCTGCCTAAGGCATGCTTCTGCCTGCAGCCTCAAGTGTTCAGTTTTCATATTAATGAATTATCTAAGTAATACTCAAAAAATCTTTAATTTTGAAATGAGATGATATCCGGCACAAAACTCATAAGTGGAAGTTTTTTTGTTCAGCTAATCAATCGTCTGTTTTTTAAAAATGCTACTAAATCTTATTTACGAGAAAAGCCAATTTATAAGACACATATCTAAAGGCACATGTTTCCTATTCATTTAAATAAATATATTAGACTAAAAAATTCCTTCTTTCCTACTGTATTTTTTTTTTTTTTTGAGGAAGATTAGCCCTGAGCCAACATCCACCGCCAATCCTCCTCCTTTTTTGTTGAGGGAGACTGGCCCCGAGCTAACATCCATGCCCATCTTCCTCTACTTTATATGTGGGAGGCCTGCCACAGTATGGCTTGACAAACAGTGTGTAGGTCTAGCATCCAGGATCCAAACCCTCGAACCCCAGGCTACAGAAGCAGAAAATGCGAACTTAACCACTGTGCCACCAGGCTGGCCTCTCCTGCTCTATCTTTTAATGCTATAGGATACATACCATGTATACATACCTTTGTCTGTGATAAGCCTAACTTTGTAGGGTGTTCAATGTACTCTGACAATACACTAGTTAGTATCTTTTCATGTCATAAGGGTGCCTTGTAATAAACTCTAAATGTCCACTATTTTTAAAATAACCAAACAAGATTAGTGTGAGAAATATCTAAACTCTTTCATGATAGCATTTTTAATCCAATGGACATGTGTAAGGGGCATTTATATAATTTGTCAAATTGGTCATATTTTCCAAAAACATATAAAAGTACCATTGGAAGGAAGATTATTAGTAATGTTTCAGTTCCCTTAGAAGTACACCAGTTCTCAGAGCTATTCCAAGTACACTTTTGGGCAAACCAGTGCAGACAGAGAGATACAATAAGACTGGTCATCGCTTCTGCAGCTGAAAGTACACTCAGATCAGCTCGCCTGTGGTTACAAGTTCAGCTCCATCTTTCTCTTTTGCCTAAAATCCTTTAGTGATGGCCTATTGCCTGCAGGTAAGTTAAATTCCTTAGTAGGACATTTTACACCATTCATGAGCTTGCTGGGGCCCAGTTCTGGCTAATTTTGCCCTTTCTCAAGCCACCCTATATGATATCGTTTTATTGAGGTCCCTGTAATTGCTAAGAGATTTCTCTTCTTTGAGCCTTTGCATAGGAGTTGCCTGTACCTTTTATTTATCTAATAAGCTTCTACTCAAATTTTCAGGCTAATCTCAGACAGTACTTCTTCAGGAAGGCTTCCTGATGGCCTTCTTCACTTACATAAAGTTGCTCTTCCTTTTCTTGCATGTATTGCACTTGTTTTGATCAACATGTCCCAGCATAGTGTGGATGGATAAATAGACTATGGGATACCTTAAAGGAAAGGATTATATATAAATCATTATACTTTAATCCTCAGCACCTAGCATGGTACCTAATAACACAGTAGCATGTCAGTATCTGCTTGATGAATGAAATATTTTTAAGAATTCTATAAGCATAAAACATAGTAAAGAATTACATGAACATGAGTATTGTAAAAACTTTACTATATAAATACAGACAAACTGTATTTGTCAACCAATATTTCTACAGTAGAGGAAATTTAATTTTTAGATGGCCACATTTATGCCTGAAAATGTGTAAGAAATGTAACTTGATCCTTTCTCAGAGCTTGAACTTGAAGCTAAGAACTCTGTGTCACCTCTCTCCATTATATAACAAATAGAAGTTTATTTTATTTTATTTTTAACGATGCCCTTTAAGAGTTTATAGCCCCTTGGCTAAAATACAGTGGAAAAGTTGTTCTTATGGTATTTTTGACCTGACATTAAGTACGTGTCAACAGAATCCTTGCAAAAAGTAGCTCTCCCAGGATTCCCTCCCAATTTTGAGAAGGCAAGAGGTCCAGATAAGCATCTCCAAGCTAAGCCTTTTGAGGTTAGCTCATCATTACTATATTTCCTGCCCCAATCATTTTTAGGCTGCAACTGTCACTTCATTGATCACATCCCTTTGCCCACAAAATCAATAGCATTGAGTACCAAGAGAAAACATTTGTTAGAGAAATGTAAGACAGACCTCCTGACCACAATTGAGCAAAATATATCAAAGCACATTAACCATGAAATGATTCCTTAAGTTTATTTTGGTTAACAGGGATAATTTAAAGTAGAGAGATAGCCCAAGAGAGAGATTATCCACAGATTTATAGATTTACCAACTTCTCTCTACTTAGGAACCCTAATTTCCCACATGCTCGCAGCTCTCCCTGGTGACTGTCTGTGGTTTAATAACACATGTTGCCTGGAGGGCTATGGAAGAGCAGAGGAAGCATCCAGTCTAACATTCCGTTCTAAGAATTGGAAAAGGGAACGCTCCATTTTACAGTACTGAAAATAATTTCAGTTAAAATTCTAACACTTCTCAGATACACAATATTTCTTAACATTATTAAAGCATGAAGCATTAGAAGAATTTATTTGAAGAAAAATTTTTATTTTTTAAAAAATCTTTAATTACCCTAAAAGTTCTTCACCCGAAAAGCTTCTTAAATAGCTGATAAATATCCATGCTAATGAATGTTACTTCTATCAGAAAAAAAGATGAAGGGCTTTCAAGGTTTGTTGACTTCTTCACTAAAGAGCAATCTATTAGATTCCTGATTATTAATGAAAATCCAGTTTTTATAATAAATTCCAACAAATTATTATTTCAATGTGATAGTAAGAATAAAATGAGCTAACAGCCTTGTCTTTGGTTAGATCCAGACCTACTGATTTCTTAGCTTCTCATTAAGGAATCTGCTTTTCTCTGAACAAAACTCCAGATAATTTTTAAAAAATTCCTTATAGATTTGGTTCCAAAATAGTTGCCACTGAATTGCCAAGAGTAAGGAAAAGAAAAGGAAAGCATTAAGAGATGTGAGGCAAGCTTAATAAGATTTAATACAAATGGATTGTGGAAAAGCATGCCCTTGGCTACAAATTTTAAGGAGTGTGCATATTCCCACACAAAGCAAAACTGAAGATTCATGGAATTTTTGACCAGACTCAGCAACTTAGCAAACAAATCCCATACATAAACACACATGCATGCACACACAAACACATACACAAATCTCAAATCCATGATGGCCAGATTGTTCTTAAATTTAGGGGAAAGGTTGCACATTGGTCTTCCTTTACTGACCAGGTGAGAAGGGTACGAGCAACTCGCAATGTTGGCTGACCCCAGAATGCAATGCAGGTAGTGTTGGTCTTACTCATCTGGGGAAGCACATCTTTCTAACTATAAAGAGCCAATTCAGAACTTTTGCTTAGCTCAGATCTGGGTCTCTTCTCAGCAGGGGGTACCAGTTGTGCCAAACAGTACTGAATTAATTGGGGTTGTTTGGCTCTGTCTCCAGTTAGTTATAAACATATACGTAAAAAAAAGAAGATGGAAAATCACCTTGATATTTTTGTTCTTTTATACCACATATTTATCCATCTTATGTATCTCTTGGATGTTTAATAAGCTGACCACTCTGAAGCTTAGGAGCTTTAGCATCATACAGAAAAGAAGTTCTTGTTTATTGTGATATATCATTACCCACTAAATATCATTTTGGATATAAGCTTGTTGGAATGTCTAATTCTGCGTATTTTCATGGTTGGAAATATTCACCTTGTGCGTATAGAAATGAACTATAACATGGCATTAAAATAGCCATCTTTGGGGAGACCTTTTTGTAAAGGCAAATGGTCATAGCTCTATGAAAAATAGACAGCATTCATCCGCAGGAACATTTTGAATAATGTTGCCCCTGGAAAACAGATGCTATACTGCATGATGCACCATTTTATACAAGTTTTCTTAGAGTTGCTAAACCCAAAGAAACTCCATTTGACTGGGAAGTTCCCATTGGTTTGAGAATTCTTAAAGATTGAAAGCATATTTCAATATGTATATTCCAGAGTCTCAATTTGGTCCCGCTCTAACTATGCAACTTGATTTTCACCTTTTTGCTGACATAAAACCCCGTTTTCAGTCAATATTCCTGATATTTCCTACTGGGTTTGCCTTATTAATTCCGCCTCTCTGAGTTTTCCTTCAATAGGAAAAGGTTTCCTTGTAGTCTTGCCTCCAGGCCACCTCCTTCATGAAGCCTCCTGACTCTGGTCCCCCGTGGGTCTCCCTTCTCTTTTAAAGTCCCTCTATACTTCGTGTTGTACCAGAAGATGCAGCATCTGGTTACATCTATGGACTGATGTCTTCTGCTTCTTTCACGTGTGTTAACCTTGTCTCCTCAAAGAGATGGTAAGAAACTTGAAAATACAAGTAAGACTTTAAAATTCATTTATGTCCCTTTGAGGATGCTATAAATACAAAGTAGATGTTATCTTAAAATTAAATAGATACAGCTCAGGAGGGTTTGAGTTCTTTCTCCCTCGAAGTATTTCGGCCTTAGATAATACAACCCTGTCAACATGACATTTGAGAGGTCATCTCTGCATCAAATGCCCAGTTAGACTATAATTTATGGGATCTGAATTTTATGCAGTTCCTACAATTACTTTAAGTACCTTATTAGATACTATAATTATATCATCTCATTTTAGTCATTATAGCGCTTCCATGCATCCAGTATAATAAATCTATTTATAATTGGAAAACTTGAAACATAGAACAGGTGATTTTGTGAATACGTGTAGAAAATGCAGAAAATACATAAAACAGAATGTTTATCTTCTGGTTTATATCATTCGTAAGAGGCCCATTTTTCTCTTCAAGTGTTTTAAAGGAAATTTGTCATTAGTTTACTTTTCTGACCCATTATTCAGTATTTACTTCCTAATTTAATGGTGGTGAGGGGGGCTATTGTCTTGCATGCATCTTTCGACCTGCATATTAATTTTGTTTATAATATCCTTAGACTCTAAATGAAAAGCAGACATTTCCAAGAAATGTGAGTGAAGACGTGGGAACTATTGTAAAATCCATCAGCAAATTTATATAGAAGATTATTCATCACTCCATCCTTAGACCCAGAAGAAATAGCACAAATCAAATGTCATAGAAGATGAATTTCTCTGTGTGTTTTGATGAATAGATTGTAGCACATATTGCTCTCCTTACAATCTCCAAGCAACTAAAAGAAGGAAAAACACCTTTAAATTTGCTGGAAAACAATGTTAAGCCCAACAGAAATATTGCTGAGAAATTTATGCTGTGATTTCCACTTCAGTTTGTCAATTTGGAAACCAAAATAATGTAAAATTATGTGTGGTTCAACTTAGTTACTCATGTGCATATCTTTTCACCTGGGGTATGAGTTTACTACAAAGCTATCTTTATTTAAAATCTCTATTTATTCTTTTTGGTAAAGAAATAATGCAGAGTCAATTAAAAATAATGAATTTGGTTTAAATTAGAAACAAACAAAATCTATGAAAAACTAAAATCATATCATACACTTGAAAGGATGGTCTCATCCTACAAACGTTACAGAAGGTCAGAGAGGTTAAATAATTGGCCATGATCCTTGTTCCACAATGGAGAAACAGACTCCTGAATAGTTATGTCACTTAACTCAAAGCCATACAGACAGTTGAAGAAAAATGATTGGAATCCAAGCTTTTTCTTTCTTTCCAGTGAAATTTTATTGGGTGAAAAATACTCCGCCTCAACTAACTTAATCCTTCATTGGTAAGATTATTTTGAAGATCCTTCCATTTAAGCCAAAGCAATGTGAAGTTCTGAATTATATAGATTTCTCTCTTTTTCTTCATTTTAATTTTAAAAGACTGTCACAGGTTTCAAGTATGGTTGGACTAGGTTTCACAGTGTAAAAGACAATGATGCTCCCTCAGTTGGAAAATAGCTGTCTGAAATGTTGACAGCGATAACTCGTTATCCAGTTGCTTCACTTTGTAAAGCTATATATACCTATACTTTGGTCAATATATATAACTGCTTCAGGGGGAATGTAAAACAAGACAACCACTTTTGGAAAATTGTTTGGCAGTTTCTTATGAAGTTAAATGTGCACTTATCATATGACCAAGCAATTCCACACCTAGGTATCCATCCCAGAGGAATGAAAACTTATGTCCACAGACTTGTTACAGGATACTCATGACAACTTTATTCATACTAGCCAAAAACTGGAAAGCAAAATGTCCAGAACAGATACATGAATAAACAAATTGTCCTATACAGTAGCACACAACTCAATAATATAAAGGAATAAACTATATGCAACAAGGATGAAAGATGGGCTCAATAAGTAGATACTTTCATCTTTTAAATAAAAGGTCATATGTTGACTCATTTTTTCCCTTTTCTAGTAACTTGTATAAAATCCAGTAAGATATTTTTATGCTTTTCGTATACCATTAAGTAAATGGTGAGATCTATTTAATCCTTCTGGGATATTTTTTTCAAAAGGAATGTGTGAGATACCACCTCATACCTGTTAGAACAGCTATTTTCAAAAAGACAAGAAATAACAAGTGTTGGTGAGGGTGTGGAGAAAAGAAAATCATTCTGTACTGTTAGTGGGAAAGTAAATTGGTGCAGCCTCTATGGAAAACAGTAAAGATGTTTCTCAAAAAATTAAAAATAAAAGTACCAACTGACCTAGCAACCCCACTTCCGGACATTTATCCAAAAAGAATGCTTGATATCATTCGAAAGTGTTCAAAATATGATATTAAACAAATTAAATAAACATACACTATGCACGTATGCCTAGAGAAAAGTTCATAAAAATTCACCAAACTTCACAGTTACTATCTTGGGTGGTTAAATTGGTGTGACTTGAAATTTTTAATTTTATTTTTCTAACTGTTTATAATTGATATCATTGGTTTTATAATCAGAATAAAAAACAAATGTCAATCAATTTGTTTTAGCTGTCTATGAAAATGGAGATGATGGATAATGTATATTTTGCTTTTTAATTTTTAAACCCAGTTCATGATGCTCTTGTGGCTTTCCTTCCCAAGAGTAAGAAGTAGTTGAAAGGACCCCGACAAACGCAAACTAAAAGTCAATAAAAATAACTGCAGAATTGATTTAAATTAAACGTAATTAAATATGTCTGATAGGAACATGTTCTTTCTCATTCCCTCTTTCTTTCATTCAAAGAACAATGATGGTTAATAGCCATCCTCCCAATAATCTTGACACTAAACTTGGCTTTGTCCGATTTCTCAGGGTCAGTTATTTTCTGCATCAGCGCTGTTGGCCTGATTGAAGGCGCATACTATGATCTTCAAAAATTCAGGATTCTGGAATCCTTCAGTTGGCAAAATGCAAGATATTTCAGTTGGATTCCAGTCATCACCGAAACACCTTAGCACTAAGCATTAAGGAGGTTGGGGAGGGGATCTGTATAACTTGGATCTTTCTGATAAATCCATTGTCTTTGGTACTGTCTTCATTCAATATGCTCTGTTATTTCATTTCTCTTTTAAACAGCCCTTTACTTATCTGGGATTACTTTGTCATTTCATCACTCATTTAGAATTTTTGAGACATGTCATGCCTGTGTGAGACCTTCTAAACTAGGGTGTATTTAGTTTCTAAAAAGCAATATGCATACTTGAAGATTTTGTGGTGTCATTTATTACTTTTTTGAACATTATCCACAATTTTTAGTTTGAAAGCTACATTCTGTTCTAGAAGATTGGTTATAATGGTTCCCTTTTTTCTTAGTCATTTTATGATACTTTGAAATTAATACACATAACTAAGAGAAGCAACTTATAGCCCACATGGAAGCCAAAGAAGTGGAGAAGATGCTTTAAGTTTTAGTGGCAAGTATACAACTCCCAATGTCTAACATTCATTTACAATTTATTATTATTATTTCTCTGAAATATTTATTTGGGCAACAAAAGAAAAAAAAATCTGTGCCTAAACCCGTATGCTCTACATTACCATATTTCATTGAGTTCAATAATTATGTTTCCTCATCTATATTTTATCTTTACATATAGATAAGTATATATATATATATTTCTTATTTAGCCAGGGCATTATTAAAAGAATATAGCTGAGACAGATAAACATGTGCAGAACATTTCAAATAACACTCTATGGAATGTCTCTGATGCACTATAATTGTACCGCATGCATTGTGTCTGCAGCTGTCTATACAAACTAATGTTTTGGGTATAATGAATACTAATGCTTCCTGGAGGTAATTGTCCTATTATATTCAGAGTTCAGTAGTTAGGTTTATTAATGTTATGTGGTACAATGTTTTTAGTCAGGCAATCAAGTTTTCTTCAAAGTGAGCTACTTCAGGTTACAGTGTTTATTGACTACCTGAATTGCAATTATGAAAATATTATTGAATTTTCAGTGTTCCTGTGGTTAAAATATTCACTTACTGCAGTGCTGAGCTTCTACTATAAAAAGCTTAAAGCTACTGACCCTCATTTAGCAAAGTTCGATTTGGAGAACGTGCGTTCTTCCCCACAGCTTCTGCAATTATCAAGGCAAAACATTCTATTAGGTTCTTTAATCAATGTTTGTTTTCTACTTGAAGAAGCAGCTGCCCAAGATAGGATATTTAGCGCCTGTATGGCTAATTTCAGGCTTTGTTTGACTCTTAGGGTTCCTGCACTCTTTTATGGCAAGGGCTATATGAATTTTCTGGCTCTCCCTGGGACTACTTGACCCTGAGAGCTTAACTCAGAGCTGTGGAAATGAGAGATGAAGAGACTGAAAGAATAACCTAGTTCATCCGGATGATGGAGTCCTGATTCCTGCATGGCAGGGATTGGCTGGAACTGCTTTAAAGCCTTGAGCCTTCTGGAAATGACTCTGGCTACTTTCACTGTCCTCTCCCTCCCCGTTTTCCATCCTCCCTCCCTCTCATCAGTCATTCCCTGTTCCTTCCTTCCCTTCTTCATTTCCTCCCTCCCTCCCTCCCTCCTTCCTTTCATATTTACTGCTGTGAGAATTCCCATTAAGGATGGTGAAAAAATAGCTTTTCCAAGTCAAGTCTCAGTAGTTTAGAATCCATTTATTTAGTTTTAAAAATCTATGAAAAGTTAAATGGTTGTTATGTTTCTTGTTGTTTTTCTTGGTTGGGCCTCAGTTCTTTGGACGAGACTCCTCTGTGTTGGTAAGGAAGAAGTCTAAATCTTGATTTCCCCTCTTCACTCTTGGCAAAGTGAGAATGGAAGCAAAGACTGATAAGTTAAATTGGCCTTAAAGAGTAAATGTCCATTGGTCACTGAGACAGCACTGGCAGATTAACAGTCATAGCTACATGGTCCATGGGAGCTAAGTCTTTGCTTTCAGGACAAGCAATATCAAAACATCATTTTAGATACTTCAGAAAAACCATAATCCATGGTCCCTATGGTTTATTCTAGAACTTTCAGCTACATTTCATAAAAGGAAAAAAAATGATAGTGACTAACACCTTCAGACTGAGGAGAGTAAGCGAGTAAAATGGTAAAGATGGTTGATATTGTCAAAAAAGTATCTATAAAAATAATTTAAAAGTCAGAAGAACAAGTTCATTATATGATCTCATGTATTATTATTCCATGGGTTATTTGCTTCTCAATTTAAGGAATAGCCACCATGGTGGAAAACGTTCCACAGTAAGAAAGGGCAGAGGAAAGAATAAAAACTTGACTGCATATATACGAGCTGACAATGTGTTTTCATTCATATGCTTTCCTATAACCTCCCTAACAACTCTCTGAGCCCGTTTTCCTATCACTTTCTACAGAAGAGGAAGTACAGGTCCTGACAGGTTGAAAGCAAAACTGTCAAATAGAATTTTCTGCCTTGATGTTAATGTTTTATAAATCTATATTTTCCAGTATGGGGGCCTCTGGCCTCAGGTGGCTATGGAGCATCTGAAATGTGGCTAGCACATCTGAGGAAATGAATTTTAAATTTTATTTAATTTTAATTAATTAAACTTTACATTTAAATAGTCACCTGTTGGCTAGTGGCTACCAGACTGCACAGTGTGACCAGTAAGGAAATATTCAAGGAGGTAGCATCTTGCTTTTGTTTTGTTTTTATTAAACTTTGAGAGACATTTGAGCATGTGTGTAGGTACTTTGTTAGATCTGATGGAAGATGGTTTCATTTAAAATTGCAGATCCTGCACGGAGTAAATTTCTGATGGAAAGTTTTCAGTGAAAACGCTAAATAGCCCCTTTGTCATTTTTAAGAGATAGGTTTCTATAATTTTTTTCCAAAGTTTTGTTTGTATTCTTTTACACCTTGAAAGAATTTCAACTGAGTCTTTTTAAACTGCAATTTATTTACTTGGCTTCATGACTTTAAGATAAACAGTTTATGTTAGGCAAGAAAATATGAAATCATATAAATCAAAATTAGCAAGAAGTATGCAAATTCGGAATACTATTATTTTCCTTTGGATTGGAAGGGATCTAGTCTCCATAAACTACAAGAAAATGGGTACTTTCAATGTTCTCAAAATTCCAGACGTTCAGGAAACCTTTGCTGTGATGAAACAGTTAGCTTTGAATAAGTCATCATTGCACATGATGATCTGGAATTCTTTTTAATACTGTAGGTTTTTAGTGTCATAGGAGGGAAATGATGGCTATAGAAGGAGCTAATTGGTAGAATAAGATTCCAAGTAAGCAAGAGAGAGAACATTCAAGACCATAGAAAGGAGGGGCCAGAGGGTAGGACAATTTTACCAAAAGAGAGATGGGGGAGGAGGAGAAAAGAAAAAAAAGGGAAGGAGGGGCTGAAAATACAGATCACTCTGAAAAGGCACATATATTAATGGAGAAGAAAGCTAAAGGGTCTCATTTTGACCAGCCTTAATCTTTCAAATAGGATATCAAGTTATCTGTCGCACATGAAGAGGCCAAGAGAAGAGTTAGGGGCCTGAGATAAATAATAGCAAGACTGTTTTTTTAATTAAAGAATATATTTTATAGACTACTTCTCAAAAAAATCCAATGGATTAAAAATACTTAAAGAATCAATTTTAATACATTTTAAAATATAAAAAATAAAAATAGCGTATCTATCATATATTATTTTGCATTTATACAGATTGTGGGGAATCCTCTAAACCAGACACAAATAGTTGAGTCCAAGGAAAATGATCTGTCTCCAAAAAGAGTAGGTCTAAAATTCTGTCTGGCGTCTTACGGTAAGACCAACTTGGAATGCAGCCAAACTATGCCAAATACTGGTTTGTTGACCTAAATTCAGTCATTGATTAGTGGGAATTCTTGTTTTTACTTGGTTTACCCAAATCTTTTTGGATACCAAGTTAGGTAGGAAAATTTATACAAAACCTATACATTTGTATATACTTACAGGGCTAATATTTGTGTCCAACCTAATTTAGCATTTGCCCACTCAGATAAATACCTCAAATACACCTCAGATAATTAACACCAAGATCACAATATTTGTAAAGGGTTTAAAATATCTGACGTGAATATTTAGCTGTTGGTTCAGGAAGCAAAGGTGTAAAGTGTAATGCAAAGTTGCTCAGAATTTTACAATATTATGAAAATTTAGTATAAGTTAATATAAATCAAATAAAATTAATCTGTAAGGTAGCGCTATAGTAATCAGATAAAGAAATAGATATAGAGACAACACTGAATTACTTTGGAATATGAAGAACCGGACTTCAGATAAAAATTGTCAAAATGGTGTAAAATATAAAATATATAAAGGGAAAATTTATAAAAGAAGTATTGATTTTTTAAAAATGTGGCTTAAGGCACAGCTTTAAAGAAGTATGTAATTAATCTGTAAAGTACAATAGTAAAAGAGACAGTTATGTGATATTTTATTGCTTTTTGATCTATTTCTAAGTAAATTGCACAGGATTTTTAATCTATGACTGATTAAATTCATTTATTCAGAATTATTAGATAGTCAATCTGTCCAACTGAATAGTCTGCTTAAAGAGAATTGCTACATTGTACACATTGCTATATTCTAAGGTGAACTTTAAAATGCCTAATATTCACATTGCAGTATCGTATTCATAACAGCAAAGATTAACTTTGTATTTTCTCCTATTTAAATATGCTTGTTTAATTTTGTTGATGATTTTGAAGGTATATTGAGATCCTAGCTTGTGACAAAGTCATCTTCCAGACTGCAACTCTATACTGAATTTCAAACTTTTATTTTATCAGCAGAACTCGTTCCTCAAACACTATGTTATAAAGTCCATCATGTAAAACATAAAAAGCCAGCAGAGTTTGGGATGAGGCAGGGGTGAGGAATCTGGGGGCCTCAGGGCCCGTCTCTCTTCGGTATCCCTGGGAGTTTTTGGAGAACAACTTGAAACCATCCTCTAGATGAGGGGCCCAAATTTTCCTCTAAGTTGTTTTTTATCAAATTGACATCATTATCTTAGTAACTTTTTTATCCTCTATGTAAAGATCACAATATAAGATATTAAGAAGGTAACATGGTGGGATTTTAAATAGCCATGGGTTTTACCTTCCTTTTATGTGATTAAAATTCAAAAGTAACCCTCCAT
The DNA here is from genome assembly GCF_041296265.1 of Equus caballus. Classification (NCBI taxonomy): domain Eukaryota; kingdom Metazoa; phylum Chordata; class Mammalia; order Perissodactyla; family Equidae; genus Equus; species Equus caballus. The sequence goes on from NC_091710.1 coordinate 45,819,277, forward strand.
CAATTTAAAAGTGCATTTTCTATTGGTGGATTTATAATTATGATTAAATGTAGATTCAGAAGAAGTGAAGATTTCTAGAACCTCATTCCCTATAGCAAAGCCCTTAAAAAAGATAACTAACTCTTGAACTTAATGTTTTAAAATATTCTGTACAAGTTACTGGTTTATTTATCACTGAGAGCCAGTGTGGGAATCTTTTGCTATTATTCCATGAATGTTTGTCAGAGATACTGGCACGAGATGGCCCATCTGTGAACTGAGAGCCACCTGTACCATTTGAGTCTTCAGAGTACACTTCTGGCAAAGTCCTCAGAATCGGCGATAGAAATTCAACAACGTTGATGCTGAGTGTGCAATCGCCTGCTTCCATTTGTCCCTGTGGTTGGCATGAATTAATAGGCCGAGGCAGGAGATGGGCAGTGCACAAATTGAAAATAATGGAGCATTTTGCACCAAAGGAGGCAGGGATAAGAACTACAATGTGCAGGCACAGTAAAGGTGAGCAGGCCAGAGGCAATGCGAGGTGTCAGTCAGTGGGAGACTGTGGGAGCTCTGGACATTGCAGCTCAACACATCACATGTCTAACAAAGACAAGGCCCACCTGCTGGATGTCACCTTATAGAAAATCCTCAGTAGCTTTTACAGGATAGTTTAATTGTGGATTCCATGTGAAACTCGTAAGCAAAATGTATTTAGGTGACTTTTGTTAACATTTCAGGGGAAATGATAGAAATGTTCAATCGTACAGGAAAAATTGCGATTATCATCCAAAACCCAGACTCAATGTAAGCAAGAGATAAGTCATTTAGAATTATATGTCCCACTGATAAGCAGATATCTCTTAAGTGCCATCATTCAGGAGTCAGAATAGAAACAAGACCAATAGTCATTCACCAAACACATATCCAGTGCCTTCTGATATGGGCTACAGAGAAGGCACTGATGAGACTCAGATGCTTCTAGATTTCCAACAAAGTGGTTAGGGTTTAGGCAAAGGAAAGATGAATAGAAAAAATAATGTAAAGAAAGCTATCCCCAAGCCTGCCCTGATAGCCTAGAGGTTAAAGTTGGGTGCACTCCGCTTCAGTGGCCCAGGTTCAGTTCCCAGGCATGGAACCACAGCACTCATCAGTCAGTAGCCATACTGTGGTGGCGGCTCACATAGAAGAACTAGAAGGACTTACAACTAGGATATACAGCCATGCACTGGGGCTTTGGGGAGGAGGAAAAAAGAGAGAGAGAGGAAGATTGGCAACAGATGTTAGTTCAGGGTCAATCTTTCAAAAAAAAATACAGGACAGTGAAATTTCATTTTTTAAAAAGAAGAATGCTATCCCCATTTGAGGATATATGTTTTAGATAATTGTTTTGTTGTAATAGAAAAGTGAGGGTGGATTGGAATAAAATACGGAAAAAGAAGGGCCAAAGACTATGATTCTAGTAGTTTGCCAGCATTGTCCCCAAGGAGAGTGACTGGCCAACATACATACTGTGGATCATGTCAGCTGCAGCCTCACCATAGTGAGGAATATGGTAAATAAAACAGGCTATCCATTTGGATCCCGAATTTCCTGTTCTTCTAAATTGTAAACTCTGAGAGTGTGGACTGGGCCTATGGAGTGTCTGTAGTGCCTGTCTACCACCATGTCTTGTAAGTATTCAGGAAATATTTGTTGAATGGAAGAAGAATGACTTCTATAAAAGAAGATGTGTGCTGCAAAAATGATAGATATTTTAGAAGAAAGAAAAAGAAAAAAATTGGGGTCACTGGTACTGACATCTAGTGTAATTTAGCATGAGAAAATGAAGTAAACTTTGGATAAGTGTCTTTATTTACATGGGAGTGATTCTCTGCTGGGAATGTCAGTGCGAACCTGGATGACGTCTCAGGTCCCTTCCAGTCTATGAATTTATATTTCAATAATTTAGTAGAGGTTAAAAAGTGATGACCATCTAGCTGCTCTTCATTTCCCTTAGTCAATTCTCCTAGTGTGATTGCCCTGCGCACATCTGTGGATCAGTGTGGGGTGAGAGAAACAGGTCTTAAAGGAAATGAAAGCTTTCTGTTAGACTCTAAAAAAAAATTTACTGATATCAAAGAATATTAACATTGGAATGGCTCTCTCGACCAGGTATAAAACTATGTAGAAACTCCTTTGTGTGAGCCACTGAAACAAAATATTTCAGAACTGCAAAAAAAAAAAAAAAAAAAAAAGGTTTTTAATTGAAATATTTTATCCTTAAAGTTCCCTATGTATATCCTATACTTTAAATAGGTTTTCAGAAACATTTGGTATTACAGATCCATAATGTAGAGCTACCTTTTTGTTAATTTTGTGCAAATTCACAGTTAATGCCATTAAAACTCTAAATGAGCAGTTTTGGTGTGCAAATGCCTGCTAAGATTAATACACAAAATCCAGAGATCCCTCAACTGTCTCATTAACACGATAACAGGCCCAAAGGAGTTTCAAATCCCTTAACACACAAAAGACATATTTTCTCCCATTTTTCCTTCGTACCACCATAAAAATGGAAATTAAACCACATAAAAAATCTTCCAAAAATATCAAGGGGCCAATCCAAATACATAAAATACTTTTTTTTATATTAAACTACAAAAGCCTTGTTGAAATGCTACTAAGGAGCTGACTTATATATACAAAAGCCAAGACAATCTATAATTAGTTTATATTTTAACCCAAAGCCCCAATATTTAGGGCTACGGAAGAAATTTAAAAATACTGAGTGATCCAAAATATTAAGCTATTTGTTTTCCATAGAAACTAAGCACAATGTGCGGGTTAAAGATGGACTTTCAAAAAACTAATTGTGCGTCTGTTTTCAAGGGTTTAAGTCAAAGCCATAGCGTTATTGCACTGAATCCTTTTGTGGTCTAATAAGGAAGAAAATAAAAACAAATTATCCTCTTTGTTATGGAGGCTATGCTTTACAATATCACTGCATGGTGACAACTTCTTGTCCTCCTGTCACTGCCTGTCCTTTAGACCATACTGCAGAAAAGCAATTTTCTGCCTCAAAAGCACTCTATTTTTTTTAAAGTTTGTCTCTGGGCAATTTTCAGGTCTAGTAGAGCTGCACAACTGTATACAGATGAGAAAGACCCAAAATAGGGCAATTTATTTGATTCCTCCTCTTCAAAACATTTAGCTGAGATTGCATATCCAACAGAGAAAGTCCAAAAAGAATATTCAGGAGTGACCCACAGTGACATCGATCCTTTTAGTAAATTTGCATTAAACATAGTTTCCAAATAGCATAGACATCCTAAAGTTGCTTTTTGTTTAATGTAAACCTTTAACGCTAAAATTTCCCTGGGATATTAAAAGCAATTCCTACTAAAAAAGGGCAAATCCCTGGAAATAGGTGGTTAAGTACAGCATAGGGAGTTCTCAGATGAGGAATCGCTTAATTTTAAGTGGTCTGCTCATTTGAATCAGCAGTTTGGTTTTCTGGTTGAGGAGTAAAGGGCACCTTTGATGCAAAAATGTATTCCCCCAATGTTCCGTTGCTGACAATTTCACACTTATCAATGCCGCGTGCGAGCACGACTGTAATAGTCTGATGTAACTCTGCCCTCACACAGTATGGAACGTGCCACAATGGTCTCTTACCCCAGCCAGAAAACAAGTTTACCCTTAACAGTGTCTGCAAGGAGGAATGATTTAAAAGTTGTTGGATTTTAGATTTAATGCCTGCTGACACATTTTACAAGAGTGTAGTCTTTTTTTAATCATTAACTCTCTCAGTGCTGACTTAGTACCTTTCTTCATCATTAACTTCTAATGTAACTATAAATGCTTGCTTTTATCAAATATGATATTATACAGTCTAAATTATAAAGTGAGCAACATTAAACATGTCTCTGTTGACTAACGAGCAAATACCCATGTCCAAAACTTGGGATTTTTAATTGGAAAATAGTCATGAATATAAACGTAGTTTACAGAAAAGCAAACTTATTGGTCCTATTATTCTCTGCCTTTCTTCTTAGTGGTGTGAATGTGTGTGTGTATGTGTATATATGTGTGGTCATGAGCATCTGTGTGTGTATGTGTGTGTGATTACGTGCAACTGTGTGTGCAGATACACACGTGTGTTCCCCTCAATTTCCCTCTCTCATTTTCTTTCTCTTTCTTTTTCTCTCCCTTGCTCTCCCCCTCTCCTTTTAATTTTTCTCTGTCTCTATGTATGAGACGTCCTGGAAGTAGTTGTTTACGAGCTCTTTGCCTAACGGTAAGCAAATAAAGAATTAAAAGAAACGCAGTGGAAATTATATACCAGGTATATCTCTAGTACAAATAAAGTCATTTCAAGTCCAGTGATTTTTTTTAGCATAACCTAAAAGCCGTGTTAAATTTTCACAAGCACCATAAAATTATCTGACCAGTAGATTCTTGATCTTAATTCCTTGTCACACATTGGTTCCTAAACTATGTTTTCTTGTACTGCCCCCAATTCTTCTCACAAGACTCCTTTCTCAACTTCATCTAGTCCAGCTTGTGCCCTTGTCACTGGGGAGAAGCTGACCTTCAGTGAGGTCTCTGATGACCTCATTACAACTAAGCCCAGGGGCCAGTCCAATTTTCAAACCTCATCTTTCCTCAACCTCTTCCCAGCATTTGTCACATTCCACCATCTCCTGTTTCTCAAAATGCTTTCTGATCTCAGCTCCTGACTCCTACGGAGTTGAGTCTGGCTTTCTTCATTGTCTGCAGTGTATTTACCTCCATCATTCTTAGTAACTCAAGGTAAAAGCAGCAAAGTCTACAACTCTTCTCTTTTCATTTCTCACCTGGGTCTTGGTACTTAAAACTGAAACTGAAAGGTCATCATTTTCATCATCTTAACTGTTAGGCTAAGATTTGCCATAACTAGTAGACAATATCCAGCATCACTTCCTTTGGTCTCTGCCATTTCGTATGCCTCCCTAGAGGTGTACAGATTAGGTACCACCACTTTGGCAGGATTTCAAGGATGTAACCCTAAAATCGTTTCTTTCCAACAAGTTACAAAGTCCTTCAATTTTAGGAAAGCTTAGTGAGTTATCTATGTACACATTTCTCTCTTTCACTTTTAGTTTGGTACTTTCTCCTTGTTTAGACCAGTCTTCCTCATTTTTCTATTGCTATGCATCCGTCTAACAGCTAAAAGTGACATTTTTCTTCAATCAAAGTTGGTTCAAGGACAATCAGGATACTTAGTCTCACTGCAGTAATAAACTTTAATCCAGGCCATCTAAAAATACTACAATCCAAATTTATATTTGTATGCATTATACATAGGACCCATCTTTAAATTTCATCTTTTCTGTGTGTGGAGTTTTGAAATTTTGGCATCCTTTTATGTGTTACTAAATATTTAAAAGTCACATGATACCCTATTAATTTATAATATAATACATTGAAAGAAAATGATATAATTACCACATTTATATAAATCACTCTTCAGCTCTCCATAATCATGAGGGAAGATAGCATAAATAGTTGGAATCTACATAGATTTAGGGCTTCACGTCAGCTAGTAGTTTTGATCTTCTTCACCGATACATGTCTTTGAACAGAAGTAGTGGATGTTTTTTTTAAATGGTAAAATTGACCAATTTGAGAGTTCCTTCTCTCTCCATTTCACTTTATCCTTTGAAAGACAGTCAAGTGGGCACAAGTTAATAGAACAATGAAGGAGAATTGAGGGTCTTGGATAAATCACAGCTTGAATAATTGAGAGCTGCTTGGCTAATCAATATAGAATCACAATATTTGGCCTCAAGCAATGTTGAAAAAAGGCAGGGGTAACCAATTTTCATCAGGATAGTGTCTTAAGTTTGTAAACATACCAAAAGAGAGAGCAAGGAAACACATGTAGAACTATCTTGGCTTCTGATTTTACTCCACAATATCTAATTATGCAAATGAATGCAACACACTATGGGTCTTCTAAGTGATAGGTAGCATGTCATGCAGTGGCTGGTGGCATCCGTCAGGGCTCAGTGGTCATACAGCTCTGACAGTTTAAGGCCCAACCACATGAGGCTGCTGGATTCATCTCAGTTTCTTTAAAAGTAATGCTGCTGTGGTGTCAATCAGACCTTATCAGGAAGGAACGGAAGAAAGCCACTGATGCATAAATTTACCTAGCCTGAAATCCTTTCTTTTCAAGAAAAAAAAAAAAAAGTTGAGCTTTGCCTCACATTTGCATTGCACCAGTGGTTTACTTTTGTTGTACAGTAAACATTTCATTTCAGCATATGTATGCACAGGAAAGTGGGGAGAGAGGTGACCAAAATCAAAACTCCTCATAACTGTGTGGGCTGTGGAATTAATCATCTCGCCTTCACATAAAAGTAACAATTTACAATTCTTTTGGTCAGTGTGTGTGTCTGAGGTATACACATATGCAAATGATTTTTCTCCAAAACTCTTTTAAAAGAGATTCAAATATTATAATATTTTATAAAGATATCAGGGAACTAGCCTAATTTAAAACTTTCTGTGGTTCAGTTTCACAAAGCAGAAAGGTTTTTGTATTTAAAGCTCTTGTCCAATAGAATGTGTTCCATAAATGTGTGCAGTGCGTTACAGTAAATAAGTGGTTTTAGTTTGGATACTTCTAGAAACCACATGACCACTCTCCAGTGTTGGCTAACTAACTCATTCCATCCTCAGGTTATATATAGTGATATCAGTCCTTAAATCTGCCACTCTCTATTCTCCCACTATGACTTTCTTATTTACGTCAGAGTTTCATCATTGTCCCAGAAATCAAGGTGGTACCCCATCCAATATACCTGTCTCACATACATCTTTCGCATTGACCACTTTCTTTCTATTTCTTGACATTATTAAAACTCAAGCTTTAATTCTGCTACCCAGTTAATCTTGCTGAAGCAATATTCGTGCTCTGCTAGAATTCCATAGATAAAGCACATATTTCTCATCCTAGTAATTGAAGGTCTCTACAACCTGCTTGAGCCTCATCTCTCATAGTTGCTATCCAGGCAATCTGATTCCCAGCATTCTTTTCTCATTCCTGTCCCTCAGATTTGCTTACAAAATTCTTCCCCCCCTGAAATACCCTCCTCTCTTCCATCAGCCTATCCAAATTCTCCACATTATTCAAAGTTCAGCTTGAGCTCTGAATCACTGAGAAGTCATTTCTCCTAACTCCAGCCCTTTGCCATCTTCCTTTCCTCAGAGTGTGATAGCAGGGCTTCTACTTAGTCAATCAACACTTCCTCAGGTGTCTATTGTGCTTTACTCTCAGGACTGGCTACATAATTGCAGGACTCAGCGCAAAATGAAAATGGGAGGACCCGAGTTCACAATTTTCAAGAATTTCAAGACAGCAAGAAGGGCAGAGCCGTGAACCAAGCGTGGAACCCTTCTAAGTGCATGGCCTTGTGTGACTGCACAGGTGACATACCCATGAAACTGTCCCTGTTTGCTATATTATGTTGTCATTAAATGTTTGAGATATGTAATATGTATTAGCTTCCCTATCTGGATAATAAATTCTTTGGAGAAATGGTTGGGTACATCATTGTTTTCCATAGCACCAACTCTTACATGATCATTGCATAGTAACTTGTTTATTATATACCTATTTATGTTTTACTATATTTAGTTATTTTATATTATATACTATATGATTATCATTGGTATTATAGTAAATCAAACTTTGAAAAGCTTCTTGTTGAATAAAAGTTTCTTCAATAGCAATTTCCTACCCTGTCCCTCAAAAGAATGACAATTAGGTAAGATATACACACAACACATTATAATTAAGCACTGATTATGCTAGTTTACATTTTTATAAATTAAGATATATTTGACACATAACACTGTGTAAATTTAAGGTGTACAACCTGTTGATTTGATACATTTATATGTCGTAATATGATTGCCATGGTAGCGACGGCAGCACCTCTATCATGTTACATAATTATCATTTCTTTTTTGTGGTAGGAATAATTAAGATCTAATCTCTTAGCAAGTTTGATGACTATAGCACAATACTGTTGTCTATATTTAGTATACTGTGCATTGGATCTCTAGGACTTATTCACTACTAGTTGCAAGAGATTATGCCATTTTAAATTTAAGGTATGTCAAAATCTTTTAGGCTTCATGTTATTTTTTGATATCTCAATTTTACTAGGTTCTGACACAATATGATATGCCTTTAGGGGGTAATGATATTATACTTCTCACCTCAGTTAATCAAACCACAGCCTTGCTTACTCACCCGGTACTTTAGATTTTGGGGAATGACAGGAAACACAAAGAGAAGACAAGAGGGACCCGTAGATGGAAGGAGGGGTGCTCTCAGTTCATTGGCATCTTCTAAAGCTTCCAAGAGACCAGATATACCACATTTCCTTTGCCTCTCCTCTTGCTTCCAGCACTTTCCCAGTGGAAGATGGAAGTGAATAAAGGATGCTTTGCAAAGCACAGTAGATATTCTTATTGGACGCTGTTCAACCCGTGGCACAATATGGTATCACTCTTAAAACTAATAAAAATAAATGGCAAGACTTTCCCCCAAAGAGATTGACTGTTATTCTTCATTCAGCCTTTCAAAGTGCTTCCCTTCAAGGTGACAGAACTAAGTATGGCCCATAAATCCATCTCTGGCTTGCCTTTCGACAGTTATAGGACGTGTTAGATTTCTTTGCTCCTAGCAGTGCTCTAGACTCACCCTTGTTAAAAGTATTACCGTAGATATTTCAGTATCTCCAACAAAAGCGTCACTTCTGAAGTTATTTTCCTGCAAAATTCAAACTACATTAATCTTACTTCCATAGAGGTATTTGAAGTTTGGGCTTCCCCGAGTTGAAACCATTTCTCATGATACTGAAATAAAAATCAAGCTCTATATCTTAAATGTCTCCGTGGCAGTAGGAAACAGACCAAAAATAGCCTTAAAAATCACTTTTAAGTGGGGAAATGGCAATTGAGGAACGAAAATCAAGGGAAAGGATCTACCTCCACGCCCGCAATGATACAGGGATGTCTAGGCAGAATTCTTGTCATTCATGAGCAAGTTCAACTCTATCAGGCTTTCTTTAGATGTTGCTGAATTATCAGCTGATTTTATTTTGTAAGGGCTTTGTAAAAGTTCCTTTTAGTATAACGACTTACAAAATGTTTCATTGTATAAAAATCTGCACAAAACTCATTTTAGATTTCCTTTGGTAATCAGACACAAGAACCCATCACATATTGTCTGGATGACAGAGGAGCGACTTCTTGTGATTTGAAAGGTTGAAGTTGAGTTGATTCATTTCTCTATTTTGCTTCCAAGATGACCACATAGTTATGAAGCTTTATAATGACATTTTTTTTACACTTTCAGATATTCTAAAAGCTACCCTTTTAAAAAAAGGTGTTTTTATAATTATTTATCAAAAATGAGATACAGTAAAATTTTTACTCTGAATGCCATGAGAAATTGTAGGTAATCATGAACACTCAAAATGCAAGCTGCTCTTCTCAGGACATCAGACAATGAAATGTTAGATAAAGAGAGTTCTGAAAGTATAAGCATATTGCTTTTATTTTAACAATGAAAATAGAAACAAAACAACCATTTTCATATTTATTGGAGGAAAAACTGACTAGAAAGTCTATGCAGCAATTCAGGAATCAGCGCCATAGAATTCGGCATACACTAACTCTATTCAGATGCTTTCTTGAATTCAGATCAATATAAAATACAAACATTAAAATAAAATCAAAGTCAGACATGAAGTTGAAATAAAATATAAAATAAATTTGAAATTTAAAGTGACATCATAGGGAATACAGGAAAATGTAAACTATTACATAATTTACTGAATAGTAATGGTTGTTAATTTTGCAAAGGAAAATATATATCTTAATAAATATTTGGGGGATAAGCGGAGGGACAATGGAACTTCTGAATTTTTGTTTATAGAAAGAAAACTATCTTCCTTAAAGCTTGGACAACTGATTCTACCTTCTGATGCTTCAACAACTACGTTTAACACAGGCCAGTTTGGTAAATGTTCTTGTATGCCTTAATGTCAGCTCCCTACCTCTGGAACTATGGATACGATAAATATTTTTAAAAATTTATACCAAAGGACGTTCATATTGTTGAGCGTCAGTGGAGGTGTTGGTCATCCTTCCACAGTGCCAATCTACAGCTATAATTTTCCCTAAACACAGAGACTAAGGATTGCATTGCTTCATATCTCTTTGTACCATTATCCTGATGGTCTTGCCAATTATCATACCAGTGCGCAGAGTGTGCTTCTACTTTTTCAGACACTATGTAGTTATTCTAATATCAAGTGGTGATCGATTTTGTTTTGAAGCTGCATCTAAAAGCTTAAGGACCTATTCAAAATTCCACGTTGAGCTGCAATTTGTGGTAGAATGATACTAGCTATGATAGGATACGATATCTAGGCAGAAGACTTGGTGCTTTTTCTCACAACAAATCTGTGAGGTCTGAATCATCATCTCAGTTTTGAAGTGGAGGAAACTGAGGCTAATCATCTGAGACATAACAAAGCTGCCATTCCCAATGATTTATTGACTTCAATGAGAAATACTGTTATAACTAAGGGGTGGTATCTCTGGTTCCACTATGTTTGGTATAAATTCGTGTATTAGCCTATGGACTTGAACCCCATTTCTAACAATGTGCTCATGAAAAAAGTGCAGCCCCCAAAACAAGTTGAAAATTATTTTCATAATCATTTTTAGACTTAAAAAACATCGCCCAACTAATGGACGTGTAATATACAAAAAGTTTTGTTTGCAAGTTCATTTCGGGAATGCAGGTTGCAGATAAATGCCATGTCCCTTTCCTGTCTGTATATATATTCATTTCACATTTTTTTCTACTATATTTTTGGCCAGGAAAATGAAGTTTCCATTTTCTGGGCTTTCCGTTATAAATCAATATCCCCACATGAGATGCTGAATTTTAAGAACCCAAGGATTTCCATATTGGTCAAATTCATGGTTCATTTAATCTAGTTAAAGAATTACCTCCCTGTTATGTGAAGCCCCCTCTTGACCTGGCATTGCTTACCTTTCCTTTTCTCTCAGGAATTTTCCATTTCCTACTCCATATTTTTTTGATAAAAAAAAAAAAAAACTGTTGTGGGAGGGTGGAGAAAGAGAAATGAGAACACAGAGAAAGTGAAAGAACAAAGTTTGTGAAGATCAGTGGAGGAGCAATGAAAAAAGGTAGAAATGGTAAAGAATTAAGAATGACGACAATGGACAAATCAAGTGTGGGAAAAAATTACTATAGTCAATGACTTATTTTCTCCTTTCATTTATTCCAGAGATATTCATGGTTCTCCTCTCTATAACAACTTTTCTTACAGATGATACGTATTTAAATACAAAGGCAAATGGTCCTTTTTCTAAAGAACTTTCTTTATACGGTGGAGAACCTCAACTTGATCCTCAGATTTCCAATAATCCTGGGGAAATGTGTAAGTGTTTGAGCTCTCAACATTTTCTTCTTCAAGCTTAGCAATCACTAATGTCTCACAATATTTATCCGAGAAACAAGCAGCCTTTGAAGTCTCAGACACAGCACTGCATACACCCCCTCCTCCACCCCTGAAGCTCGAGGCTCATTAAAACTGAAGATGATGTGGCGTCATGTGGGGGAGATGTAGGTGGAGGAAGATGGTAAAGTGTTAAAGTAGTTGTCGGTGATGATTAAATTATCAAACTTCCCATGCTACTTAACTTACATCCTCTTTTCTAGAAGATTCTAAAGCATTTCAACCGGGAGCCTCGTTTTTTTTTCTACTTGCCAGAATTTCCTTGCTTGAATGCTGCACAAATCTGTGATTCTACCCAAGGCAAACCTCCTGCTTCTTTCTCTATAACTCAAAACTGTCCTGACCCCCTTTCCCATCATAGTTCTTCCTGCTTTCCTCAGGTGGCCTTCTAGCTTTGCCAGAGACATCATTTGTAATCCTCTCCTCCCATTGTCAAATTCAAAAAACCAGTGTGGATCTTGACCTTTCATCTCATATTTCTATCCACCATGCACTGCTCCATTATTTTGGTGGTAGCACCATTGGGGTTCTCAGTATCTGGAGAGACCTAAAGGCCTCAAAGTTAAAGAGGAGTAAATGGTGTTTTTGGCTTCTACCAAGGTTTTTGTTTTTGTTTTTAATCTTTTTTCCTTTTTTTTTTTTTTTTTTGAGGAAGATTAGCCCTGAGCTAACTGCTGCCAATCTTCCTCTTTTTGCTGAGCAAGGCTAACCCTGAGCTAACATCTGTGCCCGAAGCTTCCTCTACTCTCTATGCAGGATACCTACCACAGCACGGCTTGCGAAGCAGCACCGTGTCGGCACCCGGGATCCGAACCTGCGAACCCTGCCGCCGAAGTGGAATGTGCTCACTTAACTGCTGTGCCATCCGGCTGGTTCCTCTACCAAGGTTTTAAAAAGCCAAGTTGAGATTAATTACACTGCTTTCTGCCCAGGAGAGCAGTTCTGGACCTCAGATTCACCTTATCTGAACAACCGCTCAGGCAATATATTTGCATGATGACTCATAACGCAAATGTAAAACATGACCTTTATAAAATGGCCACCCATATGTTCCATTTGCAGAGAAACACAATACTATAGTCAAAATATGCTTCCAAAGCACTTCACCTGCCTTTCTGAACCAAGAAATGAGGATAGCAATACTTCTGAAGACCCCTTTCTCTCCCTTTCCATTTGGCTTTGCAACATTTGCCTCAATACCTTAAGAAACCCAACCTTCAGCAGTAGCTTAACTGCCTTGTTATCCCTCCCCTCCCCTTTTTCCTCTGGATTCTGCAATCTGAAAGCTCCCCAAAGTGATGTGAAAAGTACCTCCTTTGAATGAAGGAGTAGAAGAAATGGAGGAGACAAACACAGAATTCTCTTTTGTAAACAGGGGAACGACTTCCAATCTAGAAAATGCATACATTGGCATTCTGCTCTGGTCATACAAATCGTTGTTCATTGTACTTGTAGTTGATAATACAGAAATGAATAAAGACTGGATACACCTAAGATGTACAACGGCTGTGTTTCATCCCACTATATATAAAGTTTTCAGTCTTTGCACATGAAACAAAATGCTTCTCCCTAAAATGTTGACTTTCAAACAACCTAGGTAATTGCAAGTTGATTTTTCCCTTTGATGTTAACAGCTATGGATATTAAGCAGACGTACTGTATTTACAATGCTGGAGTTGTTCAAATTTATTTATTATTTCATTTTACTATATTGGCATATAGACTATAAATGGCAAACCCATGGCAATCCTGGAAATTCTGATAAAGTAAGAAAAGGCAGTAAGCTTTTCTCGAACATTAGAGGTAAAAATGTGCTTTTAAGAATATTCATCTTTGACACAAATAGAAGGACCTGCAACTAAGATATGTAACTATGTACGCCGGGGGGGGGGGGTGGGGGGGGGAAGGTTGGGAAATAAAGCAGAAAAAAAAAAAAGAATATTCATCTTTGAAATTATTCACCCTTCCATAATATGCTTGAATATTTTTTATCCACTTCTCTTGTTCACTGAATTTTAAATAGAGATTGCTTAAAAATGCTAAACTGCTGATAGATCTCCACAGTAATTTCATTGAGAAAATAATATGAAATAAAGGTATGGTACATCACAAATGATATATCAAATTTAAATTTATTTTACTTTCAAGTTTACTGGTACAGTTCATTCACATTACAATGGTCAGTTTGAAAGTGTGACGAGTTATGTTCCTTTTGTATGTAGAAACACTCAAACCACTAACTCTCCTACCCCAAGGATGGTTTGAGAGAGCGAAACCTAATATCAGTCTAAGAGAAAGAACTATATCACCGTGGTGCTGTGGGCTGTGATGGGAACAATGGTTTTATGGTAACAGTGGTGGGTAGAAGCAAGTTTCCTGGAACTTCCTGTATCAGGTCTAACTAGTAAGATTGAATTATTGTGTTTAAAACACACAATTATTTCTATAAAATATATCCCCCCAAACTGATAATGAATGATTGCTTTGTACTCTGTACAGTTTTGGATTATCGTTGGTCCGGCTTTTCTCTGTGTGTAAAAATGATCATGCTCCAGCTACAGAGTTTGAAATCCTAAGGACAAGTCTGTGTTTGTAAAGTGACTTTCCATCTATGGAAGTTCAATTATTATTAATAGGTGAACGGAATATTTGCTGATGCTATTCTGATATTTTGTTGTGAAGTGGTTACTTGGCACGGCGATTTCTTCTATACTTCTGATATTTAAATACAATCTACAACCTAATTTATGTTCGTAAAGTGAAATGGACTTAAATATATGAAAATATGATGAGGTACTGAATTTTTCCAAGTTTCTTTTGCATGCATCGTTTTCCTTCATTGATTCCATTAAGAAAAAAAAGACAAACAACCTGCAATTGTAAGCATTGCACTATCTTCAAGTCCCCAAAGTTTAAAGAAAAAAAAAATCGAGATAACTTCCTCTTATTTGGCAACTGCTTCCCTTGTGGTCACTCACCGATATTTGCAAGGCAAGTTCACTTTTCATGCCATAGAAGATGGAAGAAAAAAAATGCACGTAAACTGTTTTTGTCTTCACTGATTCTGCCAAACCGATAGCAGCATTGATGCTACAAGAGGGAAAGGTTGTCACAGTTGCTTATTCCCAGCTCTGCTTTAGAAACAGTGAAAGAGGAGGAAACAGTTTTTTCCTACCCTATCTAGAAAATATAATGTGAAATATTAAAATATGTATATCCTTCAAGAGATCAACACGATTGTTAACATTTGCTTTGAAAACAGCTTCCTGAAACATATTTAAAAGACCAAGATTCAAAAAGAGCCTTAGAAATGGAACATACTTCTGTAAAATTAATTAATCAATTTGAGGATTTAGCAGGAGGAAATGGCCGTAAACATCCCATTTGCTCAGCTGGTGGTAGAGGGGAGGCTGAAATGACAATTTGGTTTAAAAAGGGAAAGAGAGGGGAAGAAACTGAGATTTGGAATAAAGATATATATGTTTGGGACAAGCAGAAAGAATGTTTTATATCTACATGTGGCCTACAGAGAAGTGGAAGTAAAGGTGAAAGATTAATGAGAAGGATTTTTTTTTTTTGCATTTTCTATCATCTATGTGAATTATTACCTAGATGCCTGATAT
Source organism: Equus caballus (assembly GCF_041296265.1). NCBI lineage: Eukaryota > Metazoa > Chordata > Mammalia > Perissodactyla > Equidae > Equus > Equus caballus. Next base: position 45,834,476 of record NC_091710.1, read on the forward strand.
GTCCTAAAAGAAAAACTGTGATGAATAAATAAACAGCTCTCCAAATCTTCAATAGGGTGCTTTACCTTGCAGGGAATATTATCATTGGCTTTTGATACAATTTCTGCTGCAGGGAAAGACTTTCAAAGCTCAGAATGCTAAAGCATTGCCAGGCGCTCAAAGACCCCCCGCTGAGCGCGTCAAACTAAGAAATCTCTCTGAACTTGTCGAATTAAAAGTCATCTCTCTCTCTCTGCAACCCCTGCATGAGCTGGGAAGCTCTGTCCTCATTTTTGAGGCCCCTCCATGATAAACAAATGGAGCCTAGAGCATCTTTATTCTTCACAGCCATGCAATTAAAATTCCTTTAAAAAATGTAATTGAAGGCAATGAATTTCAAAAGGAACTTCTGGTTAACAATGAGACTAAACAGTTTGAGTGGCCACATTCAATTGCGTTTCAAAGGTAAAAGCAAGACAGCTTGTTAAGAGCCAGAGAAGTGTCCTTTTTTATTTTTATTATTTTGATCGGACATCAAGAGGTTGGTCTAAACTGAAACATCTCAGCAGGATTTATGGTTTCTGGAATGTCCTAAGACTTAATTACTCAGACTGCAAAGAGGAGTACACTATTAAAATATGAACAAAGCCATATGAGATCCCTGGTTGCTGCAAATCATTATTTATCTATCCCCCACACAAATTAAAGAAGTTTAATTTGTGTTTGCATTTTTAGGCACCACACTGCACAGACTTTTTTCCCCCTATGGTGTGTCCACAACACCAACACCATTGCACCAGTTTGATAATTCCCATAATTTAATTCCATTGAATTGAAGGTTCCTGACTACTATAAAGAAATACAGTCATGTGTCGCATAACAACGTTTAGGTCAGTGACGGACTGCATATACGACAGTGGTTCCATAAGATTCGTACCATAGAGCCTAGGTGTGTCACAGGCTATACCATATGTGTCAGTGCACTCTGTGATGTTCTCACAATGACAAAACCGCCTAACAACACATTCCTCAGAACGTATCCTCATCATTAAACAATACATGACTGTACAATAACGAACAGTTCCAAAGTCATTTTTTATTTAGCAAAAAACGAGGAAAGCATTTTAAATGCCTTTGGAAAACCAGAATGAGAATGAATGATCAGTTTCAAGTGTCGAAGATAAAAAGCATTATTTTTAAAAAGGCCGAGAGTGTTACACGAAGTCTTTGGGGAAGTTTCTAAGGATCATGTGTTCCTGGGTCCACATCTTTGTAAGAGAGTACTTATATTGGTGTTATTAATTGCTCTCTAGTGTCTGAAATATAATCTTTGATGGTAGCTATGAGAAGGGGAGTAAATGTTGAACATTTTGTCATTACCCATTGAATCAGGAGTTGAAGACCTATGCGTGTATGTGTGTGTGTGTGTGTGTCTGTGTAATTTTTAAAAACACACTTTGTTTGTAGGCTTGATTCTGCTTTCCAAATTGGGATTGTTGGTCATGGCAAGGGGACAATGTTTTAAGCCTGAGCGTTTGTAATATGTTGTTACTAGGAATGTATATCACACATTCAGGTGAAGGAGCACATTTTGTGGCACAATTTTATTTCTGTTATTTTGTATGCAGGGTGATGTGTAAAGTAGAAAATGTCCACACAGAAAGAAATAGGGCCAGGAAGAGACATCATAAAAGGAAGCAAAAAAAAAATGGTGGATAATCAGCACAGGGTCCCTTAAGTCACAGTAAGTTTGTGAAGAAGGAAGGGACATCAATAGTGTGAGATACTGCAGAAGAGCTTATGAGGGTCAAACTGAAAAAAAAAGGTGGTAGAGTCTACTGATTAGCAGCTTATTGCTTAAAGAGGAAATCATTTGACTGCAGGGGGTTAAGGAAAAAATGTTTTAAAAAATGCATACAATGAGGAAATTGTACTCATTTGGGGTATTTTTTTAGTAAAGGGAAGAATCATTATTTAGTTCATAGGGAGGACGATGGGATTAACTAGGAAGATTTTGTTTTTGTTTTTAAGTATATTCAAAATTTGAAGGACACGAAAGAGGAAACAACGTCCCAGAAGAAGATGAGTGAAGGTGAAGCTCCCGGAGGAGTCAATCCATTCAAGAACCCAGGAGGATGGATTCAGGAACCCCAAACTAGTTTCGTAAGAAAAAGAAAGGAGTCTTTTGGTTTCATGTTCATCTAAAATGAAAATAGTATGTTAAACCGAAGAGAAAACATTGACTTACACATTCTGAGCAGTATTTCAAATAAATTGTTCCACAACTACATGTAATAAATAAAATCAATTTTAACCATACAATAAATATTTGGGATTTTAATTGAGTTTTAAATAAAATCAACTGGTCAATTGGAATAGAGTAAATATTAGAGACAGACAAGGAGTGCTTCTTAACATAAAGAAATATAAATATCATCACATCATTCAAGGTCAATTATTGGCAGTGATTGAAATATTCCAATAAAAGAGAATAAATTAATTTTAAATTTTCTTTCATGGTCTTTGGAGTATTCTTGTCCTTCATTTTATTGAAGCTTTGTTTTTCTGAAATGGAACTATACATTTAAAGTGTTTGAGTTTCATTTTAAAGGATCCAAACATGTTAAAACCACAACAAACTTATTTTTCTGCTTGAAAAAATCAAATAAGAAACATAATATCTAGATATCTATCTAAAGGAAGACTATAATCTATTCAGAAGTCCTTGCTGATACATCACGCATCTTGACCCATTTCAGAAGACTTCCCCAGAAGCTCTTCTCTAGATATGTGTGTTCTTCAATCAGAACAAAGAGGGATCTCATTTTCTGATATTGCAGTAAAATGTAAGTGCAGTTCTCTAGGTTAAATTATGTGAAAATCCTTTCTTTGAAAAAGGATTCAGGGAGAAGCAAGCAGAATTGAAATTGACTTGGATATCTGAGCCATAGCTACAACCCCCAGCGGATCATAAACAATTATCTCACTTGATTTTACTTGCCCTCCTCCTTGGCCACATTTTGTTTTTAATGCCTGGGTTTGGAACAAGTTTGATTAGAACAAGTAAACATTACAACAGTCTTTGCTGTGAATTAAGGATAAGGAATTAGCCATAATAGTTCTCGACTGCAACCTAATCTATAGCCTATTTTGCATTAAAGTTCTCGAATTACGTATTTCAGTCATATTGCTGACACTTGGCACTGATTTTGATCTAAATATATGGGACTTGTCAAGGTGTATATGTATGGATGTTGGGGGCAGGGTTGGTAGTTGTTTAAACAAAGATGGAATTGTTTCATTACTGTAGCAGTAAGTGAGTTTTTTAACTGTTTGACTCCTTTCAAAATGGAGTAGGAATTACTACTATCTGTCTTCCATTTCGAGAAAACGTATGGAGCAACTATAATATACTAAAGGCTTTGCGAAGCATTCGGAAATGTAAAGATGGTTTCTCTTCTGAGATAGTTTACCATTTAGCCTTGGACTAACTTTATTTCAATTTTTATGTCTGGAGTTGTGCGGTGGACAATTATTTTTACTTTTAGGGATTCGGCCTTTGAATTATTTTCCATTTTTGAGGAAATTTCTACTTTACAAGTTTTGGTGGAAGACACTCTCCATAGGAGCTAAAAACATGCCACGCTCATGGCAGCCATGGAGATGCGCTGCTCAGATTTCCATTCAAGAGAGCGCCTGCTGCAAAGAGTGTAGGGTAGCTAATAAGCCTCCAGCTGCTGCAAGTGTGGGATTCAGACACTTTTTACAGACGGCCATGCTCTCCCTGGGCTGCTTAGAGGAAAAGTCTGACCACAGTGTAGTACTACAGCCTGGCTCTTTCTACCCAATGGGGGACACTTCAAAGGAGCACCCTATGCCCTGCAGCTCCCTTCCAGCCTGGCTGGGACTGTCTCAGAGTTACATAGCTGCTGAAGCTCCTCCTGTCTACACACACTCTTTTCCTTTCATAGGCATCAGACTTGCATCACAGTCTGAATTCTCTCTCTGCTCATTCCTGCCTTCTCTCCCCTTGATTCTTCACAGATGTTTCCCTCAACAAATGTTTTGCACATGTAATTCCATTCTGTTATCTGTTTTCTGGAAGACTCAAACTGATCCAATGCCAGTCCTCAAACTTGTGTTTGATAAATAGAATTTTTTTTTTTCCTTCAGAGGGGGGCAATGCATTTTATGAGAGAGGACCTCCCCAAGAGGTAGACAGAGGTGAGATGAAGCTTCTTGCTCCTCCAATGGTATCACGAAGAGCCAGAATCAATAAATCTGTTTCAAATGCAAATAATTGGTTATAGCCCAGGCAAAATATGCAGAGCCAAAATGAAATGCAATCGCAAGCTCTGGAAAGTTTCCTTGACTGAAATAGCCATTCCTTTCTTCAGAAATTCAGTGAGGAAAAGTGTAAAACGTGCCAGTGCTCTAAATCAAGAAACAACAAGTCAGAACACATGGAAATTCTGCTTGTCCTCCATGTTACCTGTAGCAGAATGATTCTATCATGCTACTGACTTGTTGAGAATCTGCTGGATTCCATGTGAGGAAGATAGAACCTGGAGTGTTGACAGACTCTCATTTCTCAACTTTGGCTATGATTGGTGTTTCCTCAAGTACTTCATATATTGATCTTTGGAGACAGGGTCATGGGACTAAATCATGATGGATTTAGAAACATGAGAACCACACTAGTCTACTAGTTCACTAAACCAACCCTGTTCACAAGTCTCAGAGACACTACTTGGGCATTGGAAAGATTAAAGAGCGTTTAGATCTACTTAAAATTCCCATAGCAAGTTTTTAAGGCAGTCATCCACTTGTCTATCCATTTAGGCGTATATGGGCATCTCAGAAGGAGTATACAATAGAATAACCCAGGTAACAGGTAATAGACTTCAAAGTGACTATATAAGTGAGGGGAGACCAGCCAAACCTGTGCCATAGGGTTTTGAATAGGGACTCTTTACTGTCTGATAAGAAATGGTTAGAATCAGTGTCCTAAAGAATGGGAAATAGGAGCATCATAATAGGCAGCTTCTCCACTTTCTGCTCCCTAAACATTTTATTAAAGAGCAAATGTAAATATATGGGCCAGAGTCCTAGGCCTCCTCTCCCATTCTGCAATTACTCTCTTGGGTAGTGGTCCCACAAGACTAGAGATGTCGTTTAGGATGGTTGACAGTCCTGCACTCAGAGGCCAATTTCCTGATTGCAGGATTGTAGGGTCAGTCTGTTCTCTCCCCCAGCTAAATGTCCTGGGTATGAAGGTCCCGATATGAATCTATTGACTAGTTCATCTGAATAAGTTCCTTGAACTTTAAAGACATGTGTCTCTCCCATTCAGTGTGTCACAGCAGTTACACAGTATTTAGCCGGGGACAGTAATACTAGTCATATATAACTGCCCAGTACTGCTTCCTAAATACTGCAAACCTAGTACCCTAGCTAAATAACTTAGATTTCAGTGTCTACTTTTGCCCTAATATTTCATTTTTTGTCCTATTTCTTCTAGCTGAAAGACCCCTTAATTCACATTTCTAAATGCCCTTCTGAGATTGGCACAGTCATAAATTTAGAGGAAGCATTTCTTGGTGATCTTTGACATCTTGAGAACGTACCAGTAGGCCAATCCAATCCTAGACCAGAGAAAACAATTTGGACTCTTGAGACTAGTACAAATGGGTTTTTATTCCATACCACATCCTAAGAAAGGAAGGAGAACATGAAGTTGCCTTGGGTAATTGCCTTCTTATTATATAGTGTAGTGCTCTGGGAATGTAGCTGTGAGGTTGCCTTCTATCTTTTTGTCTGCTCTGAAAGTCGATTGGTTAGCCATATGCCCAAGAAACATCTTTGTGATTTTGAGATCCCACAGCCTTCATGTAGTTGTGAGCACCATTAGGACTCTGAGAATTTCTCATATCTGATTTCCAAATTCATGGGGAAAAAAGAAAAGGAAAAGAACAACCACTACCTTCTAAGGGAGCTTATGTGGACAAGGTTTGTGTTACAAGGTAGCGGACTCATTGGCTAGGAGCTACCTGTACCACCAGGCCAGGTTATTGAACAGAAGGGTTGTCTTTTTGAATCTACATTGTGAGAAGATACTGTGAGTACATCTGCTGTGCTCTCAGAAGGCAGGCATGATCTCCTAGAATACTGTCAGACCCACAGCATCTGTCTCACATGGTTAATGTGAGGACTAAATGACTTAACGTAAGTAATGAACTTAGAGAATGTATACCCTGCAATCAGCACTCAGTAAGGATCATCGTTTATCTTGATAGAGTTTTTGCCAAATTAGTGCCAGACATACTCAAGTCTATCCCAGGGAAGCAAAAGGATGCCAGTGGTTCTGAGCCAAGAGATTAGATTATTGAGGGAGGCAAAGATAAGCTCAGAGAAAATGCACTTAGGGTCAGTAACCTAGGAAAGCAGACAAGGGAAGGAGGACGGGAAGATGGAAAGCAGACCCTGAGGGTTTCTCCGCCCTCCATGTGGTTGAAGGGGAAGAGGGAGTAAGTTAGAAGTAAATTGTCTTGGAGCTAGGGTAATTCACAGAAAACACGTTTCCTGAAGACACATGCAGGTCAAATGAAATTCACAAGGTAAGGGAAAACTACAGGCATTTCAGGGCAATAGTGGTTCATACAGTCAAGTGATTCTGAATTGCAGGGAAAAGTCATGGAGTTTGAATCAAGAGACTGGCCAGTGGCTGTGATGAGGGAAATGGTCCAGGCTTCTAGGGAGTGAGGTCCAGCAAGGACTTGCAGTTCGTCAGATCAAGCAGGTGGCATGCAGGGCAGGATTTTCTTATGGAGCTGACCCAAATGTCTTCTAATTGACTCTGCGTGTGTACGTACATATGCATATGAGCATGGGCATGATATCATGTTTTGATTTTAATTTCAAAATTCTGGTGATTCTAGAACATAGGGCAGGAAAATTTATAGAAGTGCATGCATTATAAGACATACTGTAGCAATAATCTATACGGAATCAGATAAAATTAGGTTAGAATCTTATTTACTCCCTGAATGAATTTGCATAACTTCTATAGAGTCTCTTCATCTGTGATCCAGAGGTAATAATATCTACTTCATGGCTTGTTGAAAAGATTAATTAAAATAAGGTATTTTGATTAATTACTTATCACAGTGAGGTAGTATAGTGACTTTTCTTCTTAATCTTGGTTTTATGATAATGTTCACAACCAATGAATTTATCCCCAAATTAAGGAATGTTCACTACAGAATCTTATTAGTCTTTTTATTTTTGAGGAAGATTAGCTCTGAGCTAACATCTGCTGCCAATCCTCCTCTTTTTGCTGAGAAAGACTGGCCCTGAGCGAACATCCATGCCCATCATCCTCCATTTTATATGTGGGATGCCTGCCACAGCATGGCTTGACAGGCAGTGCATAGGTCCACACCCAGGATCCGAACTGGTGAACCCCAGGCTACTGAAGTGGATCATGGGAACTTAACTGCTGCATCACTGGGCTGGCCCTCTTGTTAGCCTTTTTATAGTACATATGGATTCATCAGATATGATAGAAATCATAAGGACTGCTATTAGAGTATTTCTGCTAGACCAGGGTCAACAAACTATGGTTCATGGGCCAAATTTAGCCTGCTACCTGCTTTATAAATAAAGTTTTATTGGAACACCATTACACCCATTTGTTAACACGTTGTCTAGGCTGCATTTGCACTACAACAGCAGAGCTGAGTGGTTTTGAAGATAATACGGTTAGCAAAGCTAAAAATATTTTACAATCTGGCTCTCTACAGAAAGTTTTCTGACCCCTCTTTTAGACCATTTATCTTAGATTTGGATGAAAATCCACTGGTTGATAAAAATAATTTTAAAATTTTAATATACATATTTGGTACAAATCCATAAATGCTATTTAAATAACATTAGATGCATTATATGAAAAGATATAATGCCATTCAAATCTCAGGCTCAACATAACCACAATATTTAGAGGTATGCTATTTAATTTGATTTTCCAACTCTTTATGATAATTCAATAATTTGCTAGAAAATGATATTGTTGGAAAACTATAATTCAGAGGCAAAGGAATGTGCGACATTACAAGGATATGTTCTACATTCATTATTTATTTTTAAAGCTTCTATAGAAGTCGTTGCTGCAGCAGCATCAATATCAGCTTCAGGAACACACATAGGAAGTGCAGGCTCCATCTGCCTGATTAGTAGCAGCAGTCACAATTCCAACAGTAGCAATGGTGGCAGCAATGGTCCCACTAGCTGTGTCAGTGCAGAGTGTGGGCTATGGGCTCTAAACAATGCCACTTTCTTGTTTTCTCTTTTCCAGCCTGGAGAATGGCGGTAGCTGGTTCTTGCAATTTTTTATCTCCAGTTAACACCAACATTTTCTTCCAACACTTTTGCAACAAATCCCTGCATTAAGTTCCTCTCTGTATGAAAGACATGGAGTATATTCTGTTTTCCTGATTGAATCTCAACTGCAACAGTATTTCCTATCAGAAGTCAGGTACACTTACTTCAATGATGTGGAAGATACAATGATGTTAATTACAGCATTCCTATGTCCACATACGGTGGTGCTGGTAGAGACACTGTGGTCAAGAAAGGCAAATCCATAGACAAAAATCAAAGAGATGAGGTCCAACATAAACAACATGTCACCACATGACTGGCTGGGCTCTGAAGACGATCCCCCACATTGGTGCTCATGATTGACTTCCACTGTTGGCAGCTTGGGTACTAACCAGTAGTGGCTGCTGGATTAGCCATAGTGTTGGGAAGTTATCCTCTAACATTTGCTTAACAAATTCTCTCTATTAAATCTCCATCTGTACTGGATTGGATAATGTCGCCCCCAAATTCATGTCCACTTGGAATTTATGAATGTTACTTCATTTGGAAATACAGTCTTTGCAGGTGTAATCACTTTAAGATGAGGTCATACCAGCTTAGTGTAGGTCCTAAACACAGTGACTGGTGTCATTTTAAGACGACAGAAGTTTGAACACAGAGACAGACAAATAAGGAGAATCTTACGTGAAGGTGGAGAAAGAGATCAGAGTGATGCACCTACATACTGAGGATTTCTGAGGATGGCCAGTGACCACTAGAAACTAGAAAGAGGCAAGGAAGGATTCTCTCAAGTCTTAAGAAGGAGCATGGCCTTGCAAACAGCTTGATTTCAGTTTTATGAGGGAACAAATGTATGTTGTTTCAAGCCAATCAACGAGTTTGTGGTAATTTGTTAAGCAGCCACAGGAAATTAATACATTCTCTTTGTTCGAAATTTCTGGAGAATTTTTTGTCTTTTCAAATTAGATACTATCTCAGTTCTTTCAGGCTACTATAACAGAATACCACAGACTGAGTGGCTTAAACAACCAACATTTATTTCTTACGGTTCTGGAGGTTGAGAAGTCCAAGATCAAGGTGCCTGAAGATTGGGGTATGGTGAGCACGTTTCCTGGTTCATAGACAGCTGTCTTCTGGCTGCGTCCTCACATGGTAGAAGGGATGAGGGAGCTCTCTGGGGTGTCTATTATAAGGACACTAGTCCCAGTCAAGAGGGCTCCACCCCACAACCTCATCACCTCCCAAAGGGCCCACCTCCATATAATATCACACTGGGAGATAGGTTACAACATAATAATTTGGAGGGAGCAAATCCTAAGGAATACAGGTTTATTTTTCAAATAGTTTATAACTATGATAAACAATTTACAATAGGATCAAAGTAAAACTATATTCCCACCAGGCTAACATATCCTAAATCTTCTGTGTACTATTCCATCGTTTTCTATGGAAGTGGCAAAGGTCATGGCCTCTTCAGCCAAGCTGCCTTGGCTTAAATCTGGTCCTCAGCTTGCTATTTGGGCCACCTCTTTGTGCTTCTCTTTTCCTACCTAATGAGGAAAATAACAGTGTCTACCTCACAGAATCATGTGAAGATTAATTGGGTTAATAAGTGTAAAGTGTTTAGTTAACACAGCTTGTTGTCATTAACTTACTGTTTTTGTATAATTGTAATCCATAGTATTGAATTTTATATCTGCTTTGTTTTCAAATTGACATATATACATAATATAAATATTGATTTAATATAATTAGCAATATATTAGGCATCTTCACATATTTCTGCAACATGCTTACCAAAGGCAGGTCTGCAACCTGATTAGGATTCAGGATTACCATCCTGAAATGACAAACTCTGAATGAGATTATTTTTAAAACAACAAAAATCAAAGCCAGTATTAAAACTCAATGAAACATAGTTCAGTATTATGCTTTCAGTTTTTTTCTATCAGGAATTCCGTCAAAGTTATTATTTTTTAACATGGCACAAGGACTTTATCAACATCTGCATTTTATCAATTCTGTTCACATTTGAACCATTTTGAAGTGAGAAAAAAACATTTCTGCTCCATTAGTATAAATGCTAAAATGTGCTGTCATTCAAATTGCAATTATCTGCCAAAAATAATTTGTTACAAAAATCAAGTCTAAGTATTATTTGGCAAAACAACAACTATATAAACCATGTCTCTGGGTTAGATAATTAGTAACAACTCCTTGTCCCTTTATTCACATTAGGCTTTTGAAGTATTAAGCTAAAATTAAAAAAAAAAAAACCCAAACAGATGAGCTCCACTTTCCAAAGGCACAGATGAGAGGATGTGAGTGAATGGATGACCGAAACCTCAGGTCTCCATGAAGGCTTGAGCAAGCTAGTAGTTCAGTGATCATTTTGACAGAACTGAATACACTGCCTGGAATCCTTTGTCATCCATGACTGAGAAAGACAAGTTTTCTCTCCATTCTTTTTTCTGACTACATTCAGACTGTAGTTTCTAAGGTTAGAGTTCAACATAACCGGCCAGAAGGTGAATCCCTATGTTTTCACAAAGATCAGAAATTTGTTCTACATGAACTTTTCTCTGTTTTGATGAGTTGATCAAGAGCATCTATAAAAACAGAAATGACTTCCTTGCTGAGTCCAATGTTGCATCCCCCTCCAGCCTTTAGAAAACATCCCCAGTGTTCACCTGCCATTAGCATTGCAACTGGACCGCTGTAGATGTAAGTGGCCACCAAGGAGAATCTTGCTTAGAACAGCTGAAACCAGCTCTCTGTGGCAATCAATGTTATTAAAGCACTGTGAGGAAAAATACTTCCAGCCCTGACCTGGGGCTTTGCGTGGTAAACTAGTCAAAGTTGTTAAAGCCACTCGAATCCCAACATTCAAAATTAGGGATAGAGAATTACCACACTTTGATTTCAACAAAGAGACATAATTCAGTTATCCATATGCTTGCTTTTTTATGAGCAAATACTTTCTATTTACTATAAGCCCAAAGGAATCGATGATACCCATCTACAGATAGTCATTATTTTAGTGAATAATACCCTTAGAATGCCTGGAGTGCTGGAAATAGTATCAAAGTCGGAGTCACAATATCTGAATGCTTAGTGCTAGTACTGTCATGCGTAGCTTTGAATAAATCATTTAGGTTCTCTGGATCCTGGTTTATCTAAACATAAGTCTAGACCACCTGCCTTGAAATGTTTCCACCATGTGCAATGTTTTATGAATCTGTGATTCTATTTTGTACAGAGCATCTCTAACCATTTCAGCATGTTCAGCAATTTATCACCATTTTTTTAATTCATTTTCACACATAAGCTTGCCCTAAGGGTTAAAGATATTACTGAACAAAGAATTAATAGAATAGAGAGAACAGAGAACAGCTAAAGATTGTATTTAAATAAAGTTGTAGCCCACTTAAAACAAGCTAAACTTAAAAGACCAGTCAAGAAGATCATGACTGAGCCTGCAAAATGAGAGCTAGGATAGACTCCAAAAGCAAAAGTGAGGGGCTGGCATCACAACTGAGTGGTTAGGTTTGCACGCTCTGCTTTGGCAGCTTGAAGATTGCCGGTTCAGATCCTGGGCACGGATCTACACACCACTCATCAAGCCATGCTGTGGCGGCATCCCACATAGAAGAACTAGAACAACTTACAGCTAGAATATACAACTGTGTACACGGGCTTTGGGGAGGGGGGAAAAAAAAGAGGAAGATTGGCAATAGACGTTAGCTCAGGGCCAAACTTTCTCACCAAAAAAAAAAAAAAAGAAAAAGTGAAAAGGAGTAAGAAAATCACACTTCATGAAATAGAGAAGAGGACGATTATTGACTGGAGAGATAAAAGAATGAGAGGAAGACAATTTAAAGGTAGGTGGTAAAACTTGAAAAAACAACTCAATGAGCAACAAAAATTATACTTCCAAATACTACTTTTTTCAATTAGTCATGCATCGTGTAAAGATGGGGTATGTTCTGAGAAATGCATCGTTAGGAGATTTTGTCACTGTGCAAACATCATGGAGCGTTCTTACACAAACCTAGATGGTGTAGCCTACTACACACCTAGGCTACATGGTACTCATCTTATGAGACCACTGTGGTACATGTGGTCCATTGTTGACTGAAATGTTGTTATGTGGCGTATGACTGTATATATAAGGAGACTCACATTTGGAAAAGTCAAATGCAATATGGTCAGGGTAACGGAGGGTTGTTCAACTTTGATTTGCTCCTGAAAATAAGCCAAAGATAAAAGGGAGATAAAGAGATGAGAATATTATTTAGTGCTTCTATTCCTTACACATCCTTGAGAAGGTTTTTATTATTTTTATCCTAAGTAAAATTAAAGCTTACATATTACTTTCTGTTCTCCAGCATCTTCAGTGGAGAGTCCAGGCAACACCGAATACTGGTCTGTCACAGAACCGGTCTCAAGAGGGGGCTTGCCCTACCTTGATAATTTTGTATTTCTGCTTCACCTTCCATGAAACCCAGTGTATCACAGAACTTGATGAACAATAGTCCAGCCACTAGATACCGATTTGTAAATAATTTTGGAGAAGAGATAGGAAGATCTGAGTTCTGCTCTCAACTGTTATTTAGTAATTGTGCAGTCTTTGACAAATCACTGCGAATCTTATTTTCATTATGCACAAAATCTGCATTGCTTAATTCGCAGTGTTGCTGTGACAGTGAAGTGAGATGTTTATGCACTAGTCTAGATTAGGAATTGGTTTTCAGGATGTTTTCAAGGCCAGTGGGAAGGAATCAAATTGCAAGGGGGGAGCAGCGTTAAAGACACAAAGGCAAGAGGACCTGGGAGCCAAACTCTGGTGCCTGAAAAGGCAAGAAGAAATGACATTAAGAACACAGGATGGTACGACTCATTTTGTCTTGGATGAAAGGCCTGGGGGAAGGAGTCCAGAACAGGTTTAGGGAAGTTTGTGGATTTAGTGGCAGGTGTTTTGTTTCCATCACAAAATGGCTATAATTGTAGGATGGCAGGCTATTGGCTATCTGTGAGAGGTGCAGGGCTATGAAGATACTGAGGCAGACTTGAAAGGGAGGACCAAATTCACATGGAATTCAAATGAACTCCACCAGGATGCTTATTAAAGGAAGAGAAAGGATATCCCTGGCGTTGTGGTATATCCCTCGAGACAGCCCCGAATTCTTTCCTGGAATCTACCATTACTTTGTCACCTAAAGCTGTAAAACTCTTTTAACACCCACATATACACACACCTCTTCTTTTCAATCATAAAATGAGAACAACGCTAATTGATTTCTACTTATTTCGTCATGTTACAATTGAAGAAAATAACTGAAAAGCTTTCTTGCAAGAAAAATAAGGACCTTCTGGAAATTTAAGCCGCTTAAATTTATCTTCTTAATCCTGTAAAACTAAGAGTATCATGTCAGGAGTTGCAGAAGAGATTCAAGAAGCCTGATCTGAGACCTGCGTTGTGTGCAAACCAGGCTTCTTGAGGCAGGATTTCCAGTAAGATGAGGCATGGTGAGGCAGGTGTATCAGGGAATGAGATTCTTCAGAGCGGAGAACATCGTGAAATCATTCAAATGGATAAAACACGTAAATGATAGAAAGTGATGCATTTAAAAACCATTAAGAGCAGTGCCCCGCATTGAGAATATAAGTAGATCTGTGCCTAACCAGTTGAGGTCTGTTTGGGTCTCTTTGGAAGTCCTCCTTTCTGAGAGGCAATAAATAGTCCTGAAAATAGATTTCTTAATATATTCCTTCTAAAGAACGTTCACAATTGAGGAAATTTTCCTTGGTTATATTTAAGTCTAACTCAGTTCTTTGAGAAAGTTGATAAACGGGTGCTCTCTGCTTATAATCTAGCCCCAACCACAATGATGGCATAATGTAAATTCGCCGCAACTAACTCCATCTCAATTTATAAATACAAGGAACTGAGGCTGACAGACGTCTAGCAAGGAGGCACAATGAATTTGGGAGGAACAGTGTTTGCAGCATCTCAGAGGCTGTTAGTACAATTTATTGTGAAATAATATTGCATAATTCATAATAAAAATTCCCCTGAATAGTGACAGTTTTAAAAAAGTAATAAACATGCCTACTGCTAAAAAAAAAAAAAAAAAAGGTCTCTGAAGACAGAAATAAACCTTGTAATAACTTGGAAATGATTTTGAACCCCAAGGTAAAGATGATGCTTTTTCTGCTGTCATACAAATACTTCCTTACCATAGTAATATTCAAGTGGGGTCTACCTTTAAAATGTTTCCATTTTCAACATAACACATGAACTTCAAACTGTTCTCCTAATACTCAGGTTGGGTTGTATTAGCCTATTAAGGAGGGAATACACTAGTCAGTATGGGACCTAAGTTTTCTCTGGATATATTTATTCCTCCCAAATTCTGAAGATGTGAATATGGAATCTGATTAAAACTTTGACAACAATGCAAGTCAATTCCAATGGTCCAAGTGAGTGTAAATAATGGATTAAATCATCTTAGAAAATTGCTTTCTGCCTCAGTTAAATAGTCTGGGCCAGATATCTTTAACAATACAGAGGCATCTTGAAAAATTTATTGTAATTCTTCATTGCTCTTCCTAAGCACAGATGGAAAACTTTTCTGAAAAGGCAATTTCTTATCTGAAATTGTGGGGTAAATGTGATGACAAAAGTCAGGCCTCCTTGCTCCTAGCTTTCCGGTTGCTGTGGTCTGCAGCGAATTTCTCTGGGAGGAACAAGACTCACTTTTCTCTTAGTCTCTTGCTGTAGAAACTGAGTATTTTGAGGGGCCAGTTAGTGAGCAAGCAGCTATCAACTTAGAAGAGGAGAATTAGTCGCTAATAAATTACCTCCTACTCTTTTAAGTTGATATAAATATCAAATGTTATTTAAGGACCAAACTGTTTACACAGTGAACAATGAACTCATCATTTTCTCCAAAGGCTGATAAAGATGTAAGTTAGGTTAAGAAAGGGGGACATACATTTATAGACAGATAAATAGTTACTGCTGACATCTTGACATTTTTATTTTTCATCCTTTTTTACTGAACATTCCTTGTAAACGTGTTTACCAAATATTTAAAATACGTGGCTCAATGGTTATAGTGTCTAAATCGTTATTTACAACATAACCTATGCTATAACATAATTAGGAGTTAGCTATGTTGTGGATAGAAACATGCTTAAAAATTAAACAAAATATGTTCAATATGCTATTTTTTAACAGTAATACATGTGCAATTAATTACGTAAGAAAATGTCAGAAGGGGCTGGCCCTGTGGTGTAGTGGTTAAATTCAGCACACTCCACTTCAGCGGCCCAGGTTTGCAGGTTTGGATCCCTGGCGGGCACCTACACCACTGGTCAGCCATGTTGTGGCGGCAACCCACATACAAAATGGAGAAAGACTGGCACAGATGTTGTCTCAGGGCTAATCTTTCTCAAGCAAAAAAAGAGGAATATTGGCAACAGATCTTAGCTTACAGTGAATCTTTCTGACCAAAAAAAATTTAAAAAGTCATAAGATTTTTCAGGATCTCTCACCCAAAGCCCTAATTTATACAGATAAAGGTCTAAATATATTTAGTAACACAATAGCTAATTAACAACCTAGGTATTACTAATTTTTATTGAATAAATATCTTTAAAAAATAGTCACATCTTCAGCTAATGTTGACCACAAACTCATTATTGATTAACATGGGAAAAGATAAGAGAGTACGCTTTTAAGGAAAAACAAAAAAGAGAAAAAGGGTAATTCCTTTTTTCCTTTAAGTCCTTGGCTCTTTTCACAACATCCCAAATCATAATCAATTTTACTTCCTGTCTGCAGTGACTGGAAAATTTTGATGGTCACCTTGCATCAAGGAAGCTTGTAAAGAGCTTCATAAACATTTATGGAATTCCTAATATGTGCCAGTCTCATGCTAGGGACTGGGGTGCAGAAGGAAAAAGATGTGGTTCCTGCTGTTAGTGAGCTCCCAGGCTGGGGAGATGCCGTAACAAACAATCGAAATACATTGAGGTGAGAGCTATGAAAGAGGAAAGTGTAGAACTAAGTCCAAGGAGGAGGAACGCCTTCTGCTTGGAGAAGAAGGGAGAAGGAGTGGATAGTTGACAGTCACATTGACCTTGAAGGATGAACAGGGCTTTGCCTAGCAGATAGGGAATTTGGGGTCTTAAACAGGAAAGTAGGACCTAGATATATGGAATCTGCTAATCTACGTAAGATTGTTAGTAAGGTCCCTGGTCTATCAGAAAGGAAAAAACAGAAATCTCAAATGGGAGGACTCTCTAGCAATAAAGAGATGAAATAATGCACATCACATGTGTAACAAACTAAGTATAGAAATTAAGAAGTCAAAGGAGGAAGACGGAAAATCAAATAGAGTCTAGCACACGACATTCCCATTCTTTGCGTTCAGTTTCCATCTTTAGAAATTTTTATGTTGTTACAAAATTCAAATCAATATTAGACCAAGAGGAACAGAAGTCTAAATAAAATAAAGAACTCTCTCAAAGCATGCCCATCACAACAAATACAATTGTTCTCCCTTTTCCTGGAGTTTTCCAGTCCTTACTCGTATATACATGAGTTTTGGATAGTTACATAGAAATATAGAAACAACATCTTGCTTTTTCAGTTAACAATATAGTGATCATAAATTAGCCTTACATCTGCCATATAGTCCTGAAAATATTTTTCTAATCTATGGCTAGGCTATAAAAGGTTTAAATATTTTTAGAGGTTGCCTAATGTTTAAGAAGATTTGCCCAAATTCTCTTAGAGTTTGCCTGTTTCAGTTAGGCAATATTTTGTTATCATAAACAACGTGGCAATAAACCTGTTATGCATTTTCCTTCTTAAATTAGTTCCTTATGACTCATTCCTAGAAGAGAATTAAAGGTCAAAATATGTAAACATTTTAATAGCTATTGATAAATATGTTTGTCCTGTCTCTATGAACCATGTACATTTAAAAAACTGCCTCCCAACTAGTCTCCAATTATTTAAGGCTAGGGACCACACTTCTGAATTAATGGATTCCCAGACTGAGCACATTGTGTGGCAGCTAAGAGACGCTCAATAGTGTTAGTTAAACAATTGTGGCCGATTGATAGTTGCTACCAACTATCCATTCTCCCCCATTTTAAGGAACATAATTTGAACTTCAGCTGGCATACGACATCTCTTAGCCTCCCATGCAAGCTATGTGTAGCTAGTGCTAGATGTGAAGTTAAATCCTGACCAATGGGTATTATACAAGATTTCTAGGGAAGCTGCTTAAAGGATGATGACCTCACTGGCAGATTGTCCTTTTGTCCTTCTTAGAATCATCCTTCCAGATGCCTAGAATGCAGAGGTGATAGCAAGAGCTCCAGCAGCCATTTTAGACAATGAGTTAACTTTGAAGATAGAATCTAAGTACTAGGATAATGAAACAAAAAATAGAAGGAGCCTAGATCCCTAATAACCATGGGGTTGCCACAGCTTCCTTTGACTGCTTGCTTTAGGACGTAGAGAAGAAACATCTACCTTCCTTAAGCCCATTTTGCTTCTGGAATTAGTTTCTAAATAACTGAACTAAATAGCTAAGGATAAAATAATGTTGAATGAACAAAATAACAGACAAAAATAATAATGTCATTTCATGAAAATGAGTATATCACTTGACCTCAACCTTGAATATACATTGTTTTAATTTTGGAATATATTCACTTTATAAATTAGAAATGTCAACTCAGATTTTAAAATTTATGTTTATTTTATAATTAGGATTATTTCTTTTACTAACTGCATTTAACATTTCCTGAATTAACTATCCATCTCTTGACAACATATTTATCTGAATCTTAGAACTTTGTCACCAGTTTTATGAACTCTTCAGATGGTAGACAGAAAGCAGTGTAAAGTAAACCATGACACCACATCAAATTTTTTTATCTGCTTTTTATCTATATTTGAGCTATTTATTGTTTTATAACATTTTATGTTAGTACATAATGTATTTCTAATTTTTCTTTGTAATTCTTAAAAGAAGATAAATTCATCACCCCTACAGAGAATTGACAAATACTCACATTTATTTACACTGTTTCCCAAAGATTCATTTTGGAATCTAAATCCAACTGAAATTCCCTTTTGAGAATCAATTCTCTGAATTGAGTTTTTACATTTAATTCTCACGTGTCCCTGTATGTTAAATACATCAAATCACCAGAATTTGAATCCTGTGTCTAACTAACACATTTCCTAACTGCATTGTATTTCAATTTCCTCACTTGCAAAATTCAGAGAATTTTATGGATAAAGTGGGATTAAAAGTAAAAAGTGCTCGCATAGTGCCTAGGCCATAGCCTAAGTCCTTTACGGCCCATTTCCTACAAACTATGCATTTTAATGCGTTCATAAAAACCAAGTTGAAAACAATTACATTAGCTCAACATTTAGCTATTTTTTAAACTAACTGTTTCCTAAATTTCAAATAAGGTGGTATTTCAAGACTTACGTCTTCAATTTGTACTTTTTTAGAAGTGCATATGTCATCTACATTTTTTTTCAAATCAAACGATATGTTCCTTGGGTTTACAGAGGCAAGTGGGTCTTCCTGTGGTCACAGCAGTACAAGAAAAGGTCAAAGAGCTGCATGCTTAGTACTTTCTTTATTATATAGTTTTTTTCACTGTTTTCTAAAATATGTGGAGGCGATTAAGGAAGTTGGTAAAGTTTGCTGGACACTGGATTTAGTGGAAACATTTGACTGAAGAAAGCTTCTGAGAGGTAAAACATTCATTTTTCTTTGCATTTAGTTCCCAAATGGAGACAAATAGCTTAAAAGCAATATTAACCTCCATGTGCTTAGGCTATTTATCTTCATAAGAAACAGTCTGAAAACAAGAAAACAAAGCCCATAAAAATGATTTTATTTAATCACGCAAGTGTATCTCACCAAAAATCTTTAGTTATTTCCTTAGGGCTTAATTCTAACCTCAGTAACTCATGCACAAATTCTATGGATGTCAATGGAAGCTATGCATGTGGAACGCTCAGCCAAATTTGGTTGTCATGGATGAATTAGCCAAAGAGGGCATTTAGATCAATTTTTTAAAACATAAAGTGCCCTCACTCTGCAATCCTTTTCCATCTTTCCAAATTTATTGACCTAATCCAGTAATAATTATTGAATCTCCATAATATATATCAAACCACACTTTCATGGATGCATCATAGAGTCAGTAGCCTTAAAACATTTACCTTTCCACATAAATGTTAACAATCTTGCCGTAATATTTCATCATAGCAAAAAGAGAGTATTGTGACATGCTTTGCGACAAGGTCAATTTCACTTAAGGAAAAATGCTAACATTTTAAAAGTCAGCCATTAAACGGGAGTTATCATTGCATTTTCCTTATCTTATTACAGGACAGTAATCTGATTTCACTACTGCCACAGTTATTTAGGCAAGCTTAAAAGTATTTATTCCAAGTCAGGATGTATAAGTGAAAAAATTTATATATCATTCTCTAAGTGTCAAAGAAATTGTGTTTGAGAAAATCTGCCTTCAGAAATGTTTGTCTAGATATTTTTAACATGTACCTTTTTCCTTGTAAGGTAAAACTGCTTCAAATTGAATGCAACTTGTTAGAATAATACGGCCTCCCTCAGGGCCTGACCCCAGCTCTCTCCTTAGTGAGTAAATTTAATTTTAAATTTCTTATGTACCTTGAGCTACACATTACTTTTGGTCTTCTAACATGTATCTGTAGATGCTGCCCTCTGAAGGGGGTTACGAGTGACTCATCCACTTTGCCTCAGGTCATTTACTGTCCCTTTTTCAAGTGTACTGAGAGAAGCAGCCATCGACATTTTGGTGAATTCAATTATACTCAATTCGTAGTCTGCCAGAAGGATCTTTTGCAGAGCTTTAAAAATGCAGATTCTTGCACTCTGCCTGACCACATTTTTGGTTATTTGGTCCGGCGTGAACTCTGTATTTTCAACAAACCCCTCAAGTCATTCTGATGCTATTCATCACAGTCCACACTTCGGATGAACACTGGGATCAAGAGAGTGGAGGCTGAGTTGGCCTTAGAGAGTGTGGTGCTAATTACAGGGTCAGGAAAGCCATGCGCACATCATCCTTTGCATCAATTTGACAAATGCAGAGAAAGCTTAGCATTAAGGGGGCGTAGGAACAACACCTGGCTTATGTACTGCACTCAATAATTGGGAGTTAAATCAAATGCTATTTTATCGACTCTGTGATATTGTACCAAGACTGCCGCTCTGATGGTATCTGTTATGATTCTCATAACAATGTTATTCATAATTGTTATGAGCTAAGTTGTGTAACCCCCAAATTCATGTTGAAGTCTTAACCCCCAGTACCTCAGAATATAACCATATTTGGAGATAGGGTCTTTAAAGAAGGTTTAATTAATAATTCCATGAGGATGACAGGCATGAATGGAGACTGTCCTGGCAAACTGGGACCTATGTTCACCTAACTATAAGGCACGTATTGTTGGATTGTAAAGACATACTCAGGTTTCACCTCATGGCATCTGGGCTCATGAAAGAAAGTCAACCTGCAGATAGGGTTAGAGGGCTTTTCATACCTCCTTATTTCCAAGCATAATGATTCATACCTATTATATATTTTGGGGGGATTGTACTTTTTATTAGTATAAAAATGCATTTGGGGAACTTCCAGTAAAGGCAGCAGAGTGAAGTAGTCAAACAAACCCTTTCACAGATAATGATGAAATTTGGATAAAATTTTATCTACTATTTAAAGTCTCTGCGAAGCATACAGAAACGGATGGATTCTTGAAAGGCTGCCACTGGAGGAGGGAGTTTATAGCTTTTTTGCTCAAGCACACTTCCCAATTCCCAGGATTATGGGGTACAAAGTCACAAACAGCCTTAGTGTCTTGGCTTGGGGTGGCAGCGAGAGTGCAGAGCTGGAGGAACAGCTGAAAAGGATCTAAAACCAGACAGAAGTCACTGAAGAGCATCCTCTCGAAAAGCTGCTATGGAGATGGTGAGAATGTGAGTTTCTAGCTTTCTTGACCAAACTGCTCCCTAAAACCTATGGCTAGGGCAGTAGAAAAATGCAGCCTGACTGGCTACAGAATGCAGTGTTGGAAGAGAAGCTCAAAATTTAAGGAGAAAATTCTAGAAGTGAGATGAAAAGAGAAATAGCAGCCCCCCAATCTGAGTATTAACTCTACCCAAACCTTAGGCAGACTTCTAAGCTATATATGCACAGGGAAAACCTAGGGGGCTTGGGGCAGGGGTGGACGGGCAGACACCAGAGAGAAATTTACCCCTGAAAGACTTTGTTGCACTGGGAGAAATTGTGTGCATTTGCTGCTTTTTGAATGGAAAGCGTTTCCCCATCCATGCACAGCTTCAGTGACAGAAAGCTGATGCCTTATTGGTTTGAAGTGTCAGAAGATAGAGTCCAAAGTTGGCGGAATAGATGAAAATTTGAGGACTTCCCAGAGGCAAGGAATCTACAGAGAGTGTGAAATCTGAATGGAAACTTTGCCCAAATGCTTGAATGATCACCAAATTCTACAAGCACAGGGGACATGCAGAGGGGACCAGACTAAAAATAGGAGCACTGTTTGAAGTTTGAGTCCAGACAACTTACCTGCCTATTTAGGACTAAAAATGCAAAAAGAATCCTCTTTTGGTATGACAAATACACAGCCAAGGTCAAAATGAACACAAAGAAACTGCAATGCAATGGTCAGCATGGGTCCAGAGGACAGCGGAGGACAAGAAACCCAGCCCTTCACCTGCCTCGGCTTCACTCACTATGACAGAGAGATGAACAACACTGACTCCTAAGCGAAACCGCCGGGGTTTTTAGTCCCTGCTTCACAGGTTACTAGCTCTTTGAGCTTTAGAATCTGTTTAACTTCTCTGTGCCTCTGTTTTCTCATCTCTAAAATGGCAATAACAATAGCACTTCCTGTTTCGGGCACTGGTGAGGATTAAATGAATCAATATATAAAAGGCACTTTAAAAAGGCAAGTGTCATGTTAGCTATTATGACAATGATAATATCAGCGAAGATGACGATGATACAATCCTCCTTCCAACATTTACATGCACTCCCAGGGTCAAAGGGGAGTAGCTGGGGGCAGGCTTGAATTTAGTAAAAACACGCAGGATTGCCTTTGATTAGGTGAAGTGGCACAGTAACAGAATAGAAGCGTGCAATATAGTTACATGGAAAAAATTATACTTGTTTTCCTTGTACAACCGAATTTGTGCTTTTTAGATTTGTGCCTATTGTTTACACACACATACACACGTGTTACATACAAACTCACACGTGCTATTGGCTCACATAGGGTATATTTGATTATATCTTGCTTTTTTGTTCTATTTTACAAATCATAATTCTGACTTCCAATTTTTTTAGTCCAAAAATTCAGGAAGTTATTTTAAAATTCCTATCTTTTTAAAAATTTTGTTTGTTCCACATCTAATATTACTGCGTACTACTCAGGGAATGTTATCTATAAAATACATGAAAATAGTTTCAATTCCATTTAATTTTTATAGGGTTAAAACTTTTTTAATTATTATAGGGTATAGAAAACTCAGTTTCTATCCTTAAAGGTCTCACAGGGCTATAGGGCTACAGACAGACAAAGAACTTGCTGAATCAGAAGAAATCATAGCAGTATTAGATGTAAGCAGAAAGGTGTAGTAATAGCATTAAATACAGGGTAATCATTCAAGAACTGGAAAGGTGGATCCATCAGGACTTGTCTTAGAGCAAGGGAAGGCATTTTCTTAATAGAGGAGAAGGGAATTCTAGGAACAATGAAGATTATCTATAAGTCACAGTAGTATAAAACAAAGCAAGTTCAGGGATTTGTAAATAATTCCAAATTTTTAAGCGGAGTGGGAGGTAAGGAATATAACCATAAGATCTAATGGGAAGACAGGATTCAGATTGTATTTTGATTTCATTCATATGTAACAAGAGCCTGAAATCAGGCCCTAGAGCGAAAACTGAGAAAAGGGAATAGATTTGAGGCATACCTGCAACAGAACTTGGTAACTGGCTCGCTATGCCAGAGGAGAAAAGATGGCGTGGGTGTGGATTTGAGACTGTGGGAAAGGTCAGATGTTCAAAGGAACTGAAAGATTACTCAAATTCCTGGCTTATGGTGCTAATAACTATTAATAGACATTAAGTTACTATGATAAGGACGAGCTGAGGAGGGGAAAGATGAGTTTGCACCTGTACAGTTAGACTTCAAAATTCCTGTGGGACACCGACATGGTGCTGCCAGTCAGGAGGTTGGAAATTGGAATTTGAAATTTGGAATTCAAAATAGAGTTATGAGCTAGACAACTGTGTTTGGAAAAGACGGAATTCTGCCAATTCACTTATGAGATGAGATGAGCAGAAAGCTACAGACAGAGGCTTAGGAGGCCCCGGTATTTAAGAGATGGTCAAAGAAGGAGAGATTGACAAGTAAAACTGTATTGGATTCTCCAGAGAAACAGGACCAATAAGATGTATATGTATATACATCTATACACACACACACATACATATACACATGTATATCCACGTCTATCTGTCTATATATCCCTATCTATGTATCTATCTAGGTTTATTTTAAAGAATTGGCTCATGCTATTATAGAGGCTGGCAAGTCCAAGAATCCGAAGGGTAGGCTGGCAGCCTGGAAACACAAGGAAGAGTTTCGGTTGGAGTCCAAAGGCAGCCCACTGGCAGAATTCCATTCTCCTCGGGAGAGTCAATCTTTTTTCTTTAAGGCCTTCAACCAATTGGATGAACCCACCCACACTAGGGAGGGTAATCTATTTTACTCAAAGTCTACTGATTTAAATGTTTTTGCCTTTGGTTTTGCTGAGGGAGATTCACCCTGAGCTAACATCCACTGCCAATCTTCCTCTTTTTGTATGTGAACCGCCACCACAGCATGGCCACTGAGAGACGAGTGGTACAGCTCCGCACCCAGGAACTGAACCCGGGCTACCAAAGCAGAGTGCACCAAACTTAATCACTAGGTCACTGGGGCTGGCCTTGATTTAAATTTTAATCTCATCTAAAAATACCTTCACAGAAACATCTACAATAGTGTTTGACCAAATATCTGGGTAGTGTGGCCTAGCCAATTGACACACAAAATTAGCCGTCACAGAAACTGATGAGGATTCACTCATGAAGAAAAAGCAATTGAGAAAGAGAGGAAGAGAAAGAGAGAAAGATTGATTTTGTTAAGCTAAGAGAGGAAAGAATTTCCAGAAAAAACAAGTGCTCCAGAAGGTTTTAAGCAGGATGTGAACTAAAAAATAAGCTAGTGAGTGAAACAATGGGAAGGAAGTCATTCTGATAGAATAAGTGTCTTTTGGCAGAAGCCAAAGAGCAAAGAGTTAACAGGTTAATAGGAGGTGAGAAATTGGAGACATCGTGTGGCTTGTGAATAGAAGCTATAAAGTAATGGCCAAAGGGAGAACAAGGGTAGAGAGGATGTGCTTTTTCCACAGGGCTTGGAAAGAAATAAGATAAACGTGCTATGATTAACACCTCGGCTGATGATAGTGAGAGTGACTATAGCTCAACACGTTAACACTCTAGGTGTAACTGCAATTTAACAGGGATTCATAGAAGCATAATACTCTCATCCTAAAGAATGATTCTCTAATAGCAAAATTTCAGTGAAATTGGGGAAGGAGAGAGTATTTTGAATGCCTTTTGATCACATGTCAATCAAAGCATCTGGTAGCTGCTTCTTCAGCAAGACAGATGGGGTGAAAGGTGGCGATAAGAAGGCATGGGACCATTTTTTCCCAAATTATTTTTCATTATTGGTTAATACTGTAATCTCTAACAAAGGTATTTTAATATTCATAAGCAAATTCTTTTTCTATTAAAAATAACATCCTCATTTATTTCACATCTCCTCATAACTGACCTTTCTGGAAGGTCAAGACACAGTAGTGAGCAGAAAATAGCAATGAAATATTTTGGTGAGACTGGGCAAACGCATTGTCAGTAGTGAGATCTAGACTTAGCTTTCGACATCCAGGCCAGTAGTCTTTCTCTGGCAAAATCTACTTTAGTCTAAAATAAGAAAAAATATACACCATGGATACATGATACCTAGACAAGTCTATCTATTTCCTATTGTGGCCAGTTATTCTGATTTATGTCATAAAATAAGTCATGTGACCTATGTATTGCTTTGTTTTCTTCAAAACCTTAACGCCGTTAAAAAGGGAAGAGACTGTAGTTTTCATGCCACGAAAGGATGGAAAGTATACAAAGGTCTTCCCTCGTGGGATCTTATAAAGAATATAACACATTTTTGGTCATTGCCACAAAATAAACTTCGAATGGCTGGCAAAGCACATCTAATTTGAAGCAGAGAAGTAATCTCACTTGTTCCACTTGAGTTGGGCAAGGAGGTGCTTTGCTGCGTTTGAAGAATCTCCATTCAGTCTAATGGGTTGGGGTCACTTCATCTAATGGCGCTCATTATATTGAGGGAATATAATCATTTCAGTGGCTTGTTTTCAATTCAAGAATGAGGAATTTCATTGTCCAAAGGAAACTAGTATCAATTTATTTTCAGTATCTGATAAAATACTAGTTCATGAGCCTTCATTTTTTGAAATAGCTGGATTTGGAAGAGAGTTAAAAATAAAATCTAATACTGAAGAATTTATTCCCCAAATCTGTTCTTCACCAGATTAAGACATTTGGAGGGCAGGTGGGTTTTAGCATTCTGGATCCCTTATATTCCCTTCCTTGTCCTGGAACAACTAGCAGCAGTTGATTTTGGGTGTGGCTTCCTGATATCAATGGCAAATGCCCAATGGAGGCTTTTCTAAGGATAGAATAGGGACAAGGTAGAGGGCATTAACGTTTGTACAAAAAGACTTTGCACGTGCGATTTCATGCCATCTTCACAAGTGTCTTATGAGTTAGGTACAACTAAGACTGAGCCGTATAAAATCATCGCTTTGTGGGTCAAAAGTTGTATAATATTGGCAGTTTCATGTAGATCAAACTAAAAGTATTCTTACCTCAACAATAAAGAAACTGAGGCTCACAGGTGTTCAATAATTGACTCAAGGTTAAACAGCTAATATGTTGCACGGTTATAAGTCAAACTCTGGTTTGTTTACTGTACCATTCACTTCTTTAGTAAAATAAGAATCTAAAACTCAGATTTCCAGAAAATTTGAAGTTCCCAAAGTCTCAAAATCTACTGCTAGACTTTGTTTCTACTCTATGCTTAGAAATAGCCCAATCAGGTGTGTCAAGCTCCCAAAGCCTAAAGCTGGAGCAATTTGGGCAACACAATGAATAAAGGAACATTGGATTATAACTCACAGTGTAAAATACACACCCATTAGTCCATATTGATATAAATAAATGATCGAATAAATAATAGGTGGTGGAAAATAGACAAATCTCCTGTGCAAAATTCCAAATAATTTATACAGATACTCTGACCCCAAGGCAGTGGAGCATACCTCCACTCCTTAAGGAAGAACTGTGCAGAGTGATTTTCTTTCAAAAAGAACAGCGTGGAAAAGGAAAAATGGAGTAGCTTTGCGTTTGAGAAGCCTGACAAACACTACCTCAAGCCAGATGATCAAGGTTAACATCAATGATGATAAGTCGTGGTGATAGTACATCCTCTTGATATGCCGTGATGAGAATGGTACTTTATCTCTGTGATCTTCCTCACAAAAACTTATAAGCCCAGCCTAATCATGAGGAAAAAATCAGACAAATCCCAACTGAAGGACATTCTACAAAATACCTGACTAGTATTCTTCGAAACTGTGAAGGTCATCAAAAACAAGGAAAGTCTGAGAAACTGTCAGAGAAACAGGAGCCTTAAAAGACATGACAACTAAATTTAATGTGTCCTGGATGGAATCTTGGGACAGAAATAGGGATGTTAGGTAAAAACTATGGAAATCTGAATGAGACACAGAGTAGAGTCAATAATGATGTATCAATATCAGACATTAATTGTGGCAAATGTACCATACTAATGAAAAGTGTTAATAACAGGGGAAACTGGGTGTGAGGTGTATGAGAATTACAGATTTTTAATAGGAATGGAAAACAGTTGTTTTAAGAAGTCAAGCAAAATGGGAAAAGGTCATTCTGAATGCAATATATTTTAAACATCTCACACATTATTATACATATACAATATACGTATGTATGTTTGTTATAAAACGGGTTTTATAACTCACAGTGATGTGAGTTTTGAAAAAACTCACTGGTGGGGCCGGCCTGGTGACATAGTGTTTAAGTTCACAGGCTCTGCTTCAGTGACTTGGGTTCACAGATTTGGATCCCAGGCATGGACCTACCCACCACTCATCAAGCCACGCTATGGTGGTGTCCCATATACAAAATAAAGGAAGATTGGCACAGATATTAGCTCAGTGACAATCTTCCTCAAGCAAAAAGAGGAAGATGGGCAACAGATGTTAGCCCAGGGCCAATCTTCCTCACACACACACACACAAAAATCACTGGTAAAAGCCACTGATACACCCAGGCATTTCAAAAGAACAGAAAGATTGACTTAACCATTAACAATGTATAAGTGCTTTGTTATATCATAAAATAAAGTGCTGAGAATAAATAAAAATATGTTCAGTTCACGAATTCCTCAGTGAGTTGTTCCTAGTTTTATGCTTGGTGTCCTGATTTATGCACAGGCTATTCAGAGGAACTCAATATACGACAATGGTAAAAAAAAGTGACACTCAAATGTTAACATAACATTCAACAGTGTTACCTTAGCGCAGTTAAAGTAATTAAAAGTATTAGTTATTATTTAAAGAATTGGATTATTTTCTAATTAAATTCAAATGAATCCTCTCAAATATTGAAATAATGTGCCAGTGTTCTGGTTACAAGCATTTAGAAAGACCACCACTTCTTGATTTTTATGTAATGATATTCAAAGTTTATTTGCTTACTGTGACCAGTCCAACGCCCTCAGGGTCTAGCCCAGAAATCAAAAGTTCTCTATTTCCATGGTTATTATTTCAGAATTCCTGTTGCATACACTGTATTTGAAATATTTTTCAGGCTGGTTAATGAATTCAGATTTCATAAAGAAATTGAATACTTTCAACAACTGTACAAAGCACTCTTGAGAACAAGAGATATCTTCAAAAAACTCCAAAATAATTAGAATGGCCCTTAAGACTTCCTGAAAACTCAGATGAAACTTGATTATATAGAAAACCCTTTAACATACAGATGCTTAAATTTTATCAAATGATGTTGCTGAAGTATGTCATGTATTACATTGCTAATGTTCCTTTGGTTTAAAAAAAAAAACATCCAGGAAGAACTTATCTCAAATGCAACACATTCCCTTTTCTATAAGATCTTTAGAATGTAGTCATTTCATATCATCTATCACCCCTGTCACAATTTTCTTAAGATTTCTAACCTCTCAAACTTACTTCTCTTATTACGGCCCACATGATTTATGAGTACTGATAGCTATAGAGACAGCTGTGAGATTAGCCTTGTAACCTATCACAGATCACCTCAGAAACAGTTTCTTCTGAAATGTACTGTCACAATGAGACGGAATTACAACACAATTTGGGGGCAATTCTGACATGGACCTTTAAACTTACTTGCTCCATTGTAAAGAAAAAAAACGTGCAGAAATGCGAAAAAAAATTAGGCTACATTTATTTGCTTTTACTTCACGTAAAAATAATACAGAGATCATTTATCAAAAGTTTACCATAATGAGACATGCAGGTTTTCCTCAGCTTACGATGGCGTTATGGCCCAATAAACCCATTGGAAGTTAAAAGGGTTGTGTTTCGAAAATGCATTTAAAACACCTAACCTACAGAACCTCATAGCTTAGCCTAGCCCACCTCAAACGTGCTCAAAACACTTTCATTAGCCCACAGTTGGGCAAAATCATCTAACACAAAACCTATTTACAGTGAAGTGTTGACTATTTCATGTAATTTATTGTCTACTGTACTGAAAGTGGAAAACAGAATGGTTGGCTGGCTGTAGAATGGCTGTCAGTGTATTGGTTGTTCATCCTTGTGATCGTGGGACTGACTGACTGGGAGCTGGGGCTCACTGCCCAGCATCACAAGAGAGGACCACATGCATTTCACTAGCCCAGGAAGAGATCACAATTCAAAATTCAAAGTACGGTTTCTAGTGCATGTGTATTGCTTTCGCACCATTGTAAAATCGAAAAATGGTAAGTCAAACCATCCCAAGTCGGGGACCATCTGTACTTTCATTTATTTAATATCTTGCATATTTTATATCTGTATATATATAAATAATTACAGGAGTCATTAAGAAATGAAACAAGATGACTGATTCCAACATTCCGTTGGAAATGCATTAGAATCCATCCTTTTGTCAATGATTCTGTGCCACAAGAATGTTTTCAACTTCAAGGAAAGGAAAATTTAAATTGTAATCGTGCATTTTGATTTGGCATTGTGTGAAGAAACTGAGGAGAGAAATGTGAGACTGTGTTGCTTTAAAAAATTTAAAGGCTGATATTTTTGGATGAGAAATGTAATAGGTTTATGGCACCTTCTTACAACATTTTTTTCTTTTACTTAAATGCTCACTACAACGGGCACCAGTTAAAGGTATACAAATTGCATATTGTTGTTGGGCCTTTCCAGTGGAAATTCAAAATAGAACAGCCAGCTCCATCAGGAATAACTCTAAAATTTCTAGAAAAGAAAGATGCTGTAGTCTAGATAGAAGTCCTTTACTGAAGACGAAGAGTAGCTTGACTCAATAGTTTTTCCGTGTAAGCGTTAGCTACCCTGGAAACTATTATCTGTATCCTTGCAACTCAAAGTGTGGTCCACAGACCAGCAGCATCAGCATCACCTGGGAGTACGTTAAAAACAGAAAATCTCAAGCACCGTCACAGATAGATTCCCAAGTTCTTCACATTCACATCGAGGTCTGAGAAGGACTGACTTGTACCAATCCTGGTGACCATCCTTGCCTGCATATTAGAATTAACTGGAGACGTTTGAAAAGTATTATGGTCTAGGCCTCACCCTCACCTATTAAATCAGAATCTCTGGGTTTGCAGCCAGGCATCAGTGTTTTGAAAGGTGTAGCTATGAGTTTAAGTTATCTGAGAATGGGGACCAGGTTGATTTAACCTATTTATTCCCATAAAGTCTGAAATACTCCATCCCTAAAGGAAGCACTCAAAAATCATTTAAAAAAAAAATGTACTCTATGCTCCAAATTTATTTTACTCAAATCAAACTCTAGAATTTACTCTCTCCTTTATTTTTCACCTAACTCCTCTATTTCCATCCCAAATTCCTTTTGGAATTTATATGCACACACACACATATATAGGAACATATATGTCCTTCCTGTCTTTGAAGTTTTAGATACAAGGATTTGAGGGAAAAGCCCTTAAATAGTCAGAGGATCCTTCACCTCTAGCCCCATTGATTTCATTTTTCCTCATGGCCAGTTCAGGACTTCCATGAACCCCCCCCCCCTTTTTTTTCTTTTTGGTGTGGAAGATTGGCCCTGAGCTAAAGACTGTGCTAATCTTTCTCTATTTTGTATGTGGGATGCCACCACAACACGGCTTGATGAGCTGTATGTAGGTCCACGCCTGGGATCCAAACCTGTGAACCCTGAGCCACCAAAGCACAGTGCGCAAACTTAATCACTACCTCACTAGGCCGGCCCCCCCATGGAAACATTTTCATGAATAGATTATATGTGTGAAACTTACAAACAAACATTTATTTGTATTAGTCCCTTTCTCCATGTAGCATAAACTCTCTCCATATAACATGTCTACAGAGAAGAGCATTAACTAAAAAAGGCAAATACACATTGGGAGGGCGGTAACGAAATAGCGCTCAGGGAACAATTGTTCTGTAATAATGAGTAAAAGCAATTGTTAAGACAGGGGGCCAAGTTTACAGTGAAAATATTTTGAGAAATTCACAGGCAAGTAGGTGAATAGTACACCCAGCTGGTGTGACAATTCAAGACCTGGAGTGTCCAGTTTGGACTCCTGGACACTGGCCAGTGCATGACACCCTATGAGATGACACCCTATGAGAGAGTTCAGATTCTCTAGAACAATTGCTAGAGGTGGTACTCTCCACAATTCCAGTCAAGGACCAGAGAAAAAGGGTATTTTAACACCTCTCCTTCAATTTCCTGTTTTAGTTTTGTTTGTGCTCTTGTTGACTGTACTTGGCTAAATTGTGGGTGAGGAGAAGTAAGACCATTTTAAGGACTCTTCATTTCTGATTTTTGCTCTTTGTTCCTAAAAATCAAGTTTTAGGTCAGGAGAATTTTTAAGAGTCTGAAATAGGAATTTGGGGATTCTAAGTCTAAACAAAAAACATTGAAAGTCTTCTATTTAGGTGTCAGAATCATACCCAGCAAATCAGATAACGATATGCTAATTATATATAGCAATGTCCCCCACCCCACAAAAAAGGGTAACTTGAACTGTAATAAAGTTCAATCTGAGTAATAGCTGAGCAGAGTTCTACTCTCTACCAATTCATTTTATTAAAAAAAAAATGTAGTTTTAAAAATATGTAATAAACTCTTTAAGATAGTAAACTACTTCTTTTATTTTTTTAAAGATTGGCCCTGAGCTAACATCTGTTGCCAATCTTCTTCTTTTTTATTTTTTTCTTCTTCTTCTCCCCAAAGCCCCCCAGTACATAGTTGTATATTTAGTTGTAGGGCCTTCTGCCTGTGCTATGTGGGATACCACCTCAGCATGGCCCGATGAGCAGTGCTAGGTCTGTGCCCAGGATCCAAACTAGCAAAATCCTGGGCCATTGAAGTGAAGCATGTGAACTTAACCACTTGGCCATGGGGCCAGCCTTTCTTTTATTATTTTTAATTTTCCTAAAATAGGTAGCAGGACTGCCTTCTCTCTTAGAGGCTGACCTCATGCAAATTGTACCTTCTAGGCTCCCTCCTTACTTGCTTCTGGTTAATTTCAGCCAATGAGGAGCACTAGCCAATGGGAGCAAAGGAGAACCCCTCTTTGCCCTATTTCAGGTGTGCCTTAAGCAAGGATTCTATCACGTCCCTCTGGTGGTCCCAACTGCTGGGCTTAGGTGACACCCACATCCTCCTTTGCCCTGCCAGCCTCAGGTATGGTGGTAACTTTCTGCCATTCCTAATCTCTGGCTTGCCTCAGTGTCCTCTGTTTGGACTCTCAGTTCTTCTGACAGCTTTGTCTCAGCTCTCTACATGGAATCCCATGGCATGGGCTGTGTTTTCCTGACTGTATGCTCTCTGACACAATGGTACAGCGGGAAGGAATGAGAACACCAGGTTTGACACCTGTCTTTGTTTTATATAGGCTTTTGATAGGTGGCTCATTACCTAATTTTTTCTGATAAGTGTCCTCAGAATGTTCTACTTATGATTGCTTTGTTTTCCCTCCTTTAACTCCTCACAGCATTTGTTATTGCTGACATTATAAGTTTGTGGTTCTAATTATCCTCAAATCTCATGGGAGTCATTAGAGATCATCTGGTAGCAATAGCAACAAGAGCTAATTTTGAGTGCCTTATGTATACTAGGTCCTACACTAAATATATGTATTTAAACGTATTATCTTTTTACCCTCCACAAGAAAACATAAAGCTGATACTAAATTATTCTCATTTACCAGATGAAGATATGGAGGTTCAGATAGTTTGAGTCGGTCAACATCACGCAGCCAGCTCAGAATCTGCCCTAGACCCGAAGCTTTCTACCCTAAGATTTGTCTATACTATGTCCCTCATTCAATCTTAGGAAGCTCAGATTTCTCTGAAGTTTTTACAGTTCTCGTCTTTGACTCTATTAATGTTTTGAGAGTTCAGTTGCTATTAACTGGTAATATCAATTTTGAATTATTTTCTAAGAGCCATATCATAGCTGTACTTGATGCAAACTGGATTGGTTTTATGTCATTTTCCAACTAGACTGAACTGTCAATTATGTGAGCAAATATCTACATCACGATATTCTGTGGTGTTATTTTTTTGCAGTAAAGATGTTAAAATTAGAATATATATTCTACAGAAAAAAATCCATGATGATTAAATATAATAAAGCAGTGAAATGGCAATGAAAGTGGTAACTGAGGAAAACAACCAAATTAACAAACACCGATTAACAGAATTCAAATCTAATAATTTATTACATGGCTAGCTATCCAGTATAAGCATCATGTAGTTTTAAGTTGGTTAATTTGAGTTGGTGATGGTGGTGAGGATGGTTGGGTTCCTATGCCCGGATGAAATGTCTGTGCGTCTATATCCAGAGCTGCAATAGTGCAAACTCGTAGGTCCCATCTATTGCCATTTGCTTTAAAGACACCCAGCTCAACCATATTGTTTAGTTTCCAGCTCTTCCGTTCCCAGCATAGTTTCACGTAAACTATAATGTATCACATCCTGAGTGACATAAGGAAGAATAAACTATGTTAGCTCAACAGCTATCGACTGTCTTGACCCAAAACATTCTCCATTGCTACCCACTCTCCTCAAGAGTGAATCTATTCAGTAAAACCAAAGCTTGAGGATTGAGGATTAGAAACTGCTCCCTCTTTCTTGTCATTCGGGTCTCAACCAGCTGGGTGTCCTTTTGATATCACTGTAATCCATCTTACTTAAGGTGGAGCATGTGATTTTTTCACCACCAGGCCTCCCTTCCACTTTCGGAAATAATCCTCTTTCAATCTCCTGCTCTTTCAAATAAAAATACCATCTCATATTAATAACATCTTTTCCAAGGAAGCTCAAATCATTTTTCAGATATTTCTCTAATCCTCACAGCATTCCTATGAGGTAGGTAATGTCCATACAACACCACTTCTCAACCAAGTCAGAATGATTATGCAAGGGTATTAGGTGCCCATAGGTATTATTGAACTGACTTTCATTTCCTCTAAAAATATATTTACTGGGGATTGAAGCAGAGCGTTTATTTGAAAAATATATATATGGGTTTAAGGATAAAAATTTGACTTGGAATAATGACTGCATTGTCCATAGTATTTTGACATTGATGCAGATACATTGCTTCTAGTAAGATGCAATATAACTCATTTGGATCCTGTGGGTATAAATTTCTAAGCTGGCAGGTATTTATCAGGTTGAAAATATTAAAGATGCAATTTACGGACTCCATAAAAGAATATTTTTGGTATCATCATTACATTTTTAAAAATTATGTTTTTTTAAACATGTGGTTACTATAAGGGAAAATAAGGTTAAAGAAGTTTAGATTATTTAATTTAGAGATCAGATTGCTATGTGGGAGCCTAATAATTTGATCTTTAAGTGTAATACATATAAATGCTAGGACTAAAGACAAATACGTGAATTAAAATGGCATTACAGAAGATTTCAATTGGCCAAAGAAAAATCATCTTTTAAGAAGAACATTGTGACCTCAGCAAGTGATATCGCTCTATTCTCCAAAGGAGGAGCGGAGCTTTGGATGGACGAATGGATAGGATTACAAACAACATGACTGACAAGCAAAGACCCCAACTATCTCCTGTGCCAGTTTACAAAATGAAAACTTTTAGGAGTAGCAATTTAGAATACAAAGTGTTAATACTCTAAATGTTCCTTTAAAAATCATACATCAGTTCAGTTAAGGTTTAGGAAGTGCATAATTTACCAAATTTTAAATTTTAAAAAAAGAAATATGTTGACTCATTTATGATGAAAATATAATTTACTTCATTGAAGTTAAAATAATAGGAGCAGCTAACACCTATTGAGTGTTAACTATATGTCAATTACTGTGTTAGGTCTTTACATGTATGATATGATTTAATTTTAAACATTCCTATAAAGTAGGCACAATTATTATGCCCATATTTCAGATAAAGTGATCAAGGCTGATATAAAGGAGGTAAATATATCAAGTACAGCAAATCAGTAAGAGACAGATCGAGGATACAAAATCAGTTCGCCTAATTCCTGACTTAAAACCACTATATTATTATATAAATGTTCATAAGTTACTGAAGTTAATGAATATTCAGTGTGAAGTCACTTAAAAATAGCACTTCAAAAAACAGGCACTTATTTTCCGATCATAGCTAATGTTTCCTTCATCCTGAAAAAAATTCCCCTCCCTAATACTCCTTCATATAAAAAGTCTTCAGAACTCAATGTAGGTATCACTCTTCGTTGAAAATTGTAACCCAATCTTGGTCATGAATATAAATGTAAACATTTTAAGCAAAATATTAATGAAACTATTAGAACAATTAAAAAATATATCATATTGAAGTTGGTTTTCTCTCAGAAGGACAGAAATATAGAAATATGTTAATTTATTGATATACAGGAAATATATTAGTTATATCCCATATAAATAGATTAAAGATGGGAATGTCAATAAATGCAGAAAGACATTCAATAAGATTCAATATCTATTCATGACTAAATGTGTTTTAAAATCACTATAATAGAATAGTAGCTACTTAACTTGATAAAGGATGTCTCCAAAAATGCTATAGAAACATTATATGTAATTACTATGCTTAAAAGCATTCTCACTAAAGTCAGAATTAAGAAAAAATCATTTGCACCAAATATCCTGCTCAAAGTAACAAGTAAAGTTAAAGAAATAAGTATAAGGACTAGAAAGAAAGAAAGAAATCTGTCAGTTTGTAGAAGAAATCACTGTAACTCCAAATTATGTAAAATAACTACTGGACAAAATATGAAAACTGCAAAAATAATAGGAGAAAATATACAACGTTCACTTTATAATTTGGAGTAGGGAAGGTTCTTCAACACAAGACAAAATTCACAAATTATTAAAGGAAAGGATTGATCAATTGGATTACCTGAAAATTAACAATTCTCTTTACCAAAAGATAATGGAGATGAAGTGAAAAACCTACCCCTAATTTGGGGGAAGATATTTTAACTTTAAAATATGTAACCATAAAACATACGTATGGAATTTATAAGCAAAAATACAAACAACCCAAAAGGAAAATTAGGAATGAGACACAAAGAAGCACTTCTCTAAAGAGGAGATCTTAATGCCATTAACTATTAGACGAACATTATTAGTAATCACGGTATACGTTTTTGAGTCACAATGGCATGCCATTTTGTATTCACTGCATCAGGAAAAATTTAAAAGTCTGCCATAACAGCTGCTGCTGAAGATGTGGCACAGTGGAAACTGTCCAACTGCTTGTGGAAATGGTCATTTTCTGAAAGCAAATTTGGGAAATAATTTGATATTATCTTAGCAACTTTCTATGCTTATAACCTATATCTCAGCAATTCCATGTTAGGAAGATATCTCTATTGCTGTTTTTCATATATATATTTCTCACAATCCACAATAAAATGTACATTGTACATATAAAATACAACCAAAACTTTGAGAAAATAATACTTATGCTTACAATGCATTGTAAATTCTGATATTTTCTATTCTCTTCAAAGTCAGTTTTTGAAAATACTGATTTTAACTCAGTGAACTGATTTCACAAGCCACTACTGGGTTACAGCTCATGGTTTGAAAAATCCTGTTACAGAGAAACTCTGGTGCATGTGCTCCAGGAGACATACATAAAAATGCTCACAGCTATATAGTTTTCGGTAGCAAAAGGTAGAAATAACTCAAATGTCCATTAAAAGGGAACAAATAGGTTCATTGTGCTATATTCAGAAAGCTAACAACAGCTACACACATTAACATGGGTGTACCTTTAAGGTTATAAATATTGAGTGAAAATGCAAATTATGCTAGAATGCACATTATAATTCAACATATATAAAGTTGAAAAACTGTGATACTAAGAACATATTGTTACATACACATGTAGTGAAACTATAAGGAAATTCAGAAAAACAAGAATATTTTTTACCCACAGGATAGGGGTGAGATGTTTGTGATCAGGCTAGGGCAAACTAAAGGCTTCAAAGTATTGGTAAGATTTTATCTTTCAGGTCAAGGGTACCCTGGTATCCTTTTTCTCGTTTATAAATCCTCTCACGTATGTTATATGCACTCTGGTGTATGTGAAAACATTTCATAATTTTTGAAGTGTATGTGGGTGTGCATATGTGTGTGTACATATACTGGAAATTTGTTTAAAGAAAAATGTGGTATCAACTGAAATGAACACTAGGTACACACATTCTGGGGTTCTGATGACAATCACTGAAGTCACTCTGGGTTAAGTCATAGACACCTAAGAATAAAGCTGGCTTTGAAGTTTTTCCAATTTTTGGTCAGTGAATTGTCATTTAGCTCCAAGAGATTTGTTCAATGGCTTTAAAAAATATGTTAATAGTGTACTATTAAGAAATAGATGTTTATTTTTTTGTTGTTGAGTTGTACGAGTTCTTTATATATTTTGGAAATTAATCCCTTGTTGAATATGTGATTTGCAAATATTTTCTCCCAGTTGGTGGGTTGTCTTTTTGTTTTGTTGTTGGTTTCCTTTGTCTCGCAGAAGTAGTCTGATGTAGTCCCATTTGTTTATTTTTGCTTTTGTTTTCCCTTGCATGAGTAGACATGGTATTTGAAAAGATATCGCTAAGACGAATGTCAAAGAGTGCAGTGCCTATATTTTCCTCTAAGAGTTGAGATATCACCTCACACCTGTCAGAATGGCTATAACTAACAGGACAAGAAACAATAAGTGCTGGAGAGGTTGTGGAGAAAAGGGATCCCTCATACACTGATCGTGGGAATGCGAACTCGTACAGCCACTATGGAAATCAGTACGGAGATTTCTTAAAAAACTGAAAATAGAAATACCATATGACCCAACTACTCCTCTACTGACTATTTATCCAAAGGATATGAAATCAACAATTCAAAGAAATTTATGCACCCTTATGTTCATCACAGCATTATTCACAAAAGCCAAGACATGGAAGCAAGCCACATGCCCATCAACAGATGAATAGATAAGGAAAATTTGGTGTATATACAAAATAGAATACTATTCAGTAATACAAAAAGACAAAATCATGCCATTTATGACAACATGAATGGACCTTGAGGGTATTATGCTAAGCGAAATAAATCAGACAGGGAATAACCAATACCCAAACACTGTATGATTTCACTTATATATGGAAGATAAACACACAGATAAGGAGAACAGATGAGTGATTATCACAGGAAAAGGGGGTGAGGGGAGGGCAAAAGCAATAAAGGGGTACATGTGTATGGTGATGCACAAAAACTAGACTATTAGGGGTAAACACGATGCAGTCTCTGCAGAAACTGATACTTAATGATGCACACCTGAAACTTACACAATATTAAAAGCCAATATGAGCTCAATAAAACAAAACTTAAAAAAATAGATGTTAAAACATGTAGGACACTATTTTATGAGACTGATATTTAGTAATTGTAAATAAGTAGGAAAACTATTATATACTATTGATATTTTCTTCTTGCCAATCTGTGGTTACATTTTAAAACTCTTGCTGAATATTCATGGTATATATGGTATGGCCATGGTATGGGGCATATGATGCATTTTCATATTATAACTTTTAAAAATCTCATGGAATGTAATTAATAGAACATTTAATTTTCCCATCTGTGACAGTCTCCTCAAAGGCGATGCTTGTTGCTAGCTACACTGCACCAAGGGCAGCTCCTCACCACGGCCTTTTTACATAAGCCTCTTCTACCTCCTCATACTCTAGCAATGGCCTCTGCTCAGAATCAACTGTTCTGGGAGCATTGAAACAAGCCAAGTAGAATGAATAGTATTGCTTGCATGGCTGAAGGTATGTCAGTTTCCACCTAACTTCTAGAAAGGTCAGGGAAATTCCAAGTTCTCTTTGGAAGACCAAGTAATTTTTTATAGGCAGAGTAGATCTGGGCATTACCCGACTGAAAGCAGTAGTTCTGAACCTTCTGGATAGGTCAGGAGCTCCTAAGACTGCTCTGCTTCCCCTACTAACCTAGTTTCCTCTTCAGGGCAGTCTAGATCCTTCTAGGAGTGAGATCTGCCAAAGCAAGTAGATTCTAGCAAATGCTTGTTTACTCTGGTATATTCCACTTTAGATGACTTACTGCTGGTTCTTCTAGTTTTCTGTAATACTAGACATTTTTAAAAAATCAATGCCTCTCTGCTTTTGGACAGATTATAAGTACTACTTTAAAAATAACTGGAATAAGATATACTCTTCATACCCCGTAATTGTGTAATATGAGATTTATACGGGACAGAGTGATGAGACTTTTCTTATTGGAAAAGGTTTCCTTGATGTTCTCAGCAAACCTAGCGGCCTTTCCTGTGGAAATAGGGGAGGTGAAAAGTCGCCTTATCAATAGAGAGAAGCAGAAGGAATCCTAAGTACTTAGACTGCTGTTATCAGAAAAAAGGTAAGAGTTTTGGAATAGGATGTCAGAGAAGGAAAAGTATGGGGAATCGCTGGGTAGCTAACAACCACAACAACAGTAATAACGATAGTCACTAATTAGCCAAAACAAAAAATAACATGTCTAGTAAAATTTCAGCTTCCTATCTTTCTATGGGTGTACCTTGAGGACGAAAGATCGGGGCTGGCCGAAACCATCTGACGAAGAAAAGAGTTGAGTGTACCTGTGCGAGTAATCAGGAGGAGGGGGTCCACTGTGGCCTTGTGTGAGACTTCAGGGGTAAGGGACAATAAGACTAGAATTCACTCATTCAATACCCATTACTTGTGCCTGCCATGGGCAAGATACTGTGCCAGGCTTTGGGGACACAAGGACAAAGCCCTGTGCCCATAAGGAGTGTAGCAGTGGAAATACTCTCAAGGCATAATAACACAATGACTAACTGAGGAAATGTATACCGTTTATGATGGAGAGGATATTCAGATTGCAGAGAGGGGACCAGAGATAGTTATGAGAGGAATGATGGATGCCTAACCCGAGTGTCAAAGGAGAAATAGCACCACAAGATCTTCCTCTTGGAAGATCCAGGCCTATCTTGAAAGAGGCCAGCAAATGGAAAGAGAAAATGCACACACTTGGATCAGATAGAGGCTCAACCTCTGTCTCTGACTTCCGGAATACTAGAGTCATCCTTCCTTTGACTTCATCTCCAATGCTCTCATTATTTATGTAGCTTGTACTAAGTCCACCAAAATGGGGGTTTTTTGAGCTATTCTGAATATATATATGCTTTTTACACAGTTTTTCTTATATATTGTCAATATGAATTGATTGTTTTTTTCTAGAATCTTGAACTAAGTTTTCTAGCAAGTTTAATATTGTGTCTGGATTTAGGTAGAGTTAAAACCTAGTCACCAACAGGATGTGTAACAAAGCGGGTGGGAGAAAGTATATGCAGCATAAGCAAAATTCCCAAGCCACTGGTCTTCCTGTAGAGATCATATAGCACATAAGCATCCCATCTGATTAGAACTTTCGGGAGCTCTCTTTTCTCTAAGTGAGGACTTAAATGTTAGTTACTCCATGCAAACCACCATGTTAGAGCAACTCTGAGTGTACTTTTGAAAGGTGCCCTAATTCCAGTAGGCACTTGCGTCTGATAAGGAGGGCGCAGGAATAAATCATAGATGTCTACTGAGCTTCTTTCCTTGGCAAAGACAGCCTTATCTGACCTTCCAGTCTGAAAGTGTCCTTCTTTTGACCCTGGGGAGAATTCTGGTTCACTGAAAAATTCTTTAACTTCAACAAAACAATATTGCTTCTCTGTTAATTACTATAAAATGGTGAATTATCTATTCTGGATTTAGAATCTAAAGGTTAAATAGGTTATTTTTGCTCATCTGTTGTGGACCATAGGAAACTCAGTGTTTGAGTTTGCTCGAGCCCAGTCCTCGTAAAGTAGATATGATGCCCACTGCCCCATCACCAAGCAAAACAATAAAAATGCTAGTTCACAGCCAGGAAAAATTCTATTTTGAATTCTTCCCTTTATTCTCAGAAAAAAGTACAGTGATGACTTTGGTGGTAAAACCATTTGGTATTTCCTCTTGACTTGAAACTGAATAGATACAAACGTGTTATTAGGTAGTACATACTGAATTTCAGAATTAAATGTTAACACTCTGGAACTTATTTTTCAGAACAAAGCATATGTAATTTCTTTCATTTTTATAGTAGAATATTTTTAAATTTTTTAATAGTTTGAGTCATTGTGTATTATCTAACATTGTAAGTAATTCTTAGTTGCAATATCGAAGGCTATAAATATGCATGTAATTACTCATGATATAAAAAAGATTGCTATATTATTATTTCAAAATTCCAATTCAATAAACAAAATCCATTTTTAACAAAGAATTTATAAAATTCTTCTTTAAACTAATGGAAAACATCATTCATATGAAGTAAAAAAATAGAGTTGAAAATACAGAGGAAAATTCCAGATCAGTTAAATTGTGCCATTCTGCCACGTTTTCTCTCAACCACATGAATGGGTAGCATCTTAAATAGCAGATGCATGGGCTGCTGGTGTGTTTAATTGTATCAAGTTAACATATCTGTCATAATAAATAAGGGAAGGTAAAGGACTTCAGACCAGCCTTCCATGCTTAATACTGCATGGACCAGCTAGGCGCTGGAGGACTCATTTGCAAATGTTGAGTCTATCAGAGGCAGCGTTAGGATACCGTCCCTGGCAGCATGCAGAGTAAACTAACTAATGCACACCCAGACTGTAGGTGTTGATTAGACATTTGTGCTCAAAATGAGAATCACCAAACACAGCTACAGCTAAATTGGCCCCTTTTTGCTCTAGATATAGAGTTAATGAAATCTGTAGGGACTAAGTGATTCACAAAATTTAAATTTAAGTAAAAAAGTACAAGTAGGAAAAAGGCCAAAAAATTAAATTAACCAGAAAAATACTGAAAATTCAGGGACCAGATATTCACTTTTAGACTTTATATTGTTATACTGATGTTATATGTTATAATGTTATACTGGCGTTCATATAATACATTACATATTAGGTTAAAACTCTCCATCCTTGTTAATCAATATCTAAATTAGTATGCCATGATAACATTTTTCTCTTCTTTAATAGTTTGCATTATGGGACTGCCATCTACTCTTATAGAACTATAAAACATAAGAGATTTCCATCATGGAATATTTGTAAAATGTTTTCCTCAAATTACTTTGTTTTTCAGTAACAATGTTGATTGTCCAAAGGTCTTAGCTTTCCAATTTTTGTAAGGAAACTCATTAGTAGATGGTGTTTAATTACAGTGAAAGAAGAGATACAATGGCTGATACACGCCATATGGCTGCCTCTGAGTAATCATATACACAATGGAATAGTGGTTGGGGATTGTGGTTGAACCCACATGTGGGAATATTTACAATGGAAAACAGGCTGCAATGAGATGGGTGGGTCCTTCCTTCTCTTCACCTCCCTTCTCGGAATGTTCTAAATTTGTCCCAGGCTGAAAAGTTTGGGAGACATAATTGTAGCCTGATTACCAAAAACAAGATAAATTGGGAAATATTCAACTATGGAATCCTTGTTTGTTGCTCCCTGACATGCCTCCATTTTATCTCCAGCTCCCATACCAGCTAGAGTCTCTTTGCCAAGGCCAAAACCACATACTCATGTGTACCAACTATTGAGTGCTTTTCACAGGCACAAAATTCTCTCAGTTTAATCTGAAGGAAACCAAAAAGAATATTTGCCTGTCCTTTTTTTCTTGCTGTTCCAAATATTTCCCTCCCTCTTTCTCCCAAATCACAGCATTCCTGATTCTTCTCCACCTAGATTGATCCCTCTCTGCAAGGCTATATGGTCTCCTCAAATCTAAGCTAAAGTCTAAACTCAAAAATTTGAGGGAAAAATATGATTTTCTGGAAGATTCACATCCTTTGATCTTTTGGGGAAAGTCTTGTACTCAACAGAAGTGGCACCCTGATTTCCAAAACTGTTAGAATAGTATCATCTTTCTGTTTATCTTCAATGTAAACTATTTGTTTTCACTTTCATCAGCTCCTTCTTTATCCTTTTGAACTGAATGAAGAGTAGTACCAGTTGAAATTCAGCAACTCACACAACAGTACCTATGGAGTGATTGAATATGTTTGAAATGAAAGAAAGCAACATAACAAAGATGGAGACAGAGTTTGAGATGGCTAGATATAAATATGAAAAAGATGCACAAAAATGCTAGCAGTAATGCTTGGATCAAAGAAAAGTGGGTGGTTTATATTCTCTTCCTGATGTTTCATGGATTTTCTATGACACACGTATCTCTTTCATAGGCAGGTAGAGTAGTGTGAATGGATGCCGTTTTTCACACATGGGAGTGGACGGTGAGAAATGTAATAGATGTTGTGGAGAAGATATTCCAGAGAAATGATTTCTGGATTAAAAAAATGTATACAGGCACAAAGCCAAAAAGAATCCAATAAGAAACAAGGTTAGGAGGCAATCTAGTTTTTGGACTCCTCCTGTTCTTTCTGTTTAATTTGTTTTGGAGATCTGCTCAAGAGTAAGATGCATTTTTGCATTGACAGTCTTAGGATAGAGGTCCAATTTCAATGCAACATGTGCATGTGGCTGCCTGTGAGTAATAATATACGTGCACTAACCTCATGGGTATAAAGAAAAAATCAGTTGCAAGATTTTGTACCGCATTTCGGCACTTGTAGAAAGGTGTCGGTAAACAAGGCATTATCTTTATAATTATGTGCTATAATTGCCAAGGCAGCTTACCACAGTAAGAAACAAAGGGTTTTGGCCTTGGATAAAATTTAGTTTTAATCCAGGCTTTTCAGCTTAATGTCTGAGTGTTTTGGGAAAAATTTGTGATTCTAGTTAAGAATCTGTTTTGTTTCAACTCTAAAATGGGAACAATAATAGGATTAAAGAGGAGATATGTATGTGAAGTGCCTGCTTTACAGATGCTCTTATTATTGTCATTAGTTATTCTGGATATGAAATATCAGTGAATAATTAAGATCTTTTTCCTTTATCAAAACGGTATTTTTGTGGAATAATTGATGGAGAGCAGACTTTGTGTACAGTACAAAATGGTGCAGTCTGAAGTTACACTGGCGATGCAGCTGTCTGGAGACATAATTTTTCCTACTTTTGTCTGTTTGACATTTTCTATTCTTCAGGGAAGAAACACTTCACAAGGGATTCCATTGTTCCTGGCAAAGTGGTTTCTAAGGGTATTTTTTAGTAACTCAAAGATCAGGCATGTATACAAAACCACCATCAATAACAGAGCTGGTAGTACACCCA
Source organism: Equus caballus (assembly GCF_041296265.1). Lineage (NCBI taxonomy): Eukaryota > Metazoa > Chordata > Mammalia > Perissodactyla > Equidae > Equus > Equus caballus. The sequence goes on from NC_091710.1 coordinate 45,879,177, forward strand.
AAGTCCTTACAAATAAGATTTATAGTCTTCAGCCCCCAGAATGTTTCGAATTGTGTGGCAAACTTTATACTTTAAGATTCAGCTCATGAAAAAGAGAAAGCAGAAACCCAAATTAGTGATTTTCTACTCCTAATTAACACTCTTGCCCCTTTAAGGAGGACACTAGCTTAGCTCTTGTACCTAGCTCCTGCCACAATGATATTGGAAGCTCATGGACTATGAGACTTTGGTGTTGTGGGCGGTGCCTGTTCATTTACAACTTCGCCCAAGATTAGGAGGCTGTGTATACAATGACCATAAGCAGATATGTTATGAGATATGTTATGTTAAGAGCTTGTATGCCCTCCTCCTTTGTTATATTAAACACTTTCTGTAAAGTTAAGGATCTGTAAAGTAGGAATAACAATAACTACTTCACAGAAAATTAAGGATATAATATATGTATTGTACTTAGCAGATGTCTAGCACATAGCAGGTGTTTCATAGATTTTGATTCCCTTTCTCCTCATTTCTCAGTCTTTCCAATATCCTGGCATTGAATTGTTAAGGTTCAGAGAATTTCAAGAGATCTCATGGTAGGTAATATGTCTCTCATCAAAGACAAATATTAATTTTTTAAGTAGATTTCAATTCTCTTTTGAAACTCTTATCATCATTCATGTTTTGTCCTATTTTTAGCATATTGATAATGGTTATTTTAATGTCCTTGCCTGCAAACTTTAGTATCGGGATAGTTTGTGAATCTGCTTTTATTTTTTTAGCTTGATTATTGGTCCAGATGATGCTATTATACCCCAGAAAGGGTTATGCTTCTCTCTGTTAGACATACAGAATTTAGTCCCTTCAATCTCAAGGACTGTGTCTGGTTCTGCCTGAGTTGAAGATTTAGTTAATCTCAGCCCACACCTGCTCCATTCCCATTCCTTAGATGTAGCCTCCTGGGCTTTTGATTGAGAGTCTGGCAGATCCTTGTGCGTGGAACCCTGAAAGACTACGAGACATGAACTTCTGCCCTTTGGAGATTTGAGTTTAGCAACTTTGTTTCTTACCTCACACACCTTCAAATTTTGGCAAAGTCTTGACAGGGAGCCTGGGGTGTGTTTGGGGCGGGTCACCTCCAGTGGCATCTTGTTTTCTAATTACTGCAACACTGCAGGAGAGTCCCTCAGTCAACCATCTACCCCAGAACATGGTAAACATTTCCTGGGGAAAACTGGTTTTGTGTTTGCAGGTCCTCTAGATTCCTATCCATCACACCAACCCACTGGGCCACCCAAATCTCTCTTGTTTTGTTTTCTCCCTGTGGATTACGTTCCTCTAGGTCAAGCCTTATCCTTGACCCACATCTTGAATCTGCAGATGATCTTAGGAAAGAAAATAGCTATCAACTCTCAGCTCCCCTAAAAAAGGCTCTTCTTTCTTGAGATTTTATTTCTTCCCATCCTTGTTGCTCCTATAGCTTTCTATTGTCTTTAAAAATGTGATTTTACGATAATATATCCCTTTATTTCCTAGTTGTTGCCATGACTTGCTCTATCATACCCAGAAAAGGAAATCTCAAAGATAAAGAATTTTTAATCTTAGATAACATGTCATTTTTCAAAACTACATAACTGGAATACATATTTACAGTAATAGTTTGCCTGTTTAGCAACTCTTTGTAAGGAATATCTCTGAAACATGTTGTGGTCCTCTTGCAGAAATGAAAGGCGACCTAACAGGGCAGATCGACAACTGAGTAGCTTGAAGGAGTTATAGACTGAATTTATAGTTAGCTTCAGAGGATTATTCTTATCAGGATGCGTATCTTAAGAGTGATGAGGAAGGAGTTTAGAAGCTTGGACCCATGGCGTATTCAGTCAGGATTATATATCACAGCACAGCATATTATTCAATAGATATTCAAGTTGGGTTGGTAATGATTGGTAATTAGTCAACCAGAAATCTTACATGTTAAATATATTCTAAGCTTTACTACCCATGGACATCATAGTTAGGCGCTGAGTTTTATTTTATTATATTAAGTCTAGAAGTAGAATGATTTTAGAAGAGCACAAAATGAAACCTGAATGTGAAAGCTGGTCCTCCCAGAACTTCATTGCTGCTATATGATTAAGGTGTGTCCTATAATTTTTTCCCAAATGTAAAATAGGACAATAAGTTACCTGCCTCATGGGGATATTTTAATAACTAAATTAGTTTATATATGAATGCTTAGAACAGTCTCTACCAAATAGCAAATTGTGATGTATGCATGCTGTCATTGTTATCACCAGTATTATCCTCATCAAATGTTAAGTGAAATAATCACCAGAATTTGATTCTCCAGCCTCAGTAGACTTGGGTTATGACCTACACAGCTCCCTTTGTTAACTTTAGCAACTCCTTTAATTATATTATTTTATATTCCCATCAGAGAAATGCATATGATCATTTATTTTTATTTCTTACAATAAAATAATGGTCATTTCTAGAATGGAAAATCAATATACTAGTCAAAATCCTGCTGAATAGATTTTTCTTTAAAGGTCTGGTAATTTTTCTCTACTTACCTCAATGAAATGTTCATTTACAGTGGTGAAGGCACTAAAAACTATTGGCAATATGAGTTATATACATCAGACATGGCAAAGGACCACACAACTTTCTGTAGTATTGAAAAATATCACCAACTGTAGAGCTTGTCCTACTTTTAAGAAAACAGGAGCTATTGAAATGAGAATGCTTGCAGTCTCAGTGGCCATAATCCTCAGTAGGTATTATGCTTAGATTACCAATTCTTTTAATATATTTTAAGAAATAATTCACAAAAATAAATTTGCTGCCTGATACTATCTGTTCAGTTTCTAAAACATATTCTAGGTGCATGCTTTATTGAGCTGTTGAACGAAGAATCATATCCTTTGCTGTCCTTGAGTTTTCTAAATCCAATAGAAGGAAAATATAGAGCAGTGAGAAACCTATGTCTGGTAGTATCAATGGTTTATTCTTGTAATGTAACTGGATATCCAAAGGCAGGGAAGCATCATTTCTTGCCTTAGCAAGCAACAATGACACCTTCCAAGGACAAGTCTACATATCTATTTGCAGATGGACTATGACAGATAGCAGATGTCTTTATGTTAGCTTCAACATACTGAGAGCAGATCAGAAAATCAGGCAAGTGAGCTGGTACATATATTGTCTGGCTCATAGATATGTACCTGCACAGCTGAGTGAAAAAATATACTGAGTGGATAACCACTCCCATTAGGGTGAAGGATTAATGCTCAATTATTCTGAATGCAATTTACTTCAAACGTAATACTGAGAAATGAAAGCTTCTTCAGTTACAAGCCTCACTACCTACGTTAACATGAACTTACTTTCCAGGAATATCTTGCCCTGCATGATAGTTTATTTCAGGAACTTACTAAAATTCAATTTAGCTCTAATGTCCACAGATCTAAGATGATGATGATAAAGAATAATGGAGGGGGTAATCGTACAGTTTAAAAGCCTTAAAACATAAAGGCAAATAATAATTATAATGTGAATGAAAATAAAAGTTCACCTTCACTATATAACTACTTAAAAATAAGCCAAAGAAATGGATTTTAACCCTGGCCCATACGAATTGAAAGTACATATGATTAAATGACTTCAAGTCAGGAACCTATGTCAAAACATAGTTACACCTAGAATCACAATTCACATTTCCATTGTTCTCATTAAAAGTCACTTTACTAAAGGAAATTAAAGATGTGTAAATTTCATTCCTTTCCATTAAGGGTAATGGTATCTATCAAATAATTTTAAATGTTTCAAGGAAGTCTAGGTCTTTTAAAACAGACTCTTCTTTTTTAGTGGAAGGACTTTAAAGTTATGAGTCAAAGAAAAACATCTCAACAAAGGTCTGATATGTAAATGCTGTGATTTTTTAAGGTAGCTAAGAATTTAAGATGAGGGAAAAAGAACTCACATTGAGAGACCTGAGAGGAGTGTACACATTGAACAATCCACTTACGCAAATGTCCTCCCCTTTACAAAAAAGTCAAGGTCTCCGCTGGGCGTCTCAGTGAAGCAAGATGTTAAGCTCATCAATTAGCAACAGAGAACAAAAAATAGAAAACTTCATTCCCAGGATACCAGGAAGGGACCAGAGTTATTATGTAAATTTTCACACTTTTCCACAAAGGGTGGTGAGAAACAAGTGGACCATGGAGTTTTAACACAAAAAAGGAAAAAAAAAGACCAAGTGAGGGAAGAAGATATTCATAATTCCTAGTTGGAATTATTCTTTAAAATAATCTAAAATCATTTGTTTTGTACAGATACCATATTCACACATAGGAATGTACAAGTATTTTGGATGCTATCCTTTGTCACTCGTAGATTATTTCAGCTTCACTTGTGACTGTCCCTTTCATAATAAAAAAAACATCATTCAATGCCAAATGTGTTCATCCAGTTAACTCCAGTGATGGAACACAGATAAATGAAATCCATGGTTAACGCCAAAGCTTTAGCTTAAGCAACATTTCAACTTTCTAATCGTCTAAAAAGAGAAAACTGACTGACAGGTTCTTCTCGCTCCTCGTAACCCTGTTTATTTTACATTTCCAGGACTAAAGGAGTGGCAGACAAAAAAAGAGAAAGAAAAGGAGAGAGAGAAGGAAGGAGGAAGAGAGAGAGCAGAGAAAGAGCAAGATCAATCTCGGCTGTTTAGGCCCTCTCCGCCACCTTTAAACCAGAATAACTTGATGGGTAAAATTACAACATGCCAAAATCCAGTGCTCACACAGAAGAAACTATACACTTAGCAAAGAAAACCCACTTGCCCATGTGTTTTTGAGCCTCAGTAAGCCATATCAGTAGCTAATTAGACACGATTTTGAAAATTAATGGGTCAGAATCACATCCTTTGTAATTAGGTCACCTAAGATGAAAATCCTACTTCACTCTTGCTCACTGTAACAGTAACCTTTCACTCCCCCTAAATCCCAGAAGGCAACAAAATGATTCAACCTTACTAAAATTTCACCTCCAGTAATCCATTATATCTTAACTTACACATTAAGATTTTAAAACCTCCATCTGGTGGACATAACTTGACCCCTTTTGATTTATAGGCAACCTGTTTTCACAGGTAAGCAAATTTGTTTTTCCTTTGACCACCTGGCTGAGGCGGAACAGCTGAGGCAAGTCTGCTCTCTAGTGAGCTACTCCTGCACTACCAACAGGCCTGAAGAGGGAGGAATCCAGGATGATTTAACGTCCACAAAATTAGAGCTTAAGTTACTCTTGGAAGCCAGGGGCTTAGGAACTGACTCCCCATCCTTTATCAATTGGGAGAACCGAACAAGGGCTATGTCAGCGGTAGGGGAGTCAATCTCCTTGCTTGAGTTGAAGAGATTAGTGATGCTCTTGGTTACTAAGCGAGGAATACAAGGAAGAATTCCAATTATACCCAGAGGTTCGGGAATATGATATGACAGGCCAGGGTTTCTCAAAGTGTGGTCTGCTAACCACTTGCATCGGTATCATCTGGGGTTGGGATGGGGAGGGTGCCTGTTGAATAACACAGTTTCCCCCTATTCTTCTGTCATTCTGAAAGTGACTTCCTCATAGGATCAAAGCGTACCAATTATAGAAGGGCATATAAGGGAAATAACAAGGGATATTCAGGAAATTTGCATCTGTTTCTATTTTCGTTCATGTGAACAAATTTAATATAAATATGAGGACATATAATTTTGTTGAATAGGTGAATAGTGACAATGTTAAACTCCGTGTTCCTGGAAAATAGCAAAGGTTAAGATATCTCTTCATCCTTTTCTTCTCCAAAATGCCCCTACTCTTTTCTGCTTGCAGAAATGACCAGTCACCAGGGACGCCCCAGCCTCATATATTCCCATGTCCACCCTTCGTCAATGACTTAGACAAGACTCCTCTCCACCCCTCTCAAGACTCCCTTAGGACTGGTGGATGAGTCTCTTGTTGACCTGCCTCTACAAATCCTCAGCCCCCTTCCCTTTTTTGAGGCTTTCCTCATAAAGGAATGTTCTCCCTTTTGCAACAGCCTGAATAAAATCATCTCCTTTGATTGTCCAGTACATTTCATCTTTCACAATAGCATGCCTAATCATTGTTTTTAACAAACATGTATTTGTAGGAGAATATGTGGGTGATAAACTTATAAGAGTCACAAATTCAACACAAATAGAAACAAACCAGTACATAATATTTGTGACAATATTACCTTGTTGTGCTTTTAACTGTGGAGTGTATAGTCAGACTTGCATTCTTGAAAGGCCATTTTGCAAAAGTATAAAAGACAATTTGAAGAGGTGAGAGGATATCTGACAGACCACATAGCAAGCTATTTGAATTTCTAAACTAAGACAATGAAGTACCGTAAAAGAGAAGGAGAGAGCTTTAGATGGATGTAGGAATCAGAAATGCCAGAATTTTATGAACCTTTGAAGGTCAGAATGAGAAAAAGGAAAGGCCAAGGATGACCAAGGATCTTATGTTCAGAGTCACTGATTGAGCTCGAGAATACAGGAAGAGTATTGAGTTTAGTGGGATTGACTTGTTTTTAAGTTTATCCACACCCAAATGTTCAAAAATAAAGCGATTTAATGTGACTTATAGAGTTTAATAAAACAAAATTTACAAAGTAAAATGAGTAAGCAAGTTAGAATCATAGGAATATAGGTATATTAAAAATAGCCCAAAGCCTGAAGTGAGGTTGATAAAATGCATACTTTAGATACTATACATTTGTCACACAAATGAGTTTTCTGGCAGCCAGTGCAAAGAAAGGAAGAAAATCAGCTTGTGAGACCAATTTGTCTTCTTAAGAGAAGGATGATTACTCAGGAAACTAAGTTTTGAATGACTGAGAGGTTTCTTTCAAACGTGTTGAGTTGGAAACTCTGAAGTAATTTAGGCAGAATATTAGTTTTAAAAAAATAGAGAATTTTTATTTCAACTTAATAGTTTAACATGCTGACAACTTATAATTGGCATGAGGATTGGATAAATGGAAGCCCGAATTCCTATGCTATGACAGAGAGAAGAGGCTGGAAAAGGAATATTTTTCAGTGCTGTTCTCATTTTTAAATTTGGCTTTACCGATTTATTATTGAAGCAGATGATTTTTGACACACAAAAAAATCTAAGTTCCTATCTGATCGTGTTGTTTTTAACTCCAGGAAGTTGTCTAGTAAAATATTTAGAATATAAATAAATAAAATAAACAAAAAGAATTAGAACTTCAGGTTTTCTTTTTCTTTTATGATTCTTATGACTTTTAAGGGTTGCGAAAATGTAAAACGTGGATTTAATCAATTTTTGGCAAGGAGCATCTGCAGGAGGTCATTTTAGTAGGTATATTAATCATTTTAAAGCTTGAAGTTTTATGAGCCTCCATGTATCATATTATACTAAAAGGATTAAATATGTCATTATCAGGGAAAGGAAACTTTGCTTTATTGACAAATTATAGCCTATGGAACAATTGACAGAGTGAAAGTAAATTATCTTTATTTTTTGTGATAGATTCTTAGGTAGATCGTATTCTCATCTATGAAACCCAATGGTTTTTTAAAATCAGAATGATCTTTCTCTTAATTACTTAAAAATTATTTGAGGTAAAGGAGGGAGAGTGAGAAAGAAAAGTTAGCAGTTGCATCTTGTACACATGCTGTATGCCAGGTAGGATGGAGAGAAGTACATGGTTTGGGGGGCTTTAAATACAGACGTCTAAGTTCTAAGGTTTCCACCACGTACAGACGAGAAACCCCAAGACCAAGGAGATTTAATGCTTTTCTTTAGGTTCAACGGTTACCAATTTTAAGAACTGGGATTCCAACTCTCGTGTCCTAATCCCAAATCAGCGTTCTTTACTCTACTGTGGTAGAAAAACAGCCAAATGATGCTTTTTCTTTATTTTCATCCCCAAATAACAAGACTGAAGATTTCATAGGGAAGAAGAATGCACCAATGCATGATAATGTTAAGATATCATCTTATCTTAAAATGAAAATATGACAAATGAAAATAAAAGCAAAGAAAGATGTGAAACTGATTATTTATTGGATGAAACTTCACTGAGTGCATGTCACCTTTTTCAGGCCAAAAGAGAATGGAGGGACAGAGACAGGACAATATCCCTACACTCGGTTTTGAGTTTAAAGCCAAAATTGTCCTAGGTATGGAAAACCAAGGCAATATGTTCTTTTCCAGCACGACTATCTAAACCTTATGATCTTTTACAAACTTACGTATTGAGCTTTTTGTAAAATGTTTTTAACCTGAGAGGTGAGAGTTCTGTAAGAGTTAAAAGCGTGGATTCTGGAGTCAGCAAGGTCTGAAGTGACATCTCCATTCCACTCTTTCCTGGTTGTGTTACTCAAGCTTTAAGATACTCACCTGTAGCAAGATGAGACAGGTGCTTGACCCTTAGAGTAGTTACGAGCCTTAAATGAGATGGGATGGTGCAATGGTTAGCCAAGTGCCAGCACATAGTAATTATTTTCTAATAAGCTACTAACGGTTGTACTATTATCAAGAGTTTGTGAAGATCAAATGGAAATGTTGCAGCCAGCTCTTATTCACCGCTAGAATAGATTCAAGAGTCTGACTGCAAATCAACTTTTCTATATTTCCAGTCTTTCTTCTCCCAATCTACTTCTCCCCTTATATTTTCGCCTGCTCCTTCCCATATTTCTGTAGAACATATAAATATATAGAAAATATATAATGTAACATTTTATATTATATATATTATATAAGTTTTATATAATATATAAAACATATTTTATATAAATATATTTATATTATATAACACATATAATATATTATAGTGAGTGACAGAATATTATATATATCTATATTTTAATTTCTATTAAATTCTTGTATTGCCATTTATCTCCTATTCTATCTTATCTTTCTGATTAGGTTTATAAGCTCTTAGAGGATAGGTGTTGAAATCATCTTACTTTTAGGCAAAATCTTATGGTTCTACTTGATACCTCATGTAATTGAGCAGTTAATGTTTCCTTTTCAGACTAAGGATACATTTAAGTTGATTTTATTATTATTTTTTTAATATTGCAGCATGTAAAGACAGAACAGATCTGTGGTAATGCTTAAACAGCAAAATCTTAAAAAGAAAGACTGCCATTTAATTATTGTGGCATCACTTTTCTACTCTCTGTTTCTCTTCCATCCGTCTCTCTCCCCCATTTCAAGGACCAGCACACCTAGACTCCTTTTAAATTATGTGTGTGAGGTATTTTTGGCTTTTGAGAAAATGTTGCCTTATTTGGAACCCATAGTGGAGAAGAGACATAAGAAAAAGCAAGGTTCAGAAATTAAGTGATCAGTCACTGAGCTATCAAAAAGTGGAGTAGCAATCAAATTCGCTAATAACTGAAAATGGTTTCACTCTTTCTGCATTATTTTCTCTTAACGCTAATGATTCACACTGAAGATTCCGTCTGTATTTTGAAAACAATCAAGTGTCTTAGATTAATGGCATGATCTGTCAGTGTTTTCTCCATTACTCAGAAGAAGGGGGACCTGTGATAAGGCTGGCTGCTCCATTCATGGCTTTTCTCACTGGTTCCTGAGAAGGGGGTGTTCAAAGGCCAGATGTAAACGAGCTAGAATTCAATCAAACCCACGGAGAACAGTGACAGCCCCTGTAACGATCCTGAAATTGTAACTAACTTCTTGAAACTCCCTTTTTCCATACATCGTCGGTGTTTTAGACAGGATAAACTAATTTCACAATCCAGGGTCAAAATAAGTGGAAACAAAAAGGAACCAAGCAAAAATACAAAAACAAAAATAAAAACAAAAGCAGGAAAAGCCTCTTCATACCTTTCCCTTAACCTTCTAGAATACATTTACTTAAGGAACCGCTGGCTCCTGCTACATTAAGTACTAGGAAAAAGCTTCTAAAATCCTGCTAGAATAAACACCTTTCAAAATTTGATGCACCTCATGCTCAGTTTATGCAGAGAAACTGATTATCTAGTAGGTTTCTATTTTATACGATCCCTCATGAGTCTCTAGTCTAAACTGAGAAATACATTACCTTGAGTGAAAATAAGATTAATTATATTTAAATAATTCAAAAATAAATATGATATTTGATCGGAATAACAGACCAAATCTAGATTATTTAATGTTCTCTGCATGTTCATTTAAAAAAGTCTCTTTTTAACTTCTTAAAAGAATGTAACCATTTTATATACAATTGGAAAACAAAGAAAATTTTAAAAATGTCCTTGATCACATCACCCCAAAGTGACACAGATATTAACATGTCTGAATATCATTAGTTTTGTTTGATAGTTGAAATCATAGTGTACATTTAAATTTTTGATAGTTGACATAAATGCATATACTTAGTTTAAATTCTGATTTTTCCCCTTTTAATAAGAACATGTCTCCTTGTTATGACACTGTCCTTATTAGTATCAATGGCTGATTATTGATATTGACTATCCAATAAATAAGTCAAGGTTTATCTAAGAATTCTCTTGCCATTGGATATGAATTTCCAAGTGTTTCATAAAGACACCAAGCAGCTGTCCTTTACATTGTGATTATGGGAAAACCATTAGAAAAGAACATATTTTAATTTCTCCTGTAGAAGAACATCTTTCTATGCAAATCCATTTCATGTCTAAATTAAGAAATAGAACTCCATGTATTCTTACAATTACATGTATGACATCCTTTAAGATTTATACTCAGAGTTACACAGATAGGACACAGACTAGTAGAATAAATATCAACTCATACATTCCAAAGAGAGTCTTTTCACTAAATATTATTGCTAACGTCCGCTATCAGATGAAGACATCTGGCAACAGTTAGCCAGATAACATCAAATTACCTTCATTCCTTCCTTCAGCAATTCGGTCGCACAACCCTTGAATCCCTCCTTCTTGGAAACGTTTTGTAGGTGGCTGGCAATTTTGTCAGAGTGAGGCAAAGCAGGCAAGACATCCTAGAGATTATGCGCTACCTAATCGGCCTCTTACAGCTCTCTCCATGAGGAAAAGTCTCAGCTCTAATTCTCTCCCCTAAAGTGTGACCACCATAAGAACTTCCTGTGGTTCCTCCACGGTGACAAACAGCACATTCAAATATGAGTGGATAAAGAGGAGGAGCAAGAGATAGAGTTGATGCACCGAACCCCAACTGGTAGTGGAACGGTGTACTTTTCAGATATAGGTACTTATAGAAGTTTTTCTCTGTAAAAGATTATTCTGACAGGATGAAAAAAATATCATAAAACGGTTTCCCTGTAAGTAATGACTTGGGGAGAAGGATTACATAAAGGTAGAATATATAAATGGGATAAATAGACAGTTTAGCCCAGATTTGATGAGGCTCCAGGCTTCTTGGGGGGTAGCTTTTGAATCTGGGACAAGAAGATTGTGTCTAATCGAAATTCTATACCATATTCCACCTTGTCGAGCGCTGTGCGCTAGGCCAGCTTTAGGCTACATCGTTTCTTGGGTGAGGTTGTCAGGGAAGCAGGTCTATTCTCGGAAATTTTCTTTTCCCAGTCAGGCACTGGTGCCCTCCTTTCCTCTTTTGTAATCCCCAGGTCAAAACTAAAATGTGAATGGCTGATGACAGTCTAAAGTGTTACACCTCCCGGGGGAAGAGAATCTGAATTGGCATCGAAGCTTTAAGCTAATGGGTGAAGTTCAGATGGAGAAATCCCAAGTATCAGGAGACGTTCTTTTTATACTTCGGCAGGTACAGGAGGATTGGGGGGCGCACCAATGCCTTCCCAGCATCCTAGTCCCACATGTGACCCACAATCTTCCACGCTGTTTATATTTAAGGCCAAAATCTTATAAGTACATACTGTATGGCAACATTTCTTTTGGTCAGGAGGAGGGAGTCTGTTGATGATCCAAAATTCTCTAGGCTTGAGGCAGAATCCTGTCTATTCTCTTTGTCTTCTGTTGGCTCAGATTCATTTATAGGGTTGATATAAAGAACATTGGTATTGACTTTAGGAATCAGACCTCCCTATGAATGTAACTCACTAGTCACATCTTAGGCAAGTCGCTTAAATTTTCCCAGCCTGAATTTTTTGTTGTTGTTGTTAAAATATAAATAATAGTTCCTACCATCCATTTGTTGTATGGATTCAATACAGTATATGTAAATTCCCTTGCATGTTGCCTGGCGCTAACAGGCGCTCAATAAATGCATCTCTTCTTTTTCCTTGGTTACATATTTCTAAGGTATTAATGGTTATCAGGTCAGGGGACTTTAAAAGTAATGGCTATTAATATTTTTAGCTGGTGTGTCTATATGTGTGTGTCTTAGCAACAAGATGCATTTAATGACGATATTCTGGGAAATGAAACAGAAAAACTGCTTTCAATGATTATTACACACTTGCTTTATTAACCCTCATCCCTGTCTTCATTTGAATAATCTGAGTTGTCTGTGTCCACATTAATGATTACAACACTCCCATGGTCTTTGTAAGAGATAATAGTCTATAGTAGCCAGAATTTATATGAAGGATAGGATCAGGATTTGTCTGAGCAGATTTTATCTTAAATATTTAAAGACTAAGCAGTAACCATTAATTTTAGTGTGAATCGAGAGACTACATTTTAGCACGCAACTTCAAAAAATTATCACTAAGTACCATATGACTCTGAAGGGAAAACTAGACATTAAAAATCGCGGATTTTTTTCAACCTTAATAAATTAGTCCAGAAACTATTGTAGATGTGACACTTTTCAATGGTTCTCTGCATTTTTGGTCTTTTTTCAACTCTTCTGTTTCCCCAAATAGATGTCAAACATCAATATGACCTTTAAATCGGAGAAAATGGTAGTAATATCCAGTATTACAAGAGCAGTAATCCCCCATCCTAAGAGTGTATCACGATCGTTTGATCAGGGAACTATTTAAAAACACAAATTCCTGACTGCCATTCCAGACTATAAATTGCAATCTCCCTGGAGGGAAACATGTGTCACTATTAAAAAAACAATCTTCACAGGTAGTTCTTATTAATCGCCAACTCTGAACGTGTTGTAGTATGTGTGATTGCAATGCAAGGGCTAACACAAATGTGCAGCCCCCTGGTTGTCTTTGTGCAGACTAATAATCAAGAGGGACAGTGGAGGGTGGGAATTGACCCTTGTTGAATATGTCCTACTAGTCACATGTAGTGCTAAACATTTTTTCCCACTTAAACATTACTATAAATTCGTTCCATTGTATCTATTTTGCAGTTGGAAAATATGGCTTAGGAAGGTGAGTGACTTTGCCTAGTTGTGACATTTATACACTTCACCAATGGTGCAGCATGTGTAGGAACTCAGGTCCATCTCAGAGTTGCTGTTCTCCGCTGGACCACACTGCCGAACAGCGATGATAGGAATTTACTGGGTTAGATCTTGTGGTAACTCTTGTTCAAACTCTTCTCTGTTAACTGCCTTTGTCCTTGTGCAAAATGTAAAGCCACAAAACAACGATTCCTTTCCTAACATATGAAAAATTCTTATTAGGTAGAAGGTACTGGGCAAGCAGCAGAGAGTAACGTAAAGAACAATGAGAAAATGATCCTGCCTTCAGATGGCCTACGATCTGGTTGTGATTACGACAAATCCACAAGGAAAAATAAAAAAACAAAGAAGGAAGTAAATGAAAAGTACTAAGCAGGTGGCAGAGAAAATATTACATTTCATCAAATTTACAGTGAGTTGTAAGATTGTTATTATTAAGGACACATATTCTTGTGTATCCTATTAAGAAAGAAAAAAAACCCACACAACTTAAGTTTAACAGCATACTTTAATGTTAGTCCTGCAAATACATGATTGAGTCCTACCTGCTTTTGTTGCTTCGAAATTTCTTTCATCCACCCTTAGGGTTGGTGGTACCCCTGCCATCAATTGCATGGCTTGGCATGCGATAGCAATCCTTTTGCAAGCATCTCAGTAATAAAACAACCCGGCTTCATCCACCTGTGGGTATTTTCCTTTCCTGGGTTCCATAAAGCGCTTGATTGTTAGTTTGCAATAATTGCTTCACTAATATCAAATTCATTACCCTCTGCTGTTTCTGTGCTTTCTGCATATACAATAACTTGTGTTTCAGTAGTGAAGCATACTGTAGTTTTTTAAAGGCATTTTAAATAGCAATTAACCTCAACATGTTGAGTGTTAACTGGGTACATAACTCAGTTGAAGAAATGAAAGGAGTAACAGTTATGATGAAGGTAGCACATGCCCAGGCAAAGACCATGCCCTTAGGACTTCTGACTCATAAATTGTAAGGGGCATCTGGATTTCGGAGACATTAAAAGGAGAAAAACCATACATCTAAAATCAATTTATAATGGTAATTAAAGCCTAATAAAGACTTTTGAATGGGATGTGAATGGAAAGCCTGGTCGAGGGGTTAATTCTGACTTCCTCGGGGATGCTTAGGTTAAATGGATGCAGAGGAGAAGAGGCAGAACCCCGGGAAGAATTGCTGGAGCAAAAGGTGCCATGGAGAAAACATCAGGAATGCTCAGAAGGCAATCCACAGACACCAGAAAGCATGGCATTTAAAACATGCCTATGTATTAGGATCTAGAGGCTCCCACTCTTTCGCGTGGAAGATTTGATGCTTTCTACTGCCTGTGTAATACAGTGCAAAATCTTCAGAGCAGAACCCAAGGCCTTCCATGAATTGTCCTCAAACTCCCATTTCCAATTTCTCCTCCTCTCAGCTTCACTATCACCTTCCTTTCTCTGTGCACCGCCTGGAGTGCACTTTTATCTGAATACAGGTTCTTTGAATATATTGACCTCTTCTAATGCACAATGATGGAAGGAATGGACATTTCACGACCAGTAAACTCTTCCATAAGACAACTAAGCAAAAATCACCTGGTGGTGCACGCTGGCCAGAGACACTTGCGGAAGCAGGTGTCGCTCAACTGTTTGTGACCCCCTGTTAGATTTGTGGTCAGCCTTAAGAAGAGTCACCCTATTACCAATTGCTTCATGCGAAAAGAGGGAGCAGAGCCATTAAGGGCCGCCAGTGTGACACAGCTATTGAATTACTTTTCTCAGTGTGTTATAGTTCGTGCTTTTCCACTACGGAGAAAGAAAACTAGGTGGTTAGTTTGATTGTGCCCTGTGCATGTTTATGTGGTATTATTCATGAGGCTAGACACAATCTCAGCCAAGTCATGGTTTGTGTCACTTTAGCGAAGCATTTCTTTGAAAATTTCAGGCAGCGTCATTGCATTTTAAAGATACATAATAAATTGCTATTAGGATCTGGTTAGGAGGTTTGCTGGGGTGTGAACTGACCACTTTGTTCCTTTCTCTTTTGTCAATAGTTGCTTCAAACCTCAGTCTGCAGAACACAAACGGATGCGCTGGAATATCAAAGGCTGTAGGTTTATTACTATACATTATGAATAATTTAATGCAGTAACAAAATAACACACTGATAAAAGCCAACAAGTAATAGTCTATTCATAGCTGACTGGATAATCAAAGTCATTGTAGGTGCTTTTTCTAATACTAATTTAAAATTTGCATGATGGCTTTTTGCCTTCCCACATGATAACCTCCTCTTTGATGAGGTATACTGTACACCCTTTAGAGTTCTTTACAATTGGGTTCAAAAGTACACTTTAGCTATATGCAACAGAAGGAAAATAATTCACAGGGAAAGAGTAATTTTGCCTTAACTCTTTCATCTTTTCCTTATTCTCTTGGTCTAGTATTTGCAATTCTACTGCCTAAAGGTTTCCTATAAAGTTCCACAATGATCATACTAACTTTAGAAAACACTATATAACATCAGAGTATCATAAAAAAGTTATAATTAGGTCATTGAGAATTGCAATTTTCAAATATATCCTGCATTTATTGTAAAACTTGTTGGCCACACTTTGTAGACTGCCAACTTGCTTGATTGCAGTTTCCACTGATGTATAGGTTACAATGCAAATTTTTTACCCTTCTCCAGGAAGTCTGTCTACTAGAAGAATTGGGTGGCTTTTCCAGTTGCTCTTAGATATTTTGCTTTGTCTTTATAACCAGAGAAACACACTATTTACAGCCTTTGGCAAGAGGATGTCATCCTACCTGAGAAAACTGGACGAAGCCCCTTCCTTGTGATCTTTGAATGGGTTCTTTGAATCACTGGGTTGTTTTTTGTTTTGTTTTGGTTTTGAATCTTTGCTGTCTGTAACAGACAAAGAAGGAACAGCTCAAGGTCACTTTCAGTTTTTAGAGTGATTTAGATCTTTAGGAAGACATGATACTTTTTTCTTAAGGACTTAGATAACATTTAGCAGATTAACTAATCGCAAGGGACTTATTTAGGCATTAGGAAAAAAATAAAAAGATATCCCCTATTCTTTTCTCAGAACATGTGCTTGATCAAGAACAGAATCAATGTGCTCTAATCAGCAACCACACAAAACAAGTGTCAGAAAGGCTGAGATGTTTGCGGAGAGAAATCTCTTGGGATCACTTTGCAGGCAGAGGAAGAACGGAAAATACAGCCAGAGCATCTCCTGAGGATGAGGGCGTGGGTCCAAACTGCTCTTAGCCTATCTCTGTGGCTTCTGCAAACCTCACTTCCAGCAGGAAAATTACTAACACTTTTTAGTAGAATCCAAGTGTTTTTATCTGATCGCCACTATTCTTATCTGAGGATTAAAATCAGTATGTCAGTCAGTGACAGCATCATAGAACTATGCCAATCTTTAAGTAATCAAAGCAGAAAATCTCTCAAATCAGGTGATAAAATATACAAGTAATGAGATTGATTTCATTCTGTTTCTTTCAGAGCAGCTGAATCGTAAAAGACGACATGAAAAGAAAAGTAAGCCTTTTCTGAAATGTCTTGGGTGGTGAGGTATGCTTTTTCATTTAAATTTAGACCCCAGCTCAAAAATATTTGAAGATAATTAATAGCAAATAGACTTGCCTAGAGAAGTAAGTATTTATTTGGGTGCTATTCAATATGCTATCCACCAAACCATCAACGAAGTAATTACAATTGCTCTTTTTCATTTTTCTTAAGAAAAGCTTCAAGTTAAATTTTATGCTTAAATATAGATATTGAAACTCTTTGCATCAGTTCTTGATGACTGTGAAATCTGGAGTTTATTTGCAAACCATCAGATGTCGTGTCAAATGCAAACAGAGAATAAAATATTTTTTCCTCTATTTAAGTTTTTGAATTAAGAAATTACAAATAGTTTATGTATTCAATAAGTACTTGTTAGATATCTGCTTTATGCGAGGTCGCAAATTATTCCCAGAGGATAAAACAAAAATGAAGAAGACCATTTCCTTCAAGTCTAGGAATTTATGATCTAATAAGGCTTTTAATGTCTTCATGCTAGTCTCCTTTTTATTTTGCTAAAAAACTCCCCATTAAAATAGCAGAATTTACATTTAGTAAGTTACGTCTAACTAAAAGTGTCGTCTGCGGGACTATGGGAATGACAGAGAAGTGACATTTATTTAACACCTACTCATGTCAGTCACTATACTAGATACTTTACAAGCATAATCTCACTTCAGAAAAATAGTTTCTTTTAAAACAATTTCAAATTTACAGAAAAATTGAACAAGTGCCAAAAAAATTGTACAAGGACACTGAGAGATCTTGTTCAAATTTCACTCACTTTCCCAATGATGTCCTTTGCAGCTGAAGGCTCCAATCTAGGATCACGTACTGCACTCATTTGTCATGTCTGCTTAATCTCCTTCCATCTGGGACCATTCCTCAACTTTCACGACTTTGACATTTTTGAAGGTTATAGGCCACACACATTTTGTAGAATGCCCATCAGTCTGGATTTGCCTAATGTTTTCTCATGATTAGATTCAAATTATGCATTTTGGGCTGGAACAGCCCAGAAGTCAGGCCATGTACTTCTCATTGTGTCATATTGGTGGTGCACCAGGTCCATTTGTCCCATTACTGGCAATCTCATTTTAAATAAATTTTATTTTTTCATTACAAGAATATATAGTCCATACTAAAACTCAAATATCACAAATATTACTAATGTGCAAAAGGAGAGTTAATTATGCTTTCTAGCCCCATAACTACTCTAGTAGACTGGCATAAAATCATCCTACTCTTTTCTGTTTGCATACTTTAATATGCAATGACCCTGCTTGTATGTTTCAGATTATCTCTTTCAATTCCCACAAACTTTTTGAAATTTTTTTTGGTGAGCAAGATTCACCCTGAGCTAACATTCACTGCCACTCCTCCTCTTTTTTTTTTGGCTTGAGAAAGATTCACCCTGAGCTAACATTTACGCCAATCTTCCTCTACTTTAAATGTGAGATGCCTTCACAGCATGGCTGATGAGTAGAGTAGGTTGACTCCCAGGATCTGAATCCACAGAAGCCAGGCTGCCAAAGCAGAACACATGGAACTTTAACCATTTGGCCACGGTGCTGGCCCCTCCCACCAACTTATTTATTTATTTATTTATTTTTAAAGATTTTATTTTTTTCCTTTTTCTCCCCAAAGCCCCCAGGTACATAGTTGTGTATTCTTAGTTGTGGGTCCTTCTAGTTGTGGTATGTGGGATGCTGCCTCAACTCAACCACTCAGCCACGGGGCTGGCCCCTCTCCCACCAACTTTTTTTAACTGCCATTTGCTAGTTAGGACATTTGCCCAAGGTCACCCACATAGGGAACTAGGATGTGAAAGAGATCTTTTGACACCAAATCCCATGTCATTTTATTTATTGAGTTATAAAGTACATTTGTACATAAAGGCATTATATATCAGGCATTTAAACCAGGTATCTTTAATGTCTGTGAATAAAACAATTTTTTTTAATTAACAAAATTGTAAAAGGAATTGTTAACTATAGGAAAGACAGTGCCCAGTTTTGGTGAGGAATATAATTTCCTATCATCTTTGCAGTATTGATCACAGTACTTTTTAAATATACGACTGTTCCCTGATCCTCTGGATGGCTTTCTATTCATATTTTTACTTTCACTTTGTCTATTTGTTGCCAAATATTTAAAATCTTATAACCAGCGTGTTGTGTTGAAACCAGTCCTGGGGTAAATATTAAAGAAACGGGATCCTATCTCTAGTCTGTCCCTACCTAGCTAAGTTCTTAGGTAGTTTTCTTAATTCCTCGGTGCCTCGGTTTTCTTTTCTATAAAATCAAGAGATTCTGTCCTTGCTTTTCTATGATTATGCAAATTAGTACAATGGAGAAATGAATTTATGAACAGATAGGAATCACTTATTTTCTCTTCCATCTCCTTTTCTTCTTCCTTCTCTTCCTCCTCAACTTCCACCTCATTGTCCTATGACAAATTTCGCCATGCTTCTTAGGGTACAGGGACCATTACTCACCGCTATGGGAAGGTAACTCAGTTTTTCTCTGAAGGCTCGAGGGATCTATATCAATTGCCCCATCCTTGAAGCCAAACTCTTTACTCCCTGTCTTTCTGTTTCTCACTAAATGACGTTTAAGTGCTTTGAGGACCCTGACCTTAGAAAAAACAACACTGAATAGGGAGGGAGCTGTTGGGTGGCCTGGAGAAGAAAGCAACTTTGATTCCTGTCAGAAGGGTCTTTCAGTTGTGAAATGCCACCTTAACATCATTTCCCAATAGATGGCTTTGCTTAGTTAAACTTCCCATATCTGAACATCTTCTTCCTCCTTGTCTTCCCACCCATCTCTATCATCCTTCCCCTCCTCCACTTACTCCCACCATTGCTCTTTCTCCTAGAATAAATTTCAGGTTTCTTTCTAGGAAGGCTCTGTTGCCTTTTCCTCTCTAACACCTGTACTTCCTTTAGCAAGAGACAGAAATGAGTTATGCATCATCCCTGGGCAATACAAAGTTGCATGAAGTTTACACTTGGGCTTCCAGAGAGATATTGG
The DNA here is from genome assembly GCF_041296265.1 of Equus caballus. NCBI lineage: Eukaryota > Metazoa > Chordata > Mammalia > Perissodactyla > Equidae > Equus > Equus caballus. Next base: position 45,899,124 of record NC_091710.1, read on the forward strand.
TTATTTTCTTGAGATTGGGTTCTTGAAAAGAGAGGATGGTGAGAACATGAAAGCCCTGTGTGCTTGAAAGGCGCAGAAAGGCATGGAGCAAATTGGACACCCCTGAAAAAGTGAAAGAAGTTCTTGCAGGGGTTGCCTTGATTGTGATGCCTCCATCAGTAGTGAAAGTACAGGACTCTCTCTTTCTCTCTCTCTCCATTCGTTTATTGAATCATTCATCCATTCATCAAATACCAAGTGCTACAATGCGAGGCACTGTGGCAGGAGTTGGAATAGGAATACAGAGACAACTAAGACTCAGTTCTTGCTGTCAAGACACTTACTTACAGTATAGTTGGGGGAACAAATTATAGAGTAAAACTCATTTCAAAAAAATATTTTGGCTTTCTCTTCCATGTAGCCAGAATCATATCATAAAATATATATTTATTCTGAAAATAGAGTGTCAAAATTTGTGATCCTGGAACCTGAGCAAGAACAATATTAAGTGCATCTCTGGACCATTAAGAACAAGTTTTGCACAGTGTACATCTTACTAATATTTGCTGACATCCTATACAGTCAATTCAACTATAGTCAATTCAAAATAAACTATAATCAGTTCAAACTAAAATTCAAAACAATACCTTGCAAGGAAAGTGAAGAAAGAGTAGAGAAATTATCAACTTTTCAATGAATTAAATTTCAATTTATCTCAGTGAAATCTAAATTATTTAAATAACTGTACCTTTAAAAAATGTTAAAAAATATACGTACCCTTGGAGAACACAACTGTATAAGATTTGCTATTCTCATTACCTCAAAAAAGAAAAAATAAATGTCTATGGTATAATCTGAAGGAAGCCAAATATCCTGTTTCATTTTTTTACTCTGTTTAAAGGTTACATTAAAACTCACTCGTCTTATTTAGTTCAGGATGGAATAACAGATATTATTGCTTTAAATAAAACATAAATTTTCTTATTGTATTTACTATTCTTTGCATTAGAAGAAAAATATTCAACAAATTCTTAGTTCAAATCAATAAATGTTCTTTATCAATTTCTTCCAGGACGAAGTCCATGTGCCATTTGTAACTCTCATATTTAGGGAAATGCTGCTTATTGGAAGTAGCTTGGTATAATGAGTAGTTAAGTCAACAGAATCTGGTGTCAGAAGGTCTAGATTTAAATCCTGGTTTTTCCTTTCTGTAGTTCTATAAATTCCAAATCCTTCCTGTCCTAGCACTATTGTGAAGACTAAATGATTGGGGCATCTAGATGAATTCGTTGACCCCAGAATTGAGCAAGTGATAAATGAATACTTGTTAAGTAATAGTAGAAGTATGTTTTACTTAACATGCATTTTTTTACATCCATTGAGAATCTTAGATCATTAGAACACCATTTCTTAGTAAGTAAATCCATTCAAGATTTAGGTCAACAATTTTATAATTAAAAAATATGGCTTATTGGTCTCAAAATCTATTTTATTTAAATTTTTTATAAAGTAGCACTGAACTGAGGAGAGAACACTGCCCAGCTAGGATCCATCCTGTTCAAATCACAACCTTATGACCTGGCTGTGAGAGTCTAATAAGATGTGTTTTGGTCTTGGCCTTGATTTCAAGCGTCTGCTTCAAATCTAGGGTAATTTCCAGACAGTGTTTTCAGCTGCTCTGAAGTAAAGAAGTTTTTTATTATAGCACCAGTGTGAGTCCTGCTTAAGTATGGGAGCCCCATAGTAGTTCTAGAGGCAAGTGTGCCATTGTGTCTACTCACGTTCGAATTGTCTTCTATTTTCTCATTCTGGGGGTTTCTTGAAGGTTCCCTGAGATATGCTCTGCCTGCATATTACAAATCTCTTTGACCACCAAACATCTCACTATCCCTTGCTCACTGACAGAAGATGGATTCTAATGTGTGTGGGGGCACTAGGAGTACCCTGAGAGGTGACAAATGAAAATTGGCCAGTCTGGGAAATTTCCAGGAAATCTGCCAATCTTCATCATGTGTTCTTTAGGCATCAATCAGAGGTCATAAATTAGAAGTTTACTGCTCGATCTGGCCTGTTGATGTTTTTCTGTTGGGCCCACATTGTATTTTAAAATATTTTAAATTAGTCGCTCACATTTAAAAATTAAGAAATTTGATATAAAACTTGCATATTTGAAAGTTGCTAAGAGTAAATCTTAAAAGCTTTCAACACAAGAAAAAAAATTCTTTAACTATGTAAGGTGATGGATAGTTTTTTTGTTTGTTTGTTTTAAGTTTTGTATTACTGTTTATTTACTATTATGAAACTTTTGATCCTTCAGGATTATAAAGCCAAGGGACTTTTCTTTTATTGTTGTTGTTATGTCCTGCGTTATGTAAGTCAGTACTGTCTCCTCCTTTGGTACTCAGTATGTAGTGTATTTCAAATAAGTGAAAGCAATCTACAATCTGTAAGGTTAAAAGATAAAGATTCTGAGGAAAGATAAATTTTGGCTGTGCTTTGAGCAGAAAGAAGAAAGGATTGGAAAAGAAATATCTCAGATATGGAGTTGATAGGTACAGACACAGAACAATTAAATTATGAATGGTGGTTAAGAGGATGACCTTATATATTTCATTGAAGTGGAAATGATCAGTATATAATTTTTAAAATGTTGATGAAATGAGTGTTTCAAAATAATGAAACACTTGAAAGTGACGGATGTTAACTAGACTTATTATGGTGATCATTTAGCAATATATACAAATATCAAATCATTATGTTGTACTCTTGAAATTAATATAATGTTGAATGTCAGTTATATCTCAATTAAAAAAGAAAATCTGCATTTCTGGCTTCTCTTAAAAAACCAGAACTCACCAAACTGGTCAGTCCCATGTCCCTGTGGCTGGGGAGCTAAGCAGAGGCCCTATTTTAAAGTGGTGAAGACCATGGACACTGGGTTTACTTCCTGGTTCTACTCCTTGGCTGTGTTCCTTAGGCTAGTGACTTACCTTGTCTACGCCTCCATTTCCTTGACCTTAAAATGGAGATAATCATTGTACCTCCTCATTCAGGCTATTGTGGAGATTGAATAAATCAATATCTGTAAACTAAACAGAAGAGTACCTGGCCCATAATTATTAGTATAAATACTAGCAATTCCATTGCGTGCTCCATTTGGACCTTCAGCTTTCTATACCTATTGGCCCCATTTCATCAACTATTTTATAACTTATAGATGTTTGAATGTAAATGTTCACCGTTTTTTTCCTGAAATAAAGTGGTGGATATAGACTAACTAGACTCCATAGACTATGATAAATAAATAGTTCAAAAGTTAAAAAAAAAAGTTTTTATGAGAAAAAGCCAACACCCTAAAAATTGTTAAAATATCTAACTTCCCATTTGGAGAGCCAGATACAGATTTTATAAGTAAGTCATCTGCCAAAGACAGCCAGATTAAAGAATTGGAGACTCATGTTTCCGCATACATGAAAATAGCTTACAAGTGAAAGGCAAGCTTTTGTTTACCACTTTGCTATTTTTAGATTTAGTCATGGAACTCTGGGAGCAGACTGTAGACACAGTCATGCATCCCTTAATGATGGGGATATGTTCTGAGAAATGTGTTTTTATGTGATTTTACCATTGTGCAAACATCATAGAGTGTACTTACACAAACCTAGATGGTATAGCCTACTACACACCTAGGCTACATGGTCTTAATCTTACGGCCCCGCTGTCACATACGCAGTCTGTTGTTAACTAAAAGGTCATTATGCCTCACATGACTATATCGGTCTTTTTTTTTTTTAACTGGATTTGAAAGTAATAATGTTTTGGGTTGAAAAGAATGTAAAATTGACTTTCTGATAAGTATTCAACTGCTCAAATTAAAAAACCATTAAAAGTGATTGTGATAAGTAACCATAATACATTTTCCAACATCGTGCTCTCATAGACTTTTTCTCACCAAACGCAGTGGGTTAGACACAGCCCTGGAGGAAGAGTCGGAAGCTCTGAATTTGAATTCTGACGCTGCCACTGATATGTGAGCAAACCCTCTAACCTTTCCAGGACCCTGGTGATCATCTACAAAATAGGGAGTTCTTGTGTTATGTCTGTCACGCAGAGGTGGTATGAGCATCAATTAGATGAATTAAGTGAAGACTATTAATAAATTTTAATAAACTGCATAAGCCTAGTGGTTGTTTGGGTATTTTATACACAAAAGCAAATCAAATCAAATAACTGAATTAATCATTCAAGGAGTTTTAAAGTTTTTAGTTTTTAATGTTTCTTCAAGTTCATTGACATCCTTTTAAATATCTAGCCTATCAGGTTACATATATTGCATCTAACAAAAATGTTTAGCACGTGCTAAACACAGGAGAAAGAAATTGTATAAGCATATCTTCCCAACATCCAAGACTCTATTTTGTACCTACTAATACACAGCTAGTAGAAATTGATGCTGGACTTCAATGTGCTCCCACCACAGTGTTGTCAGTAAAAAGCTATGCTTTCTAGTGGTGAGATGCTGAAAAAAATAATCACCCCATTCATTATTCTGGACAGAGGAGAAACCTCTCCTGGGAAGGCTGTAAAAATCTACTGCAAAGAATAAAGCTATAATATACTGTCAGCAACAATTTGCCTTGGCAGGAGTTGGTCAATATGATCTAATAGTCCCTTTTATTTCTAATTTCTATGATTCTGCTTTTTCAAGCCTTATATAGTTCTCTTAACCCAATTCCGTTACATACTGAGCCAGAATCTCCCAGTGCTTGAACTGCTGTCCAGGACTATCAGATCCTTCTGGAAAATACATTAACACTTTGTTCAGTGGGTTAACTCTTTTAGAACTTAAACGTGTTCTGAACTAAACCTCTGTATTTATCTGCAAAATATGATCGTTCTTATGAGTTGATGCATACAGAGTTTTTCTGCAGAGTCAAAATCAGAATGAGCTGGGACTAGAATGAACTACTTTCATTATTTTTAGCTCTTAATGGTCACTGCCTCCAGAATCTCAGACACTCTTTCGTCTGAATGCTGCTGCTGGCCTATCTCCCCACACAGATCTTGCTTCAAAATTCTTAGGATCCCTTAGTGTCTACAGGGTAAAGACTAAATTCACTAAGATGAAAATTCCCACCACGATTCCTATATGTTTGGGAAGAAATTATTTATCGAACACTTATTTGCATCAGGCACGGTTCTAGGGCCTGAGAATACAGCAGCGAAACACAGCAGACATTTCCCTGCTTCGTGGGCTTACCTCCAACAGGGAATCAAAGAGCAAACACGTAAATAAGCAAAACATAGAATATCTAGATAGTGATGAATGCTACAGAAAAAAATAAAGAAGGAAATGACACCAGTTAATGTCCTGAATGGACAGAAGTTCACTTTGGCTAGAGTGGCCAGGCTAGGCACTTATCACATTGTAGTATTTTTATTTTTACCTGTGTGTTCTCCACTCAGAGGAGGAAAACTCTCTTATACATCTTTGTATCTCGAATGCCAGGTAATATTAATAACTATCAGTTAATTAAATGGCACTCTCTGATCTACATCTGTTCTGTTTTTAAAGCTCAGTCACATGCATCTGAATCTACTTTCTAAGTTTAGGAAAGATAACATTGGAGACTCATTCTCGGGCTTCTGATTTTTAGGAAAACCACAAAATACAAGTCCTCTGAGGGCAGGCATATTGCCTGTTTTATTCACAACAGATACCAAGTAGATAGAACTAGGTTGCAGTAGGAGCTCAGTAATTTTTTGAAAGAATGAATGAAACATTTGGGCAAATGAAAATCCAGATGCATAGTCAAGAGAAAAAGACATTAAACTTGCTCTTAGCAGTTATGTTCTATGCTGCTGCTTCACAGAATCTGAAAATGTAAGAGAAAATATATATTTTGTCCTTCTCCATCTAAGATAGGAAATTCTTTTATTGCAAGGAGAGAATGGAACTACAACCACTACTCTCAAAATCTAGCATGTATGGAGTACATGTCTCATTGAAGATGCACAAGAAAATGATTGACTTCTCTGCTTAAATTAAAAAACAAAACAAACAAAAAAATCCCACAGGCTCTTGTTGACAATTAAAACAGCATTCTTCTACCTAATTACTTGGAATGCCAAAATCCCAGTGGAAGGGAGAGGGGTCAGATCTTAATACTTTTAGTGGTCATTATTGCTCTTTCAAAAATTAGTATCAATGAATTTCAGATGGTTTCCTCTGGAGAAATTTTCCTTGGATGCTAATAGGAGGCAATGAGAAGGGAGAAAGCAGTCTGAGAGTACTGGGATGGGGGTGGAGGAAATTGTTATTGTCTATTTCACATTTTTACCTAGTTCAGATTCTATTTAAATTGCCTTCTGGCAAAAAAAAAAAAAATTATTACATAATGGAAATATCCACTAATATCTTATGCAGAACTTTATGAATGGAACTACTTAAAAAACAGAACAACAAATCAAACATGGAAAATCAATGGTTAATAAGATCTTTTGTAAGTTCTAAGTCAGAAGACCTGGTCTCAAGACTCATCTCTATCTTTACTAGTTATCTTTTCCTGGACCATGGACAGCCTCTTTGACAAGTAATTCTGTCGTTTACTCAATGGGGATAATAATACAGCTATCAAGTAAACCTATATGATATTGTGAAACTCAAGTGGAAAAGTGAGAGGTTAATGAAAGAAGAGTGGAAAAATATTTATGCAAATACTAATTGTGGGCCAAATAATAAAACAGACATCTGTCTCTCATGTGCTGATTATGCAGGAAATAAAAATGAGGAACATAAAGTATAATTCTCTTTGCTGCCTATACATAATTTCCATTAGGATACCTTTGTTTTATAATAATTTAAAAATTATGCATACTTCAAGCTATGTTGATTTTTCCCCCCTCTAATAATGTAGTATCTCTAGTCTTCCTGGCATTATCTAGATTGGATTTTTTTTTCTTCTTTACTGTGGTTCTGAGATACTGGATATAATTCAAAATTATTTTGATTATATAGATGATAATTTTAAAAAGACTACACAATCACAGTGCTTGGTAAAGATATATAACTATTTATAGTTGTTTCAACTCAAATTAAAAATTACGGTTTTGCATGTAGTAGCTTGCAATAAAAGAAAAATTATATGTATCACGGCTGTGTTAGCTGGCTGGTATTGCAGTTACTATTTTCAACTTGTAACAAAGACCATATACACCTCCACAGCTTACGAGCTGAATGAACATACCTTTACTATTTCAGGCAACTCTTATCCAGAGAGGAGAAACTGCAAATAACTTTGTTTGTTTCAGAAATTTCTGAAAGCACAGAACTAGTTACACAGACAGCTCAATTAGACTCGTCAAATCTGCAAGACTCTCTTTAATAGCCTTCTCTGGCCGTGTCTGCCAACCTTTAACCATCAGGTCACGAACTTGCCCAATTTTAATCCAGCTTCTGCCCCAAAGTTTCCAAAATCTCATAAATATTTTGCCTTCCCTTCCTTCTCCAAGATCCTACTAAGATTCTGTAAATGCAGTGATCACTTACTGCAATAAGCAGTAAACACGACTTCATCAACAGGTTATTTTTGTGAGCGATGTTCAGAAAACTGGAATTTGGAAAACTTCAAGAGATTTGAAAGGATTAGCAGGAAATTTATTTATTTATTTTTTTAGTTTGAGGAATTATTCTAATAAATTCAAACATCTTTCAAACCGAATTACGAAGACAAGAAATTAAATTATTATCTACCTGAAGTGAGGCTTTTAATGTTTGACTTGCACTTCTCAATACACTGAATCAATGTTCATTTTCGTATGGAAAAGAAGTACCTGACAAACTAAAAGTTGTCACAGCAAAAGTAGCTAATCACTTTTGCAAACCACATGACCTTTGGTAATATTCATTGAACTGTGCTATGTTTGCAAATGCAACTGATACATATTCTGAATTCTACATTCATTATAATATGTGAGCCATTTTTCCCTTTGTGAGAATTAAAACCCAAGAGGCATGGACTAAGACAAGAGTGTTTTTTCTGACTTTGTTGCACAAGTTTAACTCTTCTCACCTGAAATGGGTGTTACACATATAACAAATAGTGAACAGACTTTCATTATCTATCTATCAATCATTCACATTATAAAGAATCCTTCAGGTGTGTATTTTAAAGTGATGTACTAAAAAATGGAAATTATGCTTTCAGATAAAAGCAGTTCTAAAAATATATTAAATGTAGGTTTAAATTTAGATAATGTGGCAGTAGATTTTACTTAAAAGAGAGAGGATTTGAAAGTGAAGGACAGCAAAAGACGGCCTACAGCCACACCAAACTTGTGTTTGACAAGACATAAGACCCATCATGTCTATGCATAATGGTCTTGAGAACTGTTTATTAATGAAAATGCGGACATAGAGACTGTGGCTGTGTGACACAACTGATCTAGTCCCTGATGTCAACATCTGGTATTGAACGTGGTTGGTGCCTCACAACTCAATGGGAAGCCATTTTTCAAGCTATCATAAATGCTCTTGTTTCTGTAGCTTATGGAGGAGTACTAGAGAATTCTGTCTCACTCTACCTTCCAACAAGTCTGTAGATATTTCCTGTTCATTTAAACAAAAGAACCAGGAGAATTCCCACCTGAGACATCAATTCTCAACCAATCTTGATTTGATGGGTGGGGGTGGTCAGAGTCAAGAGGACAAAGGGTCTAAAGGATAGAGAGATGCCTGAGAGCACATGTAAGTATTTTAACAACAACCAATAAAACTCCTAAGTAGATCTTGGTGGAAATAATGTTTTGAAGTCAGTAAACAGCTGATCACTGGTTTTAAAACTAATGGCAGGTTTACCCCAAAACGGAGAAGGTATTGATAAACATTTTCCATCTCACATAGATAAAAGAGCTTAAGTTTCAAATAATCCCAAAAGAAGTGATACCAAAAAAGTCACTTTAATCATCTAAATATTATGTCAAGTAAAAATGTTTGCCTAGACCCCAAATCACTCACTTCATTAGCTGCATGATAGAGGTCAAAAAGAAAATTAAAACAAATACTGAAATTAAAAATAACTAAACTTATTGTCCCTGTCTCTCCCCAGTGCCTTGAGTCATTATTCTAGTACTAAGTTAGAAGTTCTACCGAACTTATTAACTATTTCGGACCATTAAAATGCTATGTATGCTATTTATTATACTGCTACAATAAAATACTTTTTTTTTTTTGCTGGTAAAGTTTCACTCTGAGCTAAGATCTGTTGCCAACCTTCCTCTCTTTTTTTTTTTTTTTTAAGATTTTATTTTTTCCTTTTTCTCCCCAAAGCCCCCCCCGGGTACATAGTTGTATATTCTTCGTTGTGGGTCCTTCTAGTTGTGGCATGTGGGACGCCACCTCAGCGTGGTTTGATGAGCAGTGTCATGTCCACGCCCAGGATTCGAACCAACGAAACACTGGGCCGCCTGCAGCGGAGCGCGCGAACTTAACCACTCGGCCACGGGGCCAGCCCCCCTCTCTTTTTTTTTTTGTTCTCCCCAAAGCCCCAGTACCTGGTTCTATGTTTTTAGTTGTGAGTCCTTCTAGTTCTTCTGTGTGAGCCACTGCCACAGCATGGCTATTGACAGATGAGTGGTGTTGTTCCATGCCTGGGAACCGAACCCAGGCCACTGAAGCAGAGTAGGCTGAACTCTAACTGCTAGGCCATCAGGGCTGGCTCTGCACTAATGTACTTTTTGAAAATTCTCAGTGACTCCAGAATCATCAAAGACACATAGGAGAACACACTCCTATTAAGTTCAGATGGCCATGCCATCCGTGAAATCAAATTCCCAAATAGTAGGACATTTCGTAGGGCCTCAAGTTTCAGATAGTGGTCAAAAGAGTAGAGATCGTAAGGCACCAGAAAAAGTAGAGATAGAGGCCATTCTAGGTGAAACATTGTGTTTTACTAGTCACGTGAGTATCATTACTCCTTCCTCTTATTATCTGTGTGTTAATATCATCAGAAAGCCTGACCAGGCGTTCTTGCTAGTGATGATGCCTGTGCAGACTGCCGTTGGATTGACAGCTGCAAATGTTCTTTTTGGGCCCAATTCCAAGCCTCACTCTAACACTGGAGCCTGTGGAAAGCTTAGCAAGATCATTACATGCCAGAATGTGACCATCTTTGGGTAACTGTTCTAAAACCGGATGTGTTTGTGTTTTCTTAATATTTAGAGAGGTTACAATTTTAAAAGTGTGTCTCTACTTACATATGGTTTAATAGGTTGCCCTATTTTGAAAAATTCATTCTAAATGTCAAAAATCTCATGGAACTCTCATTTTTAGTAGTTCCACTTTGACTGCCTGTTGAGTGAAACAAAAATATTGACTAAATATACTATACACAGACATGTTTTAGGTAGATCTGTGTTTTATTTATCATAACACCTATATGCAATAAATGGTATTACACAGAGACAAACTATTTATTTAGGTTCCAGAATATGCTTGTTGGGAGCAATCCATATGTGTACTAAATCTGATATTCCTCTAAATATCTACAACTCACAGGTTGGAAACAACAAGCATAAAGAACAGCTAAGTATTGAAAATCAGATAAACCTAGCTTTCAAACCGCACTAGGGTGTTAGATGGACAGATAGACAGATAATAGATATAGAGATATGCACAAGTATATATCGCCTTGAGCAAGTCACTTAACTCTTTCAACTTTAGTTGTCTAATTTCTAACAGTTTTGGTAAGAATTAAATAATATAACTTAGGCAAAAGCTGTAGCACACTTCTTGGCCCATTGGAGGTATTCAATATATCTTAGTTCCTATCCTGTCTCTCTTTTAAATGTCTGAAATTTTTAGATTCTCAGTATATCTGTGAAAGCCTGTATTGACTCAAAATATAAATTAGAGATCAAATATTCACTCCACAGAAAGATCCACAGTGGGATTACTTTATATGGCAAATGATGCTAGTGTACTTAATATATTGCCTAATTTGCAAATTTCTGTGTACATCTGGTCAGAAGCCTGGTCTCTGAATAGAGGTGAGAGCCTCTGGACAACCTAAATATGGACACTTTGCATCCGACAGGAGACTTCTAATTGAAAGTATGATTGAAAACATGCGGCTGCTTATTAGAGACTTGAAAAGCTAAATGGCTTTGTGAATATGGGATCAATACTACAATAATCTGTCGGGGTCATTATAATAAGAAATTTTTTGTTGGTTTATGAGGGAAATATATATTGAAAATGTTCAATCATGCAGTTGCACAAAACTCTCCTCCTAGACTTAATTGCTGGTTCCTCTCCCCGCTTTTCAACGTGGTGGAAGATATTTTTCCAGGAGCAGCGTGCGGCTCAGCGGCAGACACCACAGGCAGTTATGTTGGTAGTTTTGAAGCTTCCTGTGTATTAGGATGCTGCTGCTCTGCTGGATTGTCCAGGTCATCATAAATGCCAAGGTTTGAGCTTCTATTCTTCCTAAACACTTCATCTCGGGGTCAATCACTCTCTCTTTTTCCCCATCGAGTGCACTGGGGCATTGTCTACCATAATAAATACACGGTTTTTCAAATGAACAGTTTGTATCTGGCTCCTAGTGTGTCCCCTTTTAATGCTCTACCCTGTACAACAGCAGAAAAAATCTCAGAAAACAATTTCTAAAGATATTTTACAACATATGCCCATTAGGATCATAAAATTCAATGAAGTTCTTACATATATGCATAGGAAGTAATAGTTTTATTACATTTAATTCATTTTATAGTTTTTCTATTGAGTATCCTTTATTTGGTAGCTGGGTATTATTGCTCCACTAGTTCCTTGGGTTTCTTTCTTTTTTTTTTTTTTTTTTTTTTTTTGAGGAAGATTAGCCCTGACCTAACTGCTGCAATCCTCCTCTTTTCACTGAGGAAGACTGGCCCTGAGCTAACATCCATGCCCATCTTCCTCGACTTTATAGGTGGGATGCCTACCACAGCATGGCTTGCCAAGCAGTGCCATGTACACACCTGGGATCCGAACCAGTGAACCCTGGACTGCCAAAGCAGAACGTGCACACTTAACCACTACACCACTGGGCCAGCCCATTGGGTTTCTAATATTTAGTCATTGTAAGAGTTGCCATTTATTAAGCACTTACTATGTGACAAGTACTGTGCTAAGCTCTGTTTATGCATTTAAATTTCACAAAAATGTCTAAAGTACTACAGGGATTTTTTGTTTGTTTTTTTTTTTTTGGTCAGGAAGACTTGGTCTGAGCTGACACCTGTTGCCAATAGTCCTCTTTTTGCTTGAGGAAGATTGGTGCTGAGCTAACATATGTGTGAATCTCCCTCTATTTTGTATGTGGGATGCTACCACAGCATGGCTTGATGAACAGTGTGTAGGTCTGTGCCAAAGATTGGAATCGATGAACCCTGGGCTGCTGAAGCCAAGTGTGCGACCTTAACCACTATACCACCGCGTGGCCCTGAGTTAAGTACTATTTTTATTCCCATTTTGCAGATGAAGACATTAAGGCTTAGGGAATTGAAGTAATGTGGCTAAGGCCACTCAGTAAGTGGTAAGACAGGATTCAAACCCTGAATTATGTATCTAAATTATTTCTTGATTTTAACTATTTCAGATGTTTTCAATAGTACAAGCATAGGCTTAAAACATATTTTGGGATAGTATGACAAAGTTGTTTGACAGCAGTTGAGAGAAAACTGGATTGCAAATCAGGAAATAAAAATGTATTATCATTATGTTGGTTGACATATGTTCTCTTTATTTTCTCACTTCAATAATTATAGAATTTTGTTCCTTAAAGTAGAATGCTAAGGTGTAGAAACTGAAAAAACAAGATTGTTTGCAACCATACATAAAAGCATAGCTTCTGGAGAAAATGTATTAGATTGTATTTGAGTAATAAGTATTTTAAATAATAAATAATTCAAGGCTTTCTTTAAAGTGGAAGATCCTATTTTTCATCCAAAGCAAAAAACAAATAAGTTAATTGATTAAATAACTAATTCATATAAGGAATAAGCCACCATGTCCTACCCTTTTATGCTGCATTTTGCCCCAGAAGATAATGGAAATGCCAACTCTATCTTAACTATTGTGGTACCCACGGAACTTCATACAGCACAAACAAGCTTTCTTTCTACTTTTGTTTTTCTCTTCTAAATTGAACCCAGGAGGGTAGAGGGGGTCTTCAAGATTCTTGGAAGCCGCTGTTTGTAGAAAAATTAGGTGAGATTTTTAAATGGACAGTGTTTAGACTGACAATTACATTCCAAGCTTCCTTCTGTGTGTCTGTGCTCCGGTTTTAATTATCACTTAGGGTAAGTGTACTGGATATATACTTATCAACTCCTCATTTCCCCTGTGGACCACACTGTGGGTTACAAAATACAATTTCCATTTTGTCTGCTGATGGCCTAAATAAGGTACACACAAAACAACAAGGATGGGCTTCTTAATTTAGCAGGGTAAGATGTTCATATAACGGCGGCCCTGGGGGTTAGATTAGAGGAGAAAGAGAAATAGATTCTACCTCAGTGGAGTTGAATAATTTCTAAAAGATTTAGCACAAAAGAACTGGGCCATCACACACTATGAACACTTAGAAAGATCTAACAATAACATATTATTTTTTTTCATATTCTTTAATACAGGGATCCATGGCATACATGCAATTATATCTTATGATATTTTAAGCACAACTATCATAGGAACAAAATTGTAAAAGGAATGTTAAGGATGTGAATATCTTGACAAGGTCATATTAAAAATATATTGGGCTGTAAACCTATGACATATATATCATGCATCATTTTATTTAATTCCTAATGTTAGTATTTTCATTGTGTAAATATAAATGCTATGATAAAATAGCTTACTACAAAAACATATAAAAAATAAAAAATTGGGGGCCAGCCCAGTGGTGTAGTGGTTAAGTTTGCACACTCCACTTCAGTGATCTGGGGTTCACGGGTTTGGATCCCTAGCACGGACCTACACACCACTCATCAAGCCATGCTGTGGTGGCATCCCACACACAAAATAGAGGAAGATTGACACAGATGTTAGCTCAGGGCCAATCTTCCTTAGCATAAATAAATAAATCAATAATAAAAACAAAAAATTTGAATAATTAATGCTTATTTTAAAAATAAATTTTCCCACCAGTGAACTATAGTATTTAGTTTCTTCGTTGTCTTTCCTCTGAATACAGACACTTTTCCATTACAAACCAATACATATTCCAAACCATAATTCATATGATAATCATCGCTGTTATTAGGATCAGCAAAATTTAATGAGTGCTCGTTATCAACTAAGTCTTAGGAATCCAGAAAGTTACACAATATGGTCAGGAGTTGGCAAGTTAGCAGGACTGTCGATGTACATGGGAAAGATAAGAATCATGCCAACTCTTGGAAGAAGCATGGTGATTTGTGAACACAATAAGGCTTCATGGAGGAAGCAAAACTTGAGATGGACTTTGAAGAGTTAGGAATTAGACAGGAATGTAGGAATGAGAAAATATTTCAGTCCTGCAATAGAGCAGGAACAAAGGCTTAGTCTACTCAATCCCTTTGACTCTAAACAAGTTTGATGCAATGGGAGATGAGAGTGGAAGGATAAATCATTTTATAAAGAGTGGTGGCTATTGACCTACAGATGGTATTTCTACTTTATGTTAGAGGCAATGAGGATTGCTGAAGGTTTGGGAGTGGAAGGGATAATAATTGCAAGTTTTAATTGGAAAATAAATTTATCACTGGTCTGACATTTTAGAGGATGCTATGAAGAATAGCTCGGACAAAGAAGTGTGTGTCTTAAATGTAACACTCTGGTTTCATACACTTGGCATTTTCTTGTTCATCCATGTCGTGTTTTTTTTTAATATGTAGCGTCTTATTGAATAATAGCTCTATAGGTGTTACATTTTCTTTTTCCACACTTATAATCAGATCAAACTTATTTGCCTATACTTCTGAAAACTAAGATAAATGACAATTTCATTCAGGAACATAAGAGATGTTCCAAACGCATGTAAATTTCACTGCCTAATGAGAAGTCGACCTCGAGAGACAAAACATTCTAGATGATAGACAAGATTAGAATGCTGGGAAAGCTTCAGTTGAGAGGGTTTGAGCTGGTTCTGTACAGGTATTGATATCCTTAGGTTTCTATTACACAGGCTAAAAGGAAAGAGAAAATATCTTAAGTAATTTAAATTTGACTACAATGCATGAATTTTTGTTGTTTACCTTCCCAATAGATACAAATCAATTTGCACTCTCTGAATAGTGCTTCCTAGTGCAGGGGGTACACATACTGGTTGGTAAAAACTGGTTTAACTCCAATGTATTGTTGATAATTCAGATAGGCACTTGCACTTAGTAAGAAATGATTGTCCAATCTCGATTGTACCTTACATTTTCTCTATGTATCTGTGGACACAATGCAAATTATTATTTTTTGTATCTACCACCAAACAACTATTACATTACCATTAATTCTAAATCGACTTAGTGAATATTAATTCAATCTGATAATAAATTGAAAGCAGGGCAAGAATATCAAAATAATATCAGTATGATTCCAACCTGACCAAAAGTTAGTAAAATAGGTTTATAGTAATAAACGCAACTTGATGAATTAAAGACAATTGGTATGGTGTGTATTTTTCATTCTTTTCTCTATTTAAAAATTATATATATTTAGGGGCCGGCTCCATGGCTGAGTGGTTAAGTTCGTGTGCTCTGCTGTGGCAGCCCAGGGTTTGGATCCTGGGCGCGGACATGGCACTGCTCATCAGGCCACATTGAGGCGGTGTCCCACATCCCACAACTAGAAGGACCTGCAACGAAGATATACAACTATGTACAGGGGGGGTTTGGGGAGATAAAACAGAAAAAATATATATATATATTTAAATTTCATTGTGTGTTACCATTTAAAACAGAGTCGTTTAGCCCCAGTACATAGCTGTGTATCCTAGTTGTAGGTCATTCTAGTTCCTTTATGTGGGACGCCACCACAGCATGGCTTGATGAGCAGTATAGGTCCATGCCCAGGATCCAAAGTGGCGAATCCTGGGCCACCGAAGTGGAGCATGTGAACTTAACCACTTGGCCATGGGGCCCGCCCCTAAAAAAGAGTCTCAATCAGTGACATAATTATCTTTTATTAATGGATCCACAGTATTGAGTTCCATTGGACTTTTGAAAATCTAATTTAGCTACATAAAGCATTTTGTTCTTTTATTCATTCATTTGACAAATATTTATTACTCATCTAATATGTACCAGTCACCTTGGTAAACAGCTAAAAATGAATAAGCTCCTCATGGAAACATATTTTAATGAGGGAAGAGAGATAATAAATAAATATACAGGATGAATAATGAGTAAATATACAATAGAGCAAATGATGATTTAAAAAAGTAGAAAAATAAAGCAAGGGAAAGAGGTTAGAAAGTTCTGGGACCATCAGAAGGGGCTTTGTGAAAACATCCTTTACTGCAGAGGATAGTCAGGAAGGCATCATTGATGAAGCCCCATTTGAGTAAAGAAAATCCAGAAGGAAGTGCTGATTCACACAGGAATAAAACTTCACTGCCTTGAAGTTCTATTGAAATCTTTCCTTACATATTAGAAAATATCCTTATCCCAAAACAAACCCAATACCTATTTGTGACTAAATTTTCCAGAGTGGCTATGTGTAGGTTAAAATGTCTTTTTGGCATTCTGCCTGTAACAATATTACTTAAGTGATCGCAAAGCTTCAGCTAAATTAACATTTACTAAGTGCTTACTCTGTACCAGACTCTCAGACATCTGCCGTTTTGTCTGCCCAACAACCATTTCTCCAACTTTTCTTAGAAGCATCTTAACTTTCCTTTGGGAATTGAGCATACTTATTCTCAAATGTCAGTCAGGCCAGCCAATCAGCATGACCCATTCTACCCGGGCTACAGAAATCGACTCTGGATATGCCTGTGATGCAAGACAGGTCAATTAGAATGACTAAATGTCAGCCCAGATGCTGTTGGTGGAACTATTAGAAATGGGTACTCCTGTTGCTGGGTTTCTTTATCACTTAGGATATAAGCCCAGAGTTATGGATGCTCAACTTGTCACCATGAGAAAAGAGAGTGGCTGAAATAAAGCCAAAAGAGATGAAAGCAGATCCAAGAAATAAATAGAAATCTCTAGCAATATTGTTTCTGTAGCTAGATCCAACTATGCCTGAAGCCACTACCTGTGGACTTTTCTTTATGAGAGCCAACAGATTGCCAATTTGCATGAGCTGGTTAGGATTACATTTCTTACTTATAACTAAAAGGCTCATCACTAGTACCAAGAACCAGGCACCTCAGTTCTATTTACTATGCAGAGTTTTAAAAAAGAAAACAAAAAGGAGCCGGCCTGGTGGCCCAGTGATTAAGTGTGTGTACTCCACTTCAGTCGCCTGAGGTTTACAGGTTGGGACCTTCAGCCTGGACCTAGCACTGCCTGTCAAGCTATGCTGTGGCAGCATCCCACAAACAAAATAGAGGAAGATTGGCACAGATGTTAGCTCAGGGTCAATCTTGCTCACCAAAAAAAAAAAGAAAGAAAGAAAGAAAGAAGATTTATGACACAGTGAGAATGGCCATTTCACTCACCTCTCATTAGTCTGCTCTCTATACATTTCTCATTCAGTTACCTTTGAGTAGCATAAAACACGTAAGTTCAGCTCAATAAATATTCTGTCTGTACTTAAACGTGTAAGAAACATACCTAGTCCTGGGAATATGCAAAGGTGAAACAAATCAAGTTTTTTACCCTGAATATACAAATTTTGGGCTTACCTGAGTGTCTGAATTGTACAGCCAAAATAAAGAAAAATACTATATAAATCTATGGGTGCTATTTCCCCCATAAGATATAAATAAAGGAAAGCCATGAGTTGTGTCCTTTTTCCCAAGCATCATCTGTAACACTTGCGTCCAGAATGCTGGCGATAGGTCTGAATGTGTCCTCCCCAAATTCGTATTTTAAATCTCTGATGCACAATGTGTTGGTATTAGGAGGGGGGCCTTTGGGAGGTGAGTAGGCCATGAGAGTGGGTGAGATCAATGCTCTTAGAAAAGAGGCTCCAGAATGATCCCCAGCCTCTTCCTCGTGTGAGAACACGATGAGAAGTATGTACTCTGGAAGAGGGCCCTCGCGCGACCCTGCTGGCACTCTGATCGCAGTGTTCCAACCTCCAGAACCATGAGAACTAAATTTCTGTTGTTTATAAAGCTTCCTGTCTCTGGTATTTTGTTACAGCAGCCCAAACAGACTCCGGCAGTTGGTATTTATTGAATAAAGTTCTTCTCATTTCCTTGGAGTCCTATCAGTCTACACGTCTTCTTTGAGCAACTCTTATAACAAGGTAGAGTTCTTACCATTATTGCCCCTCATGCAGTCAGTAACTTCATCTGCTAATAAATGAGTTTTCATCTACAACTGGAAGAGTTGGAAATCCTTCTAAACAATACATTTATAAAGATGCAATGACGGTTTTGAAATAAAGTGTTTTGTGATCGGGTTTTTTTAAGCAAAAAAAAGGAAGAAAGCAAAAGAAAAAGATTCTCAGCAGAAAAATAAAGAAACAAAACAGGTCAATATGCTAAGATTAAGTACAGATAGATATACTTTTTTCTCCTCCTTCCCACACCTCATTTTTTCTTGAATAAAACGATCTCAGCACTCACAGCATCCTCTGATTAAGCGAGACAGCAGCCTTTCTACTGTGGAGCTGTCTCCAACATTACACTGATGGTGAAACATTTGCCGTCTCCGTGGGCACATGCTGTAATTCCCAACCATGCTCCCCTTCCCCCCTCTAAAGACTAGATCTAACCCAATAACCAGGCTAAAGGTAGGAAATACGACAACGAGAAGAAATGCAAAAAGATACTTTTAATTCTATGAGATGCCAGGCACTGCTGAAACAGGTTATGCCTCAGCAACTGGGTTCAGGTCAATAAAATAACAAGGTCTGTTATACAGGATGCAGCTGCCTCAGTGAACTGGCTCGAGCTGTTTCTCTGATTCCTCATGCATTTGTTTAAATCTTACTAACGTGTTTCCCAGTTACATGTCATTATCTCTTACTTATCCACCCATGGTTTACAGATGCACAAAGACCAGGCACGTGAATTCTTCCCACCCCCGTCTTCACTCTCCACCAGTGCGGGCCTATGCAGGAGCAAACAAACAGATCTGTGCCGGCCACTGGTTCAGGCAGCCGAGCCCAGCAGCCGAGCATTTCCTACAGACACGAGCACATGAGCTGCCTCTGCTTCTGCCAGAGAACAATGAGCAAGTGCATCTGTGGGAACTCTCCTGCCCGCTGGGCGCTCAGCTAGGAGTCCCAGAATATCAGACACAATTATATTCAAATGTAAGTACAAAAAGTCATTTTGACTCGAATATAAATTATTCTAGCTGCCATGTTGTATTACCCACTCTATTACTCCTCTCCATTAGCAGTAATAATTGAGCAATGACTCTGCGTGTGCTTAAAGAATAGTATGATGAATGGTGTATTTACCTAGCTTGCCTCTAAGCTCCCAAAATAAAGAGAATGTTGTCTCGATGCCATTATCATCATCATCTTCAAACACAAAACACTCAAGCCACTGTGTTTGGAAGGTCTGGAGAGTGAAACTATACAGAATCTCTTGACTGGTCCATCATTTTACCATTCTTGTCTTATGGGCACCTTGGTGGCCTTCATTAATAAGAAATAAGAATTAATGCTACCGAATGAGAGAGAAGAAATGGAAATCTCTGTTCTTTCCTTTCTGAAATTACATATCCTTCAGTCTTCTCACTTGTCTTAATGTTAGTCTGTAGGCTTCCTTTATAGGATATGAGATTTCAAGTGTAGATTTCGTGATTTTTTTCTGTTAAATTATTTTTTGAGTGCCACCGTTAAAATAAGGAGCCAAAATAATCAGCCAGAAATAGAGCTGAATGAGAGAAGAGGTAGTTGCTTTTCATTTTAAATCCGTTCCTATATGTCGAACAGTACAGTTCTACAAAGTACATCCCAACATCTGGCCTATCTTGCATTAAATTCACCCAAAAGTTATAAAATGTATAATTAATAATGCGACCCTATATGTAGTACACTGACACCTTCACTAACTTAAATCTATAACTTGTAAGTGAAAGTAAACAGAATAAGTTAAATGTATAACTAGCGATGAGACCACTCAGAAGAAAAATATACAAAAAGTGAATGTCACACTTTCTTTTCTCTCATATTTTATATTTCGAGAATTTTTAAAAGAGCTAACTGCACTAACACTTGGAAAAAGTTATGCCTGATGGGAGAGCTTTTTTTTTTATGTTTATTAAAAGAAAAAGAGCCTTTGTTAATGTGCTTTCCTTATTACTTTAATTTTGTTTTGGCAGCTCCCCATTTCAGACCCCTGTAGACTTACTGGTTGTGGAAAAAAAGCTTTCATCTTTGGTCCCCTGAGTGGGCTAGTGACAAGTGAAAACACGCAGGTAAAACCAACTCAGAAGACTCATTTCAGAGCCGGTTTTCTCTGGTGGCAAAGATATGCAGGCAGGTTCATGTGCGCACTGTTTCCACAAAGATTTTTCTGGGGAGCCCCCACCCCAACTTGTGTAAAACACTAGAGATTATTAGGGAATCCTTTTGGGGGATAATTTCATTTTCATCTTATTTCACCTCCCCTTAGTCTTCCGAAAGTAGTATTTACATGCTCTCTGTTCAAATTTAGGACAAGAAGACAAAACTTACATAATTCAGAAAGTCAGGAAAATTCTTTTTTTTTTTTTTTGGCAAAACAAATCACCTGTTTCTTCAATTAAATTCAGACCAAAATTAAAAGCACTCAAACAACCTAATAAACACCAGAGCAGTGGCTATTTACAAAATCACTGACTGGAAAAGACAGAAAGAGGAATGAAGAAAGTATGCCCTGCCACGGGACTGTCCTTAAATATACTGATGGCATTAAAGATCTGGTATGTTACTCAATATTCACACATCCCTGTGAGGTCAAGCACCTCCCCATTTTATGGTTGAAGAAACGGAAGCTCAGAGATGGTAAAATAATTTACCCAAGTTCCATAGCTGATGAGGGAAAGAGCCAGAATTCAAACTCAGGCCTGAGTTCAAAGTCCAGGTTTTCTCCCTACCGTATCTATAGTATATTGAAAAACAACTAGCATTATGAATAGCATTTGTACCTAGGTAGAATATTTCTAGCTGTTAGAAATTAGGAGAAAACTCAAATCTATATATTATAAAAATTCACATTCATACCTACAATTTAAAGAAAATAATGATCTTCTTGTTAGGAGGAAATTTACTTTTTTTCTTTATGGTAATAAATTACCATTTACCTAATAGTTATCAGCCATCACCATTTGCTAAGCTTTAAGTAAATTAAGAGTGGCCAGCCCCACGGGCAAGTGGTTAAGTTCACGTGCTCTGCTTGGTGGCCCAGGCTTTCACTGGTTTGGACCCTGGGCACGGACGTAGCACTGCTCATCAAGCCATGCTGAGGTGGCGTCCCACACAGCAGAGCCAGAAGGACTTACAACTAGAATATACAATTATGTACTGGAGGGCTTTGGGGACAAGAAGAAAAAAAAAAGATTGGCAACAGATGTTAGCTCAGGGCCAATCTTTAAAAAAAAGTGGAAAATAAGAAATCAAGAATTGTGAAGAGAATTTCAAACTTAGAATAAAAGAGAAGACAAATCCCCAAAATTACCATTCATAAATTAAAAGCCATCACCAAAAAAGTGATGAAACTGTGACATTAAATAGAAAAAATAGTTGCTTGATAAAGTTTTTATTAATATCTGAAATGATGCAATAGAAATAGTCCTAAACTCCCAAAGGGCCTTCCACAGTTTCAGGAAAAGTCTGAGAACGCTTCCTATCCTTGGACAGTCCTGGCAGACATGAGGATGTGGACAAGTGCCCGTCAGAATCCAAGCTATTTTACATCATTGTGCACACACGCACACCCCAAACAAAACAGCAAAGAAACTTCATTGTACACGTCACCAATGCATAATGTTAGGAATTAGAAGCTGTGGATTATAAAGCAAACTCCCCCACGTACTAACAATGTGACCTCCATCCAATCTGTAAGGCTCGTCGGTGGATTTAGTACATTATAACACCAATCTCACACACTTGGATAGTCATGAGAGGTTGAATGAAGGTAAAACTCATGGTAACATTCTATAATTGTAAAAACTATTCAAATACAATGATTATTGTCACGATCGTTACTTATTCCTGAAACTCTTGCTACAATATTGTTGCTGACACAGCTGTTTCCAGGAGGAACACCTTCATCCCCTAAACCACCCATCTGGAACAATTTTCCTCTGCGTAGAGTGGGTTTTCGTAATTGGATGATTGCCTGCATGGCTAGCAGCTTAACTCTATTACTGTATTTTGAGAAATTAGTCATAAATATGAAGTTTCTTATATAGGAAGTAAACAATGAAATGAAAGCATATACTTCAAACTTATGAGACGCACTATAATACTCTGACTTCTAATAAAGGTTAAAAAAAAGCCAGGTGGAAGGGGAGACATTTAGATCAAAATATTTTAGGATAAACAGATGGAAAACTCGAAAATAACACCATTTTAATAATTATAACAACTATAAAAATATCCTTTCATCAGATTTTGGAATGAGCTGGCTTCCATTAAAAACAAAGGACCACTAAGGACAACTCTACTTTTTTCCTTTCCTAAAGACTTGTCTTTTTCTTTCTCTTCAAAAGGTCATAAATACTGAGTTCTATCCAACAGGACCTTGGACTTCAACTTTTTCAATTCTCCTGCACCAACGTAGTGTATTAAAGTGCTTTAAGAAGGGAACTTTTTGTATTTAATCTAAATATCTGTGTTTTCGACCCATGTCCTACCTCCCAATGCCATTCAATAATGATTGCTTTTTAAGCTGCTTAAAAGAGATTCCGAGATTTTAAAGCTTTCTTCTTTTTTTTTTTTTCTCTCTGAGCTGGCCAGAAAAGATGTGAGAATTCAGACTGAGCCATAGCTCCATCTCCTGGAAGTGCATATCACTAGCAACAACTAGAGAGCCAGAGGCATCCAAGACATTTCCTCACTGAAGCATTCATACTCAGTCTGTGTGCAAAAGGCCCTTTGTGTCTCACTCCCTAATGGAAGTTATTCTTCATTTAATCAGAATGAGAAGAAGACATGTCTCAGAAAACCCTCAGTCACTGAGGGAAATGACTTTGCTTGAGCACAATGAAAAGTCAGCTCATGACTCTTGATAAACCATTATGAATGCAGGCTCTGTACACCTGAGAGTGAGCCCACAGCCGGATGAAAAAGCTCTTCCTGACACTGAAATCACAGACTATTCTATTAAGTTCATATTTCGGAAAAATTCAAAACTTCCTTTAGTGCCACTTTCCATTTTAAATGTAAAATTACAACTTGCACGTAATACTTGGCTCCTGGTTACTGTTTTCCATACTGTATTTTGCTGCTGAGCATCTGCTTTTCTATTTTCATATTAGAAAAATAAGGTTTGGTTATGCAAACTTTGTTTCTAATTTTGCATACTTATGTGTCTCTATCAAGTTTTAATGTATCTGCTGACTCACATACTTTATTTTAAAACCTTGAAATAGTTACTGCCCATATTGTCCGTTCTTACTCAAAAAACAAGAAAGCCAGTTTCATTGTTTCCAATTACTTGTTCCATGTTTCTCTTCCTTTAAGACAACTTGAGGCTGTGTCACTCTGGTTATGTGCAAATACATAACAGAATCTCCTACTCTTCTCAGTTCTGTGTTGGACATTATTAATTCTTTTATTGGCACATTTGGAATTTAGAATGTAAGCTATGCTACTCAATATGGATCAGCTGTTTATTTACAGATTATTCCAATGATTTGAGTAAGGAAGGTCAATGAGCAACTGAGAATTTTTCTTTGTTCTCCTTAATATGGTTCTTTCTTTTTCCATACTGAGCACTCTACAGAAGCTGGACACCCACCTTCAGTCTATTCCATGTTTTTTAAAATTGTGCTAGACAAAGATTGGAATCCTTTTACTATATAATCAGTTTCTGATTTGGAGACAGAAAAAAAGCTATGTAACTATTAATAGTGGTTGAACTGAAGTCAGCACCAAGATATTAACAAAATAAACACATTACATAATAAAACACAAAGTCTAATTTATTTAATATGATTGGGAATATGGGTCTTTGGCAGGATGAATATTGTGAGAAAACTAAAAGTCAGCATATTCTATTTCTCTTTTCAAGTAACTAACTATATCTAGACTACACTTAAAATTAGCTTGATCATGATATAAACTCACTTTGATGCTTCAGAAAGAATATTCAGAAAGGATCATTAGGATGAACACCAGGTATCATTGTCATGTATAAAGAACTAGAAGATAGAAGAGATGATACGAATTTCATCCTGGAATCAGGATCTATTCCTTTAAAAATATTTCTGGATATCTGTTTCTGTACTTATGATGCGTCTCTTTTTCCAAAAGTGCAGTGGAGAAAATATGTGTGTAAATCTGACGATTTCTTTGGGTCAACATGGATGGGTTTTGGACAAAATGGAAACGCACTTCATCGTGAAAACGCACACCTGAAGTCTCCCCATCTCGAGTGTGGCTTTGCTTGATTAACGCGCTTCATTCAATGGCCATAAAGGAGCGCACATTTTAGATTAGAGTTTTCTGTGGGCT
Source organism: Equus caballus (assembly GCF_041296265.1). Classification (NCBI taxonomy): domain Eukaryota; kingdom Metazoa; phylum Chordata; class Mammalia; order Perissodactyla; family Equidae; genus Equus; species Equus caballus. The sequence continues at coordinate 45,923,902 of NC_091710.1, forward strand.
TTTTGATGATTGGCTTGCAGCCAAAGCACTTATCCTGCTATTCAGGATATATCGTAGAAAACCGTATAACTGCACCTAAGAGTCTTTAATTGCTAATTGTTCCTAATAACTGTTTAGTATATAATGCAAACAATAATACATGATGTCAGTTTGAATTTCAAGGTTGTTATTCAATCCCAAGTTTCTGCTGTGTTATGTTCTCTTCCTGTGGTTAATGATGTCTGAAAAACCCTCAGTGGAGCAACAATCCTGGCTTGGGTAAGGGGCAAGGTCTACATTAAAAGAATAACAATAACAAATAGAAAACAGAGGTTTGAGTAATAGCCTACTATATGTCTGAGTACAATATCGAGTAGGGTACAGAATGAAATGAATGGCTACTTTTGTGCTTCCAATTACAATCCACATCTCAGTAAGCATTCAGAGATTAACTGCACTGTGGATTATCAGTGGAATTTGGAATCCGCTTCTTCATTGTCACCTGCATCCAAAGAGTTCCGTTATGCTCTGGGAGTCACTTTCTCTTCGTCCTATTCTTAAAGGACTGAGACCACCTTTCATTATTTCTGAGGAACTCTCTCACACAGATGCTCATTGATCCGTTCTCCCTTCTACTCACACTGGCTTAAGCAAGAATATGGAAGCCTTCTTATAATAGGCAATGGAAAAAATGTGATGGGGCCAAGCTCTGGCTAGCTAATAGTCTTTCAAGTACTTCTCCCTCTGTTCTGACTGCAATTTCAGTAAGATTTCCAGCACTTGGGGCTTAAATGTCCTCTACCCCTTTAGAAACTGGCATCTAATTGCTTCTTCATGTTGCCAAATGACTGAGTGTTTTCTTCATTGACTTGCTTTCTGCCAGATTCTGGAATAGACAGTAAGCAGGCTAAGAGAGACTGGGGAAGTATAAAACTCGTTCAGAGAAGGAATAGAGCAGATCTGGGAGTCAGGGAGCAAATAGGAGAAGAGTACAAAAAAGCCAAGAAAAAAGTTGAAAAACTGTAGATTGGGCAAAAAAGCAGGGAAACAAGAGCAAAGCGTTGGTAGGGAACAAAGGTCTGCTTGTGTCTGAGAAGTATTTAACGGGAGTGTCTACACCTGTGTGTGTGCTATCTGCATATGTTGATACATGCAAAACAATGGTTTCTCCTTCCCTACCTCCTTTGGCCACAAAAACCACAACAGACTATATAGTTCATCACTCCCATTCCACATTGCTCCTTATTTTCTAATTTTGGTAGATTGCAAAATGGCCACAATCCTTCACTTTTCCTCGTTTCGGTGCCTTTTGCTTTAGGATTTAAAAACTCCTTCCATCAACACATAGATGCTATTTCCCCTCCCCTTGCATCTGATCTGCCTTGCGATATGCTTTAGCTCATTTAATGGTGGAAGTCACATCAGGCCTTTCTTCCATGCTTCTACCGGCCCTCTTGAAATCCTGCCCAGCTGCCATATGACCAAGCCCGGCTAAGCTGCTGGAGGATGAGAGTCCAGGTAGAGCAGAGAGGAGTTCTCTTAGAAGAGGTGATCCTAGACTAGCCAGCTCGCCCCTACCTAGCTGCAGACTTAAGATGCATGAATGAATAAAACTGAAAACAGAATAACTATCCTGCAGAACTCTGCTCAAATTCCTGACCAATAGAATTAAGGGTTAAATAAATATATGTTAAGCCACTACATTTTGGGATGACTTATCGTGTATCAAAGGCTAACTGTTGCAATAATAAACTCACATTTCTTAGGTAGCTTAATAATTTTTATGCAGTGATAAGTATATTAAGAATTAAAACTGTATTTGAAATTCACATTTTTCTTATGATCTTCTTATATAAATCTCCCAAGAAACTTACATGAACACCTGGATATATTAATCATACTTATGGTTCAAGATACAAGATGGTTGAGAGATCTTAATCTGTAATCCTTGCATTTTTTTAAACTTCCATTAAGACTGTGTCCATGGCACAGCATAAAGCCAATTATCCATTTATTTGTCCAATACAGACAATCATTGCACAAAATATAAGGCCTTTTGGTCTTGAATCCTGGCAGGTGTTTTAAGACTTGGATTCTTGGAAAAGATACACCTAGGGGAAATAGTGACCAATACATATAATCAAGATATATGAGTTTCAACTCTAGTGAGTTTCTACCTAGCCCCATTCATAAAAGAACCAAAACTTCTGAGAGAAATATTTAGATTGTTCATCTTCTCTAATAGCACACAGATCTATTTTCATCTCATCTGTGTTCTTCATAGCACCTAAATAATTTCAAGATTCAATAACTACTCAAAAAACTATTAGTTCTACCACCATCCAGCAGTCAAGCAATTTATTCATCATCAGAAAGCCTCTTGACTCCAATGGCTCTGGTAATATACAAAGATGGTAATGACATTACCTAATTCTGTCATGCACAATTAATTTAATTTTTTCTCTATGATTAAAATGGAAATTACTCACAACTTAGAATTGCTGTTAAATAAAGGGCTACAAATTCCACCTGAGTTTCCGACCATATGCTTATGAGCAGAAACTTGGTAGAGTTCCTTTCAGTTGAAAAAAAATGTAGAAAAATTGATTTTGAAGAGAAAGGCTGATATTAAATGGATGAAATTGGATTAAATTCCTAAATTCAGGATTTACGCAAGAAATAGATGGCGTGCGTATATTGAGTAACGAGGAGAATAAAGGCACTATTTGCAAATGCGTGAGCAGGAGCTCCATTCAAGTACTCAGATTAGTACTGGTACGGATAATTATTGAACCTCTAGGGAGGGAGCAGTTGCTAACCCCCCAAAAAACTGTTTGGAGAGGGCCACCTAAGAGGAGCTGTGAAGTCCTTAGGCAGCCAATATGAGGTGCTCTGTCAGAGAAGGAACCAGGATATACCCTGGCCTCATTCTCTTTCCATCCTTTCATCTGTCAGTACTGCAAACTGGCTAAATGCAACAAGAATCCAAGAGTAAGGGGATTTATCAATTACATTCACTCAATTCAGCCACCTACGACTTCAAGCAAGGTGGAGGAGAATGGGGAGTGATGCAGAGGGACAGGTGGGAGATGTCCAGCACAGTTCCTTAGCAAAGAATAAGAGCTGAAAAGCCATTTTAGTGAGTTTTTAATTCTCTGAGAAGAGTGGTATATCTAACTTAGGGAACTATTATTATATATGCTTTTATTTCTAATGTATAGGGAAGAGAATTATAAAAGATTAGAAATTACTGTGCATATTAAAAACAGAGCAGGATGCAAATGCCTATTCATCTCTAGGCAATTCTCAATGCTCAGGACACTGAGGGGAACACTGATTCCAAATTATACTCTTTGATCAATATTGATTTTTTTTTCACTACAAAGATCCAATGGAGTCTTAGTATATCTTGCCATTTGCCACTCTTAATGTGACTTGGAACCAGGCAACTTGAGCTACCTTCCCTAAACCCTTAGCCAGGCATGAGTCAAACAGGTAATAAGCTTAAGAAGGAAAGACAGATCCAATAAATCTGGGGCTTTGTGTGATTTTGAGAACAGATTCTACTACTTAGCGTGGTTTGGCCAGCAGGACACAATGATCCAGAGCCATGTGTGGCAGCTGACTTCCCAGCAGCAGAGTTCACAGTGTGCCTGATTCCTTTATTTAAAGTACCCACAAACAGTAAAGACACACCCACTTGAAAATCTCAGAATTGCAATGTATTCCCAATCAGAATGCAGGATTTATGCTTTAACCATTCTGTGGGTGCTCTGATAACCCACCAAGGCTTCATCTAAATTTCCTCAGGTCAAGCTCCAGCCCAGCTCATTTCAGATGCTCTCTGACTCCTGCAGACAAAACATCCTTCTTGATAAAAATAGATTCTTAGCTTTCTTTGTTTGGAGGCAATCAAACACTAGAAGAAGTGAAAGAAATGTGCTAAAGACAGATAATCAGCTAACTGAAGCTTTCTCCACCAAATAACAGAAGAAACTCAAAGAATGTTGATTGAGGGAGAGAACTGAGTACTTTATTGGAATTAGAATTGTCCATTTGAAGGTGACTGTGAGAACAGTATCAACTTGTTTCTGGATTATCTGTAGTTCTTTCCAAAGTCAGAAATAACTGAGAGTATTCAGTGGAATCCTCACTCAGGCATTAATGTGACTTTTTATGTTATTTCTAAGTCTCCTTTGAGCTGTAGTCAACTGCTCCAAGATAAAAACTACAAATCTTGGCTCCCTTTTGACTTTTGTACTTTGCCATCTAGTCCATCACTAAAAATATTTGTGCCCTACATCTACTGAATGAAGTTGACAAAATCAATGAGAGCTTTATTATTGCCATTGTTAGCGAGGAGTCTTTCGAATTGTCTAAAATAGTGAGAGCACAAGGAAGAAGAGAAACATGTTCTGATAGCTGGAAAGAAAGAATAAGAGGAATCCAAGTAGCAAAATATAAGCAACATGATGTATAGATAGAAGAAAAGATGAGCATACATCAGAAAAATGGGTAAATGGGGCTGGAGGAGAAGCTGGAAATTTTGATGTCTCTAAATCTAAGGAAATTCAGTGCCTACTGATCCTTGTTGCATAAAAAGAATAGTTAAAAGGCTCTTTTCTCCTGCCATAGCAACAAGATCTACAACAATAGCTTTCCCTTATACAGAATTTACTATGTGCCGGTTATAGTTATAATGGCCATTCTCACTATATATATGATTTAATCTTTTCAACAAATCTACAAGGTAGGATCTATTCTGGCCCCATTCTACAGATAAGGAAATTGAGACACAGAGAGGTTGAATAACTGGGTAAGGTCAGATAATCCTCTCCAGGGTCTAAACTCTTAATTATACTTTATAGTCTCCCTAAGAGTTACAATAAGTTATGAATTCAGGCAGTGATATTTGAGTGTTTACTCTATATGTAACCACTAAAAGTGGGTGATACAAAGAAAACACACACAAAACACACATACATGCACACAAGTAGAAGAAAGACTTTTGAAGACAATAGCTTTATTGTTTTAGATGGAAATGTCACATGTAAACAGGAGAGGAAGTCAGACCCATACAACATTAACACTATAACCATTAACACTATTAACCATACAACATGTTAACCATGTAACATATCAACACTTTCACAGCCTGCACGTCATGCCAACATATAAAACAGGAATACTCAACACCAGGTTGGGATTATAGGGAGGATTACTAGAAGACATAAATTTTAGAGCAAAATTTTGAAAATGTTCTAGAAGAAAGGGTGAATTTTAGAAAGCTGCAACTGGAGAACTGGAAAGTCGCATATAGAAGAGAGATCTATGTCAGGAGTACTCCTGGGAGAAATTCTCATTCATGACCCAGCTTTCCCCTTATTAGCTATTTAAAATTTAAGCAAATAAGTTCACCTGTCTGAGCCTCGGTTTCCTCATCTGGAACATGAAAATCTATGTTCCAGATGAGTCATACCTAATCCACAGGGTTGGGTGTAGGGATTTGGTGATGGATATAAAGCCCTTAGACCCTCACCAGAAATAGTAGCTCAGGAAATGGAATCCAGCTATTAAGAGAGGAAGAAAAAGTTGAATTGGGTTACATAGGTTCATCTGCTTAAAACCTGAAATATACTGACCTAGAATAGTATGAAACACAGATTTATAGACTCTTTGGGAACAACGGACCATGAGAATCATCTAGTCCAACCTCCCATCTGAGCTCTGAGCTCCTCTCTCTCCTCAGCAAGATGTCATCTAACTATATACACTTTCACTCATTTATTCAACAACGTTAATGGAGCATCTTCTGTCTTATGAACCAGGCCTATCCTGGGAGTTGAGGATACGAAAACAGTCAAGACCTAATGGTCCTCTACCTTCACATGCTTACAACCTAGACATTTACAAGCGAGACATTGAAAGAGTAATTCTTGTTGTGGTAAGCTCCATGAAAGAGATTTAGTATAGATTGGCATCCTGATCAGGGAAACCTAATGAAGTCCTGGAAGACTTCCTTGAGGAAATGGATTTTCTACTGAGATCTGAATGACTGAGAAGGTTTTAGCGAGGGAAATAGTGTGCTAGGCTGAAGAAACAACATGATAATGTTGGAAGGGAAAGATCTTGGCACTTTTGAGGAACTGAAAGGAGACCGGTAGATCCAAAGGGAAGTGAACAAGGAGCCAAAAAAGGAGACCAGAGAAGTTAGAGAAGGACCACCCATCCAAGATCCTCTAGTTAGGGAGACCATATGTCCCAAATTACTTAGGACAATCTTAGATTATACTTATTGTCCTGGTATAGTTGTCAAAATTATTCCTTTTACTCTCAAAAGTATTTCATATTGAATGATAGGATCATCCCACCTCTCGGAGATGTTAACAACTTGGGGCTTAGGTATCCTAAGTCGCTGAAGTGTCTTTTGGAGGGGTTTAGATGTTCTAAGGTTTGACTTATGAAAGAATCACTTTGTGTTGCAATGTGGCAAATCATTTGGGCTAGGGGAAAAAGCAGATGAAGATATTCAGTGATTCAGGTCAGATACTGGTTTGTGAAAAAGGGGAATAGAGAGAATTGGCCTGGAAAATATGTAGGAGATAGAATTCATAGGGCTTAGTGAGTGATTAGAGAGAGAGGAAAGAAAATTCTTTTTCTATTTCACATTTTAGCCACTGATTTTGTCATTTGTCAATACTAGATATATAAGAGAGGAATAGGTTTATGATAAGATCCATGAGTTTGATTTTGGACATGTGGCTGAGTTGCAAATAAGACTGTTTATGCCCCCTGACTGGTGATACTGATTATACATATTTACTATACGCCCAAATACAAAGGAGGTATCTAGCAAGTTGTAGATATACATTAGAATGTCAACATAAAAATGCTAACTGAAGCAATGTGAACGAAGGAAATAACCCAAGTGGAGAGTCTGGAGTGAGATAAAAAGATGATTAGGACAAGGTCTGAGGAACTCCTATGTTTAATAATAGAGTAGAGGCAGACTTAGATAAGGAGATTGAGGTCAAAGCTCCAGAGTAAGGGAAAGGAGAACGAGATACCATGGAAATCAAGGGTATCAGGGAAGGAGTCAAGAAGGGTCAAGGGTGAGATGTTTCTAAAAGGTCAAATAAAGTAATGACAAAAATGACTAAATCAACATCATGGAACACTTCATGTAATGGTAGGAGCAGCGACTGGGATGGTGTGAGGAAACAGTGCACAATGAGGACAAGGAACATAGTCAACTCTTTAGAGAGGATGACATGGAAAGGAAGTGAGAAATAGGACTGTATTTGGAGGGAGACATGAGTCAAGTAAAAACCTAATAGACAGGGGGTTCATGTTTGAATGCTAACAAGAAGAAGCCACTAGAAAGTGAAAAGCTAAAGATGCAGAAGAGATGGGATAATTGACAGTGCAAAGTTATTGAGGTAGTTGAGTATGCAGTCAAAGAACAGCGAGAACTCTTGACTTCAGAAGCAACGTCTTCTCCGCTGTTAACAGGAGAGGAGAAAGAAACAATGGGTACGGAAGCTTCAGGCTTATGGGTTTGGTGGTAGGGATTTGAGGTAGTTTCCTATATGCCTACCTCCCAGCAACATTGCTGTCTCCTGAAGCGGAATAATTGGTCCCAAGAAATAAAACAATCGCAAGGAACTCACTTCGAGTCAGAAAGAGGCTGAGTACACTTCGATAGAGCCAATGCCAAACTGTGAGCAACTTGAGAATAGAGATTTCATTTCATTCATCTTTAAATTCCCTAGGATTTTGCTCTTTTCCATGTACAAAGTAGAGTCTGAAATGATCAGTGGTGAAATACACTAGCCTGCTAATAATCAACACTCAGTTTCTGTGTCTAGCTTTATAGGATCCTAGAAGTTGGCAAGAGCAGAACAGAATTCTTGAAGCAAGTAGGCAATTTGCAAATGGTTCTTGGGGACCCTTTGGCCTTGGCCTTCCAGACAGCTCTAAAGCAACCAGCTAGGTTCCCAAAGCACTCAGGTATGTTCTCAGGAGCTTGAGCAAACCTTCTCTACAGAAGTTATAAAGTACCATAATTGCATGTCTGCTTGTCCGACATCCTTCACTGTCAGTAGACTCTGAGTATTTTGAGAATAGGGACTGTGCCTTAGCGTCATTAAGAATATTCATAAGAATAACTACAAGCATCTCATTTAATTCTCTCAGCAACGTTATCCATTTTACACTTGAGGACTCTAAGGCTTAGAGAGAGCTTAAGTAACTTGCCTAAATTCATACAACCTATAAGTGAGGGAGTTTAGATTTCAGTCCAGAACTACCTGATTTCAAATTTTGGGGTCTCAATTACCAGCCCTTCCTTATATTAATCTTCTGTTTTCTTTTTCTTTCTTTTTTTCTTCATTTTTTGGGGGGGAGGGGGAGGGTAAGTTCAATAACTAACACGGTGTCTGGCACAAAAGTGACATGATGCCATTTAATGCATATTTTTTGAAAGAATAACTGGATGAAGGATGCTCAAGACAGAATCTACACTGGTCCTCCCTAGGCTGTTATGTCACCTCCCACAGACAACACCTACCAATGAGCCAAGAAGGTGCCATTTTAAACATGATAAGAAGCAAATCAAACTACATTTCTTTCTACAGTGACACGCATTTGGTATGAGACCAATCTTTTCAGGTAACATTCTAGGAATGAATTTTAAAGAGCTAGGTTTTCTACTCAGTGACGTGAAAAGGATAAAGTGGAAGCACTAATACCAGCCTCCTTGGTATTCCTTCCACTAGTGATATTCACAGCAAAGCCCGAGAACTTGATGATAGTAATTCCCAATAATGGAATGCATAGCCAAAGTTAAAAAAAATAAAGACTTTTCTTAAAAATGAGAGATAAAGAGTGAAAAAGAGAGCGAGATACTGAAATATCATAGTGTGATCTTAGAGTTTATTTCACATTTCTCTTCCTTTAATTTATGAAGAGAAAAATCACTGTGATAGGTATAAGTTGGCAGTTGTGATCATTAACAGCGAGCTATTGCCCACGGGTATGCAATAAAATGTAGTACATATTGATTCCTTTTAGCGTTAACTATTTTGAGGTTGTGATTGAAAATTACTGTTGAATTGCAGATAACACTAGCTGTGCTCCACAAACGATAAATATTGTAAACTAGTTATCAAAGCAGTTAAGGTATTATTATGTTTGTGTCATTAGATTTACTTTACTGACATAAACAGTTCAAAACAACACACATTTATATGTAACTTAAGTACTATCTATTCAACTTACTTTAACAAATAGCACCATCCACAGTGCTTTATGCAAATACAAGAATGCGGGTTTCTTTCAACTTGACTGAATAACCATTGCTCTTCTATTAAACTACTTTTCACAGCATTTCCGTGGCACACTTTCAAAATTAACTTCTTTGTATGTTAGAGGAATTGCTCCTCCAAAGAGAAAAAAAGAGAAAAAAAGAAGGAATGAAAAAGAGGTAGGTTTATTGCCTATATATTCTGTGAAACAGATTAAATAGAGTCAGGCGCCAGAATGCTTCCAAGCAAAGTCTCCTTAGTAACCGGACGAAATCTACACTGAAATCATCCAAACAGCTGTTTCCTCTACAGCATCAGTTTTAACAGAACAGCCTATGAGAGACTGTCAGTGGAGTCATTTTAAGGGAAAAACTCTGGGCAGGTGTCCAGCTCTGCCCACCACACCCCGTGAGGTTCTGAGGCATTATCAGAGGCCGCCTTTGTCGTGAAGCATCTCTGCTAGGAAGATTTCATGGGGAAAATATTCTTTCAGATCCAGCCTTTATGAATGTTTACAAAGACACTAAATTCTCATGTGCACAAAGTGAATGAAAAAGACTTCCTCAGGGTTCGTTAAAAGCCAACACATATCCTTAGCTCGCATTTAACCCTTCAACGATTGTTCTCTTTGGTTCATTTCACACTCTGACGGCACTTGAGTTACTGTCTCAGTCTTCTGTTTTGCTCAGTGTAAAATTTATAAGAGGATGATTTGGAGCCAAATTCTTGTCTTCATCCTTGAGCAGCCTGTCATGAGATAGCTTGGGTACCTTCCAAAGTGGATTCTCATTTGACAGACACCCATGTGTCATTGATACCGCATATCAAACTCCAACAGTTGTTGACAATTGAAGGTGGGTTATAGCCTTCTTCACTTGAGGAGGGGGATGGATGATGAATGTCTCCCTAGGTGAGAGAATAAACATGTTTTCCTCTACAAAACCCCTCACTTCTGTTAGAGCTTGGCTTTTTAAAACACAGAAGTGGGAAATTTGGACTCTTATGAATGAACACAAATGGTAATGTGTGGATATAATCCATAATTAAAACTCTCTGAAAGAAAATACTGGGAAATGCTGGGAAACATTTGCATAGATAGAATAGCAACACTGATGTATTTTTCCAGTCAGAAAGGAGAGAGGCTACTGAATTATTCAAGAATTCAAATGTAAGCTCTACAAGGGCAAGAGTTACGCTTGTCCTCTTCTTGGCAGCACCTCCAATGCCCAGCATCGGACACACAGTGCCGAATGCATAGTATATACTTGCAAAAAAGACACTGAAGAGAAAAATCAGAGTTTTCTAATCTTGAAAAAAACAAAACCTCGAGACTAAATAATTATTGTCATCTGCATATGAAATTTCTTATTTATGAGAACTTCTGCAAAAGCTAATTTGTAGCATGCAGCTTATTTTGGATGGATGCACATGTATTTGGATATATGGCTTATGACTGCAGTTGTCAACTTGAGGACCTGTTGCTGGCTGCTTCCTTGCTAGTGCCATGTTTTTTGTAAGTGAGAATTACTCAGTCCTCGATTGCTCTCTGCTGGCTGCTCCACGCTGCTTGACTTTTTGAGCTAATGCTGGCTTTCCCACGTTATTACAAAGTATGTTCACGGTGTCCTTGAAGCATTTCTTTTGTCCCTACTCAGTCAGAAGGCCCATCTTCAGGTGTCCACTTGGAAATTGCTTTGATAACCTGCTGTCAGCCATTCTCTTTACAAGACCAACCTATTGAAACTGAATTACCATAAGTATGACTTTCCTACTAGTGTATTTGACAGTGCTCTGGGCTCTCATTAATGCAGATCATTTTGCCATTTAATTTTAAATATAGCATATGGGGAGAATTGCCTAGAAGCTGGATATCACATCAATGACAGGCCCAATCAGAGCTCAAAGTAGTAGAATCCTCTGTAGTCTGCCATGCCCTGAGTTCTCAATTGGAATTTCTTGGAAGAAACCAGAATTGGTCCTATCACAACCAGTCTCTCCTTTTCTCTTACTGGTGTTTTTGTAGATATTCCTTTTTTTTGGGGGGGGGGTGAGGAAGATTGGCCCTGAGTTGCCAATCTTCCTCTTTTTGCTTGAAGAAGATTGTTGCTGAGCTAACATCTCTGCCAGTCTTCTTCTATTTAGTATGTGGGACACCGCCACAGCATGGCTTGAAGAGCAGTGTGTAGGTCTGTGCCCAGGATCCAAACCTGCAAACCATGGACCATCAAAGCAGAGCACATGAACTTAACCACTATGCCCTGGGCCGTCACCTTTCTACATATTCTAATTCTACCCTCTTCAACATCCTTCTATCCTTGCTCACCTTGCCATCCAACAAGGAAGAAGAAGGATGTGAAACAAACTTCTAAACTATCATCATCACAGGTGATTCCCTAATCAGTCTTCTTTGAAATTTCAGCTGCCCAAGGTTCTACCATCCTGAGACAGGAATAAAATGGCCTCCTTCAATGGTCACAAGTACTGAGCTTAGGGGCCAGCCCAGTGGCACAGTGGTTAAGTGTGCACATTCCGCTTTGGCGGCCCAGGGTTCACTGGTTCGGATCCCAGGTACGGACAGGGTACCGCGTGGCAAGCCATGCTGTGGTAGTCGTCCCACACATAAAGTAGAGGAAGATGGGCACAGATGTTAGCTCAGGGCCAGGCTTCCTCAGCAAAAAGAGGAGGATTGGCAGCAGTTAGTTCAGGGCTAATCTTCCTCAAAAAAAAAAAAAGGTTAAAGAAAAAGAATACTGAGCTTAGACATACTACTACTAATAATCATTCTATGTCTTACCTCTATTTATTCAGCTATCTATATCTTTCTTTTATCTATTTCTTTATTTCCCATGTTATGTTGGATGCCAGCTTAGAAAGAGGGTCATAAGATAAGATTTAACACATTTTTTTTAAAATATATAAGTAGATGCAAAGTAAAAAATGGAGAGAGAGACAGGGATGAACAATAAAGCAACGGACTGGAACTTTGTTGTTGCAGGGGAGAGAGAATTAAAAAGGAAGAAATAATACTATCTTCTTTTCTAACTCTCATAGTCAGCTGCTAACCTGTGACAGAAGCTTTCTGGTTGTATTTAGGCAAAAAGAGAAATAAAACAAAAATGATCTTGCCTCTTCTCAAATGGGAAGTGTGAAATCAAAAATTTGAGATGCCCATCCTCAAGAATGGTAAATAAAACTTAGCACATGAAAAAAATTAAAAAGACAAAGCCATGGTTATCTAGCCCCAGTGGAGAATGTTCTTCTAAATAAAAACTTTTTCGAATAATTGAAGGTATAAGCAAGCTCCTTTAAACAAAACCATTGTTCTCATTTTAACTACCTGTGATGGAAATCTTAAAGTGCAAGGACACGTCCCAATCTTCTTAAACAGTGAACGCTGAACATAATTTAACCTTTCCTCGCTGCCCTGGGGTTATCACTATGAGCATCAGCCGCTGCATTTTGCTGTAATGTGATGACGCCCTTGGGCACTGCTGAGTGCACATACAACTGTCCGACTTGACACAAAGTCAGTCCAGACTCCTGATCCTTTAGAATTTTAATTTGGTTTCATTTTTTAAAAACCATTTCAGGCTTTTAGCTATTATTTGTTACCATTATCAGATGGACTCCACTTATAGCAACATCCTCCATTTGCAATTGGCTGTGGCCTGGTAAACCATATCATCAGACTGTGTGTGATACACTCACACTCATAATATATAGAAATATATAATGCGTATATATACAAATACATATATATTTACATAAATGTATATATTTATATAAAAATGGGCTCCGAGAGAGGGCCTAAACGGCTCTTGTATGAATAATTATACTTTTATGGTATATACTTATTCTATTCAGAAAGCCTGTTATTTTTTTCTACTCTTCCTGACTCTTAACAATGTTCCACATCAAGGCTTCTCAAATTTAAAGGGGGCCTCGAATCATCCAGGGAATCCTGCTCAAACTGCAGATTCTGATTCCATCAGTCTGGGTAGGGACCCGAGATCTTGCATTTCTAACAAGCTCCCAGGATTTCACTCCAAGTAGTAGGATTTGAGATTTTTTTAGGTAACTAGATAAGTGATCTAGATCAGGAATCAGCAGAACTACAGCCTGGGGGCCAAATCCAGCCCACCACCAATTTTTATACGTCCTGCAAGCTAAGAATAACATTTGCATTTTTAAATGTTTGGAAAAAATATAGAGAAGAATAAGAGTTTGTGATACATGATAATTCTATGAATTTCAAGTTTTAGTGTCCATAAATAAAGTTTTATTGGAACACGGCCCCAATCATTTGCTTGCATAATTGTCTATAGCTGCTTCTGTGCTACAGCAAAGTTGAGTAGTTTCCACAGAGAGGATGGCCCACAAAAGCTAAAATATTTACTCTCTATCCCTTTTCAGAGACAGTTTGTAACTCGTGATCTGAATGACAGTGATTCATATTTGAACAACACTTTGTAATTTACCGAGGGCTGTTTCCTTTGGTCCTGTTAGTAGGTGCAATAGATGTTGCTAGTGCTGTAACTTTGCTCCCTCTAGGACCAGATTAACTGACCACATTTTATCCAGAGTAATTAACAGCGATTTTTCAGGAAGTGAGACCTCTTGTCCAGTCCAGGCCGGTTGAGACCACCAGCCCATCATTTGGGCCTGCACAAATGCTCGATAACTGACCTTTTCAATGCCAAGGAGATAGAAGCTTGACTATGCTTGCGTGGATTATCAATTACCTCACCTCCAATCATCTATCTCCACACTTCAGACTGCCCTCCCTTTCATCCCAGAAATTTTGCCCCAAGCCCTGCAAGCATATGCCCCGGTCTCCTTACAGACCGATCTAGTAATAAAGCTGTTTTCTTTTCCTGAAAGCTCATGCTGTAATAATTGGGGTTTTTCTATGTGCATTGGGCAGGAGAACCCTGATTTTGTATGGTAACAGTGCAGGGCCACCCTGTGCAGTGGGGTAGATGCACCCTTGGAGTTCAAGATGCTTAGTAGGGAGCAGAGATCTTCAGAGCCACACGAGGTAGTATATAGGCTAGAAGAGGCCCGACAGAGATGACAAATGACTAGTCCCAAATTATACACCTGACAAGAAGAGATGACTGTGCAGAGCACAAAGTCAAGTGCCTTTCTGCTCCACCACAAGCTGGTGTACTAGTAGAATTGTTGCAGTGACATTTCCAATATTTTTCTGCAACTAAATTATTTCAAAATTAATGTCATTCCAGTCCTTTGGATATGAATGATGGGCTTTTATTCCGATGGCAAAAACATCCTTAAAATGATAAAGTAGGCCAAAAAACATCTCAACTAATATTTTCTTCCAAAGTTTTAATATCCAAATAAAAGTGGAAATAGCAGAACTCATATTCACAGAGAAACATCTATTCGTTTTTTAGATTCAAACAAGATTTGCGGGCTTTTTTCCGAAAGCTTACTTGATATAAAACAGATTCCATTTAAAGCTTAAATGCCACTCCTTGGATTTAAAGGACAGCTTTCAAAATAATAGTAAATCTTGGGCTCATCACTTGTTATTGTTATTATGAAAGAGATTTCAGATCTATTGAAAATATTTGCTTAAATTATCCTTTAATTATTTAAAAATATTTCTTCATGGTTTATATGGTCTAATACAATATTTTCTCTCCCATTCTGTGATCTATATAATTTAAACACTATGGTTTTACAAATAAGAAGGAACCATGGGAAAAACACTATTTCTTTATTAAATTTATGGAAGTAGTTTTGTCTTTATGTCAGCAAGGAATGTTCTGGATTTAGTTTCTTTCATTTCCCACCAGCAGAACTAAGAAAACAAGGGAATCCTTAGGCCCGGAAAGGAAGTATTATAGGCAATGCAAATCCTCCTTTATTTCATGCAAATCTCTCTCCTCTCTTATAAGGTTTCACATCAGATTTACTCTCCATTGGGTGACACGTTAAAATTTATTAGACTGAAATGTGAATACAAAGAAAACTGAAATCAGAGCACAAAGAGGCTAAAAGTTTGGCCAATCAAAATATATTTTTTAAATGTACAATATTGGCAAGGTGTTGACAGCCAAATTATTTGTTAGTGAAAATTGTTGTTGCTGGAAATGAGCTCTTCTGTTTCGAGCACTCTCCTATGGAAGTGTGAGCAGAGTTACCTTAAGGAACTAGTTTTTACTTAAATGCAATCAAATAGCTATAGGTGAAGCCTGTTTGACTCGCTTTCGTGCATTGATATCCTCATGCTTGAGATGTTCTTGATAGCTTGTTAGAATTTGACCTGGGTAATTGGCATTGACACTTCTGAAACTCAAAATCTGCTAGTTTTTAGCATAATTACATTTCTAAAAGATATATATTCTATCTCTTCATAATTAACTTCCTGTCGTTTTTCAAATTTGCTTCTTTACTCACTTCATAGAGAAAACAAAGGTTGATTGTCTGATTGTGGTCTCTCTCGGGCTTTTATTTACCACTCCTATGCTGAAGTAATTCAGTTCCCAGGGAGCTGTCTCCTCAGCCTGGAGTTTGTCCATCCTTCTTTCTCTCTCAATGTATCCCATGCCCTTCTAATCACTCTGTGCCTCGTGTGTGTGGTAGAGACAGACAAGTTGTCTACCAAAGCAGCTCCTTTTTCCTTCTGGGCACACAGCTAGATTACATTCCCCAGCTCTCTTCCAATTAAGTGTTGCTCTGTTACTAAGTTCTGCCCAACAGAATACAGACAGAAGTGATGTAGGTCATTTCCAGGCCTACCCACCCTGGTCTTCTCTACCCTCCCTGCAGAATGAGTCTCCACCTATTTGTGATCTCTCTCCATCCAGTGGCTGAATGGAAAGAATTCCTAGGACCGAAAGGAGGGCACTGTTACCACATGGAAGGAAACTGGGTCCTTATGTCACCACTTAGAAAGCTGCTCAGGAGAGATGTTCTTCCAGGAACATCCATTGTGGACTGTTGTGCAAACAAAAAATAAAAATTATTGGGGGCCAGCGTAGCAGTTAAGTCCACACGCTCCACTTTGGTGGCCTGGGGTTTGCAGGTTCAGATCCTGGGTGTGGACCTAGCACCACTCATCAAGCCACGCTGTAGTAGTGTCCCACATAAAATAGAGGAAGATTGGCACAGATGTTAGCTCAGTGACAGTCTTCCTCAAGCAAAAAAAGAAAGATTGGCACAGATGTTAGCTCAGGGCCAATCTTCCTCACAAAAAGAATAAATAAACAAGCAAAAATTATTGAGGCAAGAAATACAATGAGACTTTAGTACCTCTTAGTGGCTTAAAACAACAAACATTATTATCTCATAGTTTCTATGGGTCAAGAATTCAGGCTGACTTAGCCAATAGCCTGTGGCTCAAAGAACCTCATGAAATTGCAGTCAATCTATAGGCCAGGACTGTAGACTTATTTGAAATCTCCACTTGGTGGAGGAGGGGGGCATCTGCTTCCAAGGTCACTCACATGGCTGTTGGCAAGTCTTGGTCCTCTGCTTTGGTGGGCCTGTCCACAGGGTTACCTCATGACATGGCAGCTCACTTCCCCCAGGGCAAGAAATGAGAGTGAGAGTCTAAGACAGAAACCAATGTTTTTAAATCTAATCTCAGAAGTTCCATCCCTATAATATTGTATTTGTTAGAAGAGTTATGCAAGGTGTGAATACTAAGGTGAGCATCCCTGGAAGCCATCTTGGAAGCTGGCTCCCACGCTATTTATGTTTCCCTGATTATCCCTCTTTTCTGGAGCTGAGTTAATCACTTCCTCTGCCTTCTTGTGCTATATAAACATGCTCAGAGATGCCATGTATGAGTGGGGAGATTGTGTATTACATGAGAAAACCTAGTCAAGAGTTCAAAGTAGCTGAAATTTAGTCCATGCTTCTAAGTTTTAAACTCACAAAGACACCATATAGGTTAGAGATGGCCTAAATGGTGAAGTTCTTACTAAACTCTGAATAAAAGAAAACAGTTTTAGGGCAATCATTCACCCTGTATGTCTGACACCCTATATTACGAATTGTACTTGGGAAATAAATATTCTTGTAATTGTGCTATTAAGGCTCTTAACCATAACACTAATTGTGAGGTTATTCATCTTAAGGGCAATATCCATGCATTTTTACTAAGATGGAAGGTGATATATGGTAAATTGCCTAGGCTTCTTTTTTAAAAGATAAGCTTTTAAGATAATGACAATAGTTCATAAATCTTTGATTTCCATAAACTAAATAAATATTTGTCAATCAAACATGAATAAGTGCTAGAATGATACTTAAATTCTAGATATTTTAGAGGCCGGCCCAGTGGTGCAGTGGTTAAGTTCTCACGTTCCGCTTCTCAGCGGCCCAGGGTTTGCCTGTTTGGATCCCGGGTGTGGACATGGCACGGTTTGGAAAAGCCACGCTGAGGTAGGCGTCCCATGTATAAAGTAGAGGAAGATGGGCACGGATCTTAGCTCAGGGCCAGTCTTCCTCAACAAAAAGAGGAGGATTGGCAGCAGTTAGCTCAGGGCTAATCTTCCTCATACACACACACACACACACACACACAAATCTAGATATTTTAGACGGCTAGTTTGTGAGCAAAAGTCTGATTTGGGAGGAATTACAAGAAATTGGCTCAAGAAATGCTTGCAAACATCAGAACTGATTCATATCTCCCAGATCAAAATGCACAGGGCATTTCTAAAATGTTTAAAGTTTCTCAGTGGAGTTCACATATATAGCACAATTAATTCGTAGATATTCTCCTTATACACTTTGAATATAATTGTTGGACCATAATTTGAAATCATTAAAATTATAATATTGAAGAAGTAATTCCACAATAATGTGGAGAATTTTCAGAGATATCTTTGCTTTTCATATATGTTTATTCAAGACAATTTTCAGATCACAAGTCTTTTCTTAATTCAGAGCAGCTTCTATGAATGGATTCAACCTACCCCATGAATGATATATAAACTTTGGTCAATTCTAGCCATTTAAATTAAGTCCACAAAGATAAATAAGTTTCTTGGTGAATAACTGTTATTATGACCAAGAACAAAAAGCATCAACTAGAAAATTGTATATATGGACATGAGTATAAAGATTGATTGTGTCTTTCTTTAGTATTCTCTCCAGTGCACACTCAGTATTCAAAAGAAAATATTGAACCTCTGTAAAGACATTGATGTTTACAAAGGTCATAGAAAACAAATATCAATATATCGTCCCAACTATTGAAAATTTCTGGTATGACAGATGCAGACTTAGAAAACTTTCTATATAACTAAACGTTAAAACATATTATTACACTTATAATATATTATATTTATAGAATCTTTAGTTATGGAAAATAGATGAAATCATTGTTAATTTTACTTTATAGAAGTTTAATGTTCCAAAACATGTTGGGTTTTATTTTAGTTGATGATTAATTCATAAATATTCACCTACCTTGAAACTTGGGAAATGCCATTGTGAGAAATTTAGACGAAGACATTATTGTAGAAAGAGGGTAGAACTAGAGAAAAATTAAGAAAAAGTGCACCATTTGGAGAGAAGAAACACTACTAAAATAAAAAAATCTCTTCTACACTCTCTATGCTTAAATTTATATTTACAATATCATAAATTTGATTCTAGGCAAGTTTTTAAGACAATTTCCCTTTAATGTCATGCATATAATAAATAATAAATATTCTTGTAATTGTAGCACTAAGGATCTTAACCACAATACTAATTATGAGGTTATTAATCTTAAGGGCAACATCTATGCATTTCTACCAAGATGGGAGGTGATATATGGTAAATTGCCTTGGCTTCTTTTTAAAAAGGTAGCTTTTGAGATAATGACAGTAGTTCATTAATCTTTGATTCCATGTTGTCTGACACATAATACATGCTTATAAATATTTCTTGAATAAATGAGTGACTGAATGAAAGGAAAGGCAAGAAAAGGAATGGAAAGGAAGGGAAAGAAATGAGTAAAAGACAATGTGGGGATTCAAAGTGATCCAGATCAAGTTAGTTCTGGGAGCCAATCACATATGAGATGACTTGGACAAAGATACCACTAGTTGGAGCGGTTTACTTTTTTTTTTTAACACTCATTCTTATTTAAGGAAAAACAAAAATGTCGACTACCTCTAAATAGTCAATTCCATCAGTTACCAGGCAAGAAGCACTAATCTTCCAAACATTATGCATAGTGTATCAGATTGAGCATTTTTCATACACGTAAACCATATTTCCCATGAACATTATCGTCTCTCAATACATTATGTATTTCTGATGATCAATAAATAATGAAGAATAACAATAACAACGACATCAACAAGATCCCCTGGGACCAGGAAGCTTGCACTCAGGCGAAGTTCTGAGCAAACAGATGGTTTCTTCTTTGTGCCCTGAAAGCAAGCCTCGTTGCCTTCTATAGAACCACTAACGGCAGTAAATCCCGGAGCAATTGGCCTTCCATCAAAAACAGTCTGTATCCAGTCTCGGGGAGTTCACAATGAGGGACTTTTGGCAATGGCATCTCAGTTGATCACTCCTATAATGGGGCAATTATAGTCAGAGAGGTTGTCTGCAATGTAACCCAAGCCCTCATTTCCACACAGCTGTGCAGACCATCAACTCAAATTGTACCAAGAAGTCAATTGGGAGCCTATTCAGAACATGGGATATTTATTGGCTGAAGATGAGGAAAGCCTATTTGTTCAACCACAGTGGAATTTATCTTTGTCAGCCCTGGGCACAGACATTCCAGCATGTGCAAATAGCAGCACCACTCCTGCCAAGCAGGCTGCTTGGGGCTCTCCTCTGACCCGCCTCTCTTGGGCCCTGTCTGTCACTCCTGTCTCAGACCAGCGTGCTCCAGGGTTTCCCTTTGTCCATTCTCTGACTCCACGAGCTTGCACACACCGACCTTTTAACTTTTGTGACTGCCGAAATGGATTTTTCAAAATTTTGATGTTTAATCAATATATAAGAATAAAAGGATTGCAAGTAGCAGTGAGGGCCCAGCTGACATTAGATAGCATGAGTTTTTAATAGATGTTTCTTGACTTTCTTTGATAACTTGTGGCCAGTTGGAAAGAAAATAGAGATTTGGTAGTGAGATTTCCCTAGAGGCAGCAAAGGTTTAGGATGTTTAACACACTGTTGTGATGCCTGCCCAGAGGCCACAGACTGTGGAAGGAATCAAGGGTAGGCAGGGCCAAAATGATGGCCTGGGAACAAATGAAGGCCTGAATAAATAGAGATTGTGGTGAAGATGAACAGGCTTGCGGGTAAGGAGTTAGAGAGGTGCAGGGAGAGGAGGCTGTGATTAGAGGAAAATCAAATATCGACTTCTCGACGTGATCTGGCTGTGAACAGAGGGAAGTTCTAAGTTCACTGCCTCTCTAGTCCTCTAACCCTAAGAAACAGTTGATATGGATTCCAACTAGTGAAGCTGGGTGTAGCAGTGGGCCTCAAAGAGCATTTCCTTAATCTGCTTATTACTAGACAGGCTGTGGGGGCCAGACAATAGGAAACAGACAGGATTCAGGTATGGGAAGCAAAAAAAATCCATAAGAACAGACTCAAGTTCAACATACGATTTCTAAAAAGCACGTACATCTCTTGTTAAATCTGTTCCACTATCTGATTAAAGCCAAATTGAGCATTACTTTATTATTTGAAGTCACAGTGGAATCGACAAATGTTATTGGCCTTTTATTTCCTAAAGAAAAATATGTATTTGAAACAAGATAATTGGAGGGAGGAAAAAGAAGTTATATAGGAAGAGCAATATCCAAAGGAAAAAAAAGAGATGAGCATTACAAGGTGAGGAGAAAAAAAGGAAAAAACAATCTGGACAGCAGATATGAGACGAGACAGGAAGACTTGGTCTTCAGTGTGTTGCGACGTGTTCCTGGGAGCTGTGGTAGCCGAGTTTACAACTGTGAGTGTGAAATGTCTGAAGTTGTCTGGAGGCAGAATAGAGCTTTGAGTCAATGAAGACTTGAATGTCTGCAGCATTCGAGGATTTCAGGGGTCACTTTAATGAATGGAGTGGCAACGGAGAGGGTGGAAATGAAATTGTAATTTTCTAAGTGACACACGATGAGAAGGGCAGCCAACAAGAATGGGTGTGTTGGAGTGGAAGGCAGAAATGATCCAGAAATGTGAGAGAGAAGAGACCAGCTCTCACAGGCCTTCTCACTTCCTGATTTCACAGGGCAGTTGCAGTTGAGATGGACATGGGGTTTCTAAAAGATCAGATGTGGAAGCTCAAGGACTTTTCTCTGGAGTGGCAAATTCAGTGGGAGGCTGAGCTCTGAATGAGGCCTGAGAGCAGGAGAATGTGTCTTCTTTATATCTTTGCTTTATCCCACTTGCTTAGTCTTCTGAATCTTCTAATCCCTAAGGCTCTTTGTTTCCCTAGTCTATCCCAACTTTGCAGGATTTTATAGCTATTTTCCCCGTGGGTCTTTGTTTCCCTAATCTATTCCGACTTGCAGGATTTTATAGTTATTTTCTTCTGAGTACATTCAACAGAAATGAGGCCTTTAATAAAAAATAATGATGTATTTAGTAGCAGTAGAAGTTAAATAGATATAATAAATGCTTTCAAATAACCCATATCATATCAGTGAATTAGGGGTCTATAGAAAGATGGTGGAAGGATCTCTCAATTAATTATTGATATCCAATGAAGGAAAAAAAAGTCCAAATCCAACAGCAACAAAAACATTATATTGGAAACATTTATTTCTAAAGTTCATCGAACACTTATTCAAATAAAATGGTTAACTCAGACACATGTGCTGGGTATCATCTCCAGCATCCTCACATTACACCTTGTTGTTGGAACTGACTTCACACAATTTGGTCAAGCTGTTTTCAAACAACTGTACAGTAAAGAAAAGCACATTTTGATGCATTCCACATAGATATAATACCTTGCTATTTTTCAGACTCTTCGCATATAACACATGAAAACCAAAATGGTAGTAAATGGAAAACTCTGGGATTATCTTAGAAATCTAAAATATTTTAGAATTCAAGTTCACTCCCCTATTTTTACTGATGTGAAATTTGGAACTAGGGACTACCAAGAACCATGTAGTTGGTTGAACTCACAAAACTGAAATCTGGGTCTCCAAACCCCACAGCACAGGGTTCCCTACAATTTGCTGTTGATACAAAGTGGGGGTATAAGTTATTTATTGCCAATTGACCTTATTAAGGGGACAATAAAATGCATTTGATAAGGCAAAATGCACTATAAGGGAACTGGGAAGTGATCAGTTACTCTTTTCAAACTCACATCTCCACTCAGAATGTAAAGGAAAGTGGCATTGATCTGCTGTGTGTGACTGTCTCAAATTTTAGACTTTTAATAAGGAACTGACAGTGTGAAAACATTATTTAGTTAAACCAGGGAGTCAGTTTCAATTCGAATTCCTCAAAAATGTTCCCCAGACAGAAGGAATCAATCCTAAGTTTATACTTAATCACAAATGGGGGGAAAATAAGCTGACTCATTTCAGAAGCAATAATAAACAATTACTATTAATATTTCTAATCTGAATTGTAATTTAAGGGCGAATCTAATCACCGCTTATTGAAATTTTCTAACACTCTCCCAGAGAGAGTGGGGCCTGTTTACAGAGCAGCAGTGGATGTTCATAATTCCTTTAATTACTGAAAAGACATGGGCCATATTTCTCACACTGCACCAGGATGACAGCTGAAGAACAGATCTGTGATTCAGTTACTCCCTTAAAATGAATGTGGATTTTGTGAACCTTTCTGTCTTTACATAATGGCTCATTTACGTTGATAAGTAGTCAACATTCAATCCCTTCTGAAAGAAATCATGCATCGATATGCTAAAATATGCCTTATAGTTGAAAACAAGAAGGACCCGACTGAGCAAAGAGAAATCAGAGTTCTCAAGAACAGATCTCATTTGTAAGCATTAACGTTATTCACATAGAGGTGTACTTTCAACAAATTTATAAAAGTGCTGCAGGATTCCAAATTATTGATTGTACACATTTCTTTTCAATATATCCAACTGTTTGTGTACAAACATCAACTAGTACTTAAATAAGAGCAAAAGCAGTAACATCTGGATTTGGAAGTGGTTCAAGAATGGAACGCAAGTATCTGCATTTCTACAAATCCCTAATGCTGCTTTAATTGGGCTTATCCGTCTCTAGTTTTAATAATGTTATATTAATTGTGTTATAAGATTAACGTTGTTAAATAAGCTCACCTGTCTGATATTTATTTGTATTGCTTAAAAGAGACAGAAACATAATGACAGAGGTAAACCAAAAAATTGACAAAAAATAAAATGCTCTAAATTCAAACAAACACGAGGATGTTAAGGCATTAAGAGAACCCTCCATATCCAATTCTTCAGTAAGTTCTTCCTGTTTTTTTCTCCAGAACAGATTCTAAATCCATCTAATTCTTACCGCCTCCACCCCAGCTCAAATCACCATGATCTTTTACCCAGACTATTATAAGAGCTTCCCGTGCTACTTTTGTCTCTCAAAAGCCATTCTCCACATAGCAGAAGGGGTGATAACCAACTCATTCTAGCCTGTGAACGTAGATTGCTAAATTATGGAGGATTTTGTGAGCCCATTGCTAAACGCAGCAATTATTAAAAATTAAGATATATATACTTACAAGTAAGTTATATTAAAAACAAAAGTAATTATTCAAAACATCACTTCATTAGTGTAGTAGTATATTTCACTACTATCTAAGCCTTTGAGATTATTTACGTCTACTCTCTGTCTGCATGGTATAAACCATATATAATAACAGGCTACTGAGAATCTCTTCCCAACTCCACATTCAATGATGTCATATTGATGGTTTAAAATTAGCCATGATGAGGGAATTTACACCATGGAAACTGGCAAATGCTGCAAGTTAGGACTTGACTGTGGGGGATCAGAATTTGTCACCCCAAAATGTGTCTCTCTGGAATGATTATTTTTAAGAACAAAAGACTCAAAGAAACTGACCTTCCTCCTATCTGCCTAAAAGAATTTAAGATAAAAGGGCTGTCCCAGGATGGGGCTATCACTATAAACAAGTCTAGGTGTGGCAGACTGGGAGGAACCTTGCTAGGCCTGTTTTTATCAGAGTTCTCTCTTGAGTCAGGTGGTCTACAGATGTCCCTGCAAACATTTGTTCACCAAATATTTGCTTTTCTATCTCCATGTAAATTGCCTTGCTCCCTTTTGAAGCCCCAAACTACTATTTTCAATGTCCTCCTTTGTCTTTAACTAAAGATGGTATTTAAGGTGGTGGCTTCAGCCATTTTGGCAAGTTACTCAGTTTTCCTGGGTTTCTCCCATACATACGTTATTAAACTTTGTCTAATTTTCTCCCATTGATCTGTCTCCTTTGAATTTAATTCTTAGGCCAGGCAAAAAAACCTAGATGGTAGAGGAATAGATCTTGCTCCCCTACAACCTATTGTTTTGTTGATCATCTAGACCTAACAAAAGTAATGCAGAAAATATTAATAATGTAGACTGTGCTTCAGAGTGTGCTGAGTGCAGCCTTTATATTTTGGATAACACAAAAATATTAATGCAATAGTCTTCCAATGTCTATAAACTATTATCTATTTCAGCAAAGTGGCTCACATAGTTGATAGCTGAGTAAAGTTCCAATATGCATCTTTATTGTTTGAGTTTCACCTTACCCGTTATTGTAAATAAAAATATCAATCAACATTCATGATGGAATGACACGTTCTTTGAGACCTATCATATTCCTAGAATATAGTAGATGCTCAAAAAACACCTCTTGGATGGATTTATTAATAAAGCCTGAAGTTTTCTCACTTCTTCTCCTCTCCTCCTTCCTTGTTTTCTGTCTGAGTCCAATGGTGTCGATAATCATCAAAACACAGGAATCAAGGTCAATCCTCTTCCTACAAATGGCTGAATCATGGAGCACACCTAGCCAGCCCCTTCATGTCATTTTTTATCTATCATTTCTGCATTTCTTGCATAAAAATACCATCACCCTCCAGCCATCATCTCAGTGCATGTCTAGAAACTCATTTGAGAACTTTACTATGAAAGTTGAAAATGAAACTGAAACTATCATTTTTTTCTGGGACAATTGCAACCTAAGAAACTTTGATATTTGCATATTTTCTCTAACACTTGAAAATTGCAAATACAAATCTGTTGTGCAGGAGATTGTTAAATTGTGAATGTGAATTAAAGTTTAATGGTTAGTCTTCACTAAATAAGAAGTGCCTCATATACCATGCAAAATTATCTGCCATCACATTAACAAAAACCAATTAGTTAACTAGCTAAACAGCTTAAATACAGACTTTCAAGTTTATAGGGAAACGAATACGCCTTAACTTTAATAGTATGGAACATTCTTTTATTTAAATTTTATGACTCCTCATCCAGTTTCATTTAAAATGTCAAAATTGTAATGGCAGTGACATTCATTTTATAATAGTCTTGGAAACATATGCAGTAAAAGGGGTTGTAATAATACTACTACAAATTACATGCTTATTTTTCCAGATCATACCTAATAGACTGTAATATCATTTTCAGTCACAGTTCACCGGAGTTAAATTTAAAGCATAATATTGAAGTCAAGGTTCCTTCACATCTAATTAGACATTAGAAACAAATGTGGCCAGGTCTGCCTTCTGCTAAATATATGCAAATAATCCCTCAGAGGCAACAGAACCATTTAACAACATTAAAGGTAAAAGTAACCCATTCTCACGGTAGACAATAAATTATCGTAGATTTACTTCAGCATTGTGCAGTATGACATCTCAGTTGCTGTAGGACACACTGAAGCGTAAATTGTATCCAGCTTGTCTCACACTGCAAAATATTCAGGACAAACATAGAATATTTTATGCTTAGAAGCCTAACTTCTGGAAATTATGCCAGCAAGGGAGGCAGTTCAACCAAGCACCTATCATTGGTGTACGGATAGCACCATTGCGAATTTTGGCAGAGTCATTTATTTTCAGAAGCAGGAGAGAAACATTAAAAAGAATGCATTTTGTTCATTGTTTGGAAATTCATATAAATAAGTCTTAGCTATAGACTGTATTTAAAGGTGAGAACTGGGTTTCTTTTCCTAAGCCCATTGTCACTAGTGGTTTTGCTGTATTCATCCTCAGAAATGGATGAGGGAAAATATTTCCCTGAAGCTCCATCATGTAAGATCATCCGAGATTTTTCTCTACTTCTGCTTTTTGTCATCTGGCTAAAAAATGAAATAGGGAAGTAAAGGTAATTTGATGTTTACTAGCCTGCCATAGAGTTTCACATGCTGACTGGAGGCTTCCTGACAACGTTTTCTGATTGGTTCTCCATGGACCAATCACATTCATGCCCTATCTTTAACTGCCCTCTTGTCCCTTTCAGAAGAGGAAAACAGTAGGGGCCACCAATACAGTGTGACTGGAAAACGCTTGTCTGGAATATTCCTCTTCTAATCCAAACATGAAGACAATGATTCTTTCTCTTAACCACCACATATGTGAACACTGAAATCATTGTAATAAGTACTTAATATATAAATATAAATTTTTAGTGAATAAAAAAATTATGGACCTCATCTGATAGATTAGATTAGATCTTTTGAAAATAGAATTTTGGGTTTTGTTTATAAACTGCAATTACAATCACTTAAAAGGAAAGAGCTTAAATAGTGGTCATCCACTCTCCTGATGCCAAGTCTTGAAGGATGGTGTCAGCATTTTTACTCTTCCGTAAATCAGTCTGTTGCAAAGAAACTTGTTTCTGGATGATTTGCCATAAAAATTGGGTCAATAGAAAGGTTTGGACACTCCAATTGACATGATTTCTTTACAGCTGAGAACCAAAAAATTGTATTTTTTGACATTTCTCTAGCAATATTCCCCCACCATGGCAAATCCTGCCCACGAAATTGTCATTGCAGATTCTTCGTTTCTATTGTGCCTGGTGTAGGGACAGACTCAGGATCAAACACAATATTGAGAACAGGAGGGCCAGCACCTTATCTCAGTTGACATTGACAGATAGGAATTTGGCAGCTTACAGAGGAACAAGTTCCTACCATAGCTACAATTAGCTTATCTTGAGAAAGAAAGAGTTTTGCTACCATAATGAGAATAATTCCAACGATAATCTATATCAATTCAAGGATCATCTTTACCATCTCTCAAAATATCTAAGAAAAAAATAGAAGCTACGTTTGTATTTTGTCCACTGAAATAACCGAGGGAATTTTATACAAGAAAAAAACCCTAATTACTCAATAGCAGTTACTCATCAGTGGAGTATTTCATGCTAACAATGATTTGGGCAAAGATTCCTTCACAAGGTGAAACAGAACTTTCCAGATCATTTGTTTCCATTAGGTCTTGATTTTTGTTTTAGAACAACCCATGTAACAAATGAATTCATTTTAGGATTTATATTTCTCCTGGAAAATTACTGCCAGATAGATGTAGGAAATAAAAGTGCTATGGATAAGATTTAAAGAGAGAGCTATCCTTGCAAAAAAATATTTAGTTCTGCATATCTAAGCACTTTCAACTTGCTAGCATTTTGGCACATCATCATTTCTCCAAAAGAACAAGGATACTAACATTAACATTTGCTCTAACACTTGATGAGCTGGACATGTGGGGAGCCTTAGAATCTATTTAGGATTCCAAGATAATATATGGAAGCCCAAGTATAAAAGAAACAGCAAAAAAGGAAGGACTGTTTCCTAGTGAGCATGATGAGTAAAGCAGAAAAGAGTTTGAAGAAAAGAGTTACAATAATTGCCCAAACTGCACCTGTATAATTCCTTCTGTGTAATAGACCTGAATAAATATGCAATAGTTTCCCAAGGAAAGATAGTGTTTTTCAAAAATGCTGATAAGAAGTGAGAGACAATTATGGATAATATAATATTGCTTAAATTTAATGTATTGGTGAGAATACTAAAACACAGCTGATTCTGCAAAATCCAAACAGTGCAGAAATAAGAGGACACCCTGGTTGCCATTCCAGCTGTAACAGGAATGATCTGCCCACCCAGTAGGACTTAGCATCAAGGAGAGAAAGTATGGCCTAGGACAGGTCCCATCAATTCTCTGGATCTCAGATTCTTTATTTTAAAACAAAAAGGAAGGGTCCAGATAAGGTCTGAGGTCTTCTTTTGTTTTAACACTTGATTATTCTACTAGATAAGGGATCAAAACTTCAAGAAACTCTGTACCTAAATCAGTAAGGGGCTTCAACAGTCAGTGGATTCTGGGCCATCATAGTCTGCCCTCTTTAGAAAATAAAATTTTAAAAGAATTTTAACAGATACTTCAACAAATTGCTTAGAAGTAAAAATAGATCAAATGTTAAAACAATTATAGAGCCATTAATGCCTATCGATAAGAGTTGTTTGTGGTTTTTTTTCAACATTACCTTTGTGTTCATCTCTTGATTACATGTCGGGGGAGCAATAGAGAGAGCATAGATAAATTCCACTGTAATTCCCAAACCATATTTTAGACTATAGTTGAAACCTTTTTCTCTGCAAAATCTTTTTCAGAGCTGATAACGTGCAGAACAATGGATTGATTTTAAGTCACAGCTCTTTGTTTTCCAGGACCCTCCCTCTGGCAGAGCAGCCAAGGAGCCTGGAGGAGGGGTGGGGGAAGGGATGACAAGCAGGGAGCTCACACCTTTCATGATGGCTTGTGAACAATCAAGAGCTGATGGTATTAGTAAAAGGTTATTATTTGAATTAATCATACAAGTTTAAAACAACTTGGCATTTCAAAATGTTTCTAGGTAGGCGTAGTTTCCCAACTACAACTGCCACGAAGTGTAATACTTGGCATGTTGGGAGGGGTGTGAGTCTGCGTGTGTGGAGGGAAGGGGCTGGGCAAATGTCTGGAATGCAGCCTCCCTTATCCTTGTAAGGGAGAGTTAACAGGGTCCTGGACAGATCTGAGCAACTTCATGCTCCCTTCTACTCCAAGATATGGGGAGAGAGGAAAGAGGGGAGGGGAGGAGAGAGGATCAAGGAGGAAGAGAGAAGAATGTGGAGAGATGAGAGAGGAGAAAACAGAGGTGGACATAATCTGGATGTACCTCTGTGCTAACTGGTAGCCAAGCACATCACTTCCTTTCTCTTTGTTTCCGTTCTCCCATCCGTAGGAATGGTCTGATCCACCGCAGGGAAGTATAGAGCAAATCAAATGAAATAATGTATGTGACGATAAAGGAACAATTCAATGATATTAGATTCTGAGAAAGAGGAAAATAGCAGGTAGGGTGAGTGAAATTGAAATGTGCCTTCTTTCTCTTTGAGGCTGAGTAGTGGTCTAATGTAACAAACATTCATTGAGTACCTACTGGAAACTGGGCACTGGTCTAACTTATACATTGAATGAGTCTTGGGAATAGAAAGATGGACAAGTTAGAGTCTCTGACACTGGGGACCTTATGGTCTAGAGGGAGAAACAGATACTTTAACAAACCATTTTCATAAATTATGGAAATTGATATGACAGAGTCTGCATAGGTTGATACAGAGGCACACGGGAGAACTCTAGCCTGATCCTGGGGGTTTATGCTTGTGAAACTGTGGCCAGATAGCCATTAATGATTATTCTTAAAAGTCATGTAGACACGTAATATATTATCAGACTCCCACTAAGTTCTTTATAGATAACATCTCTGATGCTTGGGTCACCATAGTAATGGGCGCTTAAGTTTTTTTCAGGAACTCAGAGTCAACCCCTTGTCCAGTTCAGGCAGTTGAGACCACCAACCCATCAACTGGGCCGTACAAATATCCTATAGGTGGCTGTTTGATGTCAGCGGGCTGTAAACTCCACCTTCAGATCATGCTAAGGTCACCATTATGTGAACACACATCCTATGAAGAGCCATGAAGCTTGACTACGCTTGTGAAGATCATCGATTACCTAATTTTTCCTTACCTTCAATCATCTACCCCACACTTCAGGCCACCCTGCCCTTCATCCCATAAATATCCTTAATCCCCATTTTCGAGGAGGCCAATTTGAGACTTGTTCTCCCATCTCCTTCCTTGGCTGCCTTGTGAATAAACCTTATCTGCTGCAAAACTTGTCGTCTCGGTTATTGGCATACTGCATGGTAGGCAAAATGAGCCTGGGTCAGTAACACTTGAGTTGAGCCTTTCAGACTGAGTATGCAAAGAGAGCAATGGTCTTGCCAACAGACTAACCAGCAAGAACACAGGCTCAGAGAGGGTAGGAAAGCATGCCGTGTGCTTTGTTGCCACTAAAGCACGATGTGGGGTATAGGTAGCATTAGGGCCACGGCTGGAGAAGCAAATATGGTCAATTCATGTACATCTTACAAAGGAGTTTAGGCTCAATTTTGTAAAGGCTGAAGCACTTAGAAGTACATTAGTGACAAAGTTTTATGTGCATTTTATGTGTATGTTATACAAATTCATTTTAAAAAGATCATTCTAGGAGCAATAAAGAAGGATGAAAGATTTTCAGAGTAAGACTGAAGTGTACCTTGTTGGTTACAGAGGATCAAGATACGTGTTATGTCTGCTGCCTCATTCAGAACATTCTAAGAGCTCACCAGCCTTAAAATACCCACTGGTCTCCTCTTTTCTATCATTCATTCCCCTTAGTTTTCAAAATAGTGAGTTATTGCCATTGGTCGCTGTATATGGGCTGCTCAGCTCTTATATTAAAAATCAACATGTTTGATATCAAATGCTAAATAGGATACAGAATTGGTAACCAGGGGTCAGTGATGAATCACTGCAACTTGAAATGTGTGTGTGTAAACACGGGCTTGTGCATTTTGGTCCCTAAATTAAATAAAAAGGAGAATTAAAAGAAAAGAAATACCTTAGATGCACTTCATTAAGCAATGATATTAATGACAAGGAGGATAGTTATTTTTTGGTCCACGCACTTATTCACAAAATTTTGAGATCGAAGCATAATTGCATTAATGACTTTTTTGTACATAATCCTTTATTTTAGTGTTTTTTAGTAAAGGTACATTAATGACACCGGCCCTCCAGTTATTGTCTGATAAGTCCATGAATCAAAAAAAGAAAAGGTAATGGTAGTTTAATAGTCCTATATTTTAGAGTCAGCAGAGTTATCTATTGTGAATTTATAATTTCTTAGAACATTTTAGTATGAAATAAAGAGAATAATATTAAAATATATGTAACTTCACTTGTTTTCCAAGGGACTGGAAGAGAACGAATTCATTGAAGGTTTAAAACACTGTATTTTCCTGGGATATCATGCATTTAAGCACAAATCATTTCTAGAACGTTACTATGCGTGTCTATAGCCTTTCTTGCAACATGTCTTTAAAAAAGAAAAATATATTAATCGTGATGTGTTCTATAATGCGAAGAAATAACTGTTTACCTAGCAATTTAAAATGTGTTAGCAAGCATGGTAAAAAAGGAACACTGAAGAAACCCAAACTCTTGAAAATTTCAAATTTTTCTGAATTCATCTTGAAACGTAATATTTTAAATGACTTGTCTAAAAAACTTCTCAGTATTAGGTACCAAGGCTGGAGAAAGAGGGAACATCTTAATTATGGCCCCCTCCCTCAGGTTCCATTGAGTAGCTTCTTTCCTACCTCTTAATATTTATCAGTCAATCAACACACATTTATCATGCACCTTAATTTCTCTACAAACTGGAATGAACAGCTTTGGCTAACTGAGTGGAGGCAGAAAAATATTTAAAATGACTCGGCTGATTATTTAAACAATTAAAAAGGATACACATTATCTACACCATTCTTAGTTTAAATCTGATGGACAGATGTTTTTTATTGAACGTTCCTAAATGCATTCTTAACACAGTAAGATGGAGACCAATATCTGTGCCGAGCGGATGAAATCACTTTCTAATTTGTACGGTTCATAACCCCTTGCCTGCCCAGACATAATGATATTCCAGACAGGAAAAAGGATCAGAATATTAGGATGTCAAAAGGCTTAGGCTGTCATCATATCACAAAAATTACAATGTCTTCACTTAAAACCGTGCCTGTCACATGATTCTTGCTAGAGCTGTCCTCACCAGTTCTACAGGGGTGAGGCTGATACTTTTTATTTTGCCAAAAATACCACTTCCAGGAGGTTTTAAACATTGGCTGAGGGCTGGTGCATCCTCTCCCAGTTATCTCTTTGAAAGAAAGCTCTTCAGGAGGGGGCTTTTGTGCATTTAATCTCCAGTTTTATTTTGCTTGAAAAAGCAATAGCAATAGCAGAAGTCCCCGCCACCTACATGATTGTGTGGCGTCACCTGCAGTGGCCGGTAAAGAGCATCCATCCACTTTCTGCTTCCCAAACAGACTCTACCTGGGTCCGCATACTTGGCTGAATTTGAAATGGACACTGAGGGCCCCACAGCATATTTAAAGATAACCTGAGCAGCATTAGCTGATTGGTTCTTTCGCATGGCCAGAGAAAATGTTTCCTGGGGCCTGCCCAGTGGCACAGCAGTTAAGTGCCCACGTTCTGCTTCAGCAGCCCAGGGTTCACCAGTTCAGATACCGGGTGCGGATATGGCACCACTTGACAGGCCATGCTGTGGTAGGCGTCCCACATATAAAGTAGAGGAAGATGGGCATGGATGTTAGCTCAGGGCCAGCCTTCCTCAGCAAAAAAAAGAGGAGGAGTGGTGGCAGATGTTAGCTCAGGGCTAATCTTCCTCAAAAAAAAAAAAAGAAAAGAAAATGTTTCCTCAGCATTTCTCCCTATATTATTGATGATCTTCCATTATTGTGTTGTATAAAATGACTACTAGAATGAAATACATAGACTAAGAATTTGAAGAGAAGATAATTACATAAACACAAACACACATATTTGACTGGCAACCACAACTAATTGTCTTGAAAGCTATAAGATGGTGCATAGATTATTCACCCTGTGCTGATAGTTTTCATGTTTGTAACATAGAAAGAGGCCTATTAAAATTTTCACATCAGCTTTGAAAGCTATAATGAGGAAAGCTATGAGAAGAGGTTATTGGTATTTACCTTAAACAGGTCTGTTCGGGGTTCATTGTTTCGTGATTAAATTCTATGTCAGTTGACACTGGAAAGAAAATCTTTCAGCTTCCTATCAGAGTGTATTTGTTCCATGTTCACACGAGGCAATGGCGATATATTAAATCTGCTTTGTAAATCGATCTCCAGTGTCTCCACTCTGCCAAAGGCAAGTGACCCTTTAAAACAGCCACTAATTCTGAGTTGGAGACTTGGTATCAATATTCTGTAGCTGTGAAGTCCTTCTTTTCTGTCTTGAACAAATCTTTCTGAGTTTTTTACTTTGCGGTGGGCATATGATTTGCACTGAGGTGTACAGATAAATGCGATTGACATTACTATTTATGCCATCATGAGTAAGTATAAGTGTTTTGGTGTAAAACTGAGGAAATCCTTATTGACAATTACAGCTCAAACCAAGCAAGGAACCTAATTTCAATCATCAACAATTTTTAGTATCCCTTATTAATCTGAAATTAGATTTATGAGAAACAGATCCTATTGGCTACCAGAAGAACACAATTACTTGAAATCATGAGGCAGAAACATCAAAGCTCTGTATTTTGACTCCCTTGCTAAATGCCCACCGAGTTCTTCAGATATCTCTTACCTCAATATAATTATCAATTCAAACTTTTTTTGGAATCCAGATCAAAATATGGATATCTTAAAAAGAGCTAGCCATTAGGTGTGACAACGACTTGGAAATTAAATAAGGCCCTGTTTAGAATTTTCACCATTAAATAAATCTTTACAAACTAAAGATTTTTTGAGTGGAAAATCAGGGAAAGAATGTATGTACCTAGCTAAAATGCGACCGAAGCAGTGGCTGTTTTAGTCACAGTCACAGTAAAACTATCATACATTGTCTGCTTCATATGTTATTTTTTGTGTGTGAAATTGGAAAGATAGAATAGAACACAAGGACTTTTTGCTAGAATCGTGCTAAGACTTTTTTCTCTCCCAATAATAGAATACTTATAATAATTCTGGAAGACATTTCAAAATATAATAAAAGCTATTCTCTTGCTCAGTATATTATTACAGTGGGCATGATGATTTCTCAATAATGCCACTAATGCCTAATTGCAATTATTCGTAGTCACATATAAAAACCAATTTTATTCTTCAAAAAAGTTTTTTATTTTTACCTATTGAAAATGTACAACTGGGGAAAGAAGTTTGGTTTTTTGTTGTCATTTTTGTTGTCATTGTTCTGAACACAATGCTAAACCAATGAAATTATTTCCCCAGGTTAAAAAGAACCAATTAAATTCATAATTGACTTTTCTCTATTATTTTATTTTATTTTATTTTTTGAGGAAGATTAGCCCTGAGCTAACATCTGCCGCCAATCCTCCTCTTTTTGGTGAGGAAGACTGGCCCTGAGCTAACATCTGTGCCCATCTTCCTCTACTTTATATGTGGGATGCTTGCCCACAGCATGGCTTGACAAGCAGTGCATGGGTCTGCCTCTGGTATTCGAACTGGTGAATCCTGGGCCACCAAAGCAGAACGTGCCAACTTAACTGCTACACCACCAGGCCAGCCTCCTCTATTTTTTTATAATGTAGAAACAAAAAAATGTCTACCTTCTGAATAGTATTAGAGTTTTGTCATAATCGGAAAGAACATATATACTAAAATGATAATGCTATAATAATTGATAATGTTTATAAAATCAAAGTCAAGAGTTAAATAGATTCAATATGTATATATTATTTAATCTATTCTATGTGCCAAACATAGAGTAAAGGATAGGATTCTTGGCCTCGATCATATTATAATTCAGGAGTAAATTAAGGCAGGTGTACCTATTCAATGAATTTTTACGCTCTACTCTTTTACCCTCTTGCATGGATGTAGGTAGAATCTTGTCTTTACTGAAATTGCTCCGTCAATAAAATCACTAAGTCAAGGATCCCATTTTTTTATCACAATTTCCTAGACTTTACAGTTTAATTATTCAATTACTCCTCCATGACCATTCTTCAACTTCTTCAAGATTCTAGTACACTAAAATTACTACCTTCACTCTGCGTATTGGTTGTCCTCCTGACTTTACGGTTCTCTCTACACAGGTTACCTGCTGTGGTCTATTCAGTAAGTCCTTTGCCAATGACCTAAACTTCCCTGCTCCTCTTATCTCTGTCTGGAGACTCTTCACTTGGATGAACACAAATGCCCTTTTTGTCCATGTCTGCCTCCAGGCAGCTGAGTTCAACTGGGTAAAATCAAACAAAAATGAATTATTAATAACTTGTTAACAGTTCAGGATAACCAGTCACCTGGATTGATATGAAAATGAAGTCGGGATAACCAAACTTAACTAGATTTGCACTGCTTCTTAAGAATTCTATTGTATTTCTTTGCTCAACTCCTATTTCAGATCTTTTTGACTCTCCCCAAAGATCTGATTACATCACCTTCTTTTCCCAACACTATTCAGCAGATAACTAGGCCACCAAATTCTTGGAGAGAACAGAAGCCATCAGATGGGAACTCACTCAATTTCCAAGTATCAAAAATATACTTGTATTTGTAACCATTTCTCACTCATTCTCTCCAATAACAAAAGAGAAGGTACACATCCTTCATGTTACAGTCAACGACACTCTGGTTCCATTCTACTTCACCTTCTCCGGAACGTTTTCCTGTTCATTATCTGCTCTGTCCCTCTATCTTCACCCTTTTTATATAGTGATCTTCCCATCAACATTTAAATTCTCGTCTCTCCCTGAACGTCACTCTCCTCCAACTCTAGCTATTAATCTATTTTTCTTCTCCCCAATCACAGCAATACTTGTCCAGAAAGTTGTTTATACTTATTCATTCTGGTTTGTTCACCTTCCACTTATTATTCAGTCTACTCCAATTTGGCTTCTGCTTTCATCACCACATTGTAATGGCTGTTACAAAGTGATCCAAAACAGCCCCTTTGGCTAAAATCAATGGTCATTTCTCAGTCTTCGTCTTATTTAGACTCTGAGCACTTTGACAGCGTTGATCACGCTCTCTCTTGGATTCCTTTATCTGGAATTTTGGTTTCTTCTTCTTTGCTGGTGCCTGTTTTTCAGCCTCATTAGTTGGCTCATTTTAGTCTGTGTTCTCCTTGAGCAACTATATACCTAGACATGGCTTAAATGGCCATCTGTACCCAGATGACTATAAAGTGAAATGGTATGCACAGTTTCCTCTGAGTTCCAGGTATATGTATACACTGGCCTATTTGACATGTCCACTCTCATATTAAACACAAATCTCAAACCCAGCATGTCCAAAATGGTCTTGATGCTTTTCTCCCCCACCCTGGTCCTTCACATACCAGTCTCAGTGAATCTACCAATTCTAATCATATACTGGAAAAGTAGGAGTCAACATACATCCCCGAATCCAATCCATCAAAAATAACTGTTAATTTTATCTTCTAAATGCCTCTCAAATTCACCCTCCATCTTTCCACTGTCACCAATAATCCCAAATCCTAATTATATTCATAATACTCTACACTTAATGTAATCCTTTTATGAAGTCCACATGCATCCACTCTGGATTTTTTCAGTTCCTTCTCCACAGCACAAATAAATAGATATTTTCAAAACACAAAACTAGTCTTCATTGGCTCCCAATTTTTCTTAATAGAGAGAAACATATTTTTTTTTTTAAGATTTTATTTTTCCTTTTTCTCCCAAAGCCCCCTGGTACAAAGTTGTATATTTTTAGTTGTGGGTCCTTCTAGTTATGGCATGTGGGACACTGCCTCAGCACGGCTTGGTGAGTGGTGCCATGTCTGCGCCCAGGATTCAAACTGGCGAAACCCTGGGCCACTGAAGCAGAGCGCACGAACTTAACCACTCGGCCACGGGGCCAGCCCCAAGAGAGAAACATATTTTTAACACAACCCCTGAGGCACTAAACGATCTGACTCCCATTCTAACCTCAGATGGGACACTTTCTCTCTTGCTTTCTGCATGCCAGAAAATTGGCGTCTTGGCCCTCCAGTTGTTCATTCTCTTTTTTGTTCTCTAGACTCTGCGCATATTATTTCCCCATCTGGATTATTTCTGTCCTCCACCTTCCCCTAAGTCACTCCTACTAAGTTTACATATAATATTGTCATTTGAAACTTATTTTTCTACTCTTTTTTACCCCACTTTCCAAATTAGGTCAGATATTCTTGATTATTCCATGACACTTTTCAGTATGTAGTGATATATGTATCTGGTATTTTTGATTAACATCTTTCTAATTCATTAAAGTACAGATTCTGTGAGTAGAGAGGCTGTGAATATTTTGTTCACTATTGTGACCCCAGTGTCTAGGCCGGGCACAAAATGGAATATGTATTTACTGGATGAATTGACAGGGGTAGACTGATGTTGATTGCTAGATGCTGATAGAGTTCTGTGCTATTTCATGTGTATATTAAATATTACCGAGTATTTTGCATAAATACTATTGAGTACTTTCGGTTTAATTGGATAATAAATTCTTAAACATATTTGTCCTTTACCACTAGATCTGGCCCTTGAGGGTAAGAGTAAACTCTTGGTATCTCTAACTTCCCAAAGATTAGCACTGAATTTATTTCACAGGGAGCGCTCACTAGATGTTTGTTGAATAAATGGCAATAGCTAGAAGAAAAGGCAATTGCACAGATTACAAAAACACAATAACTCAGTGCATAGTTGATTCATTTTTCACAGGTGGGAGTGAGATTAGAAAGACAAAATTCATTGCTATTTTCTTTAATACAATGAAAGCAAACAAACAAGGATGGCTTAACATCTTCAACTTTGTTAGTTGTTTCATACTAATAATCTTGACTCCGGGTTGCTTTCTCCAATAATGTTAAGAAGAGAATAAATAATTTTAAATGAAAGTGTGTTTTTGAGAGGGAGAGAGAGAGCACGTATTCTTGGCATAAGGTTCTGGTTACTGGTGGGTGTTGGAGGAGCTCTTTCTCTGAAGATTGTTAAGAATTGATGACAGTTTAAGTATAGTTCTGCCTGGGGCCATGGGACCTAATTGGATGACCCTTCTACTTATCAGTTTCCACTGTGAAGAGTACTACAGGAATTCTCCCCGGACATGGCTCACAGCAACCAGGACAAAATAGTCACCCATCCAGGAACTTCAATAATCAATTGTCATGAAATGCATTCCAAAGAAAAGCTTGTTATTTATCACTAATATTTGAAGGATCTGGAAATGTTTGCATTTTGTATAATTTAATCATCCTTTATAGCGTGTATTAAGTTACCATTAGAGTCATGGCTATTCTAGTCCTTAGTTTGATATAAATCAGTCAACTATTTGTGGAGTGGCCACAGGGTGTTTAACATGGCATTCGACACTCAGAATTAGCAGTTGCTCCTTCTGGAGTTTTCAATTAATAGGACAGATAAATCCAGTGAAAACAAAATCTTTATAGACATATAGGCAAAATGAGTACATATAGAGAAGTGTAACTATAGGGGGAGTGAACATGAAATGCTGTAAGCACCGTGAACAATAGGAAATATTCATGGAAAAAGTAATGCAGAAGAGGTTTGGAAGCTATACAGAGAGGAAATGATATGTTTGTCAGATTGAAGGGGATTTATTTGAAGCATTTGGAAAGGCTTGGAAGACATGTATTTCTCAGAGTGGGAGGGGAGATTATATACTCAGACAAGACGATGGATGGGATCAGTGGGAGCAGAGGGTGCAGGTTTGGTTTATAAGCATTCAGGAAATAAATTGATCCTTTGGGATGTCTTTCTGGGCTACTTTAACATATGCAGACAGAATCCTTGGCTAGGTTACAGCCATTGTTCCCAGGAGCACTGTTCCACTCGACACTGCCTATATCAAAGCTTCTATGTTGGCATAGGATCAGATCACTATAGTCCAAACCCTGAGTTTATAACTTAGTTCAGCCATATTCTGTACTAGCTGTGTGACTTCAGGTAAGTTACTTAAATTCTCCAGGCTTCAGTTTTCTCATCCAAACAATAAAGGTGTTGAATTAGACAGAGGTTCTCAACAGAAGCAGTAATGTCCCTAGGGGCTTTTGAAAATTTGTGGTTCTGCAATTTTTGGTGAAACAACGTTTGGGTGGACTATAATCATCCAGTAGGTGAAAACCATCAATGCTAAACACCTGGCAACGCACAGGACATGAGGACGGATGGAAGAGAGGTCTCACATTGGGTAGGACTTTCTAGTGTAAATTTTGAACAGGGAAATCCTATTTGTGATTATCCAAACCTGTAACCTAACTCCACTTAATTATGAACTTAAATAATTTTGGCTAAGTCTTAATATACGTAAATGTTTCTGGGAATGCAACAACTGTATAATGAAAGATTGCACTCTATTTTGTTTAGAATTTTACTAAAACTTGTTCACCATTTTAGAAAATCATATCACCAATGGTAATATTGCTCATGGTATTTGAATTGTCAGTACACTTAGAAGATTACATTTATGGCTGTGCATTCACTGTACCGCTATGTAGAGCCGCAAGGTGAAATGATTTCACAATGTCTTCAATCGCAGCGGCACATGAGTATTTGCATATTGACATATATATTCGTCTATTACAAATTACTTTCATTTCTCCTTTATCTTACTACACTATATTAATTTTTTGAAATGATGATTATATAAAGATTATATTTGCTATGAGTTTCATTTCACAGAGTTTTTATAATAAACTATTTGGTGTAAAAGAGAGCTTTGAGTCCACTAGGGTTGAGAACCAGTGGACTGGATGATCTCAAATAACTTGAAGCCCTCAAATCTATGGGTTTAGAAGTTTTACTTTGATCTACAAGGAAAGAGAAACTCTTAAATGATTTTTCACTAGTGATATTCACTTCAATGTCTAAATTCTAGAGGAGAAGGGAAACTGAAGCAGACTATATATTTATTTTACCATCTTTCCACTTAGTTCAACTGAGATGAGAGATAGTTGTATAATCAGAAGATCAACACGAGTGGACCATCCACTGCATCAGGTCCTAATAACTGTAAGCAAATAAAAAAGGGTTTGTTGCTCTAATGACATATTTTAGACATGAACTGCATTCACAGACAAGAGATTGCATTTTCTTTAAAGAAGAAAGAACCACACTTTTGTTAAAAAGTTAAAATTTTTCCTATTATACTAAAATTCCATTCAATATTCAAAGAGGAAATAGACAACTGAAGCATACTGATCTTTCAAAGCACATGTCATATTTCATTATTTTCACTCCTTTGACTGGATAATTCCCCTTTCCTTTGCCTCCTGTACACACAAACATACACACCAATCATTAAAGTAATTAAGTCAGGCAAGACCATACCACCTCTACGGGGGTGGTGTTGAAAGGTTTTCTAAATATGATGGCATACAAATATTTTAGTAGTATAATCAATAAGTTCCATTCTATAGGGCTTTTTCATTCACACATATCACTCCTTGAGAGTAAAGCACAGTCAAATTGGGCTTTTTCCAGTCAAATGCCTCAATTTTTGTTTCATATTTCACCTCTGAAATATGATCATACACTAAAACAAAACCTATGGGGCAGAAAGGCATTTTCCCATTTTGCAAATCAAGCAGAAGCACGAATGTTTGCCAAGATCTCTAGCAACTCTGTGCTAGGCATTTCTCATCCCTCTGTTCATGTGACCTTCAAATGACAGAATTGGATCAAGAATAACACATTTTGATGGTACTTGTAAAAGTAATGGAGCTGCTGTCAAGAACGCCCAGGATGACAATGAAACTGGAATACGTAGTAGGTGCTACGGGGATGAGAGTAAGGAGCTAATGTTCTCACTGTAAATGTTTCCCTCTTATTTGTGTCTAACTTGCAAAAAACTATTTGACATCCAGTTTCAAGTGATAAAAAAAAGTATAATTGGTCCAATGGAGCCACTACGATTGAAAGAAAGATGTAACAGCCTAATAATACTGGTTCATGGCATACTGACAGATTCATTTATTCACTCATTCAAATACGTTTACTGACTATCTACTTGGCAAAATAACATTACTGCTAAGGAAGATAAAACAGGGTATAAAGCTTTATTTACACTCAAAAAGAGCTTTTGTTAGAGTCTAAGGAGCTACAAATATCAGAGGAATATACGCTTAATGTCCTGTTTCATACTACATGTTTGTCCATTGAAGAGGGGAAGACAACTTCAGTTTTTAGAATCATGGTAGAAGGCTTCTAGGAAGAAGCACTATTTGAACTAGACTATTAGAGCTGAGTAATGATTCCAGAAAATAGCATTGCAGTCAGATGGAATTACATAATATCAAGAACTCCAAAATGTTCTCTAGGGAACAAGGAATAGTTCTATTTGACTATTTGGGAAGAGCTGTATTAGAAAAGAAGACCAAAAGTTAGATTGATGACAGTGCAGAGAGGGATAAGGAAGGGATAAGAAATTTGGGTTATATTTAGTAGGTAACTGAAAACTAATAAAGCCCATGCTCAGAGAAGATTTTTAGAAAGATGAATTAGCATGGTGAATATGACATTTCTGTTCTCAAGTCTGTGCTCTGAGATTGATAACTTTTAATAATTCTGTGTCATTTTGTCACATCCTGATCATTCCCCAATC
Source organism: Equus caballus (assembly GCF_041296265.1). NCBI lineage: Eukaryota > Metazoa > Chordata > Mammalia > Perissodactyla > Equidae > Equus > Equus caballus. The sequence goes on from NC_091710.1 coordinate 45,965,882, forward strand.
CTGGGTAAACCTAACTATGATCTCTCTCTGTTCCTGGTCCCTGCCTGAAGGATATTGTTGCTTTGGCAAGGAGTCTCTTACTACCTGAGAGCTTGACGTGCTCTATGGACATTTTGAACAAAATTCAACACTTGATTCTGCCTTTCTACTCACAGCTGATTGGACCAAGCATGACCAATTCACTGGCTTGCCAGAGACCTCTGAGTGGCCAGCAGTTAGAGGTCTGCCTCACAGGGTCCATCTGGAGGGACCAGATGGATCAATTATGTTCTCTCTTCAAGTGGTTTCATTGCAGACTTACAGATAATGGGCAGCAGAGAAGCCAGAAAAGACAGGGGTTGGCAGAAGTGAGGCAGGGGCAGAATATCTAAATAAGCAGAAATCACGAGGTATAGAGAAAGAGAAGACAGAAGGAGGAGGAGTAACAGAAGCAAGTGTGCAGAAGTGTTAACCTAGTGAGCCTGACCAGGATCCGTTGAAAGGCCTGCTTGCAAGTTTAGCCCTTGGCTGGCATCTGGGAACTTGGGTTTTGAGAGAACTCCCCTCACCCAAATTCAAAGAGTGGCTCACTGTGCCTAAACTGTTTGTGCAAACAATATAGTTTATGCTGAACACCTGTCTTCCTTCTGGGAGTCTGAAATCTTGGTTCGTGCCCGGCAAAGGCTGTCTATGTGAGCATCCCCCAATAAAAACTGTGCAGCTGAATCTCTAGGAGCTTCCCTGGCAGACAGGATTTCACACGTGTTGCAACTCATTGCTGGGAGAATCAAATGTGCCCTGTGTGACTGCACTGGAAGAGGACCCCTGGAAGCTTGTGTCTGTGTTCTTCAGACCACCCCATTCACCTTTTCCTTTGCTGATTTTGCTTTGCATCCTTTTGCTGTAATAAATCACGGCTGTGAGTATGCCTATAGGCTGAGTTTTGTGAATCTCAGAGAAACATCGAACTTGGGAGTGGTCTTGGGGACCCTGACACATAAAGCTGATGTAATATGCTACATGTAAACAGGGAAGTCTATTCATTTGGATATGTCCATAGCAGAGGGAAAAAGCATAATAAAAGCTTATTTGGATGCCAAGGATTGGTGCTTTGTGCTAGGTGGTGACAAGATATTGCTTGAGATTTATGGTATCCTGAAAAATTCTGAATGACTTTCCGTTTTATAGAGGACTTTATGACAAAGTAAGCATGGCTCTAATTCTTTCCCAAAAAGTCTAACTAACATTTGCCAAAGCAAATCGTATAATCAAGTAAAGTGATTCTGTGACCAATGCATGGTTTCTAACCTCAATAGAGCCTTTGGTGCTGCCTGACCATATTTTTTTTCTTGTCTTTATTCAGCAATCTTTAAAGAAAATAAAATCCATTAGAGGGATGTCTGCCACCTCCAGACCTACTTGCAAGGACCTTATTTTAACTGTCTTACCTCCAATTCTGGAGGAAAAATTTATCTCTTCCTCTCCAAATGAAATTAGGACTTAATTTGTACACTGATCTCTATTTTTCTCTCTTATCCAAGGCCTGATTCTCTCCATTATCATTTCTTCCCTAACATCTTTCATCTCTCCTCTCTGCAGTGTCTTTCTCCCATGTACACAGAACATTCAAGGCTCTTTTACCCTAAAATAACAAAACAATACAAACAAAGGAAAACTCTTCATTTGACACAAGCTATCACTCTGCAAACATTTTGAGAAGTGGTCCATATTCAGTCTCTACTTACTTAAGTCTTATTCATTTCTTGGCTTCCACCCTGCAACTTTATTCAAACACTCATTAACAACAAAATTCAGTGGCTTCTTTCAGTCCTAGTCAAGCCTATAACAATCCCACTGACCATTTTAATTCTTGAAATTTTTGTCTCCCTTCCATTCCCAATCCCCATGCTTTCCTGCATTTTCTCTGCCTTCTCTGATGTCCTCAGCACCTTTGACTCTTCCTCTTTGGCTTGCCTTGCCGTCATTGATGTCCCCTCTTGGTCTTCCTCTCTGCTTACTTGAGGTATCTTCCTGTATGCTCTCCATTTCCTCCGAGGGCTCCCACACCACCCTCCTCTGATGACTCCCAGACCTGTATATCTCCAGCTCCCCCTCCCTCCCATGCTCCAGACCCATCCTCCCAACTACTCCCTGAATATTTCCACCGTGATAAAAATTTTAAGATAACATGCGTACAATTAGATCCAGTAGTTTGCTCCTAAGATATGTTCCTATTCCCATACTTTTGATCTGATTAATGATATAACATCTACATTCTTCTAAGCCAGAAGATTAGAATATACCTTCTCAACTTCTCTCTCTCATTCACATACAGCCAATCCTCACATCCTATCAGCATCCCTGCTCCAATCCCAAAATGTTCCCTCAAGCTTACTGCTCTTCTCCATGGCTAGTGCCAAGTCCTTTGTCATGCCCTAACCATTGTTCATCTAGGAAGTTGCAAGAGCTTTCTTTCCTACTCTTCTTGTTGCTGCCCACTATAGCCCAACCTCTACAAAATCATCAGAGTTATCATCCTAAAACAGCAATCACGAGTTTGGGCTTTTGAACCAGACTGCTTAGGTTTGAATCCTAACCCTACTACTGTCTTGCTATGTAGCAATAGGCAAATAATGTACCTACTCTGTGCCTATTTTCATTGGTAGAGTAGAATATTAATAATAGCTGTGAGTATTAAATTAATTAACATATGTAAAGGGCATACAACTGTGTCTGGCATTTAGTAAGTAATTGATAAATATTGTATTATAATCATATATCATATCATAGTCTTTACCTGAAAAACTGTTACAACTCTTCTGACACCAAACATACATGTAACATCTGACCAAAGCTGACTGCAACTATGCCTAAAAGAGTAACTGCTTCCTTATCTGAGGCCTTAAAATACATGATTTCACATTGCTGTCATAGAATACACCACACCACAGTTCATCTCCAGGAGAATGTAAGCTCTAGATCAGATCCATATCAGTATTCCAAGGATGAACGAATGTGTGAAAGCTGTAATATAGGCCATTCTATCATGGTCCCAATTAAGTATTACATTTTCCTGAAGCATTGTGATAAAGTAGCACAAAACAGCATAAGATTAAACAAAAAAACACCAAATCAGAATGTAGAAACAACCTATGAGTATTTAAAATGAATACACAGGCCTTCTCTAAATCTCTTGGAATTTATACTATTCAGTATGAGAGGTTTCAAAACTATTGTTAGAGGAATAACTGAAATACTAATGTAAATAAATACTTACTGAGCGCCTACCATGTGAAAGGTGACACAGATTTTTCTCACTGTACTGAAAATATAACTGGATGAAAACACAAGGGATGAATAAATCCTAATAAAAGGCAAACTGTAAGTGATATGGTAAATGTCTTGAGAATGTTCTCATACTCTAAGAAAGGAAGGATATGTTAATACTGAGGAGGGGCATCAGGACATACTCATGGAAGAGCCTGATGTTTGCTGAAGTCTTGAAGGATGAATATGATTTGAATAGAAGCAGAAGGTAGGGGAATGGTATTCCAGAAAGAGGAAACAGCAAATTAAAGATATATTAGTATGACACTGTTTACCATGTTTAAACCCTACCAGTGGTCTGATGAGATAGGAGAGTAAGCTTCTTGGAAATAGGCACCAAATAAGGTAGAAGAAATGACGGAGATACGGGCATATTAGGGACATCCATCTGGGACCAGGTGAGAAGTATTATGAAGTATCATACCTGGAGCATCTTTGCATACGATTCACCTTGGAGCTGCCATAACTGGTGATTGGAAGAAAATTCATTGAACATAATATAGTGACACTCCCTAAATTTGGCAAGAATGAGTAGATTGGCTAATAGAAAAAGAGTTGAGATATTTTGGGGTTGTGCCTTAAAGCTTTAGATGGACAAGAGAAAATTTCACTGAAGATAGAACACATTTTGATATTTAAGCATAGCATTCAAAATAACACCCCAGTGGCTGAAGGAAGGCAGCTGTTAAAAACACAAATTTATAACATGAAATGCTCACAGGGATAGTTAGCTAGCTCCTCCGTGGGGGCAGCTTCATTCAATGGGTCTTGCAAGTTTACAGTCAGTGCTTCCAAGAAGTAAAGTCATTAAAATCAGGAAATTGCTTAATTAGCATAAAGTGACAAACTTCTAAAAATAAGTGTACAAACTACATGGACTCCAAACAAACTGATCACAATCAGAACTGTTACAGTACACCTATAATGACTAGAAAATTAAATCACGATAATAACATGGCAAATTGTATGTTTCTTAACTTTTTTCCCTTCTGAAAAAGAACCTACTTGTTTTAAAGAGTGTCCAGTTTCCACCCATCCTTGCCACTGGAAAGCAGAACGTGGCCAAAGGAAAGGGCGGGAAGCCATGAAGTTGTATTGATTTGCTTCTCTTCCCATCCCCAGAAATGTTTCCTGAGAGAGGTCACTAGTAAAGTCACAGATCTTTTCTGCTGGTGCCTCTTCATGGACAGCACTGAGCAGCAGGAACACCAACAATTTGCACAACGTAAATACCCGACTGATTATACTCACATCATATAACACATGACCATCAACTTTAAACCTGAAGCAGTTTGTGTAATACTCCAAGTATTGAGTTTTAATTGGGGAATGTATTGACTAAACAGCAATCTCAGTGATTCACCTGAACACAGCATACTTTCTGCTTTTAAAAAAATATTGTTCTAAGTGGTTTCTAGTTAATTTAATGTGTACATTAATTATTACCAAATTAAAATAGTGTTCCTAAAAGGGCATATATTGTCCACATAAATAGCAAAGAAATTCCTTATGATCAGTATAATTTCAGTGAATACCAAGTGAATTAACAGTAATTGGCATGCAGGTAAAAGAAGAAAATGTGTTACTCACTATTTGAAGTTTTCTAACCTGAGTTCATTTAGTATTCAATTTATAATAAGAGTATTCACAATAAATTATATTATTTATTGAAAGATTTTTAGAAGTTTGATTGTCATAAAGCTTTTAGAGGATTACTTTCTTGACACTTGATGTTCAGAGAACATATGTATACACCAAATTTGTAATCACCAAGAAAGTTCTGGCAAAAATAAAGAATTGTTTAGAAAAAAATATTCCTCTCTCACTATTTTTATGCTTTATGTAGAAAAGTAGAAGCAAAAATAATCAAATGCGGCATTTTAGCAGCCCTCAATTTTAGGAAAAGGTTGTATATTTATTTACAAGGAATCTAGAGGTCAAAAGAATGTTGCATCACCGGATTGTAAATTAACAACAGCAACAAAACCTAAAACAATATTATTTTACTCAGGCCACTTAACTGAACAAGACAGAAGAACCATGATTGTACAATTTATGACTTAATAATATATATTTATAGCCTTGATGATGGTAAATAGTAATAATATTGTAATCCTTCCATGCAAAGATTAAACTAGGACATACCATAATTTACCCTTTTTTATAGCACTATTCTTCCACATACTAAGCAGTTCAAGCTGTAGATTTGTTTACATGCATATTTAGGAAAACAACCAGAAGACTAACACAATAACCGAGAATAAACCAGTGGTATTGTATTCCAAATTAGCATCAATACATATTCAGAAACTCAACTAAGATCACAGGAAAAATGATTTGCTATATCATTGTGATTTTGCAGTAAATTTTTACAAGTCCTTGTATCTGGATACGAATGCGAGACCATCAACAGCCTCTCAACAACCACTGATGGAGCATTTATGGTTTGGGATGCAGTAAGCCGCTGGGGTGTTGAATTGATGTTAGTTCTGCTGTTTTGTCACCCTACCCAGATGCTCCAGTTTGGCTTCAGTGAATTCAGAGCTAAGTCTCAAGGCCGTAAAGCATGGGTAAAAAGAGTTATGATTAAGGCAGGGCCAGCATCACCTGCACTGATTTGAAATCCTAGAACTGATGTGAAAACAGCATGGTGGTCTTGACTGGACACTCATGGCTGACAGCAGAACGGAACATGTATGAATTCAGGTGTTTGTCTCTCGTTTGCTCCCATCATATGTTCTTTCTTATACCATAACGGCTCAGTGTACAATAACTTTATGATAAAAGACAGAAATTCTATGGAAGGATTTGAATTTTCCTAGCAGACAATCTTCTGTCAGGATGTTGTCTGTTAGGCATTTAAATGTGTCTGTACTTATATGTATATAATGTTAACACCCTTAGGTTGATCTATATGTGTTAGCAGAAGATTTAACATTGGGTTTTGTTAAATTTCTTGTCTCCTTTATCCATGGAAATTACTAAGAACGGGCTGATAAACAAAGCAGAAGCACAGATCTTTAATCTAGGAGGACTCTCCAAGAAGAAGATAACTTTTAAAATGGATAGCAGCTTTTGTGCAAGCTGTATGTCAAGATATTTGACAGAGTTAAGTAATACAATTGCAAAGTTAAATAACAGAAGGGAGAGGCATTAAGAGGCAAAGAAAAGATAGAAAATTCGTGTTTTCAGATGAGATCTGTGAGGAGGAGGAGAGTCATCTGAGAAGAGAGACATAAGAACCCTCTACAGTTAACAGAAGCTGAAGAAAAATTGATTTGGAAAGAATAGGGGCATAATCACGGTGTTGAATAGCACATTCAATAACGAGCCTGTTTCTTGAAATGCTGATCTGAAGGTGGGGCCAATAACTCCGAGAGTGACACACGCCATAATTTCCTCAGAAATAGAGCTACTCCTTACTCCTAATGAGAATCGTCTATGTGACACAGTTTCAGAAGCTATGTTGAGTAGTAAAATTGAGGCAAGAGGTGAATTTACAAGTCTGAGAGATATACAAAAGTGATAGAATTTCAAGAGAACACTGAAAGCAACAGAAACATGCCACAAATCAGACTCAATGGTAATGTTAGAATGTGAGGATAATATGATCACTGTCTTTGGTGGAATGCAGCTTGATGTAGCTCCCTATTTTGCAAAGATGTCAATTAAAAAGTCCCTGAGAGACGGAGAGGATAAATAAAAGAACTTGAAAGTGGAGATAATTTGAAACTACTACAAAAATAAGGAAACGGTGCCGATTTCGTGACAGCGTATGTTTTAACAAACATTAAGTAGAAAGTTAATAAGTCTCAGTGGAATCGTTTTTGATACCAAAGTCTTTGCTTTCACAGTCAAACATAACAGACATCTTAAATAGCAACCCAGCATATGACACAGGTAACTGGTACAGTGTTATGCATGTTTTAGTCTGTTGCCCACAGTGCTGGCAACTGGCAGGTGGTCGGACAGGTGTGAACAGCCACAGAACTCTCAACTTTACATGCTAGAACACATCATCGGCCCCCTGTAATCTGTCTTTGAATTTCTTATTTTCACAAAGTGTACTTCTGATTTCGCATCACACCACCTCTCCACCCCTCTCCCTTTTCTGGCTTCCTTTGTTCCATTCGTTCTATAGAGGTTTCCACCAGCCTGTCTGTACAACTGGGCTGATCAATCACTTCATAATAAACCTTAGTTCTTCGCAGTGTATTCTATGCTTTTGCATGCTAGGAAGATAAGTACTATTTCCTGATGTTGTTCATTTGTCCAGCTTCTCACTTGCCCAAACCCTCTAACCAACCCCCTCCCCCACACATCCATATACACAGACACCTCTTCTTCTCTAACAACTTTGCTAAATCTTATAGCAGGAGAGAGATGAGAGCCTGTGTGTAGTGACTCAATTTAAATAAATCATTCTCATCCAATACTGCATATGTATATATATATATATTCCTTGAATCTAAAATATTCCAGGATTGCACATTAAATTTTATTATTCTTGGAAATTAGCCTATCTAACTTTATATTTTGTTTGAGAATTATATTGCCTGACCTTTGGCATATAAGAATTGATTCAGTGAGAACATTTGTGTAATAGAGAAAAGAGCACAATCTATCTGGGGTCTGTTATTTGTCTCAATTGCTTAGATTGTTTCCATTTTTTAAAACTAACAGAACACTGTCTGGCATCTGCAAGATATAGCTCTGACAAACAGGAAGACTTGACTAAGAGAGGCGGGCAGGTGGATTGAGTACTGAATTCATCAAGGGCAACTATATTTCATTCAAAGGCATAATGCAGCTTGACTCCCATGTTAGGTGCCTATAACCCCTTTGCCTTAATCTTCAATTTAGGTTATCCTTCTCAGATTCCAGTCTCCTGTGCTATTCGTTAGTACTCTTGGCCTCCTCAGCCCATCCTTCACTATGCCTACTGTCCTCATCTTGTGAATTTCCCATTCATTCATTCATTTATTCATTCATCTTTGTGTGCACCTCTGAATTAGGCATGGCGGGGTTGGTAAAAAGACATATTCATCCTTTCCATTTATATAATGAGCTCATAACCAAATTATGAATCCCAGGATGTTTTCTCATGAAAAGTTAAGACAGGGCAGACTTTCATTCCATTCCAAATGAATGATAGAGACTTTTGGAAGTTAAGAGAAAGTAGGGATCATTGAGATGTAGAGTACTTCATTTATTCAATCAATAGAAAACTATACCTGACACTGTTCCGGATGCTGGGAATACTGAAGTTAAAAACAAAACCAAAAACCACATATAGCTTTCAGTTGGAGGAAGGCATGTATAATGTTAGATAGCAATAAACGCCAAGGGAAAAAATCATGCAGGTGAAGAAAATAAAAATAGCTGGGGAGAAGTTTCAATTTTAGATGAAATGGCTAAGAAAGTTCTCATCGAGAAGATAAGATTTGAATAAAGACCTACACAAGGTGAGTGAGTGAGACATGTGAACATCTGAGGTCAGAGCACAGAAAGACCTTGAGATGGGGCACATCTGGAGTATTAAAAAAAGAAAGCTAAGAGGCCAGTGAGCGAACAGGTGGAAACTTGTAGAAGATAAGGTTGGAGAGTATCGGGTTCAAGATCATGAAGCGGCTTGTAGGTCACGGGAAGAACATAGGCTTTTACTCAAAACCAGATGTCTGTGGAGAGTTTTAAGCAGAAGCGTGACATGATCTGACAGGATTACTCCAGGAGGTATTTTGCGAATAACCTGATGTAGGGGAAGGGAGGACCGAATCTGGAAGACTAATCAGGAGGCTATTCTGTTAGTCCAGGAAGAAGCTGATGCTGGCTTGGAATAGGGTGGTAGTCATCCAGCGATAAGAAGCTTACAGATTTTGGAGGCATTTGGAAGTAGAACCTAAATATTTGCCGAGAGATTGGATATGGGATGAAAGAAAAACAGGTATCAAGGATGAAGTCAAAATTTTTGCCCTAAGCAATTAGAAAACTAGAAAGGTGGAGATGTCTTTAACTATGTTGGAGAAGTCTGAGTGAGGAGCAGATTGGGTGAGGCTGGGGAGAGGATTCTCAAATATGAAATGATCGCTCCTAGATGATAATGAGGCAGCCAGACATACAAGTGTGGATTATGAGAAGAAGCCTCGGCTTGAAACACAAATTTGGGAGTCATTAGCATTTAGAACCCATGATACTGAATAAAATCAACAAGAGAGGGAATGTAGACTGAAAGGAATAGAGATCAATAGATTGAGCACAGTGGGCATTCCAACATCTAAAAGTGAGAAGGATCAGGATGAATAATCCAAGCGCTCTGAGAAAGATCTTTTGGAGAAGCAACAGGAACACCAAGCAGTGGGGTGTCCTGGAAGTCAGCTGAAGGAAGTGTTTTAAAGGGATAAGAGTGAACAAAAGTGTCAAACGCTGCTGACAGGCCAAGTAAAAGGAGAATCAAGAATAATCTCTTCTATTTAATAAGATAAATGTCATCACCAAAGTATATTTTCTCTTCTTTCTGGATACACAGCCAGACTGTATTGGACTTGCTATTATGACAGTAAAAAAATGGACTTCACTATTGAGGTTAATTTCTCACTGCAGCCTACCTTACTCCACTTGATATTGTTTACTTCATAATGACCTTGATAAGACCATTTTTGCTGGTATCATGGGGTCAAAAACCTTATTGAGATTGGCAAAAAGTGAAACGGTAGAAGAGAAATTGGAGTCAACCCATATAGATAATTTGCAGGTAGAGTTTTTCTATATACAGAAATGAAGAAGAGGAAAATAAGGTCAAAGTAAGTATTACAAGATGGAAGAAATAATAAAACTTTTGATACTGATGGTGATGGTCTAGCAGAGAGGGAAATTCTGATGATAAAGGGGTGAGGAGAATTGCTACATTATGTCCTTGAGTAGATGCGACGATGGAATTGTCTGTGTAAGTGGAGAGTTGTCCTTCAACTGGGAGCTTAGATCCACAGAAACAGGGAGAAGAAAAGAGAAAACAAGGGAGCAGAACGAAGGTAGGTGACAAGATGAAGACATAGGAGCTTGTGTAAATTCTCTTTTAATTACTTCAGTTTTCTCAGTGAAATAGAACAAAGTTCCATTATGGCTTATGCAAAAATAAAATTGGAGTTGGACCTTGGATATGCTTTGGGTTAGAATAAATGGAAAAGAGATGAGTTCGTTCCAAGTGGAAAAATAGAAATTTAAAGGTACAAAGGTAGAAATAGGAAAAGGACACCCTGGGAACATTAAGAAGGGAGGATGACCTGGTCTAGAATTCTTGCTGTGGTGAGTGAAAAGTAAGGAAGATAGGTAAAATTTAGATAATTTATGTAGAGTACTTCAAGACCACCTTGAACTCCAAGGAGGAAACTATTAAAAGAATGCTTTAAGAAGCAAAATATGTGGGTCCTAGACTTGGCTCTATTACTAGTGTTCACTTTATTTCTCTGAAGTTGGCTAGATACGATGAATTGTAAAGACATTTTCATCTTTGCAATTCTATCATGTTACTTAATTTACTCTATGGTAGTAGGAAACTATTGTAGTTTTTTTTTTTTCCTTTTTTTTTTTTTGAGCAGTATAGTGTGCATATTACAATTGGTATTTGTTGGGTTTTATCCAAAAAAATAATACTTCTAGCACCCATTCTTTCTCATTCTGGTGAAATCATACTCAATTTCCGTTGGGGAACCACTCCTCTTCTACTCTCAGTTAATGTATTCAGAAGGGAATAATGAAACACCTGAGGTCTAGAGGAGAGCTTGTGACTCATATTGGCCATTCTGCATTTTCATTTTTCTTGCTACAATTGTGTTAGCAAAGTGCACACAAATCAAACCAGGACAGTAGGACCCAATCGAGGATTTTGACAAAATTATCGGAAACAGAAGCTTCCTTTCCACTGGAGTTATTGACTTGGTAAGAACTTAAACCTAGGATTTTAATAGTCATCTTGCTATCACAAGGCAGAGAAGTGGCTTGACAACCAAGCCCACAAGGAACCTAGAGAAGGAGAACTCATAATCTTGATGGTATCACTTGAACCCCTGCATCCAGATGCATTGTTGGCCAAATCTCTACCCGAACTTCTTATTCTGTAAGCCCAAAATAAAATTATTTTTCTTTTGCTCAAGCCAATTTGAGTTAGAATTTTGTCACTTTAGCCATAGGATTTCTAATCAATGTGAAATGACAAAAACTGTTTTAATAAAGAGTCTTCTAGCCCTCTGTGAAGAATAGAAAGAAAGAAGATAGTAGAGGTGTAAAGATCTGACAGAAGGATAATCAACAATCCAGTACAGACTGATATGGGTTTCCTGAGAGAGTGGTTATAGGAATGAAAAGGAGCTGTATTGTGGAAGAAACTTTAAAATGATCTCTTGCTCGGCTATAGGACGTATCGTAGATGACAGAGATTTGCATTTGTGCAAATGGGAGAAGAGTTAGTAAGGAGAAGGATTAAGTTCTGAGGGAGGAGCAGGACGAGTTAAGTGACAACTACTGAAATCCAGGGGGACGTGATGGGGGACTAGCTGAATGGCAGTATTCCATGCATACCCGCGGGTAAAAGAAAATCATCCTGCGTACTTCAGAAAGTAGTTAAAATCAGAGATACAGAGGTATCTCTTTAGGCTCTCAGTGGATTCTAGAGAGAAAGTATAGAAAGGAGAAGGATGAGCCTCTCCAGCAGGTTTTAGGATTCTTAAGACCACTGACATTAAATGCCCTGCCAATGATATAGAAATACAAGACCTCATTTATCTCCTGATGCTTAAAAAAATGTCAAAAGTTAGTACTACCCTCTTCCAGCTTCTCCTCCAATCTGTCCTCTGAACAGCTAACCTCTGCAGAGATCCCCGGGATCAGTCAGTACCCTATGCACCCAAAATGGCTCCCCAGTATCTTTCAAAATCAAGCTCCACCTCATCTGTTTGGCTTTGAAGCACCTCATGCTGGCTTTCAAGACTCCTTTGCTGCATCACCCCCTGTACCAGTCTTTTCCATTCTTTTTTGCCCCCCAAAATGACAAAGTGACTCACCGCTCTCAGATTTTTCTTCCCCTCTTCCTGCAGAGAACTCATAGAGTGGAGGCGAGACCAGAACAGGGCCCCAGACCAACAAGTGTATCCCAATTTCTGCCACTTCTGAGGGGTGTTATTTAACTTCTGTCTGCCTTCATTTCCTCATCTTCAAAATAGGTATAATAAATGGTAATTACTCTGGCAGGAAATGACAATATATGTGGATATAAATTCAAAACATTGCCTATACAGAGCAAACATTATATAATTAGACACTAATATATTGTTTTTTCTCTCCACTTTGTTTCATTCAATTCACATTTAATCAATTTTGTTCCCTTATTTCTCTAAAATCATTGGAAAGACACCTTCTGGGATGTGAATTACATATTATTTTATGTAGTCTAAACTTTCTCTCCACCTGTCCAACTTCATTTGTGAAATTCCTGTAGATAGGCACTCTTCTTTGATGCTTTCACGTTTCTGGAATGCCTTTGTCCTCCATTTTACAGTACACATTTAGTATAAAGCACTAAAGAGGGAAGATTCTTTCCTGAGAGTACAGGCCAGGGATTGGGGTTATGTTACCAAGTTAACCCAGGTGTAGGAACTGCCACACCTCCTGCCTCAGTGGGCATGTCAGAGATTGTGCCAAAGCTGGCCCTCACCTCTGGGGGAAGCTGAGCGTTAGGAACTGAGGCAATAGCAACAGTGGTCAGGAGTGACACAAGCCTGCTCTGGAGGAATTCTAGCCTAGAAGTAGAGCGAGTGGTCCAGCCTGGGGAGTGGGACCAGAAGGTGGAGCAAAGATTTGGGCAGGTACATAAAGTGGTCCGAAGACAGGTGGATCACATGCTTCATAAAAACTGGGATCAGGTATGCTTCATCCTAATGGACACTGTCAGCTTTCCTCACAAGTCAGCATTGCTAGAAGCTGCTATTACTTATTCTAGGGTTATGACATGCGAAAGAAGTTGGCCACAAGGCATTTACAATCTGCTCGTCCTATATCTGCTATATCCTAATCTGAATTGTTACACTCAGTTACAAAAATAGCAAAGCATTTGACCAACTGTGTTCCTTCAATGCTTGCATATTTGGTTACAGTAAGTATCAAATGAAAGGCCAAATGTACAGAAAACATTCCCTGATTAGCTGGTGTCAAATCAGAAATTCTCATTTCCCTTAAGCAGTCTTAAAAAAAAAAAAAATCCTCCCATTTGGGGAGATTTCCAGAGTATAAATCTCATACCTTGTAATTCTTGTATTTTTAGACAGCCTCATGTAAGAGAATTGTAATAAGCCAGAAAGCATATGGCGACATTTTAGAAGATGAGAGTTTGAATCCTGATTCTGCAAAAAACTAGTTGGCGGTCCTTTTTCAAGTCAATGTATTTCTCTTTGCCTCAGTTCCTCATCTGTAAAATGGAGTCAATCTAACCTACATTATGGGCATGTGAAGACTGAACGAGATAGTAAACATGCAAGAGCTGTATGCCCTATAAAGCGCTGTTGAAACAAGCACTCATAGTCACAGCACAATAATCAGAAATAAATACTTTCCCTGCAGAAACCAAGTCGTTTCCAAACCATTTTGTAAATATAATTGCTTTCAAAATCACTTTTTAGAAGTAGATGAAGTAGGCAACTATTTTTATATGAGAGAATATAGCATAATGGATGAAAATTATAGTCCAGAATCAAACAGATGAGGGTTCAAATCTCAGCTCCACCACTTACTACCTAGGAGCCTTTGGGCAAGCTACTTATCCACCCCTCATTGATAAAATAGTAATAATACTACTTCTGGATTGTTGCGACTGTGACTGAGGTAATTTACGTAAAATGGTTAGGGTCGTATCCGACACAAGATGAGCGCTTGCTAAGTGGTGAGTCGGGGATGCTCTAGAAACCTAGATGCTCATGGAAGCAGACATGTACACGAAGCCAACTAGAGATCAACTCTTTTGACCTAATTTTAGGTCTTTAGGAATTCTTCACGAAATCACAACAATCTTGAGAACAGGTCACTCTCTGAGCATCCACGAGACACCGACAAATTAGAAGGGATTTATTTCCCCATTGCTTCCAAAGACAGAAAAGGGCTGTAGTTTGGTAGCAAGAAAAGAGAGAAGACAGGTGTGGAGCATGAGCAGCCTCGGAGGGGTGCCACATAGAAAAGCTCTGAGTAAGAGGAAGCAAATCTCACATAGGTGGTGGTGGAGGGGAGAAGCAGGGACGTCAGGGAGAACAAGAAAAACGTCAAAAGGGAAAATGAGAGAGTTGATAGTCAACTGCAAAGTGATTTATTTTGAATGAGTGAAAATAGTATCAAAATAAAGAATTTACAGGTGGACAAATGTGCTCTATTTTGTGGATAATTGGGTATATATAAAAATGTACTCTTGAAATCGACAAACCGGGACCTACTGTTTGCCTTATTAAAAGTATCCCGTGTTATACAAAATGCATTAACCTCAGGGTGCTTTTGCTTATTAAGATTCCCAAAGCCTACTGGGAATAAAATTCAGTGGTCAAAAATAAAATGGATATACTGCCTTTCAGATACTCTTTGCTATTGAAAATAAGGGATAATATATTATTAGTTTCTTGTTAGTCTAAGAGCCGTAGAAGATCTTCTTTATGTTCAAACACAGCTTTGTTGAATTGGGTCTCATATCCTTTACTGTTGCTTCTTCCAAAAGGGGAAAGAGCACTGCCTTTGGTGACAAAAATAGCTGGAGAACCAGCAGGAAGTACTCTACATTTTGTAACCTCACTAAAAGTTGAGGTATTAGAACATATTTTAATTGCTTTACTGGTTTACATTGAGAGAAACACTATAATACTTATGAAAAAATTTCATAATAGAATATTCTGTCGTGATGATGGGTTTTGCTGCTATAGCCAGTTGGAAAGAACAACGTAAGAGGTATTTTTGTTTTGGGGCAGATCACTTGATCATGATGTTTGCTTTTTTACTTATTAGCTATCTGCAAATTAGTTTTATACACACAGTTGGAGAGGGGTTTTGTGAAGTTTATCAAGGTAATATTTATAAACTTCCTTGAAATCTCTAGCTGAAAGAGAAAATGTCATGTAATATTACTTGTCGAAAAATGAGACCTTTTGTAAGCCTTAATTACAATTTAAAATTCCCTTACATTAAGGAATGTAAATCAATCAAACATAATGAGTAACGACTATTTGCACATTATAAGTTCTTTAGGGCCAAGAACTGAGTCACTCACTTCTTTTTTCTTCTTTCACAGCATATTGCTCTTAAAAGTGTTGCTGTTGGTGATGACGATTGTACTATTAATAGTGATAGTGACAGTGATAATAATAATACTCTCATTGTCTAGATCACAGCATACACCACTCCTCTTTCTGGGAATTACTAAGCATGGAGGTGTCATTTATGGTTTACTGATAGGGCTCAGGGCACAGCTGAGCATCAAGAAAAAGTTAGCAATAACCTTGGCTACATTCAAAGAAGCCGGGATCTGAAGCAGAAAGACAGACAGTAAGATGAGGAGCTGAAATGTCACAGAGTATTTTGGCAGAGATCAAACCCAGGGCAGTGATTGATTTAGTTTATTTATCTATTCATTTCTCTGTTTTTTTTTTTCTGTGAGGAAGATTGGCCCCGAGCTAATAACTGTTGCCAATCTTCCTCTTTTCCTCTTTTGGCTTGAGGAAGATTGGCCCTGGGCTAACCTCTGTGCCATTCTTTCCTCTATCTTGTATGTGTGTCTCCCCAAATGCATGGCTTGATGAGTGGTGTAGGTCTGCACCCGGGATCTGAACCACAAACCTGGGCCTCTAAAGCGGAGTGTGCTGAACTTAACCACTACACCACTGGGCTGGCCCCTATTTATTATTCTTTTTAACAACTCGAGGTGCAGTAGGCATCTCTTGACGATCTGCCTTTTAGGTATAATCCCCAGGAGGTTGAAGTTTCCTGTCTTTGCTAATACACTCTATTCTTATTACTGAATAGAATTATCTTATTTGTTTGAGAGCCAGTGGCACCCAGTTGAAAATAGAGTTACATGTCCTTGTGTGACTGGGGTATTCTGGGGGAAAGTTCTGAAATCATCAGGGATACGAATCATGTTCTATAGGTTTGTGTCTTAATATCTGGCACGTAGGGTGGCGTATGACTTGCAGCAATCGACACGTGTGCACGAGTGACGCAGTCCTTTGCCTTCTCTGTCTTCTCTTGGCGGAATCAAGCCACGCCGGGAGTGATGTTTTACCTCTAATTTCTTCTTAGATTAATGTCTGCAAGTATTCTTTTTGCATAACAAATAATTTGTTACTGTATTTAGTTCTGACATTTATTTATTTTTTTCCCACTTTATTGAGATATAATTGACATATAGCATCATGTAAGTTTAACTTGTAAAACATGTTGACTTGATACATATATATATTGTGAAATGATTAGAATAAGAGTAGTTAACCCATCCATCACCTCACATAATTACAATTTGTCTGTGTGTGTGGTGAATACTTAAGATGTACTCTCTCAGCAACTTTCAAGGATAACAGTATTGTTAACTATAATCACCATGCTGTGCACTAGATCCCCAGAACTTACTCATCTCATAACTGGAAATGTATGCCCTTTGACCAACATCTCAATTCTGCCCCACCCGCAGCCCCTGACAACCACCGATCTACTTTCTGTTTCTATGAATTTGATGTTTGTAGATTCCACATGTAAGTGAGATCACTCAGTATTTGTTTTTCTCTGTCTGACTTACTTCACTTAGCATAACGCCCTCAAGATCCATCCATGTTGTTGCAAATGGCAGGATTTCCTTCTTTTCTGTGGCTAAATAATATTCCATTACACACATATCCAATGTATCACATTTTCTTTATCCACTCATCCATTGATGACACTTAGATTACTTTCATGCCGTGGCTATTGAAAATAATGCTGCAATAAACATGGGCTATCTCTTCAAGATAGTGATTTCATTTCCTTCTAAAATACACCCAGAAGTGGGATTGCTGGATCATACGGTAGTTCTATTTTTGGTTTTTTGAGGGATCTCCTTACTGTTTCCCATAGCAGCTGTGCCAATTTATAATCCTGCCAACAGTGCACAAGGGTTCCCTTTTCTCCACATCCACACCAACACCTGTATTGCTTGTCTTTTTGATAACAGCCATTTGAACAGGTGTGAGGTGATACCTCATTGTGATTTTGATTTACATTTCCCTGATGATGAGTGATGCCGAGCACCTTTTTGTGTGCTCTTGGCCATCTGTATGTCTTCTTTGGAAAAATATTTGGTTTGCAAATATTTTCTCCCATTCCATGGGTTGCCTCTTCACTCTGTTGACTGTATAGAAATTTCCATTATGGAGATTATGTTGTAGAGCGGGCACATAATTTACTGTCTAAAATAAGATACTTTTAAAATTACGAAGGAGTATAAGTGTCAGTTGTGCCAAGGTGATAGGCATCCTGTCCTGGTCCCCCGATGATGTGTGGTTACCCTAATTATATGTCATTAGATGCACAGCAGAGCATGCCTCTTGCTACTCTCCTCCAATGCTGAGCGAAAGTACATTTTACTTATATCCCTGAATAATTCTTCCTAAGTGGATTTGATAATAATTGAATCACATTGTAACTGCTCTGAAGCATCTTACTATTTAACAGAACTGTATAGTGATCCCTGTTGCAAATTGGATAATGGTAAGTAATTCTCCCCACCCCAAATTCCTCTTTTGGAAGCATTGTTATAGGTTGAAATTACTTACCTTCATTTCCTCAATATAATAATTAATGCCTAAGAGCTCTGCAAAGAATATGTCATTTCCTGACAACATGTTTGGAGTCATCCTTTACTTTTTCCTTTCCCTCAGATCCCACATCCAATACATTAGCAAATCCAGTTGGATATTTCTTTAAAATATATCCTGAATCTGACTTCTTACCACCCAAGAACACACGACCGTTGCCTCTCACCTTGTCTACTCCGGGAGCCTATAATTCCGCCTTACTTGACGACTTCTCCAGAGATCATTTCAATCACAGATCACATCAACCTTCCTACCTGTCACCATCATTTTTAGAGTAAAATAAAAAGTTATTGCCATTATCTACAAGGTTGTACTTGCCCTGACCCTGGCTGCATCCTTCTCCAACCTCACTTACTTTCCCTTCACTAAAGTCCATCCAGAGCGACTCAGCACAGCTAGTAGGCATCAGCCTTAGTGCCTTTGAGCTTGGTCCTTCCCCATGTGGCCTAGCTCACACCTTTGACCTTAATTCTCTGGTCAAATATCACCTCTTCAGAGAGAACACTAGATCATTTTCTCTAAAAGTTCAGTCTCTCGCTTCCACCCCTGCTTTATTTGTCTTCATAATACTTTTTCACCTTTGATGTAATATTATATATATTTGTTTACTTTCTAATAACAATAGAAATAGGAATGTGGCTTTCTAAATAGGGCACAAACTCCATCAATGGAAGGGCTTCTTTTCCTACTGTATCTGAAGCATTTAAATCAGTGCTGGCACACAGTAGCCATCCAATTCCTATCCATTGGAGGAATATATAAATAAATGACTATATATAAGGGTATAAATATTAAGTCAAATCTGGTTGAAAACAAAATCTAGCATTAAAATTGCTTTCTCATTCAATCTTTTACCCTCTAAATGGGAAAAAAGTGAGACAAAGGTCAAACAAGGGACTAGATTTGTAAACCAGAGGATGCTGAAGACTGAAGGCAAGAAAGGAGGAGCTGTACTGTTTGTCTTAATTTAATGGATAGGTGTAAGGAATCTGAGTTTGTTCTCACTGAATGCATTGCTCTTTTGAAAGAGTAGAAATTCCTGCTTTTCAACTCTGATTAAAAGATGGGCTTTCTGCCATGCCCTAACGATCAGCAGATTAGTTCTTTGTTGGCTGATGGAAGCAAGGCAGCCCATAAGTGAGGGCCTTCCTTGGAAGATTCCCTGCCTCTGGCTTTCCGCGGATGGAAGGGGGAAATACACGCAGCAGCCTTCCAGCTGATCTCAATTGCCCTGAAGTGGCCCAGGGAGGAGGGCTGATCTCTAAGTGGTGGAGGTCCAACCATTTAGTGCCTTATAGACCATGGACTATCGCCCTCAGAAGCAGAGAGGCGGGGGGTACTGACTGCGGAGCACGGATGGAACGTGCTCCCTGCAGCTCAGTCCACACAGTAGCCAAACCACCCTCCATTCTGCCCTCGCGGTAGCGTCTGGATATCTTCCAAGGACGAGCAAGTTGCTTAACCTGAACAACAGGCTGAAGTCCCACGAAGCCCAGCATCCCTTTCTAACTCGGAAGCACCCTTAGCTCAGGACCAGGCTTTTGCTGGGAATCATGGAGTTTTATACCATTTAGAAGTTATTTTTAGTCACGATGCCTTCCTGCCAAACAGGAAAGTTATTAATAATGCTGTAAACCTTCCAAATAAATTTTGACAAGTTTGTCTTTTGAAAAATCAGAAAAAGCAGAAAATGCAATTTCTAAGGTCTGAAAAGAGCTTTCAAAAAAAAAAAAAGCATTTACAGGGGCCAGCCTGGTGGCGTAGTGGTTAAGTTCACACACTCTGCTTCAGCGGCCTGGGATTCACAGGTTTGGATCCTGGGTGTGGCCCTACACACCACTCATCAAGCCATGCTGTGGCGGCATCCCACACACAAAAAGAGGAAGATGGGCACGGATCTTAGCTCATGGCCACTCTTCCTCAAGCAAAAAGAGGAAGATTAGCAACAGATGTTAGCTCAGGGCCAAGCTTCCTCACACAGACAAAAAAAGACCTTTACAGACAGTTTTTACTAAGAACCCAGGTGAAGTTTCCTTTTTAAAATTTCCATAAGTACATCACAATCTGCTAATTAATATGTGATTTTTATAGTTTGCCTACATTTTTTATCTCTACTATTTTATATGTTAATGAATATCACTTGGTGATATGGTAGTATAAGTCTGAACATAACAGTTCATTAAAACTGAATCACTCTCCTTTTAATCCTGGGAAAGCTAAAAAATGTGCCTTCCAAAAATGGGCAGACGAGAAGGGCTTGTTATCATCCAGGCCCCAGTGACCTGCTTCTCATGTTTGGAAATATTAGGATCTAAGTATAGTAATGAGATATTCCACATACCTGTGCTTTCTGTTCATAAGCTGCTTCTGCATATATCATCATACTCATCCTCACAACAGCCTTGGAATTCTTATCCTCAGTTTTCCAAGGAGGATACTGAGGCTTAAAGAGTGTTAGTAATTTGGCCACAGATGTTAAACTAGTGGTAGAGTTCGAACTGGGTTGCAAATCGTCTGACTAGTCTTCTCACCGCTGGTGTTACCTCCTTACCATTGCCCATTGTGGCTCTGTGTCTGTTCTTCCTGGCACTTCTGCATAAGCAAGATACCCGTGTGGGAGCTATGCTGTACCATGTAGACCACAGCTTTGATCTTATAATCCATTTAAAAATGGCCTCAAATCCCAATACCAAAACAATAGAATTTAAATTGTCCAAAGGCCCATAACATTGAGTCTTCTTAAAAACTCTGAAATATTAAGAATATTTCTAAATACATAAGTGCATATCTCTAAAATTATTAATGAAACAAATGTCTTATTAAGGCATGAGCAATAAGACTATGCTCAGCATAGTTCTACATGAGTGAACTTCTAATTGCAACAGAGATGTACATGGCTCAAGCAAGTGCATCCTTCTTTTGTGTAGGATACCTGGATATATCAATAAACTATTTGTATCTGAATTATCTACATGCATTAATTAGGAGAACGACGCTCTAGAGCTGTGTTGCCTAAGATGGTGCTCAGTAACCACATGTAGCTCTTGCGAACTTGCAATGTGGCTAGTCTGTATTGAGACAGGCTGTGAATGTAAAACACACACCAGATTTTTGAAGAGTTCATACAAAAGAAGAAAGTAAAATAATTCATTAATAATTTCTGTATTGGTTACATATTGAAATAGTATTTTCGATGTATTAAGTAATGTATATTACTAAAATTAATTTCACTTGTTTCTTTTCACTTTTGAAAAAGTGGCTACTAGAAAATTGAAAATTACGCATGTGGCTTACAGTATATTTCTTATAGGAAAATGTTGCTCCAGAGAATATCAGAGATATCGAAGACATGGTTTCTGTCTTTGCTAGAGGATGCGATGAGGTTTATGCATGTGAAACAATTAGGAGTGGGAGGATATAGCTAAGCAACAAATGATTGGTAAAAGAAAATGGCATCTCCAAATAAGCACAAAGAAGGGAAAAAATCAGTGTGGTCTGCAATAATCGGGGAAAGTCTGATGTTAAGCGTTGCAAGTGGAGCTTTGGAAGGGTTTGATAAAGAAAGGGAGAGCATGGCATCACCGTCAGTGCCCAGCTAAAGAAAGAAGAAAACAGATTTAAAGATGGCAGAAGGACAATGAAAACCCTCACTTCTCTGTGAGCACAGAAAGGATCCTTACCAATTTTTTTCTGATTTTCCCTGAAAATCTAATCAAATGTTGGCAACATTTTAGCAAGCCATTTGACATCCGCTTTTTATTCCTTTAAAAGAAATAACGTTTGTTAGTCACAAATGAAGTTCTTCTGCCTGTTTCTCTCTTCTGAATTCAATTTGCCCCTTTATTTCTACAAAATCACCCAATCTGAAACAGCTTTGCAAATCTTTATGGGCTTTCGATGTTACATGGCTCATTGCTCCACGCATTTGTCAAAAATTTCTGCAAGTAGGGAGATAACCTAAGGATATAAAAATTAACACGTAAATTAATCACTAATTCTAGTTTCAGTTATGAAATCAATAAGAAAAATAAATCAACTTTTGAACTGAAATTAAAAAAGATGTACCCAGAAGAGGTGTAACTGATCATCTGGTTTGTTTCAAGAAGAGCGTGTGCTGAAACCATATGTCAAAGAGAACACCAGAAACATAGTCTGTAAGAGATGTTTTGTTTTTAAATGTGGAATCGAAATGGTAGAGTGAAAGCTATGGTTTATTCTACTCTGAGAGAGTTGTCTAATTTATATGAAACACCAAAATAACGAAGTTGTTTCTGGGTTATTGGCCTCTTAATCTTGTATTTTAATTCAGGTAATGCACCACTACCACTATCTTCTATTTAATTATTTTTATTTATGTACCATTAAGCTCTGCTTTCATTACTTTTGGAGTATAAAAAAGGGACAAATCCAGGCTTTTTGGGCAGCGCCATCACCTCATTTACAATCCTCAGAAGACCCTTTTCTTGGTGGAGAATACAAATGACAGTCCTTGACATTCTTTAAAAGTGGTTTTTACTTCTTTAATTAGGAGTTTCAGGCAGGACCTTCTGCTTGAACTCTTAACATTTTCAGACACTTCTGCCTCCCTTCCAAGCTGATTCTTCTTAAGTTTGTGCTGAATACATTCTTGATTTGCAAGAAAGCTGCTTTCAGGCCCTTTCATATTCTGCCATAATCCCTTGGTAATTACAAAGTCTCTCTCTGCAACAATAGACAAATCCAGGAGGAATTCCATAGCTCTGCCTCGTATGTAAAATTGTACTTGGACATTTCAGCTGAATTTGCCTCCCAGGGGCCCCCGTCTTAGAAAACAGTCCTGTTAGAAATGCCAAAACAGAGGAGCTCAAAGGTTATGATGATGATAACTTTGTGTCCATGGAAAACACTGATTAAATAAAGTAGGGCAAACCAACTTCCAATGAAACATTTCACTTAATAGTGGATAAATCCTGACTACAAAAGGCTCAGTACTAGGGGAGCAGACTCCAAACGACTTCATACTCCACAGATTACAGTTTCTCACCCGTACAGGTTTGAAGCCATGAGACGTTGGTACTTCTCTTCCCTCCTTTTTGCATTCGGTAATTATTTGTTTACTTTTTCTCTTCTTTCTTCCTTTTTCCTTTCAGTCACTGACATAAAAACCACACTAGAAATTCTTTAAGGCCACAAACTCAAGAACACCAAAATAATATTTGTGTAATTACCCTACGTTTGGCTACTTGCAATTTCTCTTGTTACTAAGCATCAGTAATTGGTCATAATTATTGATGTAGGGCAGAGTTTTAGAACGTGTGCTTTTCATGTTTTGCCATAAATCACAACAAAATATACAGCTCACAGTATTTCATTACATTAATATTTGGGGAATTTTTTAAGTCCTTACTTTTCAAAATAATGTAAAATGCACCTGCATGGTTTTCTTCTAAGTGCAAATACATGACACGTTTCCTGCGGTGATCTTGAAAATCAATTATTGAAATATAATACGTAGGTAGTAAAAAATGTATGGCTCTTGCTCTCTTACACTAAGGTAAATTTAAATTGGTTCAGTAATGCAATAAAGGAATTTCCCAAATCAAGAGAGTAGAAAGCTAAGAAATGCTATTTCATGCTTTTTGCCTTTTTTTTTAAATCTTCCAAATAAGACTGCAAATTTTTGAGGAACTGATTAATACTCTTTTCTGTACCATCCTTCTGAGCATCTACGCGCTGAGCATCACGTATGATAATTACTCACTTCATGCTTTCTAATAACACTAGTAATTTCACATCAATGTCAGTACTAAGCTAATTGGAACCACATACTGAAAAACAACAAAATCATACTTTTTAAAGGAAAACAAATAGGTAGTCAGGAGTAAATATTACTGAGGGGCCTCTAGAATGTTTTGCTTCTGCTTCACTGTAGGATGAAGTAAACACAGGGATTTTCAAAGAGATCATGCACTGAGACATAAGTCAACTTCATCTTGTAGTCCCAAGAATCTTTGACAGGTAAGCAGCATGTCAATAAGCCTAACAAGAATAGTGAACTATAGGAACACAAATAGGGTTAGGGAACTGGGTCTCCTTTGGTCCTCTGGATCCCCAGAATTTCCAGGGTAGTATGGCAGAATTTTTAAGGAATCACAAAATAGACCACATGATGGATACTACAAGTCCCAGGCTGATGATGCTCCCGAACTTATCCAGACAGCAGATGCTGAGATTAAAGAAGACCCAAGGTACAGCCTCTATATGAAGGGAGCGTGAGTAAAGGCCAAGGGACATCCCTTTGGCCAGTTATGTCCACTTTCATCAGATATGAAGATAATGATATGGGACTAAATCTTAAGTAAGCACAGAGCCGGAGAAAGAGTTAAATGTTGTGGTTAAGCTTGGAGTAACATAATGTAAATAGCAAAGAAAAATGATTCACTGTAAGCGTTTACATACTCAACCCAATGGGCTTTTCAATAAACCATTCAAGAGCAGAAAGATGTACAAAAATATGTTTCCATTGGCTACGCTTGTTAAATCTCCTAAAGCAAGTTTTTGCTTTACCCCCTGCTTCCAAAGTATTCAGCTCAATCCTATAAATTGGTTGAGGTGGGGAAAAAAAATCAGCTCCTTAGGTCCTTGTAAACATTTCACTTTTATTTTTAGAAAAAAAAGAGATTATTTTTCAGAAACTGCAGGTGTGAGAAAACTAATATTGAAAGTCTCCTGTGAACTGTTTTACACCTTACCCCATCAGAGTGCCCTTGGACTAAAACAAATTGGATGAAAAACACAAACCTTGTAGCTTTAGATACTCAAAAGCTTATTACAGCTGAAAATGGGTAAAATATTACAGCCACCAGGCCCATTGCGAAAGGAAACATCTAACTCGTGTTCAAATGTAAGTCACCCCATTATAACCTCCAAAAGCAAGCAAACTGGTACAGGAGCTTTCAACATGGGCTCCCGTTTGACTTAGACTTTAAAATACGGTCTTCAATTTTCATTTAAATTACTAGTTAAAAGAGAAAAATAAAAGTTTACTTTTGAGAAAAAAAATTTAAATATACAGAAGGGATGTTAATTTTATTCAACATTTCCATTCATATATAAGGGTCACAATCTCTCCCCAAATCCTGTTGAATACTGTTTAGGCTTTTTTTTTTTTTTTTGAGGAAGATTAGCCCTGAGCTAACATCTGCCACCAATCCTCCTCTTTTTGCTGAGGAAGGCTGGCTCGGAGCTAACATCCGTGCCCATCTTCCTCAACTTTACATGTTGGATGACCACCACAGCACGGCTTGCCAAGCAGTGCCATGTCTGCACCCAGGATCCGAACCAGGGAACCCTGGGCAGCCGAAGCGGTAACTGCACACTTATCCACTGCGCCACCGGGCCGGCCCCTGTTAGACCTTTAACACCACTCTTACACTTCGCTCTCCCCAAACAGGTACTGAGATCTACTCTCAGTTTACCAGAAGTACAAAACACATATCTGTGCAAGATTTTATGGAGAACTCATGTGCAAAAAATGTTCTTTTCAGATTATCTAAAGGGTATAAACGAATTGAAATCTATATGCAAATATAGATTTGCGTAGTTGAGACAGGCTAGCCTCCCAGTCGAAATATAACCTTAGGATACTTTTTCTAACTCCTATTCAGAAGTCATCTCTGACTCCACAAGGAGAATTTGCAGGTTTCATAAAGAAATGTCTCCTTGTGACACACTTCCTACACACACACCCTGTCTGTCAAATAAGCAGATGGATGATGATAAAATGAGCTTACATCATTCGGTGCTCAGGTTACCCAGCCTTGCGGTAGGTCCTCTGAGGAAAATAGAAGTAGTAAAGAACCACACTCAAAATTAGACCTTAAAAAGACAGCTGAAGTAGTGGATTCCTAACTTTGCTCTTGCTTTTTCATATTTATGAGGGTCTCACTTTCATCTTCTTTCTTGAGTTCTTATAGAATTGAAACTTCTGATTAAGTTTACTCTAAACACGTTCTAATAAAAAAGTAACTGATTTTTTAATAAAAATCTTCATAAAGCTTATTTTCCAATCATTTTGGTTTTTAGAGTATTTGTTTTCTGGGCTTTTTCAAGGTCTTCAAATCGTGTTTGCACATGAACATAAGCTCAGCCCTTGGACTAACGTGAACAATATTGGAAAGAATTTTCCTAATTGTGGCATGTTATTTCCTGCATGTTTCTAACGATCAAAGAATGTTGGAATTGGGAGTACATTCTAAATATTTCATGGTAAGATAAGGAAACTGAGGCTGAAAAGGACTAAATGATGCTCCTAAAGTTACTGACAGAACTAGGAGTATCTTAAAGATTTTTTGAATAACCAGGTAATGTTTCTTCTCCTATCTTACACCCTCACTTATGGTAACATTTCAAATAAATGCAGTACGCTATTTTTTTTCTATCATGGGATAATCTGTTGATGAAATTGCATTTCCATTAAGTCCATATTCTTTCCATATGGCAGGGTGGATGTGTGTGCCCTCTGTTAGAGTTTTTCCTGATGTAGTCAAAGCCATTTCTGTTATATATTTGAAAGTGACCAGAAAGAAAATAGATCTTTACCGTTAGTATTTAATGAAAACCAGAAGGAATATAGCATTGTAATCACCATGCATAATTTTGTACAGATCTTACTAAATTAACATCATCTACAAACTTGCTTAGCACTAAACCTTCCCCACACAATTGGCAAAGTCATTAATGGTAAGAAACCAGAGACAACCCTGGAGCTGCACTTAGTATACTGTGGCCTCACAGATAATAGACATCTTTTTATCCCTTTGACTATTTACCCCATCACCTAATAAAAGAGGTCATTTGTATAATATTATGAATTTGCCTATTTATTTTAACAAAAATTTACCTAGTATTTACTTGTGTCAAGTGCCTGACTTACTCCCAGGAAATCTAGAAATAGGGGGATGACCAGGAGAGCAGGGAAGCTGTCCCTACTGATATGGATCTCAAGGGAATGGTGTGGGCTTGGAAGAGCGAGACGGGGTCAAAGGTCAGAGCCAGAGACCATGTCTCTGGTTTCAGCAAAGTCAATAGGTCTGCAAATGGGATTAGGATACTCAGTCATAAGCCAATAGGCTGAAAATCAGTGGAAGAGTATCTTATAAGAAGGAATAGAAGGATATCTGAACAAATCCTTAAGAGGAACCTGTGGTGAATCTTTTTCATGTTTCTGAGGCAAGTTGGTGGGACAATGGATCCATTTAAAGGCTTTGATTGGGTCACTAGGGAAACAAACATGAATAAGACACTGATCATTGTTTAGTGGTTGAGGCAAGAATACGTGGGAAGACAAGCCACAAGCAAATCATTGCGATCCACTGAGGTCAGTGCTGGTAGATGTATGTACAACAATGTGGATGCACAGAAGAGGAGTGAAAAATTGTGCCAAGAGTTCTGTAGTAGTTTCCTATTGCTACCGTAACACATTACCACAAATTTAGGGGCTTCAAACAACACAAATTTATTATCTTACAGTTCTGGAGGTTAGAAGTCAGAAACTGGTCTTTCCCTGCTACAATCAAGGTGTCGACAGGGCTGCATTCCTTTAAAGGCTCTAAGATAAATCCCGTCCCACGCTTTTTCCAGTTTCTAGAGGCTCTCATGTTCCTTGACCTGTGGTCCCCTTCCTTCATCAAAGCTAGCAATGGCTATTTGAGTCTCTCTCATATCATATCACTCTAAGACACTCCTGCCTCCCTCTTTCCCTTATAAGGACCCTTGTGATTGCACTGGGCCCAAGCAGATAATCCAAGATAATTGCCCCAACTCAAGACCCTTAATTCAATCCTATCTGCAGATTTCCCTTTGTCATGTAAGGTAGCATAGTCACAAGTTCTGGGCATTAGGATGTAGATATCTTTGGGGCTGAGGGCATTATTCTGCTGACCACAGTATCCAAGGAATTTAAGGTGACCTGAGAAGATTTCACATGAGATGATGATTGTAGAGTCTTGTAGGATGGGTAGGAGATTTCCAGAAAGATAGTGAATATGGGTGGGAGGGTGGGAGGATGGAGTCCAGGCAGAGAGAGCTGTATACAAAACAGAGTCGAAAGTCTTTCATTCATTGCTTCCTTGTTAAATATACAACCTGCCACATAAGCAACCTGGTCTGACATTCGTAGTCATTGCGCATTGTGTTCACAACTGGCATCTGTCACTCTCCTGGAGATATTCACAGATTGATATCATATTTCCCTAACTAGCTAAATACTAAGGTTAAACTAGACAATCTACTCAAAAGGTTCATTCTTTTCCCTGTCTTTAAAAATGAATACAATATTTTCTCATGTTTAGAGTTCAGACATCTTTTCATCATTCACAAGGACTGAATACTATGATTACAAATAGTGTTGAAACACAATCTGCAGCCTCTTTAAGTCAACAAGGATTTTCATCATCGGGTCCTGTTGATTTGCATACACTATTTACAAAGTAATCACCTTCTTCAGGGACCTACTTTGTGTTCTAAACCTTCCATCAGGCCAAATGGATTGGATGCAATCTATTTTTATTTGCTTTTCACCCAAAGAGTCAACATTCTCCAGTCTGGGTGAGGAGTATATGAAAGTCAATCAAAAGCAGAAGTAACAGGGAGATTGGGGAACAAGACTTGGTCAGCCCATGATCATCCTTTCAGAGGATCAATAATAAACTATCAGCAAATTACTGCTTCTGGTTACAAAGCCAAGGTATGGGGACATTTCAGCCAACCTTGGCATACATGCATGCTTGCATACAGCAGCATGCATGTATGCCAAGGACCCTCCTGAAACAGAAACAGCATGGGGTCTAGGGAGGGCAATCAAAGCTGTCTCCATTGCATAACACCAAATCTGTAATCATGATCCAGTCCAAAGCTTGTGTGAGACATCTAGATGGTTCCGGGTTAGGTTGGCTTAAGTTTTTCAGGAATGTTCAGAGGATGTCTGAATCTGAGAGCTACATAGAGGTTTCTTATCATTTAGGGGTCTCAGATCAAGCTAGATAATTGCAATGTTCCCCTACGACTATTGATATTTTGTAGTAGACTTAACCTTGTCTATTCTTAAATATCCCTCAGGTATGAGCAAGCCACAAACCCAGCAGAACCTCAAGGGTAACGTGACTAACCTCAAGGGAGTCACAATGACACAGTGAGGTTTGGGATGGTGTAGAAATCCTTCCTCTTAAACATTGTTTTTCACAGACTGCTTTATTTTTTATTTGTGAGGAAAAAACCCTACTTGATAGATATTGTTTGAGAATATTTTTATGTTGCCTTTCTATCATAACATATTTCTGCTTCTTTTGTGTTTTGTCCCCATAAATATGTCCTTACACTCTTGTGCTATTTTTTCTGATCTTTCCTTGGTGACCTAGCCTAATTTCCAAGGATAGTTGCATTCCCACTTGCTTTTCAGATTTCTTATTGCCCTGATTTTTGCAAAGTTTGTATTTTTCTATTGTTTTAGTCTTTTTTACACATTGGGAATTTGGCTATAGTAGAAGTTTTCCCTTATAAAGCAACAAGGCCATGAGGATTTATTTAACAAATCACCCGGAAAAGATTGTAAATGATATCCTATGTCTGTTTACCTCTCATCATTCATGGCAGTGTCTATTTAAGCATTTA
Source organism: Equus caballus (assembly GCF_041296265.1). Classification (NCBI taxonomy): domain Eukaryota; kingdom Metazoa; phylum Chordata; class Mammalia; order Perissodactyla; family Equidae; genus Equus; species Equus caballus. The sequence continues at coordinate 45,995,701 of NC_091710.1, forward strand.
AGCAACAACTAATATTTAAATAGCACGTGTCACGTGCCAAGCACTGTGATGACACCCAGGGATGTAAGTATGAGATGAGAGTAACAGATTTAAGTATGAGTAAGATATGGTCCCTGCCACAAAGAAAAAAGTCCAGAAAGGACACAGATATGCAAATAGTTATAATGCAATGCGATAAGTGCTTTTACAAATGTATGAACTAACTCCTTTGGGAGCACAGATAAAGGAGCAATTAATTCAGCCTGAAAGAGTTCAGGGAAGCTTCAGATAAGAGGTCATATTTCAACTGGGCCTTGAAAGAAGAGGAGGACTTCACCAGGGACTTAAGGATATTAAAGAGATAGAGGGAAAAGAGGAAAAGTATATAACAAGGAGAAGAATCAGCAGGAACAGGGGTTCATAAAAGCTCATGGCTGAGTCCCTGGCACATGTTCAGCTCCAATAAATATTTTTCAAAGAATGACTCTATGTATGAATGAATAAATGTTTGAAGACTTGGCTACAATCTTACTACTCTCTCATGTCTCAAAGTGTAAGCCTTTAGGGGTGAAAAGAAGGCATAATTGTGGCTGGTTGCATCCTACTCATAGGAGATATTAGCTGGAGGCATGGTTTCATGATTGTGCGTAGAGATGGAGACCCTCCAACAAAATCTCACTCTTTCCTTTTTAACAAGTAATGAATGGGGGAAAAGCAAAGGCATTCCTTGACTTAGCACCATGGCCTCTTACTATACTAACAAGCAGCTCAAGTGCAATAATTTAAGCACTGGATTTCTAGCCAGGTGATTAATAACTAGTTAAAGAGGAAGGGGTGGGTGGAGCATGTCAGGTAGTCAGAACAGCAAGAAAACAGTCCTCTGAGAAAGTGAGCCTGCAAAATGGTAAAGGTGGCTGGACTGCAGAGAATAGAGGAGAACAGTCATAGAGGACCTGGAAAAAGAGATAAAACCCAGACTCTGCAAGATCTTGGAGAGTAAGTCTAAACTATAGGTCTAGGAAGGATGAGGAAATCTGATGTGGTTTTCGTAAGAGTTCAATATGAGAAGGTTAGAGTTTCAAAAGAAAATCACTGTGCCTCAGGAAGGCCTGTGGATTGGGAAACATTTAGGAGGGTTGGGCTTTTGGTGGATGCTTCTCGAAGCAAGAGGAGGTAGTAGCTTGCAGTAGGCGAGGGCAGTGGAGCTGAAGAGCAATGGACAGATTTGAGAGAGATTTAGAAGGCAAAATAGAAATTGTAAAGCACTTATTACAAATTTAAGTATTTACTAAATATTTGTAGAAACATTTAAATCCTTCCAATTAGGGTATTTCTTGATTTCTTCACCTTTCCAACAAATATTTACTAAGTGCCAATTATGAACCAAGCAAATTTGTTCAAGGCACTGAGGACACAGCTGCAGTCAGATAAACAAGATCCCTATTAAATGGAATCTATATTGTGGTGGGTAGATGAACAATAAACAAGTAATTGTATGGACAGAATAATTTCAGATAGTGCTGTGAAGTGGGGCAGCACTTTAGATCAGGTGGTTAGGAAAGGTGTGTTGAAGGAGAAGACATCTGAGGTCACCTGAGTACAAGAAGCCAACCATTGGGAATGGACCACATGTACTCTCATCTTGAGTTAGATTTCCTACCAGTCTCTTGACCACCTTGCTCATCTCTCCCTTTTACGAAGATTCACAAGTTTTTGTGGGGTTTTTGGTGAGGAAGATTCTCTCTGAGCTAACATCTGTGCCAATCTTCCTCTATTTTGTATGTGGGTCACCACCACAACATGGCTGTCAACGAGTGGTGTAGTTCTGCGCCTGGTCACCAAACCTGGGCTGCTGAAGTGGCACACCAAACTTAACCACTATGCCAAGGGGCCTGCCCTCAACAGTTGTTTTTAAACACTTGTCTATGTTCTCATGAGTCTCTATGTTTTAACTCCTCGGTGACATAGCAGTGAAAATACTAGGATCAGTGATCCCTCATAGGATGTTTTGTTACCTTCTGCCTCAGGGACAGAAGACACTCTTAACAGACTTAAAAAAAAATAAAAAAGAAAAACTCAAACTAAATAATTCTCAATCCCACCACACATATCCCTTCTAAAAGCTGTTTATTTAAACAGATTCAGGTTTAAAACTGCTTCATTTCATCATCTGTTTCTTTTTTATAAAAAACTGAATAATAGTTCAGCCTACATTTAATTGCTGATTAAAATAATGATTTGAACACCTTGAAATTAATAATATTAGAGTTGTTATTTATGGAAATATTAGATGTCTGGGAAAGTAGTTCTCCAAAGGGTTGTATTTTTTTAACTTACAGTTCTGTTAAGTTTTAGTAATTTGTTTTGAGTTATTCATTTGAATCTTTTTTTACAGTTATTCTAGGCTGAAATCTTGTAAAAGTGTTGCATACTGGGGATTAATCATGATTAGAATTCTTGTAAGTTTGCAAAAGATAGATATATAAGTAAGTCTTTCTATACACCTCTATCTGTCTTTATATATAGATAAGACATTTTTAGTTGGTTAACAACATATAGCATCTTAGAATACAATGAAATTTCTTGGGCTACTTCTATTACGATGTGTGTGATGTTCATTCTAATTTTCCACGTTCTTGTAGAGAAAGAATCTGAAACCTTGAGGGAAAAACAAAACATACAAATGCTATTAGAGTGCACATTTTTGAGCAGCAGGAAGTCAGTAGTAAGTGTCAGAGATTGATCAGGATTGTGTTCTATATATAAACAATTGCCATCAGGTGTGCCTTGTACGAGGTCATCTGTGCACCCCGGCAGTAATTTGAGCAATTTAGAATTTCAGGCAGCCTAGAGAGGGAATAAATTATTGAAAACTTTAACTTCAAGTATAAATTGTATCTTTATGGCAGGTTTCTCAAAGAAACAGATTCTGTCCTTTCATATTAAATTAGATTTGTTTGTTGAATCAAATTTTTTTTATAATTTATTTATGTAGACCAACAAAAATATGTTGGTGTACCATCAGTTTTGCAGGAGTCGGAGGCTACCCAAAAGTGGAGAATAGATATACATATATATGTGGCATTTTCTATCTACAATAATCCACAAAATAAAAAAGGAAGAGCTTTATTATTGAAGAGATGTTGAGTTTTACCCAAACTTTGTTATTATCTTTCACATTGTTGAAAAGAAACCAAAGCCAATAAATAGAGAAAAAGGTACTGAATAAAAATATAGATACTAAATTCTTATTTCTAGACTGCTACTCTAAATCATACTGACTCTATTATTTAAAAAAATAGTTAAGAATTCATTGTAGAATTTGGAATCTCAGACAGACTACATTTTCATCAGCTTAGAATCTACTTTAAATCAAATGGAGCATTCTTCATGTCGGAGAATTCACCCCATGGCAGAGCTGGCTGGTCCTCTTCATACGTATTCTTTCCTTTTTCCTCTCTTTTAGAGCTTCAAAGCTTTAGACTACATACTACATTTCCAAATCTCCCTTGAATATGTAGACACATGACAAAGGTGTGGTTAATATGACATGAGTGGAAGTGATGTGTACCACTCAGAGGTTGCACTCTTAAAAAGAATAGTCTTGCCCTGAACTGGCTCATTCCCACTGGCTGGGATGCAGATGTATTGTCTGGAGCTGTGACAGCCATCTTGAACCCAGAGGCCAAAGTCTTGTGTTCCTGATGGCCCTTGGTTGTTACATGAGAGACTGATGAACTCTGATCTTGTTTAAATCACTCTACTTCAGAATCCACTCCATCTCTAACCTAGTATACACCTCTGTATCATCCTCATCCATCTAACTCTTTCTAGTGTTTCCCAACTTCAAAAATCTCACTCTTTATTGTATAATTTATGTAGTGATCTCTTTGATTAGGAATTAATTTTGAAGCACTTATATGAATTGTTAATTTTGTCATATTTTTTAGAGACTCCTGTACCTCAAATACAAATGAATGCTCTATCGTTGTAAAATTGAAATCCACCCTTGCTAGGTAGAGTTTGGAGTAAATATGGAAATGCTGGAAGTACACATATAGTTCCACTGTGTGAATGAAATTGAGCTCTTCAAGAGGATGTTTTTGACATTTGATTTGCCAAGTGAACATCATAGGACAATCACGAAACCCCAAGTCATCTTACAGGGCTCCTCTTGTCACTAGAGGGCCATGACTGAATGTTGGAACTAATCGGGAAAGGAACAAGATGGAACAAGAAGAAATGTGGTCATGATCCAAAAGCAAATATAAAAAAATCACATTTGAAAAATTCTATAATTTAGGGCTTTTGGAAATCAAATTGTGATCTAGATAATAAAAGTTCACTTCCCTTATTTGCTTTTGAGATTAAAAACTCTATGAGGGCAGAGACCACCTCTATTTCATTTACTTCTGTAGTCCCAGGGCTTCATACAGTTAGGTAAAAGGGACTTAGTGATGTTTGTTGAATGACTGAGTTAATATTACTTTTTTAACGCAATGTTTCATGTTGGAGTCTGCCCTGTTTCTCTTTGCTCTACAGATTGGCATCAAAAGAGAATATGAGGGTACAGAAGAATATCCAAAGCATTCTGAGGCTTAAAAAGTAATGCATAGGGTGGGCCCCTGTGGCCCAGTGGTTAAGGTCAGTGCATTACACTTTGGTAGCCTGGGTTTGGCTCCCAGGCGCAGCCCTACATCACTCGTCTGTCAGTGGCCATGCTGTGGCCACAGCTCATACACAAAAAGAGGAAGATTGGCAGTGGATGTTAGCTCAGAGCAAATCTTCCTCAGGGGGAGAAAAATAGTGATAGGTAAGCTGAATTTGAAAGAATCAGTAGAAGGAGAGATGGAAAGAAGACACGTTCTGCAGACAAAATAGCACACGAAAAGTCACCTATGTGTGGGATGTGGATCAGCAAAGATCACACTAGTTGACCCTAGGAAGATACAGAATCTGCATAATTAAAGAGAAACATAATCTAGTGACCCCACAATTCCATTCTTAGGTATATACACCCCAAAATTGAAAACAGGTCCGAAAACAAGTACATGTACATATGTATCCACAGCAGCATTAGTCACAATAGCCAAAAAGTGGAAACAACCCAAATGTCCATGAATGGATGAGTGGATAAACAAATCATGGTATAAACATGTGGTATGTTCCATACATAGATGATAAAATATTATTTAGCCACAAGAAGGAAGAAAGTACTGACACATGCTACAACACGGATGAACCTTGAAAACAGAATGCTAAATGAAATAAGCCAGACGTAAAAGGTCATATCCTATATGATTCCTCTTTTATAAAAATTCAAAATTTCTAAGTCCATAGGAAAATAACACAGATTAGTGGTTGTCATGGGATTCAAGGAATGGAGAGAAACCACTTAACAGGTAAGGGGTTTTAGTTGGAGTGATGGTAGTATTTTGGCGTGGTGGTTGCACAGCATTGCGACTGTACGAAACGCCGCTCGATTGTTCATTTCATAGTGGCTCATGTTATGTAATGTGAATTTCATCTCAATAAATTATTTCGAAAAAAGATAACCTATGCCTTAGTGTTGCATCGGTCACGTTTCAAGAACGTTTCATTAGCATTACAGAAATTCTGCTATTATTCCTGTATGTTACCATGTCCCCTGAATATATTTGTTAAAGTTACCATAATCAGTGGATTTCAAAGTCTAGGTACAGCTTTTCTCAATATGAAAATATTGTTTCTTAAAGTCTGCGATTGAAGAAAATTATCATTTCAGGTACTACTGAGAGGTAGCTGAATAAGGTGGAGCCAGTAGACATTTAGGGTCCCTCTCCTGGAGATCGCCTTGGGTAGACTGTGTGACCAGTACCCAGAAGAGGCCTGAACGGGGCCTGCTGCAGTCAGGTGCTGCCCCTCATGTGAGCAGAGCCCTGTCTCTCCTTGCTTTATGCAGGTGACTGTGTCCTTTACCCCTAGACCAGCGGAAGCCTTCCTCTCGCTGTTATTCACATAAAGGAAGTGCAAGATCCTGCTCACTTTCAAAGAAAGAGTCAGCTCATGAATTTTTATCACAAGCACGGATGCAGATACGGGTCAAGGGGAGTTCGGTGGCGTGTCGGAGGCAGTCTCAACACCTCCTATTCCCTGAAGGGTGAAGTCGGAAAAGGGGGCACTTGTAAGTTTTACCTTTTCAGTAAAGCTGTCAAAATGAATTAAGCATAGTGGGAAAAGGGAAGCAACGCTTTTGAGTGGGAGCTTAAAAATAAACAACTCTATGTGTCATTAACACAATTACACAAGTACAAATATTTTCACCGAGTAATGATATGCCTGGGAAAAGGTAAGTTGGTTATGAAAGGAATTATCTATATAATTTATTTCTGAATCGCTTGCCGTTGAGGGGAGTGATTTTGGGTGGGATGCTCTGATTACTAAAGCTGCTGGGCACACTGATCAAATTATTGAGATAATTGCTTTATGAGAGCATTGACTGCAGGGTCCACAGTGCAAATATAATGATAACGATAATAGCAATAACAACAATAATAGTAGATTCCATTGCTTGAGTGCTCACTATGTCAACTTAAATGTCTATATGAATCAAATAAATATTCTTTTCTTGTATAATATTGTGGTCAAGCACACTGATTCTGGAACTAGTTTGTTGCATTCCAATCCCAGCACCAATGTTACATAATCTCTATGCCTCAACTTTTGCATCTGCAAAATGGGAATAACAGTTATACATACCGCATAGGGTTCTCCTGAGGAGTGAAGGCGTTAATGTATGTAAAGCTCTTAGACCAGTGCCTGGCACACAAGCACTTTAAAAGGGGTAGCTGTCATCATTATTCCTTAATAGAAGCCTATCAATGAATTTGCTAAACCTAGCTCGGCATAAAATAAGGAAATCAAATTAGGTGTGGGAAGCCTCAAAGTGCATCAAAGCTTTGCACTGGACAGTAATTGTAGCACTGATTTGGCTGCTTTGGGTGGAGCCCTCAGGATGACTCAACCCGTCTCCTCTCAAGCGTGCATGGCACCTCACCAGAAAAGTGATAAAGTAGTCATTTTAAATTAAAAGGGCATTGACCAAAACAACTCCCAGAAAAGTAGAATCCCCCATGGTTTTGATGAGGCATATTTTTTTCAATTCCAGATGTCATTTCCACAAATTTTCATTTTGGCATTTGGCACACGCATGCTATTTGAAAGCAATATTGCACATGTGCTGGCTGTTACTGTGACATTCTTCGGGGACTGCTTCACACAAATTAGGTGAGAACTTATCTTTGTAAAAGAATGTCTGTCACTGACAATTATGGTGATGCCCAGCCAATGCCCACAGTGCGAATACAGAACGTCAACATGTATTTCTCAAGTTTTATGATTCAAGGAGGAAACATGAGGCTTGAATGGAAAAAACCAGCTCGGTTTTCCAACGGCCACACTGGTGCCCCCATTAAAAATGGTGGGGCCTGGACTCCGTTCGTTAGCATAAGTCACATTCCAATAAAGAGGTGAACAAGCCACAATCCACTGCCGTAAAATGGGTCACTGCTTTAATGAAAGAGGGCCTTGTTCTTAACGTATTTGGATCCCAAATCAAATTATGTAGTATTAGAGACGTTTTTTTTTGGACTTAGCCGTCTTTTTGTTGCTTTGGAAAAGCTTGCTTTTGTGCTGAGCTGTTTGACTGAATTTCTTTGTTAAGAAGATAACCAGGACATTTAGGCTCACACGCTAGCTTTCTGCAAACTTTTCTATGGAATATTTTAACATACATAAGCAACCTTGAAATGTGTGCTCAGGGGTTCGAGTTGAATACAAACGCCAAAACTCAAAGTGATGCTTAGTTTATTGTTATTCACAGTGACAATTTTTATGCGTTTCCTGAACACTTGATATGAACCTTGACCTTTTGAATTTAAGTCATAGCCCTGGTAGCAAATATTTTAAATAAAACCATCAGCATCCCATTATATTTGACATTTCCCTTGTAATTTCCTATGCAGTTTTTTAAAGCTATAATGTGACATACATAACATATGAAATAAATGTCTGCTTATTGTAAAACTAAGATGACGTGTGCAAAAATATTTTGGAAGGCATTATGAAGTTTTAAAATATTATTTTTAATGTTCATTAATGCATCTTGTGAAACTCTGGTTAAATCAGTGGATTAGAAGAACATTCAGGGTGAAATCATAGTCGTTAAGATTCAGATCCAGTATAAAATTCCAATACTGTTCTGCCTTATGCTCCCTTTCTGGTTCTGGTGAATGTGATAATCAGTTCTGTTGAGCTAAGAGAAAAGGAGTGGTTCATCCTCTTTCTCCTCTACCAGCCCTCAGTTCTCGGCCAGTATTATGATCACGCCAGTAGCTTGCTTCATCGCAGGTACAAGATAAAGCAATTTCCTCAGCAACCATCAAAAGCTGTCTGCAGGGTGTGGAATAATAGAAGCAGCCTCATCCTGAAATCATTTTGCCAATTCCACTCCCACTCATGCAGTAAAAACCCAGCTAGGAGCAGCTAATAGCAGCTAATAGTAATTGAGCACTTACTATGTGCTAAGTGCTTCATTTGTATTATTTCATCCAATCCTCGCACAATTAGCCATTCCACTCCAGTCCCGCAGAGAAACTAGGTTATATTACAGCTATCAGCAGCTGATATTTATTGAGAACTTACTATGTGCTAAGTGCCTTTCTTGCATTATCTCATTTAATCTTCACACCAAGCCGATGGCCTCGTAAGCACAGATTATTTCAGTTTATTGTGACTTAATGGGAGACCACAGTCACTTGTATTCTTTTCCCTACTTCATGTACATCTGGTTTCTATTGGGCTGCCACTTGAAAATGAGATGGCTAAGGAGGAGACAAAGAAGAAATAAAAGGAAGAAGGAAGGGGAGAAAAAAGAAGGAAGAAAAAGTAATGTATCCACTTGCCTATAGGTGGGAGGACCCAGGCTTTATTTCTCTTAATTCTCACTGTAACCTTTAAGGCAGGGATGTGTATTTTTCTCATGTAAAAAATGAGAAAAATCAAGGCTGGCCAAAGTTAAATAATTCTGGCAAGTCAATATGACCTGCAAGTGAGTTGTCAATCACCGGAACCTCCTGTTCAAATTCGTGAGTTCACACGCCTGGGAGACCCATGCCGCCATTGCCCAACACCTGCAGAACCAGGTGAAACATGGACCTTCCTAGAAGACAAGCAGCACAGCTGGTCCCACAAGAGCCTATGCTGGGGAAGAGTAACAGGGAGAAGATAAGCCTTTTAATGTAGAAAACACTTCTGCCTAGTAGGGCACAGCATTCTTGGGAGTGGGTGGCTGCACAACATACAGCAACTCATTGAGCAAGACCCAGCTCATTGGTTTGCATAGTTCTGGTAATTAGCTCAATTTTCCAGGCCTAAGAGAGGGTGAATACCATATTGACTCCCTTTTTTTTTTTTTTTTTTTTTGCCGAGGAAAATTCAGCCTGAGCTAACATCCATTGCCAATCTTCCTCTATTTTGTATGTAGGTCATCACCACAGCATGGCTGATGAGTAGTGTAAGGCCATGCCTGGGATCTGAACCATTAACCCCGGTCTGCCAAAGCAGAGTATGCTGAACTTAACCACTACGCCACAGGGCAGCCCCCACCATGTTGATTCTTATAGATGACGTAATTGCAATCCCCTTTTCCTTTGCCTCCGTTTGCTGTGTTTATTTTAATATTGCTATTTTTATATCCATCTTAACATTTAAGATGCCTCTACTTTCCTTTAAGGAAAATGAGACTGGTCAGTGGAAGGTGAAGAGAATTATGGAATATAAATATAGCACCCTGTCCTGGGCTATTTGGTTCATCTGCTTTCCCTGGACTTGGAGCGTCTTGAGGGCAGGGACCTATTTTATCTATTGAAGAATCCCCAGGATTCTTCCCAGGGCCTTGTTACCCCTCCAAAGATTTATTGGATTATCTAATTAATACTATGCAGGTTTACCCCAAACACTAGATGAAAAGACACATAGAGAATAGCTATTAGAGTAAGAGATGGGAGATGCCGGGAAAAATGCTATTTCTTCATACATTCTGGCTCACACCTTAGGTTGAACTTTCCACTTACATTTCTCCCCACCTCGCTCATGTTTCTTCCTATTCTTGAAACTCTGACTGTGAGAGGTGAGCTTTGAGTTATATGTGTCCTTGACACTTTGACATTGGGTACCTCAGCGGCCAGCACGGCTCACTGTGGCCTTTATTCCACGATCTGAAGGCGAAGTTGTTAGTCATTTAAAATCGGGCATCAATTTTTCTTTTACACCCAAATCATAAAAAGATTGCTCAACTCTGAGCAAGTGCGTAGTGCTGTTTACATAATCATCTCAGAAGTTTTAAAGCACCATGGGAAGCTGATGAATTGTTTTTAAAGCAAAGCATAGGCATGGTCTAATGTAGATTGAATCGATTTAGTTAGAACATCCACCACAAAACACTTAAAAAGGTGATTGCTTTTTGCCCCTAAGCCCTGAGAAGCTGCCCTTGGTAGTAAGTTAACATTGGAAATCGTTAAAAGTAAAAAGTATGTGTCTGAAGCCCAAGGAATATTTGAAAGCAGTATTTAAATATTTTAAAAATATGTCTGATGCAGAAGAAAAGATTTCACTTCTTCTTTAGAGTTACTGAGGCGCAAGATCAGACTAGGAAAGTTCACCCGGCCATGTATATTTTACTGCAAACATGTCATTTGAGACATCTTTCAAAATATATCTGGAATATGGAAAGCAATCCTACCGAGCTATTATTGGGCATAGCTCATTGACATATTTATGTTTGTAAAATGTATCAGATCAGAGGACCTACGAGGAGTGTTTTGTTTCTGTTTTGTCCTTGTTTGAGTGAGTGGAGTCTGGAAATTTTTAGTAAAAACGGAAATAAAAGAAACAGGGAATGCATTTTGCCTATTTTGCCCTTAAAATTTAAAAAAAAAAAAAAGCCAAGAGAAATCTGGAGAATAATTTAGGGTATCACGTTGAAAAAGACTGGAATAAATGGCCAATGTGTTACAATATAAAGATACGGATCCGTATGCCAGAAGCTGGGTTCCACGATCAGCTTCTCACCCTACATGCTACGAATTTTCAGGAAGTCAAAAGCTACTAGAACCTCGGGTATCTTTTCCAAAAACAATAGCAACAAACGCAGCTGTCTGCTTCCAGGCGTGGTTACAGGGATCAAATAGCATAAATAGCATACAGAAAAGCACTTTTAAAAGAAGAGTTTCTCACAGATAAATGTTATTTAGTAGCAATCATCATCATTTAATTAGAACAAACTATTGTGTTGGAAATTCACTATAATTTGAACTTGTTTTCTCCATTTATTGTATTCTTATTCTCCACACTCCGAGGAGAAGAGAAATACGTGTTTGAAACGACATTTTTAGAAAATTGTGCTGGAATTAAATGTATCTTGTACGCTTACTCCAACTTGTAGCAGAAGGGGTGAACGTTAAGCTTAACAAAAGCAGGCTTTCTTTTAAAATTAGAATCTCAAAGGAATAGATTTTTACAGTAGTTGCAATTCTTAGCCAAGATATGAATTTAATAACATAGGGGACAAAAGAAAGGAAGAATGTTCGAATCATTATGCAGGAGAACTAGCAGAAGATTTTGTTGTAAAACAATAATGAAATGGAGAATTGTCTCCAGGCAGTAAAGAGTCATACCCAACTACACCTTAGGAAAGTTTTCGAAAGTTCTATTTCTTTACTTTCTTAAACATCTTCTGGTATATCAATTCTAGCAATATTTTGGCAGCCTAAAATTACACCATTCTGACCTTGACATTAGTATTCAACAGCACTGATGAAAGAATGACAGCTTCTCCATCCTAGTGGGTGATCTCGCAGGCTTTTACCTTCATGACTATGGAGTTTCTGTCAAATGTGCTTCCAGCTGAATGATCACATTCTTTTGAATTATGAAGTGGCTGCAAACTGTGCTAATTGGGTCTGCACCGATGACACTGATAAGGATTAAACAGCCTTGATTGTCTTAAAGTCACAAATATATGTAATTTTGTTATATATCTATATTCCACTTAGCATAATCCATAACCATAACCATGCAGAATTGTTCTATTTAATTAAAATCGTCATTAAAGATATTAAGATGAATTAGAGGCAAATCATAAAGAGATGAATGTAATAGCTAAGAGCAACTATAATGAAAGGTTAAATATCATGACTATGTTTTTACTATTTATGAAGTGTGAACAGTATGCTTGGGAGTGAAGAAAATATTGAAGAAGTTTCCATCTTTGTCCGGAAGAATTGAGCTATAAATGCAACAGAACAAAAACACACGTCAAGCCATAGAAACCAGGAGAAACGATGCCTTGAGTTAACGGAACTGTTTCCTTTTGTGTATTACAAAGACTCTTCTATATTTAAAGACTCTTTAAACAGTAAGCTCCTAAAAGGCAGGAACAAGACTAGTAGAGTTTGTGCTGTAGCTAGTGCAGGCTCATTGCGGTGTGGGTGCTGACAAATTACTGTCTGATGTAAATGCAACAGCCAGTGTGAGATTCTAGAGGACACACAGTTCAGTGCTCTTTAACCACAAAATTAGCCTAATAATTTAAGTTGGTAGAATTGAATACAACAGTTAAAATTAGTAAGTTATTAAAACAAGGTACTAAGCTGTTGAAAATCAGAGTATCATAAATTATCATCATTTATTAAGAAATAAATTGGACTACTCATTACTCCATGAGGATGAATTTAATATAAGTATGTTGAGTAGTTCATTAAATAATTTTATCATGAAATGCTTCATACAAAGAGAGCACAGAAATTGATATTTTAAAAACTCAAGTTAAAGTGTAATATACAGGTTTTAAAAATACTAACATTTTGCCATATTTGCTTTTTCTTTTAATAAAACATACAGATAGGATTACAGTCTTACAGTTCTCTGGTTAACTCCTCTCCCCAAGGAGTAACTGCTTTCCTGAATGTGCTTCTCCTTCTTGTCCATGTTTTGATACTTGTACATATTTTTGTATTCTCCATAAACAATATACAGTATTTCAGGTGTATTACAATTTATATAAATAATTTTCCAGTTATATGTCCTGCAACTTGCTTTTCTCATTCAAAGTTAAATTTGAGCTTGTCCATACTGATCTATTTAACTCTGGCTCATTCCTTTTAGATACTTTATAGGATCTCAAACATTCATTATTCATTTATTCAGTTAATTAAGTATTTATTGAGCATCTACTGCATTCCAGGCAGCCATTTAGGTGATGAGGACACAGCAGTCAACTAAACAGACACAATGGCTGCTCTCCTGAAGGTTACTTCTCAGGGAAGAGATTCCAGTGGATGCATCCTTTCTTTTAGGGATGTTTTCTGGTTTTTATTGTTAAAACGGTGCCACAATGAACAACCCTAAACATTACTTCTTGCATATTTGTTTGAGAAGAGAAAGAAAAGAGGTGGAATGTCAGTTTTACAGGTTGAGCACACCTTCAATTTTACTACATAATGCAAATTGTTATGTAAATTCAAATTGTTATGTTCACTTTATACATCCACAAGCAGCTACGAGCAGCTCCCATCCATCCATAGTCGCACTATTCTGGTCTTGTCAAACTTCTTAACTTTTGCCTCCAGATGGATGTGAAATGGTACTTTATCTGCATTTGCATTTTCCTGATTACACATGAGGATGAGCATCTTATATGCAAATATGGGTCACTCTTCATTTCTCTCTCATAGATCATCTGTTCATATTTATTATCTGTTTGTGTATGGGGTTGTCTTTCTCATTGATTTTTAGGAATGTCAATGTACTCTGGAAATTAATTTATTGTTGGCCAGATGGGTTGTTTTTGTCCCAGTGTATGGCTTACATTTTTTACTTTTTAAAAATATATTCTTGTCCTACGAAGGTATTTTATTTTAAGATAATAATATTTACCAACATTGTTTGTTATGGGTCTGTGTTATTTCTCCTTTTTTAAAGAAACTGTCAGTTAGCCAATGACAGAAAGACATTCTGCTATATTTTCAAAATGTTTTAAAATCTGATTTTTCATGTTCCTGTTTTTAATTCATCTAGAATATATTTTTGTCTCTAAGGAAAGGGGCTAGCTTTATTTTATTTTTCCGTATTTGTAACCATGGTGGTTACCATAGGCGTTCACCAATATTCTAGTTCTCTTATTTCTGGGCTCACGGGAGGAGCAGTCTCCTCCAGTCTCTTTGGAGATAGCTGTGCCCATGGGACTTGCTTTGGCCAATGGACTCTAAGCAGAAGAATGTGTATACACATTTAATGTAATGATATTGGATCAGAAAATAAGAAGGGAATTGGCCTTCCACCAGGGTTCCCTCTGAGCAAAATTATAAAGTGGGGGAAGCTTTTTGGCTGTGCTGTCATCCTTCTACCTCCCTCAGTCACTCTTTGCCTCCATGTTTTCAGGTCCCAAGGGAAGGCGTCATAGGACTTATACAGACAAGATTTTACCCTCTGGATTTATCTCGTCACCCACCACCCAAAAGCGAAGCAAACAAATCTATCCTAAGATCCACTCTCCAAAAAGCACCAAAGTTTCCCAGCCGTAACCATTGGATAAGAAGCTAACTAAGAAATGAACTGCTTCTTTTTTTTCCAATAGTGAATTAATGCAAATAGGATATTTATATTATGATGGAGTGTAATAGAGTAAAGAAGTTTTCAAAAATCCTGGGAAATACCTTCCCAGAGATTTCAACTTAAACAGACTTTGTTTTTTAAAAATATTCTGCCTCTTTCTATGTGACTTTTGACAAGTTGCCTAGTCACCCTACATCTCAGTGCCCTCATCTGTACAATGAAAATAATGATGCTAGAGTGACGGTGTTGATATGGGAATTAAAAGCAATGATGTATGTACTGAATGCCTAGTACACTGCCTGGTTCATAGTAAACACTAATGAATGAGACCATTATTTTTATTATTATTCTTATTATTACCCTTTGTAATAGTGACGATGGCATGCTTTGATGTTAGTAGAAGACGTATCTTAGGATGGAGTACCGTCTTGTGATCCCTAATATCACAAGAGACAGGCAGCCTCCTACTTTGCCCATTAAGAATAATTGCTCATTTGAGCTTTAGCTTTTTTGAGCCTTCAGGAGTAATATAGGGACTTCAGGAATTGCTTATTTATTGAAGTAATTGTTGCAAATTAACCTGGCAAGAATATTTTATTTATAAAGAAATACGCAAATTTGGAAACAAGTAATATTTTCACTTTCTTTGCCACCTTCATCTTCATTGTTAGCTAATTCAAAAAGAAACTGTTAGCTTTCTAGAAACGTAAGAGCACATTCTACCATTCTACCATGGAACGAAAGTTTCTATTCATAGATCCATTTCATATCTTCCAACAGAAAAGGTTAACCCAGTTGGAGTTTTACATGGTGGGAGGTGGGGCCTGAAAGTGTTAGTGAGAATACTAAAGATTTTAGATTCAGATTTTTATGACCTCTAAAAGGCATTTTTAACTTTCTCTTAAGTTTTTGGAAATCTTCCCACTTCAAAATAAATCAAAGAAATTTTCCTCGCTTATGTGATTTCTTGTAGAATGAAAGACACTATATACAAACATTTCCTTTTTAATTTCATAGGTTCAGAGCAGTCAGATTATTTTTAAAGCTTATAAGTTCCTAAAAAGTGAGCAAGATGTATTTATTAGAAATTGAAATGAGGACAGTTGAAATACATGTCAATAAATGATGAAAGAACTTTCTAGCGATTAAATTAAAAGACTAAAGGATTAAACTCACCCTACGAACCAGTTAATGGTATTGATTGTACAGGTCTCATTCCATGAATTATTAATTCATTTTCAAATAAGGAAAGCGTGAGACTTAATTAATTTTTACAAAATGTTTGATGACATTATTATTAGAGGAAGTGTGGATCAATATTATTATCACTTTAATTATTCGATGTGATTACAGCTTTCCTTCCTTAAGTCTACTTAGTTTAGACATAATTTTTAAAATGACTTTTAGAGTAAGTTTTTATGTGTTGGTCTGTGTTCAACAAGAAATAAGCATGAGTCCTGAAAATCACCAATATTTCCATATGAATTCTAAGCAAAATTAATTTCACCCTCAAATATGCCAGCCTGAACTTGATTTGCAAGTATGTTCGTGCTAATGCTTCTCCTGTAAAAGTTTGTCAGCTGACTGATATAATAAACCTAGGAGTAATATTTTCTTCTGCTATCTCATTTTTAGGTTTACACAGTGCTTTCTCAGGCATTACTGTATTTAATCTTGGCAACATCTTTTGAGGTAGGAAGGAAGATAGGGGACTCTCACCTTATGAATGAAAAACTGACGTTCAGCGAATTATCCTAAGATCCAGAGCTGATTAAGTGGTGTCAGGATGAGAACTCATCTTCCCTTATTCCTTGCTCAGTATTTATGTCACTGCATGCATTTCATGCTTCTTCAAGAAGCTTTACCTGGGAGCTCGTGTTACTGTGCATGTTGCTACGACAATTTAACGCAAGTGTATGTAAATGTGTGTGTGTGTATGGGTGTGTGTGTGTGTGTGTGTGTATGTGTTCCCATCACCTGTGAGAACTGTGACCAAAAAGGAGTATCAGATTAAATATTTGTAGCATGATTTTGCATGTTTTAAGGCATTTTGTAGTAATTCATTAAGACTTCAATTTTTAGTCATCAGCAAACACAAGAAAACTAATAGGATGAATTGTAAATCTAGAAGGACGTTGGGGTTAAAAATTACATGTTACTTCTGGTTCTTACTTGAGTATGCTCTATTGTTAGATTGAAATATACACTGGAAAGAGGTTAGCATCTGAGTCTTTCTATCCTATAGTCTCAAGTTTATACTTTGGGACAGACAGAAATTAACCTTTATTTTTCAACAGGGTAAAAATGAATCCAAGAATCTTCACATTGAGCCAAAGTCCCTTTGAGTTAATAATTATTATTTGTTTTTACACCAGAACAAGAGTAAACAAAAAATTTCTAAATTTGAACGATCAGAGAAGCTTAATATAGCGCCAAATCATCCCTGGCGGCGAGATTCCAGGTGGTAGGGGAGTAGAGTTTGCAGAAAAAGCTGGAAAAAGCGGTTACCCTAAAAGTAACCACAGTTAATACTAACAGCATGACAATGACATTGCTTTCACTAAAAATGCTAATAATCTCAAAAGTTTACATTGCTAGCTATACAATGTGGTCTGTCTTAAGTATAATCTCCACTTATGTTGGAATCATTTTAATCATAAACATTAATTCCACTGCTTCTTATTTTCTTTCATTTATGTTAAATGATTAGAAATACAAATTATATTCAGTACCTAAAGTGCTATTGCTGCAAAGGTTATATTTATAAGATTCACTTAAATTATGAAAATAGTCTTCACATAATATTAGCTTCTTTCTCTAAAACATAATCAGCATTGAGTTTTCCTCCTTATTATCTCAATGAGTCAACTTGACAACTGGGTAATTCGTTAACAACATAATTGCACCTTTAAAAATTTTGACCAGGGGCCAGCCTGGTGGCATAGTGGTGAAGTTCATGTGCTCTGCTTTGGCAGCCCAGGTTTCTCGGGTTCGGATCCCAGGCACAGGCCTACACACTGCTCATCAAGCCACCCTGTGGCAGCATCCTACATACAAAATAGAGAAAGATTGGCACAGAGGTTAGCTCAGCACCAATCTTCCTCAAACAAAAAGAGGAGATTGGCAACAGACGTTAGATCAGGCCCAATCTTTCTCACGAAAAAAAAAAAAATTTTGACCATATCTGAAATCAGGAAATGATGCTTTTAATACATGATTTTTGAAACTGGCCCCTTCAGAGATTATGTTAATACGGGAAGTGAGACAGATGTACCTGTCACTGAAACTGTAGAGGGAAGAATATATCATTGCTATGATATTAGGATTTATAAGAAATATATGTATTTGGTCATTCAGATGACTCAAATATATTTCTCAGATATATTTAGTTTTCATCCACAGTTCCTGGCTCACAGCTTTCAACACTCTTGGAATTAATATTTGCTATCTTGTCCTCAGTTCCTGACAAGCTTCAGGGCCATATCCCACCCAAGGGTGGGGCTGGTTGCCAAGGGAATCAGCCATGTGATCAGAGGACTGGAACTTTTTACTCTCTGATTTCTGGGGAGAGTTGGGGTGCCTAAGGTTGAATCAATTGCCAATAGCCAATGACTTAGCCGTCATGACTGTGTAATGAAGGATCCATAAAAACCCAAAAGGACAGCTCATGGATCCTTCTTCTTCACAAGCTTCCACACTGGGGAACCAGAATGATTCCACGTGCCACCCTCCCAGGCCCCAAGCTCCACAAGGACAGGAGCTCCTTTGTTTGGGACCTCACCCTACGTACTTTTCATGTGGGTGTTGACTCCTATCCTTTAATATCCTTGTAATAAATCAGTAATCTAGCAGGTAAACAGGTTTTCTTGAGTTCTGTGAGCTGTTCTGGCAAATTAATCAAACCCGATGAGGGGGTCATTGGAAACTCTGATTTATAGCCAGTTGGTCAGAAGCACAGGTAACAACCTGGGCTTGCGACTGGCATCTGGAACGGAGGGCGGTCTTGTGGGACTGAGCCCTCTGCCTGTGGAATTTGATTTTATCTCTGGGTAGATAGTGTCAGAATTGAGTTGAATTCTCAGACACCCTGCTGGTGGCCAAGAACTGCTTGCTCATGTGGGAAAGCCTCCACACACACACCTTGGAATTGGGTCCAGGAATCCTTTTGCAATTGCACTGATGAAAATGTAATAGCTTAAGAACTATGTTAGAGATTTCCAGTTTACAGATATATCTCTTAAAGTTTATTTAAACGAAATATCGTAAAATCTCCTTTGTTCCTAGTCATCAAACAATGCCGGTTAAATTTCAAAGAACTGAAAACAAACTAAATACATTAAGTGCAAAAAAGAACAATCTTGACCAGTGTAAGTAATAACCTTTATGGTTCTTATCCTGTGAAACCTTAGGGATTTGATGTTTTAGGGATAATAATAATAATAATGTTTTCATGAGTGATGTTGATTCAGCAATTTGGTTAGTATATGGGCTCATGGAAAAGGCTACATACTCAGACAGTGGCTGACCCCCATCCATTCACGTGGGGAGATATAATGATTTTCCTTATCATGCTTTTCTCCCTCCTATGGTACAAATGTTTGTCATCTTATTACCATTGACATTTGCTCTTCATAAAGTGGTAATTATAACCCCAACCAGAGACTTGTTTAAAATATTTTTAGTGTAGTTTTTCCAAGGTCAAGTTGTTGTGATAAGTGGGTATGAAATGTTGGATCAATTTGAACACCATAGAGAGGGCTACTGCATTCAGAGGTAACATTAATTCGGATCCCACTCAAGCTAGTTCCTCACAGCGACACAAGAACAATCCTGAAAACACATCTCTAGGTTTTGTTTTTTAATGAATCGAGGAGCTTCATACTTGCTAAGAAACGTGCTGTTCAAGCAGAAAGCCAGTGAGACAGAAGACCTAACAGAGAGAATCCGACTGGTAGCCCGGATAAGAGCAAGGGGAAATGGAATTAATGGAGGTTTTTGAACCAGAGGTTCAAGAAGGTCTTATCAAAAAGGACAAGCAATGACGAGATTCAAGGAGGCGGAAAGGCATCATCAGGGGAGTGAGAGAGGAAAATCATCCTGGAGTGAGATGATGGAAGGGGAAGCCAGGGAGCAGACATGATTGGTAGCCAACTGCCATTCAGTAACTCTTATAAGGAAGAACTCACTAAAGTGGAAGGAACACAGGCTGTGCAGGCAGACTCGGCAGTTTCATGACTTCTGTTTATCTGAAGAGTAGTTCCAAAGTCCTTCTGGATGAATGCAAATTTTATCACGACCTTTGGCAGTAAATGTAACCCACAGAGTAAACGCGTTACAAGCCCATTAACAGAATATTTCAAAGGAACAGCTGTACCAGCTTTGGAACTATGAAAAAAAGATCATAGAAATATATTTTTCCTTTAGCGTTCCTGGGAAAATAATTTTAATAAAATATATTCTAAGAAACTTCTGACTAAAGGGGAAAGAAAACAAAACAAAGTACATGTCTGTGGTTACATAAAGGCCAATTCAACTTGTGATTTTTGGAGGGAGATTCAGAATAGTACAGTACAGAGATTCATCACAAGGGCCACCCTGTAGTTATTCCAATCTTTTTTTGTTTTTTTTGAGGAAGATTAGCCCTGAGCTAACTACTGCCAATCCTCCCCTTTTTGATGAGGAAGACTGGCTCTGAGCTAACATCCGTGCCATCTTCCTCTACTTTATATGTGGGACGCCAGCCATAGCATGGCTTGACAAGCGGTGCCATGTCCACACCTGGGATCTGAACCAGCGAACCGCCAGCCACCAAAGTGGAACGTGCGAACTTAACCACTGCGCAACCGGGCCGGCCCCAGTTAGTCTAATCTTGGCTTCATCAATTTCCAGTTGTGTGATGTTAAGCCAGTTAAACCACTCGCTGTTTCTGTTGCTCAAATGTAAAACGAGGATAATAATATGCATCATTTAGTCATTACAAGAATCAAATAAGTTAATATCAATAAAGAACTTGGAACTACGCTCCGCTCTTCATAACACTTAGTATCTATTAGTCATTAATAAATTTACAATCCAAACCATGTGATTCATCATCAATTCTGTTTCCTATCAGCACCAATAATGAACAAATTTAGTGTGTGTGTATAAATACATATTTACACACATACACACAACAAAATGTATAATGATTACTCACAAAACTCTCATTCTGACTATTATTCTGAAAATGCCATTGCTTTGAGTGGGATTTCTACGTCTACTTTCATGTCATGATTGCATGTACTATCCTTTTCTTTTGATTACTCAAATACTAAAAATCCCTGGCTCAAGTCATTCATTACCAGCTTTCAGAGCAATATTAAAGGCCACAGCCCTAGTTGCTAAGCAAGTTCTCGGTAGGAGAGGAGTAAATTTAAGTAGCACAATATGGACAGGGCAGATAAAAGGGAGAACATGGCCGCAGGCCATCTTAACTCACTTTTTCCTTTGAATTAAACCCTTGAGTCAGAATGTAGAAGATGGAATGGTTGGGAAACTCTTAGCTATAATGTCAACCAGTTAAAAGGCCCACATATAGAAATCGTGCATGAAAATGTAGATATCTTTATGGGTGCTACCCCAAACTGGTGACTAGAATTCTGATTAAGGTTATCTCACTGACTGAGGTGGTATTTGATAAAATCCAGGTGTTTTTGCTGGGTAGTATCTATTATATTGTGAGCATCACTACCTTTCCCAGTCACTTTATACAGCTGTTCAGTTGAATTGGCAGTACCGTGTTGGTTAATTTTTTGGATCTCCTATAATATCTGACATTGGTGTTGGATGCACAGTAGGGGTTTAATACCCTGCTGACACTAAATCATGCTATTGTCAGGATCTCAAGGTAAACAGCCACTCCAGGGATCTTGGTTAATTTTTAATTACTTGGTGGACTTTGTCCCACGTAAGTAAGACACAATAAAATAAGATGAGGAAACTTGATATGAATTATAAGGGATCTTATAAATCTCAAATGGAGAAATGAAGCGTATTAGTAGGATCTGGAAGAGGGCCCCAGGGAGAGCGTGGAAAAGAAAACAAAACTTTAGAATAAGAGACAAAGGAACTCATAGAAATTACATATTGTAACGTCAGCCAGACCACTTGGCGGTTCTGCAGAGTGTATCCATTAAAAGCAGTGCTAACAACAAAAAACTGAACACGCTTGGGGCCAGCCCGGTGGCACAGTGGTGAAGTTTGCACGTTCTGCTTTGGCGGCCCGAGGTTTGCCGGTTCAGATCCCGGGTGTGGACCTACGCACTGCTTGGCAAGCCATGCTGTAGCAGGAGTCCTACATATAAAGCAGAGGAAGATCGACATGGATGTTAGCTCAGGGCTAGTCTTCCTCCACAAAAAGAGGAGGATTGGCACGAGAGGTTAGCTCAGAGCTAATCTTCCTCCAAAAAAAAAAATTAAAAGAAAAAAACTGAACACACCTACTTTGTCAAGACATATGGAAATAGAATAAGGACTGCCAGTGCACATCAGAAAGAAGAACATGTGGAATGTTCTATAGAATTCCAGAGGTCAACAAAGCATTTAACTAAGCAATTGAGAGGGCTCTCAGTAGCCACATCCTTCTATCTACCTCTCCTCCTGTGTGCTGGCTCACATTTATCACAAATGATGGAGTGGTGCCTTCTCTGATAGGACTGTTGCCTCACAGAACTGAGTGTGGATGGCAGCTGTGGCCGTGAGGGCACCAGTCTCATTCTGTCACAGATCATCTTTATAAGCCAGGCATGTCAGTGCTATAAACTGATGAGGTAAGTAGTGATTAAGGCTAAGTGAATCTTGTTAATTCAGCAACACTTTAAAATAATTGAACATGAATAAAATGGCAAATTATAATCAAAGTCCTTCGGGAATACATTTGCAAGCTACATAACGCAACATTAGTTCATCATGACTAATACTATTATAATTAATATTAAATGATAAAATAATGACTGGCTTCTTATTCTGTGCTTGAATTTTTATACTCTCGAAGAGATGCCCTGGCATCTGACATTGGAGTGAGGGGTGGGGACAGAGAAGATGGAGAATGAAAGCAATCATTTTGTATTGCAATTTTTTTTAAACTCAGCATTTTCCTTTTGAATTGCTTTGTTGGCTTATTCTGTATCTGAACCAGGACATTTTCCATTATGCTATGGTGTTCAAAAAGAACAGAGACAATGGTAATAGTCTCCTGAAGTAAATTCTAAGGTTTTAAAGCCCAAAGTGTACAGGAGGCAATAACACGTTAGCTTTAAGAGCTTCCAAGATGTAAGTAGTGACCTTTGTGTTTCCAGTAATGCCTGATAATTGAATGTAGACACTCCATATTGGAAAATAAGGTACTTGTAAGGCAAGGATCATATTCAACCAGCCCTTGTAATTGAGGGGCACAGTTTATCTGAGATTGTGAGCCCTGCCTCAAAGAACCTCAATAATCATAAGCAGTAGGGGATTAGCACTTTCCATAGCGAGGGCAGTGCAATTCCTACAGCAGGTCACTCAGAAGAGAAATAAAGAGAGGAACGGAAGCAGAGGGTGTTCCTACGACATTACCTCTGGGAAAATGGATGGCGACACCACAGTCCTCAACATGGAGTGAAAACCTCTGGTGGTATTTTTAGTGTACTTTGGAGACTGATTATAATCTAGCAAATAGCTGGTGGGAGAGGGAAGTGGAGAAGCACGCACTAAGAAGCTAAATTTAGAAAATAAATGCAAAAGTCAAGCCGAGCAGAGATGGTGACTTGGGTGACAGCAAGGAAGTGAGAAACCTGCTTGGTACTTCTTGTTGGAAGGGACTGATGCTTTTTGGCGACACAACAGTGAAGATGGCTTTAAGTTCTTCAAAGTAGAAACCGACAGTCCACAATGATTTGTTTGTTTAACGACTGATTTACCACTTCCCTGCCCGTCATCGATTACCATGACAAGTTTAGGTCATGAGAAGTGAGCCCTCAGTTCAAATACAGGTCGCTGTCCTTTAGTGAACCACAGCCATGGATCTAACCCATTCAGCGATTTTAAACCTCAACATATTAACAGGAGTTTGTCACGTGGCGCCCATTCCATCCACATCCTTTCTGCTGAACACACTTGATACTTTTCCTTTACTCTGGTGTGTCATACGGTTCAGTTTTCATTTACACAGAATGGCTGCTGTTCCATGCGGGGGTCCACTCTAAAACCACTGAAGAAAAAGTGCAATCTCTATTTTCCAATTTCATAAAATCATCAACAGAAGCATGCCATTTGCAAGTCCCATTAACCTGGCTTCTGAAAAAAGAAAAATGAAGATAGAGAATGAAATGTTGTGGTAGATTTTACAGGAGTCTAAATTTTATCTTTTGACTAGACTGGGTGAGATGCTTTATAAATGACGATGTGAACTTTAGCTCATACCTTCTTTTCTTGAGTGCTCTCTTCTGCTCTGGAGGTAATCACTATGACCCCAGATCATTCCTCCAGATTCTTTTGATTGTCTAAACTCCAGTGTCTTTACTAGTTTTTATAGGATCTTTGACCTCCTCGGCAGTGTCCTTAGTTAATTGGACCATAGTTTTGTGCTGTTAGCTTGACACCATAGGCGGTTGTGCTTTTAAGAAACACAATGTCATGCTCCTTTTAGGTACACTTACGAATTCATATTCTGCCTTAGCAAAACCTCAGGAGAAGCCCGTCTAACCAAGACTACACACAGAATGGCAAGCTAAGGAGAGTAAGGAACTTTCCATGGTCATAGATGAAAGAGTGCGACCCTTCATAAAAGCTCAATTGAAATAAAATAAACTGCCACACACACAGAGCCTTGAAAATCATATCTTTATATTAAATTTCAAAGGCAGATAATGAGAAATAAAGACTTACAATCTCTAGCAAGTTACAATGTTTCAGCATATTGGGAAATATTCCAAAGCCTAGGTGTGTGTTTTTTGTTTTTACGTTTGTGGAAGATTAGCCCTGAACTAACCTCTGCCTCCCATCCTCCCCTTTTTGCTGAGGAAGTCTGACCCTGAGCTAACATCCATGCCCATCTGCTTCTACTTTATATGTGGGACTCCTGCTCCTAGTCATGGCTTGACTAGCGGTGCATAGGTCCACACCTCGGACACAAACTGGCGAACCCTGGGCCACCAAAGTGGAATGTGCAAACTTAATCACTGTGCCACGGGGCCACCACCCCGAGTGTATTTTTAAAATAATTTCATTAAATAATTACTAAATTAAAATTCCCTTATAGAGTAATACAAAATGAGTAGATATTATTCAGATAAAATATTAAAACGTTTAAAGGAGAGAGGTATGAAAATGTTCCAACAAAAATCAGACCAGTTTAAGGACCAGCCTGTGGCTGAGTGGTTAGGTTCACACACTCCACTTTGGCGGCCCAGTTTCGCTGGTTTGGATCCTGGGCGCGGACATGGCACCACTCATCAGGCCACACTGAGGCAGTGTCCCACACAGCACAACCAGAGGCACTCACAACTAGAATACACAACTATGTACTGGGGAGCTTTGGCAAGAAAAATAAAAAAGATTGGCAGCAGTTGTTAGCTCAGGTACCAATCTTAAAAAACAATGAGACAGGTTTATATTTTAGTAATTATCTACAAATGAATAATCACATTCGATATTGCCTACAATGGACCAAAACCCCACCTGTGATGTCCAGAAACCAAGAGCCCCAGCCCTGGGTACGGGTGTAGGTACTGGTCCCAAAATGTGGAGCTTAGTGTAAATCAAGTCTCCCGTCTAGAATGCTTAGATATCCAACTATAAAACCAAGCTCTTTCTATGTAACACACTCACACCAAAACAATCTCTTCTACGCAATTTTCTTTATACTCCAACTTATTCCTTCTCCCCCTACTAGGAAGATAATCCTGCCTGCCTTCTTTTCTTCTTTCCTTTCTTCTTTCCTTCCTCCCTTCCTTTGAAGTGTACAGAACTGAACAACGTGGTGGGTGTAGAAAGGCCCTGAGACCAGCTACTCCATCACTGTTGCTGTACAGATGAGAAGTGGAGGCCAAATAAGATGAGCAGCTTGCTCGGGATTCCACAGGCAATAAGATTTAGAATCCAAATGTGTATTCTCTGCCTTCTGGCACATTGTGTTTTCTTTTATACCACACTAGCTCATAGGCTTAATTCCTCACAGGTTTTCTTGTGTTTATTACTAGAAGAGATTCTCCAAGTCACATTTTGTGCTGTTAGTTATTTGAGCATTTTCCTCAAAGGTGTCCTTTTCATGTATACTCCAGAACAATAGTCCCAACCACATAGCTTTGGAGGAAACTCTGTCACAGGAGGGTGTCTGTGGCAAGGTTGGTGGCCAGATTTTGCTTTCAATTATCCATCTAATCATTCTTTCACTAAATATTTATTGAGCACCTACTGTGTACCAGGCACTGTTCTAAATATCAGGTTTACAGCGATGCACAGAAACCATCATCATAGATCATACATGAAGGAAGGAAAGAAAGAAGGAAGGGAAGAAGGAAGGGAAGGAGGGAGGGAGGAAGGGACGGAGGGAGAGAGGAGAGAGGAAGGAAGGAAAGTGGAAGGAAGGAAGAGTGGGTGGAAGGAAGGGTGGAAAGGTGCATGGAAGGAAGCGTGGTAACTTGAGAACTCAAGGGAGAAAAACAAAGCCAGGCAGAGGATCAGGAAACATAGGGAGTAGGGTTACCATGTTATACAGGTGCTCAGAGAAGGCCTCAGTGATAGGAACTATCTGAAGAGATGACTGAAGAAAGAGAGTGAGTCATGCCAAGATCTGGGGAAAGGATCCTGTAGGCAAAAGGGAACAAAAACCCTGAGTCTGGGATGAGCTTCACATGTTCTAGGAATGTTTTAGGATTCCAGTATGGTAGGAGCCAAGAGAATGAGAGGAAAGATTGTAAAGAATTTGGTGAGAAATATGTGTTGGAGAGAGGATGTATGTGGACACAGGTAGATATTCTAGCAGCTTATACATTATGGTAAAGACTTTAGTTCTCTCTGATTATTGTGGACTAGATCTAGAAATGCAAAAGAAGAAGCAAAAAGTCTAATTAAAAGGCTACTGTAATCCAATAAAAGTTGATGGTAGCTTGGACAAGGGAGGGAGAGGAAAATGTTCGGAAGAGGTAGGATACTGAATCCATTTTGAAGGTAGAGCCAACAGGATTGGCCGGTGGTGTGGATTTGGAATGTGAATGAGAAGAGTCAAAGAGCTGCCCATAGACTTCCAACTGGATATGTCAAGTAGGCCATTGGATATGTGACTGTGGGGTTCAGGGGAGAGTTGTAGGCTGTAGGTAAAAAGTTGGGAGTCATCAAGTTTACATGTAATTTAAAGCCAGGAGACTGGATACCATCACCAAGAAAGACTCAACAGAAAGAAGACATGCAAGGGTTAAGCTCTGGGACACACCACAGTACAGACATCAGGTAGATGAAGAAGAAACAGCAAAGTAAATGGAGTAGGGGGGGCTACGAGGTAGGAGGAAAACCATGAATGAGTGGTGGTCAGGGTACCAAGTGGAAAACATGAAGAGAAGGAGGAATTGGCTGACTGTGTCAAATGTCGCTGATGGAGTAACATGGGAACTGTGGATTGCACAGTCAGTTTTGCAAAGGGTGTTAATGATCCTGTCCAGAGGGGTTTGGTGAAGCGGTGCAAGCAAAATCTGGTGTTTAGTATATTCAACAGAAAAGGGCAGTTTAGGAATTGGAGACACAGATGGGATAAATTATCTCTGATACATCGTGCTAGGGTGGTTGAGCAAGGCTTCTGTGAGGAGGTGAGACTAAATTAGTCCCTAAACTGAATAAAACCTTGACAGGTAGATATCGTGTGAGGAGCAGGGCTTTGGAAAACCGAACTGCTTCAGAAATAAGTTTACTGGCAGAAGTGTAAAACATGCTAGAATGATGACACCTAGGTTAAGACAGAGATAACAGAGATAAAGAAAGTCGGGACCAAGGCAGTGGCAACTGAAAGAAATAATGGAAAGCAAGGATGGGGCCAAATATTTTAGAGGTTTGTTTGACAGGATTTGTTAACTTCCTGGATGTGTACCGTATGAGATGAGGAGGACATTTTCAGCCTATGTTTGGCATTTTTGATGACGTCATTACTGATGCAACAAATAGGACCTGCTAAATAATGAATTTTGGGTCAGACCTAGATTTCCGCTCAGCCTGTGCTGCAAACAAGTGTGTCATACATTCATCCTCTCTTCTCTCTCTGGATTTTGTTCTTACTCTTAATTTCAGTTTTATTACATCAGTTTCTCTTCATGGTATGAGTTAGAGTCTGAAATTCATTTAGCTGCAGTCTTCCACAATCTCAGTTACAATGATAAAGATTTCAGACTTAGCCTATTGAACACAAGGTATCATCAAGAAACCAACAAACAAATGTTCAAAGGGCAGATAGGAAAGGGCCTAAGGAGAACTTCTGAGAAGCCAAAACTTAAAGGATTAAGGATCAAGTAGCTAGAGAATAGAAGGATCTAATTTAGCTCCTGGCTATAGAGGAGAAGCTAGTCAGAGTGTAGCATTCCAGAGCTAGAACGGGGTTTATGCCTGGCAACAATAAAGAGCCTGTGAGCCTCCAGTGGCACTGGGCCACGCTTCTCTTCCAAGGTTTGCTGTCTGTGCCAGTGTACACAGAGTCACCCGGCTCCCCCTCGAGAAGCAGAGCCTTGGTTGCTCTGCACATACTTCTGTGAAAGCAGAAGCTCATACATGTTTGAGAGAGGATTAGGCTGAAGTGTTTATAAAAGAAGAAAAAGTTTTCTCACCAAACTTGGAGGTCCAGGGGCCTCCTCCCTTACTGATTTTTCAATCTGTTTGAATCCACATCAGGTCTTTCTGCTAACTCTAGTGGGCAACACGACCTTGGAGGCATGGTGCCCGAAACATAGTAGGTGACCAAGAAATATTTGCAGTCCACTGGCCAGATTGCTGAGAAGAGATGGATACTGAGATTAGAGAAATTTGCTAATTCCCCACATCTTTTTTGTAGGAGGCTGGAAATAAACAAACAAAGAATCAAAAGCAAATAGATATTGACAGCTCCCTACTTCTATATGTAATGCTTTCTAGAAAATATATGTGAAAGGCAAAAAAGATAAATAGATTCATAGATTCTAAAAGGTTCTTCTTCAGTCAAGTTAAATACACACACACATTTATTCCCAAACTTGAGCTTACCTTTAGATATAATTTCAATATCCACCTGGTATTTTGTGTATCCTTTCTAATGCTGTTCTTCTGACCATCATTCGCGTGGTTGCCCACGTGAAGTTAAACGAGAGGCTGCATCTAAGCATTTGTCCCCTTTTGCACACCTAAACATTTCCTTCTTTGTTTCTATCACCTTGTGTTTATAAAAATAGCTGTTCCTATTGCTAGTATCTACCTTTTCTTTCAGCTTTCCATTCCTACTTTTAAATAAGGACAACAGCAACTCAATAGTCAAGTTACACACAGGAAGGGCTTCACAGATGAGTATGAGTGTGCTGGTGAAATGGCACTGGTGGCCAGCAGGAGCCAGCCAGAGAGACTGGAAATGACTGTTCATGAACAAAATTCCAAACACGTATAAGAAATGCAGCTTAGGGGAGGAAGTCTAATGTGTGCAATACACACACACATAAGTAAAATCCCATTTATTCTCTTCACTAATCTTGTGCTGATGTATTATAATTTCCACTTTTCAAATGAGAAAACTGAGGTTCAAAGGCATTAGTAAGCTGCCCAAGGTCACAGAGACTATGAGGAGTGACTCTAGGAGAGAGGTCCCTGTCAGAGGTACTGCCAATTGCAGGGTATTTGGGGTGATCTATAACGTAACCTGAAAGCAATAGGAGTTTGCTACAGGAGTTCTTGTCTTCAGGCACTTTTATCCTTGGGATTTTGTCATGCTGTAGCAATTTCCTGGCAGGGAAGAACAATTAGGTCCCCGTGAAATACCCTGGCATCTGTCCATCCCCCATGAAT
This sequence comes from Equus caballus, assembly GCF_041296265.1. NCBI lineage: Eukaryota > Metazoa > Chordata > Mammalia > Perissodactyla > Equidae > Equus > Equus caballus. The sequence continues at coordinate 46,025,359 of NC_091710.1, forward strand.
GGAGCATGACATAACCCCCTCCACAGCCATCACCGAAGACATAGTGGGTTTAAGGCTAATACGTTATTTGAATAGTGAATTCTGGAAGCCTACCAAGAGCAGCCATCATTTGAACTTGGCATGATTTCATTGATGCTTGTTGCTCATAATTTCATTATTCTCCAGATGTTAACATATTTTTCTGGGATGCTAATTTTTCTTTTGCCAATTATCTCTGTCAGAATGGTAAGGCAATTATCTTCAGGGTTATTTGCTTGAACGTTTCTCCTCTTAAAACATAAGCTCCACGAGGGTAGAGATCTGTGTTGGTTTAGCTTAGCAATTATATGTTCAGTGTTCTAGAATAGTGCCTGACATACAGCATGTGGCCAATAAATACCCGTTGAGGGAACAAATAGGTGAAAATCTTACTCACACTTTTCCTGTTGTGTGGACGCTATTAAAGCAGAATACTTAAAAATATTTTGAATGACTAGATGATTAAAAAAAAAAAGGCACCTCTTATGTTTGTACCTGTAGATCATCTAGTAAAAACTTCGAATCCCAGAGTGAGGGACTCCTTGAATCTTCTCCCTGGGCAGCTCCCAGGACCATCACATGTGCTGTGCTCCAAGAAAGCAGAATATTTTTTTAAGCAACCACATTAGTTCAAAATGACTGATGCTAACAATTGTGCTATATATTTTCAATTAAAAATAGTGCTCTGAATAATCCACTTTTTATTATCAATATCACCTCTTCAGTCCACGTGCTTCATTAACTGACTATTTGTTATCTCTGTTTTTAATCACCTCATAAAAGATGGAATGAATTTTTCCTAAGTCTTTTTTCATTTTCTTGGCTAAGTACATAAATTTTCAATGATTTAAAAGTATGGTTTCTGTTAGTCATTTTTCTGTCTTTAGAGCTGAATTTTAGGTGGACGTTTCGGAGGCCTAGGAGGCATTCTTGTTCTTCTTGTCCAAGTTTGAAACTGTCCTTTTTCTTTCCATATGAGCAACTGCAACCGACATGATACTGGGCATAAAGTGTTTCAGCAGTCCTGTCCAGAACCACTGCTGCCTGGAGGACAGTAAATGATATTATGTGGAGTGTCATGGTGCTGTGCAAATAGGGAATTCATTTTCAATTCAGACTCCGAGCAGGAAGAGACTTTTCCCCGCCAAAGGGGGTTTCAGACCCTCATTAAAAGACTGTGCAAACAGACTCAGCCAGCGGAGAAAGGAAGGGCAGCCACCAGCATGGGGGACACTGAGCCTATGCCTGACGCCCAGTTTACATGACTAGGCCACAGAGCAAAGCAGTTGCTCATAAGGTTGACAAGTCCATCTTCAGCACTCACAGGCTTGTCTTTGAATAAACCTGTAAGCAGAGATTTAAGTGTCCTGAATCGAGAAGTGGTCATCTTATCACAGATCTCAAGAACGCAAGGATGCAGAACAGAAACTCTTCCGCAGTTCATTCCTGAGGAGGAACCAAAGGCAGATGAGAGTCTGATGGGCATCCTTTTGGTTCTATGTGTACCGGTCTCTACGGTAAATGCTAGGGGCTCACTCACTGTTAACACAAATTTATTCGGGGTATAAAGTTTGCAATTAAATAACCTCTGTGGGCATTATATATAAACTCCTGGATGGGGTAGGAGGAGCTCCACTTCATTCATTGCATCAAGATTATTTGCCCAGAATAGTCAAATCTAGATGAGCAAAAACTGTTTTGAGTAACCCCTTCTAGACCAGCGTATCTCGAACTTAATGTGCATTGGAGTCACCTGGGGAACCCGTGAAATGCAGCTTCAGATGGAGTAAGTCTAGGGTGGGGTTTTGGATGATGCATTTCTGATAAGCTCCCAGGTGGTGCCAGCACATGGACCACACCTTGAACGACAAGGCTCTAGACTATGCAGTCTTGTACACAAGTACAAAATGATGCTGCTGACCATAACTTTGGATGATTTTTTACTTTACCAGGGAATACCTCCTCCCAAACCACCCATAAGGATGCATCACTATGTTGTGGTTTTTGAGCTTTTTTTGGAGTGGGAGTCTCCCCTGCTCTATATTCTGAGGCTAAATCAATCACACCTAAGAAAGTTTTTGTTCACACTGACTGGCTATTTGTTGTCCTTTGGAAATAAATCGTGACTTCTTTGGTCTTGAGGAGACAAAGGAAGTCACATGACTTGGAATTCCTGGTGGTGTCTTGAAGATGGCTGCTCTGTTTCTCAAGCAAGGAGGAGGAGAATAACATATGGATATATTGCCGGGCTGCCCGTGCCATCTCCTGGATTGCCAGACCATGTTGTAAGGTGCAGCAGATGGCCAGAGCAGCAGGGCGTGCCAAATGATGCACTCCGGCGCTCCTTGACAAGGTGCTCGCCCTGGTAGCAGTAGCGGAGCTCAAGAATATGCTTACGGCCTTTCACAAAGACAAATTATCTGGGAGCTCTTCAGATGGTGCTATCAAAATCATCGTATAGGGTGGATGATTTACCTCTGCTATGCACTGGCAATTCAACATTGTATTAGGGAAAAAGAAAACTTACTCAAAGTCTCCAAGATATGAACTTTCTTTCCTGAGCTTGGGCAAAAAGTGCTATTCTCTGATTAATTTCATCTCTTACACCAGAGAGTGAGCTCTATTTCCTGTTATCCATGAAATCCCCACCTCCCTCGTCAGCCTTAGCTCCCTCTACTATCTTCTAGAAGCCTTCTGTTCTGGACGGAATAGCAGCACTTTTCCATCATGACTTTCTTTCCTGGCCACCATGTTTTTTTCCTGAGGTTTTGCACCTTCCCGTCATGCTCTGCCCTGCCTTTTTAAGTATCTAAATTCTACTCATTCTTTAAGACACATTCCATACACTAAACCCTGATAAAGATCTTTCTTAGTCTTTCCAACCAAAAGTAATATTGCCTTCCTCCACATTTCTTGTCAGAGTCAGTCATTTGGCAGGTAAGAGTGTCTATGACAATTACTTAATTTTTTTCTTAATTTTTTAAATGGGTATGATTTCTCTCCTTATTTAACCTGTAAGCTTCTCAAAAGCAGCAAATATTCTTAGAATTTTAAAATCTACAAGAGTGATAAATACATTCTTACTTAGATTTTGAAGTCAATCATTAGTAGTTAGAGAGAGCTGCCTTCCACCCAAAGGGCCAGGTCACTGAACTCTTGTTCAGAACTTGTGTTCTTGTGACACACCACCAAAGATAGTAGACATGCCAAGGCTAGTGTCCTTGTTCTCTCTACTCACAACAATGAAACTAGGACACACTTCTTCTCCCTTCTACTCTAGCAATTCCAACTATTTGCTTCGTGTTGTGCAGAGTGCAGTGTATGGGGTTATCTCTGTTTACCTCTGAGGGTAGCTAAAGCCACTCACTCATGTCTTCCTCCCTTATGATGACCCAGGAGACTTCCTCTTCTAGGAATTCCATGACCTGCATCCTGATTTGTGTAGTATGCATTTCATTAAAAAATTTATTGTTAGTTGCCACAAGAATGCCACAGAAAGTCATTATTTTGTTTCGAATCAAATTTGAAATCTTTCCTTGGAATGAGCCCCCACTCACTTCAAGCCAATTGGCTTAATATCTCTACCACCCAGTCATTCCACACAAGCTTTTTCCAAGCTGTGCCATATTCTTGGAATGCTCTCTCTTTCTGTCTGCCAAGTTATCTCTCTTCCATCATCCAAATAGCTCATGCAATCCCACTTCCTCTTTACATTCTTCCAGGACTATTTGGAAAAGGTCTAATAGCTTCTCTCTGCACCAGCCGGTGTGAGTATTAGCCACTTAAGGCTCTCTCTCCTTACTGCTCCACGAACGTACTTATTCTTGCAACGGACGCCAAGTACAGACTCTGTTTTGCACTGTTCAATAGTCTTTGGTTTTTTTGCCCTTGTATATGCTGTCTTTAAATTCAGATATTTTTAGTCTCATGATCTACTTTTGACAGATTCTACACAAATAAGACAAAAACTGAAGCCCTTTGCACAGTGCCATGTGTAATATCATGTAGAAACAGACCCTTAATACATGAGATTTCTCAGATTTGATTTTTTTTAACGTACAAAGAATATGGAACATATTTAATATTTCACAAATCCACCAGGACCTGCCAGAAGAACTCCTTTAGCCTTGGGCAAGGATGGCAATTTCCATGGGGTTCGTTTCTCAGGTGGCAGCTCAGTAGCTGCCATTGGTGGCAACTGTCGGCAGTATAAAGGAGAGAATTATTAAGATACCCTCAGTGCTGAGGGACAAGATCATGAAAGGTCATTCTCCAGGAGGGGAAACTAGTAGGAACATTGACTGGCTTAGAGTTGCAAGCTGTTGAAGCTTCCCTTCTTTTAGAGAAGGCTGAAGAAAGCACTAGAAAGCATTGGGAAATCGCCCTAGGCTTGGCAAGTGCTTTACACAGAGTGGGTGCTCAATGTGGATTTATCAGTGAAAAAAGGAATTGGTTATTTAAAGAACTATAATGTAAGCGACAATCCAATTGTTGCCTTACGACCAGTCTATCTGAGGAAATAACTTGCTAACTGAATTTTCCTGGGGGCAGTTTGAAAAGTTACAAAAGGGACCAAGGAGGAACAGGAAGCATCTGTGTTTATTCAGCAACAAAGAGGAGACAAATTCTCTGACTAGCAGCGTCTGCCTACATAATTTGCAAGGCCAAGAACAAAATGAAAACGCAAAGCCCCTTGTTCAAAAATTATTAAGAATTTAGGGGCTGGCCCTGTGGCACAGCAGTTAAGTTCACATGTTTTGCTTCGGCGGCCTGGGGTTCCCCGGTTCAGATCCCAGGTGCGGACCTACACACCACTTGTCAAGCCATGCTGTGGTAAGCGTCTCACATATAAAGTAGAGGAACATGGACACAGATGTTAGCTCAGAGCCAATCTGCCTCAAGAAAAAAAGAAGAGGATTGGCAGCAGATGTTAGCTCAGGGCTAATCTTCCTCAAAGAAGAAGAAAAAATTATTAAGAATTTCAAGATGGCGACAGCAGAGAATGAACCAAGTATGGGGCCCTTCTAGGTGTGGGGCTCTGTCAGGCTGCCCGGGTTTCATACCTGTTGGAGGTGTCCCTGTCCAGCAGACATGACAGTGTGAGTACAGATTGTGAGCATGTTTAGATCACTGTGCTAATCCAAAATGTGGACAAAATATCCCTCTTTACAACAAATCTTTGCTTAAACAGCATATATTTTGATTACAAATTCAGTCTTCTAAATACTTCTATACCAGAAAGAGTGATCTCTGGGAAAGAAGAGCTCAATTTTATTTAATCTGATCCCTCTTTCGTTTTCTATATCAATGGAGATTTTAATTAGCAAAAGGATTTTTGTCTCTGTCTCTTTATCTTTGTAGTTGGAAGATCTTGCATAAAACCCTTGAGCTTCCTGCCCCTCCATTTTTTTCATCTGTAAAATGGGGATGATAAACTTCTTCTGTGGGGTTAATTCGTGTTTACTGAGGTCATGTATATGAATTTTCTGGCATCTGCTTGCCAATTCCCTCCCTTCTTTCTTCTCCTCCTTTTTGGCCTCACAATTCCCCAAACTCACCTTCCTGCACATGAATCTATCATCTGGTACCAGAGGAGTGGCCACATTTATGGGTCTTCAGTGCTGAGGGTCCACTCTACAGCTTGGTTACCAGTCTGTGAGGGACACGGCTGGGCACCTTTCTCTCTTTGATACCCCTTAGCTACAGTAGAACCTCCCCATGAACGTCTGCAGACCTCGTGGCTGGGGAAGAAAAGGATGGGAGAGAAGAACAAGAGCCCAAGACGCATCTGTCTCGTTTCTCATTATATGGCTACTATCAACTTCAGTCTCCTAACAACCTATTTCATCCCAGGGAGGAGACCAGATGAAAGAATAGTGGAGATTGGGTGAGAACAGGGATAAAGAGAGATGGAAAACAGATTCAGCACTTTGACAAGCTGGATGCAAAGATGCTCTAGTCTATTTGATCAAAGACGGGGGAAAAACACTTTTGTCAAACTGTCTGCTTTGTTTATGGCGATGCCACTCTCACACATCATTTGCCTCTTTGCATTAATGCACTGTCTACATTTTTTATTCACTGTTGGATGATCAGTGTCCGAAGCACTTTTTTCTGCTACAGATTTATTTAAATTTACTGAACTCTTAAGCAGTCAGCTTACAGCAAGTACTATAATCTCTTCTTCTTTACTCATAACCAAAGACACATATCACACACAGAATAACAAAAATATGAAGAGGATTAGGAGAATTTTGTGTCACAGTGAACAAAGCCCAGCTAGCATTATGCCATAAAAATAATGGCTTTTCTGTCTCATGGGCAAGGAGAAATAACTTTTCCACCACATAATAAATTGATTAGCCTTTCCGACCTCATCTTTCCTACCTTAACTTAGATACGGCATCAAAGACAAGAACATCTGTTTGACAATAATATTTTCCAGTTCGGCTTTTTAACATCGCGTCTGCTTGGCGCTCCAAAGTTACTGCATGAGCGCCACCTGGTGGGAAATTTGTTAGTTGCTCAGCGTAACTTTATGTAAATATAAAGATCTTAGTTTGAAACTTTCACTACTCAAGAACTTGCTAATAGGCAAATATGTTTGGAATGATCAACTATGAATCAGCAACTTATTATACACACTTAAAACAGTAAATCTTGTACTTTAGTTACTAAATAAATGTAGCATTTTCCATTTTTGCACACCTTATTCCTTCTCACTGAAATGTTGTTCTCCCCCGTTCGTTCCCTCTTATTCTAACCTATTCTCCTCCCATGCATTCCTGAGTCCTTCAAGATTGAGCTCACTATTTAGCTCCTCCAGAAAGCCTGCCTTAGTCCTTGTGTCAGTCAAGGTCCCCATAGAAACAGACGGCACACTAAAATTGGATCATTTGAGAAGAGTGTAACTTAAAAGCCATTGACAAAAGGTGGACAGGGTAGAGGGAACCCATGGATGATGGTGCAGAATCCCAAGAATAGGAACAGAGGCCTCTACCACCGTCGTTCTGAAGGTACAAGGAGACAGTGGGCTGTGCGAGAGGGCAGGGTGACACAGGTGTGAGCCCTGCAGAAGGATTAGCTCTGCCCATCTCCTACAGGTGCCCCTCGTTGGCCAATCCCAACAGCAATTAAGAGAGCAAGGGAACCCATCCAAGTTCACCTCGGGGGGTATAGGAAGGGGAAAAAAGGTATTGGTAAGATATCTGTGACTCTCTGAAATCTGCACATTTCCCCACAGTCCTGGACGCCAACAAGACAAGAACGCATTTAGAGAGAGAAGATTGAAAGCTTAAATACAGAGGGACAAATAGTTATATTGAAGGAATGGATGATGGAACAAATCACATTTTCTACTATTTATAACCCACTCTTGCCTCTCAGACCAACATCTACCCACCACATTCATTTAATGTTTCTCCATTTCAGCATTTTTCTTGTTTAAAGGTGTTTTAGGGGGTATCTTAACATCTGCTTCCAGTTCTGCTAGCAGTGGCCCACTACCATTTATTACATAGAATGGACTAGAAGTTTGAGGGTTTAATCTGATAAACTAATGTTAATTACTATCTGCCATACCTGGCCTCTCAGTTTTTGAGGGGCATCTCAGACTTCATTGAGTCCATTCTCTCTCTCTAGCCTTGTCTCTCTTTTTGTTTATTTTTAAAGACAGGCCCTGAGCTAACATCTGTTGCCAATCTTTCCTCTTTTTTTTTTCTTCTCCCCAAAGCTCCCCAGTACATAGTTGTATATTCTAGTTGTAGGTGCTTCTAGTTGAGCAATGTGGCACGCTGCCACAACACGATTTGATGACCGGCGTTAGGTCTGCACCCAGGATCCAAAATGGCGAAATCCTTTGAAGCGGAGCATGCAAACTTAACTACTCTGCCACTGGGCCAGCCCCTATCCCTATCTCTTTTGAATTAGCATATCTTTGGAAGGTGTACTGCCTAACTGAGTAGGAGAAAATATCTACAGCTTTAAGTTCCAGATCATGAATGAACAGCCTGATCTGGAGGAGGGTTTCATTTGCAGGTTGATAACCAGTCCCAAAGAAGGGGGAACCTGCTAAATTAAAATGTGGGTGTCATAGATATGCCAAGGCCTATCTGTGGGACATTACCACATTAGAAGAAAACGGTTACATCAAAGCATTTTAGAAAGTCATTGTTGACATTCACGTATTTCTCAGAGCAGCTCATGTATTTTTGACAAAACAATGCAGTAACCTGAACAACGGAATTTTACCAAAAGTATGGTCTTTCTTCAAAGCAATAATATATCCTATTAATTACTCATATCCGTAAATCTTCTAAAAGATCTTACAAAATCCCATTATTCTTCTGTCACTCCATTGATCTAGTTTTGTTAAGAAGAAGGGCCCCACAATTATCATCAAAATAACAAATAATATTGATTACACACATTCAAATTTTTGTGTGATAATCAGAAATCTCTAGATATGAAAACAACACAATACATAAAACAACTCAGAAATTATTATGCTATATTTTAAGTATTTCATAAATTATGAGATTTTTAGGTCAAGAAGAAATTTTGTAGAATATCTAATTCAGACTTCTCATTTTACAAATGAAGAAAATGAGATCAGGGTTTCAGTCAGCTACCCGAAGACAGAGGCTAATTAGTTGCAAATTTAAAACCACAATCCACATCTCAGGAGTCCTCCCCTCAGGGCTGAGGATGTTAAAGCAAAACAGAACTCTATTGTGTGACAGGGTGATTTTATAAAAATAAAACAAAACATGTTATTTCCTTTTTTCCCTACAGTAGAATAAATAGGAAGAATAAATATGTAGAATAAATAGGAAGACTTGATCATCTTTTACCCCCTTTCTTCTCAGCCCTCTTTCTTCCCCAGTAACAGTAAGAAGGTAAAAATATACAGGGGTTTCATGGTTCAGAGGCAGAGGAGAATTCTAGAGCAAGCTCGTGTACTCCCCAAATAAACATCTATTGATGTATCGATTCCTAACAGACTGGTAACTGGGGAAAGCGGAAATTGAAGGAGGAGGAGTGAGAGAGAGGAGAGGAGAGAGGGGAGGGAGGTATGTGGATAAGGGTGTGAGCCCAAGTGTTCTGGGACCCTTGAGGGTCGCAGACCTGCTCCCATTCTTGAACCCCACGCTTGCAATGGCAAGACCTCAGCTGAGGATGGCAGGGTAAGTACTGTGAACTTGGGAGCCTGTCAAAGTTCTCATTACTGAGCTTGGCATGGGTGGCAGGGACAGTGGTGATTCTGCCACTAAAACTAGCTGCCTGGGCAAGGATCAAAAAGCTACTATGTCTTCTTTATCCATTTATCCGTTGATGGACACTTAGAGTACTACATAGAAATCGAAATATAATGATGTACACTTGAAATTCATATAATGTTATAAACCAATGTTACCTCAATTAAAAAAAAAGCCACCATGTACCTAGCTTGTGTCCTTTACTCCTTGTCTGGACTGCATAAGCCCTGGAGTTCTAATACAGTCCAAGGGTGGGAGAGGGCACCACAAGTTGATTGATGTTGGACTTCTTGTCAACCTTGATGACAATGCCCTCACAGTGGATTTAATCTGACTTAGAAAAATAAAGAAAGGTGACATTTCTTGCTCTCTGAGTACCATGGAGCAAGTTTTCCCTGTTCTAAGTGTAAATTTTCTGTTGCTATCACCTAATAGTTATTTTTATGGGTGAGGGGTGGGAGCCGAGATCCAAGCAGACCATTTCATCCACCAACTTTTATTTTTAGAAAGTGCATTTTGGAAAGGATAATGTTTCTTACTCTACCATTTTTCTGGTCCACGTAAAAAGAGAAAAAAATGGATTTTTACAATTGTTTTTGTAGTAACATAAGCTCTTCAGGGCATGGGGCTTGTGCACTAAATTGCAGCCCAGCATGAAATTTTACAGCTGAATTATGAACCCCTGCCAATAAAAGTTTACAACAGAACAGCCTGGCTTTTCTGGCTTTCGGAGCAGGGGTGGAAGAAATATACGTGCTCTAACAGATACTATTATCCTGGAAATACGATATTAATGATTGCACACTTTGAGAATATACAATTAAACTGTGAGAATGAAGTTAATTGGAAATACTTGAGAGAGATGCCATGTATTACCCAAGTCATGTGCACTTTATTTACTTTATACAAATGTAAACTCAAAACGATTTGACATCTTTCAATTTCATAACTAAATTAGAAGATTTGAGAATTCACAGGTTTTAAAATGAAACTACTATTGACTTTAAATTATCCCTGTTAAGAGAGAAAGTAATAGAATGAATAAATTAAGTTCACCCCACATACCATGATGTATCATGAATTTCCCTCCCAAAGACAACTCTTTGCTATTGAAAACACTGATACTACAATTACCCGCATAGTCAATATTCCAAAGAATCAAAGGGATATAGATTTTCTTTAACACAGGGAGATATAATTGGCTATAACTTATTACTATTATTTTTTTTTTTGAAGGAAGAGGACCCCAGGCAATTGAATACAGCTGTTAAGAAAATACACTTAACCAAATTGATTTTTTTAAGTGCTTTTTTGAAAAAGTAATTGAAAATCCCTTGAAAGATCCTAAATAAAAATCTTCATGAGTTTAGGACAGACTTTTCATGAGAATCATCCAAACAGAACTGTACTTTAATCTGCCCAGTCTTCCTTGCTCTTTTTGTCTTTCTTTTTGTTTTCCACCTGACTGTGGTAGGCTGAGTGTATGAGCCCACTAATAATCTGGTCAATAGGAAAACCTTCATAGCATCAGTTCAACTTGCTTCAGATCCAGGGCACTTAGGAATTATAACTTGGAAAATAGAGTAGGGAGGACACTAGAAATGGAGAGACTGTGAACTCCATGGCCATGGGCTGAGGGAGTCAGCTAAATGCCGTTTGCCTCAGCCTCCTCCCCAGCATAAGAGGAATCGCCGCTCACCATGACAGAGCCATTTGGACTCAGGGTCTCAGCTATAAGAGACTTAGGTCATCAAAGGAATGTTGGGAGGATTTGGACGAAGTGTTATTGTAAAGCACTTTGTTGACATAAAGTGCAGAGGGGGATATCAACACTGTTTTCCCTTGGGGAAGGTCGACCACTACTGTGAACTGTAGTAACCAGAACAATTTATTTTACAGATAAGATGGGAATAATAACCACCATCAGTAAATCATATATTTTTCGTACATTCCACCGGACAAGGTCTTGTTTTCTTAACTGGTGAGGAGCATGCATTCACGCATTCATTCATTTGTTGAGTAATCACCCAGTAACTTAGCCTCTGCTACTTGTCAAACACTGCCTTGGGTGCTGGAGATTCTGACAAATAAAACCCATCTCTACTCTCAAGGTGCTCACAGTCTTAGGTCGGGGGAACCAAGTCATCAAACACACATACTTAAGAGATAATTACAGGGTGAAACAAGAACGCTTAGGAAGTATCAGATAAAAAAAGAGAGGCTTTTTAAAGGAGGTGACACTTGATTAAACCTTGAACGGTCAGTGATGAGAGACTCATGGGCAGAGGAAATAGCAGAGTGTTCAGGAAACTGTAAATGGAGACCAATAACAAATGTGTGAGAAAGGACAGGGTGGAGGCTGGAAAGAGTGGCTTTTAGATCTTTTGCTAATGGCAATGGTAATCTGCATAATGGTTAGATTTGCATTCCACAAAGATAATTCTAATGAGGTAAAAGAATGGGTTAAAGGGGAGGAGAAAGGAAGCTTGAAAATGTTGTTGACTTGCATTTTCTAATTTTCCACAATGAGCATGGATTATCCAGACTATTTATTTATTTACTTATTTATTTTAAAGATAAGCTTTTTGGTGAGGAAGATTGGCCCTGAGCTAACATCTGTTGCTAATCTTCCTCTTTTTTTTTCTTTTTCTCCCCAAAACCCCAGTATACAGTTATGTATCCTAGTTGTAAGGTCTTCTTCTATGTGGGATGCCGCCACAACATGGCTTGATGAGCAGTGTGTAGGTTCGCGCCCAGGATCCAAACCTGCAAACCCTGAACTGCCACAGCAGAGCATACAAACTTAACCACTATGACACCAGGTCAGCCCCTATCTAGACTTTTTAAATTTTAAAGTTCAGAACCTGGTTACAGTGGCCATGGGAATGCACCTGTCAGATCTCCAACTACAGGGAGTATAATTGATCAAGTCCCCAGCAGCTGAGCTCTGAAATCCATCACAGCATTAGCTCCAAAGCCACGCTTCCCACGGGAGCCAACGATGGAACACAGCCTCCCCTGACAGAGAACTTCAACTCAGAACTCCCAGCGGCCTTAAGGAACCTTCTGCAGACCTCAGGACACCTCCTCTCTCCTTCACTCTGGGTCAGAATTAATATTACAGTCCAAAAACTCTGACAGCCTTCTCCAGCTCCCTCCCCTTTTTCTTTCACCTGTATCTCCCTTTGCACATATTATCCCATCTTGGCATCTGCCGCTCAGAAGACTTGGACGAATATACTGGCACGGTATGATTTACCAAATGAAAACCCTTTACATGAATGCAAAGTTATTAATTACTCAAGATTAAGCTTTATTAATTCTCATTTTTATCCCATTGCCTAGCAGAAGAAGACAGCCCAACAGTTTTGAAAGAATGAAGGAAAGAATAAACAAATCCAGAGTTGATCATGCAATAATACACTTTCCATTATGGTTCAGGGTGATATATCAACCATGCTAATATTTTATAAATGCAACAAAACACTGGAGAAGTGTTGTGTTAATTTTTGATCACTGAGAAGGTTGATGGTAGAGGTCTTCTTGTCCAGTGTGATTAGGACCAGTGCTGTAGCTGTCACCTTTAAAAAGTCAGGTAAAAAGGGGTAATCATAAATGTGATTCACACCTTAGCACTTTATTATAACTCAAAACACGATCACATGCATTTGTTTCTCAATGTTTCATAGAGTCGTGAGCTTTTCTCTGAGTGAGGTTCAGTGAATGGCCTTCTATATAAAACACATCCTTAATATATTACCTATAATTCCTGACTGTGATTCCTTTAACATTGAATTAGAATTTCAATCTGAGCACAAATTCCATCCGGATTTTAATGATTTTCCCTACATATTTGATAGCTATCTTTTCCATACCTAGCATATAGAATTTGTATATGTATATATATGTGTATGTGACTTGGATTTGCTGGAGGGCTGCTCCATTTCCCCTGCCTTGTTTCCATCTGAAACAAAATCAGGCGTAGTTCATCGTACTGATCATTTTTCCCCACTCTCCATACAGGGGGAAAGGTGTCTGCTGGTTGAATTCAGGAGAAGCAGCTGTACTGGCTCAGATCAGGTAATTTCTTCCTTTTTCGTGAACCCAATCAGTCTGCATGACAGATATATTTCCTGTCTTTCCCACAAGGATGAGTTTTCCACCTCTGTGGAGAAGGCTATCAGTTGCCCAGAGACACCTATGATGGCACCAGCACTGAAGTTCTGGAATGATACATCACAGAGCGTGTTGCAGTGTCACCACTAGCTTATATATTCCCATCTTAATTCTATCAGTAATAACGCTGACATTTGATTTCCACTTGCCTAACTCCCATGTACTAATTTGGGAGGCAAAGAATCCACAACAATCTTTATAAAGTCGTCCAATTTTCTTTAGTAGAAATAATTCCTTTCACAGGCATATTGCATCTTTTATATAATAGTTAACCAAATTACACAGTTGCACTATCAAGGACATCTGACATCAACAGATGTGAGAAATTCCTAACTGACTCTTGGTAAATATTCCATCCAACATGTGGGAGTTGAAATGAGAAGGCATTCTTGAGGGTAGCCCACTAGCCCAGAACATTCACTAAGTGTGAGCATTAGTCACTATATATTTGCAGAGGAAATGGAGAGCATCATTAATTTAGTGAGTTGGTTAAGTGGAGGTTGATTAAGAGAGCTTCTGTTTGACTTAAATGCACCAATTCTTTGCTGGTGTAATATCGCACGATCTGAAATTCTACCATCTGAGGCCCTCATCCGGGCTAGGCCATTCACATTTGGGCATTGTTTGAGTGCAGCCCAGTGGTCCCAGTTTGGTTTTCTTTCTGTCAGAAATTGCTTTCAACAAAGATTTTTCCCTTGAGATTCAGCTTGTTTGAACCATCGGAACTCTTTTTTAATGTAATAGAAGAGTTTTTACACAGTTTCTTCACATTTCCATCAATGCTTAGGATTCCATCCCTTGCCAGCCCTTCTAAGACCTATCTCCTCAGCTTTCTGCCCTTTACCATTTTGAATCTTTTCTTCTCGGTTGACTTCATCTCTAGGAATTTCCAACATATTTTACTTCAACTTAAAATTTTTCCCTTGATCTGGCTATGCCTTTTGGTTAGCACCTTCCAGTCTTCCTGCTTCTCTTCACTGATTAACATGAAAACTTTCTAAAAGCACATCTCCACCCCCAGCGTTCCTGGGGTTGCGATTCTCAATGACCTTCTTGACAAGGCAGGTCTTTTTCTCATTATTCATTCCCTCTAATCTTCTTTGAACATGATTTAAATCATCTCCTTATTGATTCCTTCTAACTCCCCTTGAACATGATTCGAGTTGTTCTGTATTTTCCTCCTCCTTTAACTGGGCCTCCTTATCCTCCTCTCCAAGCTCCCTTATGCCTTCCACCTGCCAAGAGTAGCCAAGTATAGTGGACTTTTCAGGCAGGTTGGCTGGGGCCAAACAATACTAGTCATATGACTTTGAACAAAATAATCATTGCCTAATTTTAACAACAGGAATAACATTAGTCGTTCTCTCAAGTTAATTATGAGGATTAAATTAACCAATACATCTGAAGAGCTTTACACAGTGTTTGATGCACAGTCAATGGTCAATGAATATGGCTGACTAAATAAAAACTGACTTTTTTCTTAGTTTTTTGTTTTTCTTTCTTTAGGCTCATTCTTTAACGACTTAAAAAAATTTCCCTGGTTTAAAGGACTTCAATATTCCTGTTTCCTAGTTCTTCATCTCCAAGCTTGAGCTATATAATTTATTATTTAATCACATTCCTAATTACCTTGAAGAAATACCTACTTCAACATAATCTCTATTTCCATTTTGCCATAAACTCTTACATTGATCTTCTTGCCCAACTTTGTTTGAGTAATACAAGTATTTGAACAATGAAAATATTTCTATTCTTCATCATCCCCCCTTTATGCAGGTAAATATATGAGTGTGGGTAAAGATGTTCCTTCCACTATCCCAAGTCAAACGAGAGGAACTTTCAAGAACACCAAGCATACAACTGGGAGTGTTTGTCAGGAGAAGCATTTATATTTTCACTCAAGCAGGACCATTGCCAATCTAAAAAGTCTTCTGCTTTCCCACAATAAAGGGTCCGGAACAGAGCTCAGAGTGAGAACAATTGGAGGTGTTGTCCTGTTGTTCCACAAGTCTGTGGGGCCCAGAGGCTGGTGGGCCCTGGAAAAATCTGCCTAGACAAAAGGCTTACTGGAGTACCCTCTGTCAGCACAATGGAAAGAGGGGGCTGGGCTGGGTGGCCCACACTTCCCAAATTTGTCAAGCTATGGTAGATACCACGGAGAGGTGCTGGACTTGGATTGTCCCTGAGAGTGACCTGTTCCAAAAGACCACCTGCCAAGAGCTGGAGACTCCAAGTGAAAGAGCTTTCATGGGGTGTACCACATCAGCACGGACCAAGGATGGTGTCCCAAGCAGCCAGCCAGAGCGGGCATTGCCCATGCCTAAGAACAGTGAGGGAGGAGGGGACCACTGCTTCTTTCCTCACCCACCTCCAACCCTGAAGGAGCCACTGGCAGTGAGAAGGGCAGGAAGAACAGAAGATCATGGCAGAGAAAAGTCAGTTATAGTACCAATGCTCAGAACATGTCTTCCTGACAGCCGGAGGTGGACTAGACCTGGGGATGGGGAGAAATATTAAACTGAATGAGAGATCAGAGTTTGCTTCAGATCAGGTATGACATTGCTTGTTTAGAACCTGAAAGTCACCAGAAGAACTAAAAGACTTGGCTCAAGGTTTTGTCCATTGGAAGAATGATTCTACAGAGTGAGTTTACATTGTCCGTGGTGAACAGAATAAAGTTGTTTCCTGCTTTGTACCCTCCAAGTCCAGCTCTTTCAGTAAAATGCGCACAGATGTTCACAGCCTACTTGATAATTTTATTACTGCAACAAAATAAAGGTTGTGAGAGGGAAGGAACAGATGCTCCTCACTTCTTTGGAATTCTCTCTACCCCAGAGCCTAGGAAAGCCCCTTTCGGAGCCATTCCTTCAGATATATTGAGAGTTCCCTCCCAGAGCTCTTTTTGGGTTACACTCAGTTTTTCATTAGATCCATTTAATGTAAGAAGCACATGCCCCCTCTCCAGAAATGTCCTTCCCAGGTGGCACATCCTCATTGCCAAAAGAATTTAAACAACTCCTTCCTCTTACCCTCTGGAAGATGCCTTAGTTGCACAGTCAACACAGAACCAGACCCCAGCTGGGGATATGGAAAAAAATAGCCCCCTGGTTGCCATTTGAGCACTTCCTGCAAACAGCCAATTTACCCTAAAGACTTTGATGTTGTATTATATGACTGTTAAAAAAAATAAATAAATTCTCGACTCTGTGAGAAAATTTAATCCTTGACCAGGAGCCAAGGAGTTTCCTTAGACAACAAATCTACCCAAATCAGAAGAGGAAGTCTCCTGTGCTCTACCCCATCTCTAGGATTATTTGTCCCCCTCCCTTGGAAACGGATGTATTTAGTCTCAAGTACATTTATTTCCTTCTAACCTCCTGCCTCCTGGTGGATCGCTACTCCCAAAAGTCTGCGAGAAAGCTTTTGGATTCGTCTTTCCTCGGTTTCTGCTTTTAGGTTGTATAGTCCCCCACTGAGTTCTACACTTTACATATATTTTCTAATTTCCATTTTTATTTTTATAAATGATTCCCAGGAGTTTATCCTCACTCCCACCTGTTTCCCTTTTCTTCTTTTTGTCACAGTTTGCCTTTTCTTTTTCCAAAAAGAAAGACTCAAAATAAATTATTTCTATTTATACTCCTTTAATTTTGAACAAAGTTGCTTAAATGAACACAGGCATGCCTGTTCCAATTTATCAGGTTGATTCAGCAAAGTGAGCCTGAATTTCAGCTACGTATTCCCTTCAGCATTAGGTCAAGAACACCTGTAAATTTCAGTCAATCGAGCTGCTCTTCTCATGACCACCGTCAGGAAAGACATCATATTCTTTTAGAGTGGTCTACACACCAATCTATGTGCAGACTCACACACTACAAGAGAAGCCTTACAATAATCAGTCTGTCTCTTTCCTCATCACATATACACACACGAACATACAAATTTTAGAGTAACATTGGAATAAGGATCAGTAACTGTCTTTCTAACCTAGGCCGTCCACCAAGATGAGGAAAGTGGTATGATTCTAGATCCGTTTTTTTGGGGCACTCAGTTTTTGTTATTTTGGAGATGAACTTACGCATATACTAGAGAAATAGTTAAGAAGCTGTGAGGTTTGTGGAAGTCAGCTAAGCCGAGAGAGAGATGGTTTTGAAATTGTCTCTCAGATGAGAGAAGACGAATGATGATTACTTTGGAGTCACTTTTGATAGTATCATGGTACTCTTGGGCAGTGCTGACAGTCTGACTAAGAATTTGGTTAACACAACAATCAGAGCTTCTCTAACACACAGGCACACACACACACGGTCTTAATAGACGCTCTTTTATTTATTGTTGTGAGGGAAGAGCCTTCTTAAGCCTATTAACACCATTGTACTGAGGTGCCCAATAAGAGATGAGACCTGTATTTTAATATTGTCTCTTATGCTCCTGAATATAAGCACCCGAGAAGGTGATGAGACAAAGCATGGAGGATGCGTCCAGCTCCACATCTGAGAATATTGGGGTGATACTGTTATGGACTGAATGTTTGCATCCCCCCAAAATTCATATGCTGAAACCCTGCCCGCCCCTCCCCATATGATGATATAGGAAGAGGGGCCTTTGGGAGGTAAGTGAGATTAGATGAGGTCATGAGAGGGGAGCCTTCATGAAGGAGATTAGTGTCTTTATAAGAATCATGACACAGCTTTCTTCTCTCCACCTCCACCGTGTAAAGATACAATGAGAAGCTGCAGTCTGCAACCTGGAAGAGCGCTCCTACCAGAACCTGACCATGCTACCCTGATCTAGGACTTCCAGCCTCCAGAACTGTGAGAAATAAATTCCTAGGGTTATAAGCCACTCCGTCCATGGTAGTTTGTTATAGCAGCCTGAACAGACTAATACACATTCTGTGGTTCCCATTCTCTATGCAGAAAGAATCTAAAGAGGGTGGAGATGATTGTGGGCTATATCACTCTTGGGAAGCCTTGAGGTAGATTCAGAGAGGTGGAAGGAATAAAGGAGCTCTCTCCAGCTGAGTGAGTGGATGGGGTGGGAGGGACACCAGCAGTGAGTAGAACGAGGACTATGCCGGGACAATGAGAAGAGGTTTGGAAAAGTCATGTTAAATAATGAGCTCTTTGAAAATCTCCCTCAATTTACGCTGACACACACTCCTGAAGGCCAATCAGAAGAATTTCTTAAGCCACGAAAGGAAGAGAGGAATATGTCAGAAACTAGAAGGATCATATCAATGAAGGAAGCAGACAATTATCCCTATTCTGACAGAGTTTAAATTCTAGTGAGAGAGAAAATATTAAACAGGCAACATTATTTATTATTAAATAGTAAATAAGAAAATTATAGTTATTACTGATTATATCTAATTAATTACATCACAAACTGTGATAAATACCACGGAAAGGAAAAGAAAAAAACAGATCAAGGTGAGGGAGGTTGGGATTGCTGAGACGGAGACAGTTGGAAGTTTTACGTAGGGTGTGAGGCCCAGGTTGGGCCTCTGAAAACAAAGCATGAGTAAGGATTTGAGGAGAGGAAGCAGTTGGCCATGCTGATATCTGTGAGCATGCATGGCCTTGGAAGGCTTGAAAAGTTCTTGAATAGGGTACCGGCTAGAGGAAAGGAAGCTCAGTCTGTCTATAAGCGTTCTGCGTTATTTATTCCATCATTTGTTCCCTCTCCCTCTTGCATCCTCCTCCTCTTCCTGTCATCTGGATTCTTTCCATCACCATTAAAACTAGGATTTTGAATGTTTTAAAATGTATCCCTTAACCCTATACTCCTAGTTTCTGACATAACTCATCTACGTCCTTCATAACTAGGTCTCTCAAAGATTTATCAACCCACACTGCCTCTTCTTCCCCAGCTGCCAGTCCATCATGCAGTCCACGCTCTCTCTCGTCCCCCATTACTCTACAAAAATGATTCTTCCAAACATCACCAATGAACTTCAATCCAGTTTCTCAACCCAGTGGAAACTCCTGCTTTCAATTTACTTTACCCATCAGGAGAAGCTTCTATGCTCTTGAAAACTTTCCTCTTGGCTTTCATGACACTAAGTTCTTCTTGTTTTCCTCGTCCTCTTAGATCACTACCTCCGGGGGCATTTTTTTCCTTCCTCCTCCTCAATTCGGTCACCAGCAAAGAGAGTTCTTCAAGGCTTGAGCTTAGATCTTCTTCCCTTTTTACTCTACACACCCCTCTCTAGAGCATTATTTCAACTCCATTGGTTTTAAATTCCATCTATATGCCCATCACCCACATACATGTTTCCACCTCAGAGCTCTCCTGGGAGTCACAGATTAGTATATCCAAGTGCCTTTTTGATATCTCTACTTGCTCCCTCAGAGACACCTCAAATAGCTAGAACGGGGCTAAATCTCAACACTGAGTCACCATTTCCCTAAACACCTGTCCTAGATCTATTCTATTCCAGGGCCCTGCATTTCAGTAAATTGTACCTTTGTGAAACTATTTTCACAAGCCAGAAATCAAGGAGTCATCATTCACATTTCTCTCCCCCTCATCACCCATATTCAATTCATTTTTTAAAAAATCACTTGATTAATTTTCTAAAACATCTGTTTCATATCTGTCTACTTCACCCCACCCGTCCAGCTATAATCCTATTCCAAGTCACTGTCATCTCTCACCTGAAATATTGCAATATCCTTTTAATTTGTCTCTCTGCTTTAGCCCTTGGCCCTCGTCCATCCATTCTCCACACAGTAACTAAAGTCATATTTTTAAAACACAGATGCCTTATGTTTCGTCCTCTGCTTAAAACCCTAGAATTTCTTTTGAATCTAAAATCCTTAACACAGTCTACAGAACCCCGTATGATCTGATCCCTCCCTATCTCCCTAGCTTCATCTTGGATCACTCCCTGTCACTAACTAAATTCAAGTCACGCTAGCTATTTGCTTGCTCATTCTCTCAACGTCTCTCTCTCCCTCTCCCTCCTCCTTTCCTCTCTCCTTCCCTCCTACTCTTCTTCCCTTTTTCTTCCTTCCTTCTTTCCTCTCTTTCTTTTTCTCTTTTCTCTCTTTTCCATCTCCCTCTCTCGTTCTCTGTTTCTCATTTACTCAGACATAGGTCTCTTTTCCCACACAGAATGATGCATAAGTTGTTTCCTTTGAGTGCAATGAGTCCCTTCTGTCCTCAGGATGAGCTAATTTTTATTCATCCTTCAGGTCTTTCTTCATACTTCTCTGGGCTATCTGTTGATGCAAAACCATCCCCAAACTTAGTGGTTTAAAACAAAAACCATTTTATTTGATTATAAGTCATCAGTCTAGGCTGAACTTAGCCAGGTGGTTCTTCTGCTGATCTTCATTTGTGTGTCTGCATTTAGCTGGTGAGTCCACTGGTGTCTGGGACCTTTCTCTTTCTCCCGTCTCTCTCTCCATGTGGTAACTCCATAGAGTGTCTCCAAGTGGTGTCTCTCCAATAAAATACATGATGGCTCAGGGAACCCAAGAGGGTAAAGGCAAAAGAAGCCAGGCATTTTTAAGTGGCACATTGTCACTTCTGGCACATTTTATTCTAAATTATAGGGATTACACAAGAATGTGGATACTTGGAAATGTGCTTCATTGAAGCTATCAATGGACCAGGTTGTGACAATACACCTAATATAAATTAGCTGTTATTCAAAGTCGGGGGGGGGGCGGGGGGGATCTAGCCTGACAACACAGAAAAGAATAGGAATGAATCTGAAATTGATTTATTGACTTATTACAGCTTCGAGATGGGAAAGAAAAGATAAGGAAATCCAATGATAACAGTACGTATTTTGGTCTTGGGGACTAAGAATTTTATTTCAAGAGAAGAAACGGAGTCATTTTATTGTTTGGTTTACCAAGTTTTCTACAAAATCTCTCATGTAGAGAAATTGGCATTCGCCATATAATTAGCAAAGGTTTACATTTACAAAGGAAATTGCATTTAACTATTTTCAACTACAATTTACCCAAAGAGAAAAATGTTTGATTAAAGACAGTGTCTTAAACATTTTCAACTACATCTATGGAAATTTCCTTTGCAAGATTGAAGGATGGTCAGTATCTACCTCTAGCAAACACAGAGTATAGCATTATTATTATTATGCCAGTTAGTAGCTGTTAGGTACAACCAGAGAGACAAGAACAAATGTTAATTCTCCTTAAGGAGAAACATCGTTTACTCAGAGATGAGCAAGACATGGCCCCATCCCCTGAATAGCTCAGTGTCGCTGCTAATTCTGTTATGACTGACTGTAATCCAACTTCATACAATTAAGTAAACCTATCCAGGAATGAAAATATAGAGGGATAAAACCTACTGAGAAAAGGCTTTTTTTTTTTTTTTGAACAGCTTAGATTAACGCATTATATATTTCAAGTCATAAAAGATTTTGTCATGGATATTTAGGACCATTTTTCACAATTTTCATGGAATTCATGAGTTACTGGTGAAATGCTTGAAGACTGAAAATGCTACTTGTAACTAACGTCATCTTTTTGTTTGTTTTCCAAAACCAGTTTGGCTTCCTAAAGCATTATCAAGTGTGTCAGAGTTTCTGGAAAATGTAATGATATTTAGAGATTGGCATTCCATTTTCACAACTGGAAATCATCTCAAGGGAGTCAATGAATAGTTTATACATTAACAAAATTATCTCTGTAAGAAAAGATAACACTGCGTCTGAAACAAATGTCATATTAGTGACCTGAAACAAATGTTTGGTCAAAAGTAGTAAAACAATATGCAAAAAAAGGAATAAGATAATTTTCTCTTCTATAAACTTAAATGTTGTAGTGTTGATATTTTGTTATATATTTGTATTTTATACACACTGGATCTTTGAGAATATTTTTCTCTTAATTGGAGAGAAAATGCCCATCACGGAAGAAGAGATTTCAGTGTCTTTTTCCTTATTAATTGACGCTCATTAAATACTTCCTGCCTAAAAGGAGTTCTAACTGTATCATGAAAACTTAGAGGAAAATAGACAAGAGAAAATCTTGTAATAAGAAATTCCCTTTAAGTTTGACATTTGGTTTTGGTAATGCCTCTAAATATCTACAGACACTATCTTTAATCAAACATTTTTATCTGCAAAATTGAACTGGAAATTGCTTGTTAATGCCTAGTTAATAGCCCTTTTCTTTCCTAACAGCTAAGAAAAACCTCATTTCAGTTGTAGAATTAACTAGAAAAATGACAATTCTTAGAATTTATGGCTCCTTTCCTAGTTCCTATCCATACGCATCTAAGTTCTTTCTGATCAAATTGAATAAAAGCGATGGTCGCTTTAAAGTCAATCTAACCTCATCGCAGGCATGTATTTAGGCCGGCTTGTACATTATAAAAGGAGAAAGCCATTTTCTTGTCTTCTTTTCCATGTCCTTAATTATGGGAATCAGATTTTTCTTGATTCTGTTGAGATGTAATCCTTCTTTTTCAATGTGTCAGCTAAAGATACTATATTGAAATGTTATGTAATTCTTACAGAAAATAAATATTAACAAATCATTCGGTTTTTTATTGCATTTTTTAAATTTTTATTTTACTTAAGTGTATCTTGAAACAAAGTCTTACCTAGCACTTCAGATAGAGTTCACAGAATGTTTGGACACTATAAAATGGCATTCAGTCCATCAGGGATAAGACCAATCACTGTGCATAGAGGCACTTATTAGACCCAGAGTTGAGACAAGAACGTAAAATGTAAACTATAACAAGAAAACCCACATCTGTATATCTTCATGCTTATAAAACATATTTAATTATTCATGGAGTATAAAAACACAAGTACATTTCTTCCAGTGTATTAACTCTGCTGCTAGCCAAAAGATATTTATTTTTCTCTTTTTACTTCAATCCTGTAAATCTCTCATTGCTCTGCCTTATAGCAATCAATAAATCACATCCCAGACACTAGGGCTCAAGGTTCATTCTAAAATAACCAGCGGGGTCTGCCCCTCTATAAAGCTGCTCTGTGATATATTAAGTGCATAGGAACCACTGGTGGACTATAACAAATGCGTTTTAGAAAGTTTCCTGTGAACATCCCCTCGTGAATCTATTCCTGGTCTTTGTCACATCAGGAAATTATGAAGGTTTGCCAAAAATAAGTTTAAAAACTTTATTCTACCCTATAAATGTAAGTCCAAAAGAGTTTGTAATAAATCGCAAACTCCTAAGAGAAAAGGAATTATGTTTAAATATGTCTGTGTATTACACTCAATGAGGCAGGGTGGTAAAATGGAAAGATGAGATTTTGGAATCTGAACAATATAGATTGGAATCTGAGCTAAGCCATGGGCTAAGACACTTTGCTCCCTTGAGCATTAATTTCCGCATTTGTAAAGGAGGAATAACAGTGTAAACTTCATGGGGTAAGTGTCTATTTCCTGCAACATGGCGCTCCAGGTATCTTTTAAAAACTTTCCTCCACAGATCATCTAGTTATTTTCTAGTAATTGTCCACATCTCACCTTAAATGTCACTTCTTTGGTAAAAATTTCACTGCCTCCCCCTTGCTCATTCTTGAACAAGTTCATTTTTCGTCCTTTCATGGGCTGCAATTCTTTTCTTTAGAGCAGAGACTGGCAGACTGCAATCCATGAGCCAAATTCAGACTCTCACCTGGTTTTGTAGACAAAGTTTTATTGGAATAAACTTTTGGCCACACTCAATCATTTATAAATATACGTCTATGCTGCTTCTGCATTACAACTGCAGAGTCGAGTAGATGCAACAGAGCCTGTATGGCTGGCAAAGACTGAAATATTTACTATCTGGTCTTTCCCAGAAAATGTTTCCTGACTCCTGCTTTAAAGAATTTATTTTATTTCCCAATGTTGCACTATTATTGAGGGTATTTACAAGATGAATCTCTCCACTGTTAGGATATAAACTCCATTAGAAAGTGGAATGTGGGGCCAGCCCAGTGGCATAGTGATTAAGTTCATGTGCTTCACTTTGGTGGCCCAGAGTTTGCAGGTTCAGATCCCGGGTGTGGACCTAGCACTGCTTGTCAAGCCATGCTGTGGCAGCATCCCACATAAAATAGAGGAAGACTGGCACTGATGTTAGCTCAGGGCCAATCTTCCTCACACACACAAAAAAAATGAAACAAAAAAAAGAAAGTGGATCATTTTTCTTCTTGATCCTCACTGGGTCCCTACCACCAATCAAGCATAACGTCTAGAATCTAGTTACCATTCAATAAATGTTGAATAAAAGAAATGAACCCACAAATGAATAAATGCATGAACCAACAGATAAATTCATTTGATTTTAAAATTACCCTAGTTATATAGTAATGAGCACACCAAATAAAAGCGGACAAGTTCATATATCATCCATATATTCAGATAAAATCACTAAGATATAACCAGTTTAAGTGTTATAAATTACATAATTGTACATTCAACATAGTCTGACGTACACACAATAGTTTGAAAAAGTACTTGGTTATGAATGAGCAATTCATGAACCTCATACATTATGGACTTTATAAAACATTCATAAATTAAAAAACCATTTGTCCCATATTAAAATACTTCAGTGACATATGAATAATACGTAGGCAAAGGCTAGAGAACTAATTATGATGGAATTACTTATTTTCTATTCAATTACTTTTGCCATCACCTCTGCTGCATTTCTGCTCTGTTGTATATTACTGCTGCCCCCTCCCATATCTCTACTTTGCATAAACAATATATCAGAAAGCATTTTACAATGAATGCCCAGCAGCTCCTGGCCTTGAAGAGCTTATTCGCCTAATTGTGCATCCCTTGTGAATTTTTCATAATACTTTACAGATCTAATTTAAATACTTTTACAAATTCATCAAATACATTCTCCGAGGCACATTTACTCAGCTTACTTTTGAAACTTCTAATGAATTCTCTCGATATGTAATTTTATACTCAGCATCATGATTTGAATTAAATATTATTGAACAAGGTGTTCATTATTGGATGTGAATTATAATTAGAATGATAGGCAACCTTAACTATGATAATAGTTTTAGTCAATTTCCTATGGGACTGCCAGTTTTCAATCCAGCGCAAAAACCAATACCCTCTGCTAAAAGTCTGTTATAAGGGTTACAAGCAAATTAAGCAATGTCAGTTCTAGCTGCTTAAAAGCTAGGATTAGCGGATACAATTTAACTCTTAAGAGGCAAATAGCAGGCTGTCATGGTGCTGCAAATCAGCAGTGCAGGAGAGCTGACCTCCTTTATACGCAATTTAGCATCCTGATATTGAGAGATGACCTAGATTTTCCATGAACCACATGTGAACCTTGTAAATCATTGCTGTACCCATCTATTTCACATATGCGCTATGGCAGCAAGAAAGGTGGACTGTAAAGAAAATCTGAGCAATTGACACACTTTCTACTAAAATGTGTTCATGTCTTTAGATTATCAAGGGATATCTTGTGTGTAGATAAAAAGTTTCTCTTATAGTAGTTATGTTCAAGTGGTAGAATTATGACTTTTTCTTTTCAGATATTTTAAAATGTAGTTATTACGCTTAATATGGCAAGCACACTTATAAATGAAGGGTAAAATCTACTATTATCAGACATCAGTGATTTATTTCTATTCGATGGGCCTTTTCACAAAATGTAACATAAATCTCCAAGAGCATAGTGGTTTTCAGACCATTGAGGCTGGATTGTGAGGGGAGACCCTAATTATCTTTGTAAGTACCTATTGTCTCATTATAAATGACCTAGGAAGATACCTTACACATAATAGGTGTTCATTAAATGTCATTTCCTCTCCCCCTTTGTGAATAATTATTCATGAGTCATGGGTAGTGAACATATTAATTCTTCCTCCTTTCTCTAACTCTGTATCTTCATTTGTAACTTAATCATCTGGTGGTAAATGTGCCATTAACTGAACAACTCCTCAAAGTCATGTTCACTGGAGATACAATTCAGGAATAAGAAAGAACTCCTGTCAAGATGTGACTTCACTCCCTTTAAATTGGTAGTTTTCACCTGGCATGTTGGGGACATTTAGGGATTCACTGCAATGGAGTGGACCATGTTTATGACATTTTTATGACATAGCCTGTCAAAATGATTTTAAAAACTAAAGCTGGGTCAGCTTATTTGTATTTCACATCCCCTATTTTCTGTAATGTGTCAACCCATAATTATTTCTATTTCCTTTTACCAGAAGACTCCCTTTTAAAGGACACTGCAAGTCCAACCTAATATTTCGTCTGCCTCTTTCCTTCCTTCATCCCAACTCTTTCCATGTTCCTCCATCCCTTGTAATCTCAAATTTATACTAGAATTCAGATGAAAACAAAATTACTCTTCCTATCTCAATAATATAGAAATAATCTTTCCCTTCCTCGTTTTGGATGTGCTTGTGCATGTGTGTGTGTGTGTGTGTGTGTATTTGAATGCATGCTGCTGTGTATGTAAAGAGACAATATGAGTCTTGTTGGGAGGAAGAAAAATCAGGGACTAGATAAAAATGTCCCATTCTCAACAATTTAAATAAATCATAAATAGTAAAATTCTAAGGCAGTGATGATGAATTCATGTGTCCCTTATCAGTAGATCATATTGTGGTTTCTCAGACTTAGATGTAAATTTTCTCCCCATTTCAAAGATATAGGTTGATTAGCACAGAATTCCTATGAAAAATAATATTTCCTTTTAACACATCTCATATTAGAAAAAAGTAAGATTTCCTTTTAGTGCATCTCATATCAGCCATGACTAATTAGCTTATTTTTATGCATTTCTTTTTGTTGATGCAAAAAAAGGGGCCCAGCATCAGTGGCCCAGACCCCCTTTATCACCCTCGGAACCTGTGTCTCATATTCACTATTCAATTCAAGGATTTCTCAGGAAAGGCAAATCGAAGAAGTTCCCAACTTCACTGCTTCTTTTGAAAACTCTTTAAAGAGAGAAAGGAAATTCTGAAAATTCTAGCACCTGTTCTGTTGCCTAAGTTACCAGAAAAAAATAAAACCCCTGCTTTTTCACTTCACAGCAGAGTCCCCAGATATGTGGCAGACATTCCTAAAAAAAAAAAAAAAAAAAAAAAAAAAAATGTGCTTTAGAATTTACCGCAACATGGCAGACTGAACCGAGGCCAACTCATAATACATAGAAATGTCAGATAAAATATAATAAACATTTATTTTATATACATAGATATACTCAAAGAAAGAAAGAAAAGTCCCTAAGTGCTGGAAAGGAAGGGAGAAGCTCTAAGCCAGAGCTGTAAGCATGAGAGTTGATGCCTCCAGGGCTGCAAAGGGTATAGACTGAGACATAGGCCTCATGGCTAGGAGCGAGGTGTTAACGTCCACCAGGTGTAAACCTCTCTCTGCACCAGACAGGTTGCGGGAAGAGACACACCTGTGCAAAGCTGAAATCCCAGCAGTCTTCCCTTAAAGGAGAGATTAGAGACCCTCCACCTCCAGACTCTGGGAAGCAACAAGGAAGTTTTTCATCTGCCCTGACTCTGGCCGGAAATGGAAACCACTATTATGTACAGATTGAAACCTACTTTATACAAACTGTGAAGCAATAGATGCTAGATTGAAAAATTGACATAAAAAACTTGTTCCAGATTGGTAGAATCACTGGGTTCTTAAGAGAAACAAATGTGGAACTTCTCTACTGGGATCCTCCTTCGGCTCAGGAAGCAGGAGACTTCTGCAGAAAAAGAAATTCACTGGGGGTAAGGTCACAAAAAGAAACATTCAACCATACAAGTAAACAAATCACCACGGCATATGGTCTATACTGACAAACAATCAAAATAATTAGACCTACATGAACTCGAGAGGACAGAATCATGTTTAGATCAACCAAAATATTTGTGTTTAAAACAACTGCATATATAGAATAATAGATTCAGTAAAGACAACTGTAGATTTAAATTGGCAAATTTGAAAAAGAAACATTCTAGAAATGTGAGAAATATGATGCCAAATTCACAACTCAATGGATGAGTTCAAAATATGTTACATCAAACCTTGGAGCGTCATGAATTCGAAGACAGCTCCGTGAGATTACTCAGAATGGAGCTCATTTTGAGGAAGAAATGGAATGTATGAGCAAGAGACATGGAGGTGGGAGGGAAAGACCAATATATATGTAATAGGTGTTCCAGACACAGACTATTATTAGGACGAGAGAGAAGCAATCTTCTGGGAGCTATTAGCGGAGGATTTCTAATAACTAAGAAGAAACTGGACGCCTCAGCTTGAGGAAGCACGTTGATCCAGATTGAGATTCATTCTTAGACCCACTTGATGAAATTGTACATCATTCAAGATGAAGAGAAAATGTTTAAAGCAACCAAAAGTTTAAAGAGATTACACTCAAAGGAATGAAGAAAATTAATTGGCAGCAGGCCTATCAATGGCAACTACAGAGTCCAGAATAAAGATATTCTATCTCCAAAAAGCTGAGATAATAGCAAAAAGCAACATTAGACGGAAGGTATGATCAAAATTAAGGCATTTTAAGATCTTTGCTCTGTTAGGGGAAAGAACAGAAATAACGATTAACTTTTTACTCTAAGTGAGAATATTATAATTTTAAGAGAAAACACTAAAGATTAGTAATAATCTTTATAACTTCAGAACAAAAGAAGAGGAGAATGGAATAAAGAAAATTCAATCAATTAAAAATTTAATACAAGACCCCAAAGGATCAATAAATGTATGGTCAATAAAATATATAATGAGAGGCTGGCCAGGTGGCATAGTGGTTAAGTTCACATGCTCTGCTTTGGTGGCCCAGGGTTCACAGGCTCTGATCCCAGGTGCAGACCTACACACCACTCATCAAGCCATGCTGTGGCAGTGACCCACATACAAAAGAGAGGAAGACTGGCAACAGATGTTAGCTCAGGGCCAATCTTCCTCACAAAAAATCAAATAAAATCCAAAACCAAATAATGCATGGTTCAAAAAAGCAACCATAATGAAAATTAAGGAATATTTCAGTGAAGTCATATCCAAACTCACAGAAATACAGCTAAAGGATATTTATAGTTCAAAATGCAGCCAATAAAAATATGATCAATTGAGGGGCTGGCTGGCAGCATAGAGGTTAAGTTCGCATGCTCTGCTTCAGTGGCCCAGGGTTCTCCAGTTAAGATCCTGGGCACAGACCTATGCAATGCTTATCAAGCCATGCTGTGGCAAGCCTCCCACATATAAAATAGAGGAAGGTGGGCACAGATGTCAGCTCAGGGCCAATCTTCCTCAGCAAAAAGAGGAGGATTGGCGGCAGATGTTAGCTCAGGGCTAATCTTCCTCAAAAACAAAACAAAAACAAAAACAAAAAAAATACGATTAATTGGAAATAATAACCAAGCCAAGAATTAAGGTAAAAAGGAAAGTAAATGATAAACAATTAACTCAAGAAAGTAGGAAAAAAAATCCGAAATTGTTTAAAAAGAACACACAAAAATAGAGAACATAAATAAAAAATATTTTAAAATACTAATAAACTAGAGAAACTTTTGAAATATTTATGAAAGATAAATAAAAATAAAACGAAAATGAGCTTCATTATGAAATGCACAGAAAACAAAATTATCGGTTTAGTAGAAATGCATAAACAATGACTAAATGGTATAATTTTCGGTCAATATACATGAAAACAGAGAAAGTAATGCATTAGAAAAAGATACGTAGTATTTACTGAATTTAAAATTACAACCTACAAGTATTACTTTCATTGAATCATTAGTGAAAACTTCTAACCCAAAAGCACAAGGTCTACGCAATTTTAAAACTTTCAAAAAACGAACGGCATACATTTTTTTCACATGGTTCCAGAGAATAAAAAAAAAAAGCAGTTACCCAATTCTTCTTTTAATTAGAAATATTAACACATACCCACCACCCAAGAAAATTAGAACAAAGAAAAATGATGGATGATTGCTTTAGAAAATCCCAAATTATTAGCAAACCAAATTAAAAAAATTAGTTATATTATGACAAAGTAAGAGTTTTCCCAGGAAGTCAAAAATTGCTTAGTTTTCAAAAATCTATT
Organism: Equus caballus; assembly: GCF_041296265.1. Classification (NCBI taxonomy): domain Eukaryota; kingdom Metazoa; phylum Chordata; class Mammalia; order Perissodactyla; family Equidae; genus Equus; species Equus caballus. The sequence continues at coordinate 46,055,868 of NC_091710.1, forward strand.
AGTGAAAGTGCCCACATTAACAGATAGAGGGAGAAAAATATATAATCATGTGAAGAGATGTAGAGAAAGAATTTTAGAAAATTTAAAATATTTTCCATGCAAAAATAAATGTTAGCAAACAAGGAAATAAAATAAGCTTTCTTAATCTGACACAGCGATTCCAACACAACCCAATATGAAAAGAATGATAAATGGTCAGCTGTCACTCTAGAATGTCAACTATTACCTCTTTGTTTAACATTGAACTAAAGATATCAGATATTGCAATAAGTTAAGAAAACAATACTATATTCTGTGGGGATAAAAAAGAAGAAACACATTCATTAATTTACAGATGATATGATTATCTTCAATGAAAATACAAGAAAATTCATATTCTTTCCTAACAACAGACTTCAGCACAGCTCCTGGGCACAGACCATTCCTTTAGACCAACAGAAACCTATTGGGTAATTTAATATAATCATCCCATTAACAAGAGTAAGCAAAACTCTCTAAAATAAGTAGGAATTAATTTTAAAACAACAAGGGCAAAATATTTATGGAGAAATAATGAGATATTTGAAAACCAAAGAAAGAAAGACTTTTCTCCTGGATGATAAGATTAAATATTTAAGATGTCATTCTCATCACATTACTCTCTACAATTAATATAATTGCAATCAAAATTGTAACTCTGTGTGTGTGTGTGTGTGTGTGTGTGCATATGTGTGACTTATCAAACAGATCCTAAAAATCATTCTTGGAAAGGGCAGCCAAGAAAATACTGAAGAAGCATAAAGAGATGAAAAAATATGTGTGTGCATTATATGTATTCTCTGTTTTTGTCTGTGCTTGAAATATTTGATTATTTGAACTTTCAACTACATTATAGAGATATATTAACTAAAATCTAAGGAATTGGCAAAGGTTAGGAAAAAAAAAAACAGACCAAGAGAACAGATCCAAGAGCCCAGAAACATGCCCATATGTGTCTGGAAAGTTGGTTTATGGCCAAAATGAAACTTCATAGCAAGAAAGAGAAGTATTGAGTAAATAAGTGAGAAACCTTGGTTATCCACATTAAAAAAGATAAAATTTGATCCCTAGTTCACAAAATACATAAAAATAAATTTCAAATATCTTAGCAGATGCTGTGGACACACCATCTATATTCCCTGGGCATCAAATTTCAATACATGCCAAAGTGTCCTATGGAAGCATCTGGACTCTATCTGCGGGTTTTCACTCACCTGTAGCAGGGTGGGCAGGAAATGCCTCCAAGTTAATACCCTTGAGCGCTGCCCTCAGCCAATGACAGATGGGTGTTGGCCATCCCATTTCTGCCCCTCAGAAAGGATAACTGTCAAATTCTACCGTCTTCTAGGGTTTCCCAGAGGGATTGAGCCACAGTGACCCAGAGCTATAACCTATTTGAAAACACATCCTTTTATCAGTTTCTTCCGTTTCCCTGCTCACATTCTTATTTCTCTATCAGTGCTGTCTGGATTCGGCTCCCACATAAAACTTGTCACAATCTAATCATTGTCTAAGGGCTTGCTTTTAGGAAAGTCCAACCTAAAACATTTATCATAATTTCACAAGAAATATAACAATATATGATATTATGATGATATTATGGATGGGAAAGAGTTTGTTAACTAGATATAGGAGAGACATAAACTTAGTCAAATTATATAATTTAGTCAAACATAAATAATTAAAATTATAAATTTTATATGAAAATTATACATAAAAACATTAACAAAGGTAAAATAACCTAACAATTAGGAGAAGATATTTGCTGCACATAAAATTAACAAAAGGTCAGGATGGAGAACAGATAATATATATAAATCAGTAAGTAGAAAAATCAAATAGAAAAACGGGCAAATGATACGAAGAGGCAATTCACAGGAAAGCTCACAACCCACTGATAAAAATACGAATTTCTTCTTTTCATAGGCAGATCAACCAAAGTTTAGAAGCATGACATAAATTCCTCAAGGTCACATAGGTAGTAAACGGCAGAGGAAGGATTCACACGCAGATGTACTTAACTTCTAAACTTCCATGTTTTCTACTCATGTCATTACAGCATGGTAAACATCTTCCCATCGTTCTGCAACTCAGAAGTATCCAAGTTGAGGGCTTAGGTTATGTAGGTCTTATCATTCAAATCATCATAAAATTTCTCCTTACTTATAAAAATCTTAAGGGTTACAATTATACAGCCAAAAGTTGATCATTCGTACTAATGAAGAAATGTGACTGCAAGGAATTAATAAATTGTACCCAAATTACATTTAAGTTAATTAAGCTAATATTTAAATATTTAAGGCAACATTTTAAATATTGAACCTACTGAACATTTCTCATAAGATTTTCTAACAAAAAGAAACGATTGATTTGAACTCCATCTTCTCTCCATATCTTGGGTTTCTCTGTTAGATTGATAACCACCCAAACAAACACAAGGCTCAACGGTCTAGAAATCCCACACCAACTTCGACACCCAGTAGTTGCTTGGCTCTTTCTGAAGAATCTACTGAAATTAGGGGTAATTTATATTGTATTAAACAAGTGCTTACTAAATGTGTTCTGTATAGAAAGACATATAAAAGGTCATCCCCATTCCCCCATGATTCTTATCTACTAAGCCAGTAATTAGAATAAGACAAATGGGCAACAGCTATAGAAAAGATAAAGCATGAGAGCTGTCAAATGAGGGCACAAATAAAATGCTTGTGTGGTGTAGAGCAATTTTCATTTTGCTACTAAAGTATCATTTTTTCATGAATAAAATTCAGATATTCATACATAGAACTGCTGCAATCTGGTAGTTTATTTTATTTTATTTTATTGTTTTGGGTGAGGAAGATTGGCCCTGAGCTAACATCTGTTGCCAATCTTCCTCTTTTTCCTTGAGGAAGATTGCTGCTGAGCTAACATCCATGCCAATCTTCCTCTACTTTGTATGTGGGATGCCACCATAGCATGGCTTGATGAGCAGTGTTTAGGTTCATGCCTGGGATCCAAACTCTCGAACTCCTGGCCACCAAAGCAGAGTGCACGCAAATGGAGCTGTCAGTGGCATGTGGATGATGAGTTGGAAGTATGCAAGAGTGGAAGGGAGGAGACCAATTAGAAAATCACAATAGTCCATAGACGAGATGGTGGTGACTTGGCCTGGGTAGTGGCAGTAGAGATGCAGATAAAAATGACAGATTTGACACCAAATAATTTGAAATGGAATTGACTAGGCTTCATATTTGAATTCCTGGTGAAAGCGAGACCCAAGAATAAATTAGAATCAGAGAATTAGAATTAGAAAAAGAGAATTAGAATTCTCTTTCTAGAGGGCCAACCTCATGGTTGAGTCGTTAAGTTTGTGCACTCCACTTCAGCGGCCTGGGGTTCACCAGTTTGGATCCTAGGCGTGGACCTACACACTGCTCATGAAGCCATGCTGTGGCCACATCCCACATAGAAGAACTAGAATGACATACAACTAGTATACACAACTATGTACTGGGGCTTTGGTGGTGGGGGAAAGAGGAAGATTGGCAACAAATGTTAGCTCGGGGCCAATCTTCCTCACCAAAAAGCATAAAAAAATAAAAAGGATTCCCTTTCTAAGAATATACCACTAGTCTACTCTGATACAATTCTGATGAAATATAAACACATGCTCTTGTTGGAAATAGGTTATACATTCATTGTGACTCTTACTCTACCTTCTCCTGAAATCAGCAGTAAATCATGGTTCACATTAATGAGTACTTCTCTCTGAACTTTTTCATTGAGACCATCATCAAACTCCTCTGCCCTGCTCTGATGTAATCAGACTTCTTAGTCTTCTTCCCTAAAGAGGTCAGTCCAGATGCCATTTCCTTTGAAGGCATTGGTTCGCTATCACATTCTTTACTGCTGCTCTGCAAGGCTCGTTGCCTTCCACAACCCACCTTCTAGTCTTCTTCCCCTCCTCAAATAAACCATTCAAACTCAACTCTTTACGAACCATGTAATACTCAGTTGGGTGGCCATCAGATCAGACTAGATCTAAAGCAAGGCTTACTCAAGTGACTTTTGAAAAGTTAATTATCAGTTTCAGAAATATTTTTGCTTTTAGTGCCTAATAAATTCTTTAAATTCTAACGTTCAATATTAACATTCAAACTACTTAAGTACTGAGTTTAGGAAATCCTTTTTTTCAATACCAATTACATTTCTAACTTTCACTGCAATTCCTTTATTCATCTGTTTTACTGATGCTCGTCCTAGGATCAAGGGTTCAATCATTCACAGAAAATAACTTTGGTAGTTACCTTCTTGGTGGATGCATTGAATGGTTATTCTATTAGCAAATAATCCCTCATTTTCATATTCTTGACTGAGTAATGACTTTAGACTTCCCCCCAATAAAATGCATGTGGTGTCCTTTGCTAAAATCTCTTAAACAGTAAGATTAGGTTCACATTCTGCACCTGAGACCTCCTTTCTCACTCAGGGAAAAAGCATATTAGGAACAGTCTTGAAAATTTATTTTAAATTTTTCATATATTCATATGCCAAGTGCCCAAAGTCATTTATTGCCTAATCTTGGTTCCCTGGCTGATCAGGAATATTGTAATATATCCTGTCATTTTTCCTGAAGGAATCAATTCCATTGGGTTGGTAATTTGCCTAACATCTTAATAAAATCTATTTATATAAAAAGTTTATTTGCTTCTACTTATACAACATTTCAAAGCTACTTAATCTTTATTTAAACAGGAAACATAAAGGACAACTTCTGGAACAATATCAACATTTTAATAACTTATAAATTACCATGCTTTTAAATTCAAAAGGTTTTTCATTATACTGGAAATACCCATCTTGCCTAGCAATGACCTAGAAGCATTTAACAAGACTATAAACCCCAAATCAATCAGGAAAGAAGGTTGTTCTGTTGGGAAAACAATCTTGATGAGTCTACCAGCAATGTTTCTCAAAATCGGAGTCCATAAAGACCACCTATTAAAAATATCAGGCACACACTGTGAAGCAATATTCAAAAGGTCCGGGGAGGGACCTGTGAAGCCACCTTCATAACAACCCCCCCAAGGCATTCTTATTTACATCAACACTTGAGAATGACAGATTTAGACTTTGCCACTGTACATGCGTTAACTGGTTACGTAACAAGTCGCCGGAAAGAGGATAGGATTAATACATTAATTCAAGAGAAGATTGCGCAGCTGATACAAAGGAAATGTCTGCAGAAATCGCATTTTTCTTTCTCCCACTCCTCACATAAAAGCTGAGAGAGGAACCTGTGGAATTATAATAAAAATAAAAATCTTATAAAAATAACTGACTGAAGAGCTACCTTAAAATTTTAGGAATATAGCATCAAACATAGAATTACAAACACTTATTTAATCAAATGAGGTTAAAACATGGAAAGTCTAATGATAGCTGCCTCTTGAAATCAAATGGTATTGTCTGTGATGGCACAAAATTTCCCAAGATTTAAAGAGTGACAGAGCCACACAGCCACTTGCTGAGAATATTACTTGTAATTCTACCTCTCTCCTTCCCCAGGTGTCATTATTGTGTAATCAAAGAGATATCAAGTTATTCCGTTATGCTTCTTTTCCATTTTTCTAAAATTTGTCCTTTTCTTGTAAAGGGCGATGAGCAAAATTCTAAGTGCAATATCGCTACATCAAAGGACCGCGCTTCCACGGCAGTAAAAGAAAGATGCGATGAAACAGGCCCTTTTTCCCTATGTGTGTCTGGAAGCAGCAATCTACCTGAAGGGGCCTGGAGATCCTGCAGGTATTCTTTTGTGTCTTCGAATTCAGAGAGTTCTCACGTACACGCAAGATGATGGCACCTAGTTATAAAGAAGTAGGACTGATCTGACACATAATATATACTCAATAAATGTTTGAAGAATTAATGCACGGATAAGTGAATGAGGTTTGACAAAAATTTAAAAATGAGAAAAATAAAGTCATAATTAAATAGTTATGAGACAAAGAGGGGGATGTCTAAAGAGTGCAAACCCCAAGAAGCCTCCAGGTGGGGAATCAAAGTGGGGAATCAGGGCAAAGCTGGGGTGCTCTTGGCTAGATGACAAAAACAAAAGTTTTATTGGTAACAGGAATAGGTCAAACAGAAGTAAGGTGGTTTCTGGTAAAACTGAAAATTTACTTCTTGAGCTCGAGATGATGACATGGTAATATAAAGCTGAAGCTTATGGAAAGATCCGAGTTGGAGAAAAATATGTAAAGCTCGTATAATAACACATGGGAACCTACCATGTGCGGTGCTGTGATAAGCAGATTCATCATCCCTCTTTGTCCTAACACCCTTGAACTGTGGTTGGTTGTTGCCCTGTTTTACTTAAGAGAAACTGAGGCTTCCTCAGGGCCACACAGTGACTAGTGCATACATATCATAGACCGGCAGGAAATTCTTTTTGAATTTTTTTTCTTTTAGGAAGATTAGCCTTGAGCTAACATCTGTGCCCATCCTCCTCTATTTTATATGTTGGACGCCTGCCACAGCCTGGATCAATAAGCAGTGCATAAGTCCACGCTGGGGATCCGAACCTGCGAACCCTGGGCCGCCGAAGGAAAGCACTTCAACCCGATCTCCATGCCATTGGGCTGGCCCTCTTTTTGAATATTTTTGAATAGTGAACATAAAACACATGTTTGACTGACACCAAGGGCCACATTTCATCAACTTTTCCACATAGCCTCTCTTCCACTGCTTTTCTGGTAGCATATTTTGCATAGTGGAGTTAAAATAGAGTCCAGTGGAAAGAGAACTGGCTTTCAGACCAGGGTTTAAGCCTACGTGTGCATCTTATGGGGGGGACACTTTCTGCGACATATTCCACTGATACTTGTGTCATAAGTATTATTGGGAGATAAACATGAATAACTGTAGATTCTTTGAGTTTTTAGAAAAAAGAACATGGTACAAATTCAAGGTAATTAATATTTGTGTGTCATGTCTATTTCTTGCATTAAAAATAAATAAACTAAATAAAGGTAATTTAGTTATCTCTTTATTTTCAACATCTAGGAGTCATGCAAGGCAGACAAGAGAAGTTAATTCTATTCTCTGCTTTCCAGTTTTAAGGTGATTTCCTATAGGGAAACACTATATTGAATACACTGAAAATTTCTGATTCAAAAAATTAGCTTCTCAGTGTACTTTCCCTTCATTGATCATTCTACACATTTGGGGCCTTTGTATCGTCTATAATGTTTTCCTAACTCTAAAGCTATGCTGTCGTCAGATATTTAAATTTCCTCCTTGTCTACTCTACCACTTTACTCAGTATATAGGGATTTCTTCCACGTGTCAGAAACTTTCACTTCATATCTGAATATGCCATTAATAATATATTCTCAAAAACATAATTATGTGCAAGAATTATTTCTTCACTGAAATGCACTGGGCAACAATTCTGTGTACCTAAAGAGAAACTTAAGGAAGTTTCAGAAACTTATGGTTTTGATAGTGGCAACAGCTGGCCAGATGTTCTATAGCCCGGCTCCAGTGTTCATATAAAATATTTTAATATCCAGTGTTGTCAAAGATGTGGGGAAGGTGGTGCTCACACACACTGCTAGTGCAAATTTAAACTAGAAGCACAGCTGCTTTGAGAACAATCTGACACTCGGGATCCACACTCTCCCTTTTTATTGGGGGGGAGTGTTGGGGGCGAGATTAGCCCTGAGCTAACATCTGCTGCCCATCCTCCTCTTTGTGCTGAAGAAGACTGGCCCTGAGCTAACACCCAAGCCCATCTTCCTCTACCTTATATATGGGCTGCCTGCCTCAACATGGCCTGATGAGCGGTGCCATGCCCGCACCCGGGATCCGAACTGGCAAACCGCGGGCTGCTGAAGCAGAACGTGAAAACTTAACTGCTGTGCCATCAGGTTGGTCCCTGTGCTTTCCCTTTGACCAGGCGATTCCCCTTGTAGAAATCTACTCTATTTCACTGTTAGTCGAAGTATATAAAGATATGTGAACCAGGATTTTCATTATAGAATATTTAAAAATAGCAAAATGTCCACTAGCAGAATTGTTAAATAAAATGGTCATGTATGTAAACAGTATGTAATAAATACGGAATATAAAATGAAAAGGAAAGACGTCCACAATATATTGTAAAATGAAAAAAGCAAATTAGATAATGCGTTTTATAGTATAAAGCCGTTTTTTTAAATTTAGATCCAACTGTATGTGTATGTACAGGTATGTATATTTGAATGTGTATTGAAAAATATCTGGATAGATACCCAGCAAGCCATTATTTATTTCCATCAACACGTATGACTTTTGTAGTTGAAAAATTTAAAACTATATAAGGTTACATTACGAACGTTGAAATTCTCACAAATGATAAACAAACACATAGCAACAGAGATTGGATTGGTGGTTACCAGAGGGGAGCGGGGAGGGAGGAGGGCGAAAGGGGTGATTAGGCACACGTGTGTGGTGATGGATGGTAATTAGTCTTTGGGTGGCGAACGTGATATAATCTACACAGAAATCGAAATATATTATGATGTACACCTGAAAGTTATATAATGTTATAATCCAATGTTACTGCTATAAAAATAAAAATTAAAAAAAGAAAAAGAAAAAAGAAAATCTCACAGATGTGAGAATGGGAAGATCAAGGTCTAAGGATATATACTTGTGGCAATGTGGTATCTTAAAGCGTTAGAGAAATTACCTGGGTAAATATACATAGTGTTTAAAAGTTCGTACATACAAATGTGCCATGCAGGCTTTCCCTTTCAGACCCATTCGCTGAATTTAACTTCTGGGAAAGGAAAATATTGCAATGTCACAAGGCAGTCTCTCTCTTGGTGACAGGGTATGGCGTACTACATCAGCAGAGGCCATCTACTTCATTGTGCCAGTGTGTCTGTGTTACGTTCCTAGTTTGTGATATCATAATTGTACAGTGTCATAGTTTCCCTTTATTCCTTTCTCTCTCTCTTTCTTTTTTTTCTCTCTCTTTTAGGAGAAAAATAATTAATTTTCCAAATGGAAATACTGGAACACTACTCACACATTTTTTTTTCAGACTTGAAAAGTAACCAAATCACTTCTTAATGTTACATATTTCATACAGTGTGAAAATAGCTACATCTAAACATATTAAGAATATAGTCATCAGCCTTATAAACACCTTACCTCTCCTATGGATTTTAATGGAGATTTATCTACATTAGAGAACTTACTTTATGCCTTACTTCATGTTGGCATATGCACATGTAAAGATATTATTGGACAACAAATAAGTTATCCTCATACCCTTCCCACTTTTCATTGATTCTCTCCCTCCTGGTCCAGGGCCATGAATCTAGGACTATTCATTAGCTCTAACTGATCGATTGACTCTTAGTTACTTAAAGCCTGCATCTTGCTGGCTGTTACTTTCTAAGTCAGATAATTATAACTTGATTCTGTAAATGCTGCTTTAAAAGAAGAGAAGAGAAAAAACATTTTTTTCATAAAAAGACAAGTTTTTAAAAGGTGCAATTCAACATAATTACAGCAGGCAATTACAAAATGCCTACCTTGTGAATCCGAATAGATTACCTATAATCACATTAATGTGAGTGTAGCCTAGACTTATAAAGCATAGTTGATGAAGATTTAACATGCTTTCTCACATCAAACCAACCATGGTCTATCTTTTTAAAAATAGAAACAGGAATAAATGCCATTGGAATTTCACTCTTCCTTTTCTGCTTCAATCAGTTTCTACATCATTAAGATTTTCTAGGTAGGGGGTATTATTGTCTCATGCTGGAGGCTTTTAAAGATTTCTTTCTATAGCAGCATCACACCTGGCAACTCGTGGGAGGTGGGGCATGACTTCAAGTTTTTGTTTTCATTCCTTTTACGTCTAATAGGACAACTAATAGGTCAGGTGGGATATCTTGAAATGTAATTTTTTTAATTGCTTTAAGTACTTCTGACCCAAACCCATTAACTTTCATCCATCTTTACCAGAAAAGCTGGAAAACGCTCTTCTGAGGCTTGGCCATACGGTGCCAGCCAAGAGCCCCCAGCCCTTTGTGGCAGGTCTGGTGGATTTGTGATAATGAGAAAGATGCCCATTGTGGATGCTCAAATTTTGCAGATTAGCAACTGAGAGAAAAACTTGGTTTAAAAGGCAAGCATATATTTGTTTGGGTGCTTTCATTTTTAGCAAATTAAATCTAAGTTTAATTCTGATATAATTAGCTTATAGAATGGAAAGATTTGAGGTTATTTTTTGTCACTATCTTCAATTATCTCAGTTTATGAAGTAAATAGCTCTGGTTAAAATTCTAGAATTAAGCACAATTATTTCAGCAAAGGCGAATGTGAGATGTAAACATAAGTGCATATGCTATGTAATTTGCATATTTATTCATATCCTGTGGTAGAAATTTATATATGCATTTGACAGACATGAAAATCTGTATCTTTTTAGAAAGTACCTAGAAAGGTAAAATTATCCTCCTTGTATTTTCTTAAGTTCCCTAAATAAAGATGAAAAATCACCCTCATCAGATCTACTGCTGTTTTTAGCCCAAGTCACCATTCAGCTAAAGGTTCAGAATCAATTCATAGTAATCACATCATAGATAGAGACATGGTAACGTTTGATGAATGGCTAACAAAGGATAGATTTAATTCAAGCATATTTGGAACAACACACAGATAAAACGTCCAATTACACAGAAATTTAGAAGTATTGCTAATTTTTCCTGACATAGCCAGGTGAATAATAATCTCAAAATTTAAAGAGGCAGTTTTCTAACTAAAGCAATTTATGGACTGAACATTTTGTGTGGAAACATAACATAGATCTCCAAATTATCCCTTAAGATCTTTATTTAAATATTGGTGTGATCCTCAGTCTTCTGAATTGAACCTGCTGCCTAACATAAGCTCCTTTAATTAGCTAAGTAGATTTACAGCCTCTCTTTTATTGGGCGAATTCCAATTTTATGTCACTTGGAACATTGCCTGTATCTAAAATCATTTCCAATAGCTGAGTTAGTCTCAAAAATATTAATAGGTGCTCTAATACTGCATGCATTATTAATACTGCCTAATGCCACATGTGATCTCTAATACTTTTTGTGAACAATTAATGAATATTCATAAAACTGAATTGACACCGATAAACATGGATAGGGATTCTGTTAATGGAACAGTGCCACCTATAAAATAAATTGACTAAACATTAAAATTAGGATATTTTTATCACAAACTACATTGACATAATGTTTTGTTTTTTTAAATCAAAGAACACTTTAGAACTTTGTAGCCTCTTAATATTTAATGTAAATATGTATAACTGCTGATGTAAGACAGTTCTACATTTGAAATAATGAAAGGAATTTCATATTTACTTTTCATACTTCCAAGCCTATTGTAAATTTCAAGTTAAGAAACCAGAAGCAGCATGATTAGATATTAGGCATCTGATATTCCAAATTATTCTGGATCAGTAAGATTCAAAGAGCTCGAGTTCTTGTATACTCTTGCCAAATTCTTGTTATTAAGTTGGCCTATTTAACTGGCTAATTAAATATTTTTCACTCCAGTTTAGAAGATGCCCTTTTCAAAAGAAATCAGCATATATGTGCATTGCACTTATGATATTTTCTTAAAAATGTAAAGAAGTACAGAGTACTCACTAACTCAAAGGTTAATTATACTCTAAATGTATGTTAGAATGAAATGGCTTTGATTCAGAACCATGTATAACTATATTCTAATGACGTTCTAATATCTTAAAACAATCAAATGCCATTTACTTTTAAAGAGTTGTGGTAAAATGGTCTCATTTTATTGGGTATTATGGTTATAAGTTAAATATCGTCTTTTTTTTAAAATTTTAAAGGTGATGACAAAAAAAGTAAATGAAGGTTTTCAAGGTCAATATAGGGCTTCATCATTCAGGCTTGGCCAGCATCTCCTAACACCAGGCTAAACCTGCTCTTATAAAAAGGGGGAACACCCATTATTATGTTTACTATGTCTTTCAGTGTTTCCCCAAGAGTATTCTAAGGAACACTAATTCTTTAAGATGGTTTTTAAAAAATCAAATGTGTTCAGGTAAAACAGTGTTAGAGAAATGTCATCTACGTTCTCTTTTGGAGATTTGTAAGCCCAAGGACACAGGAGTCATGAGAAATCCTCTGATAAAAACAGGAAACAAGGGGGCCAGCCCCACGGCCGAGTAGTTAAGTTCGCGCTCTCCACTTAGGTGACCCAGGGTTCACCAGTTCAGATCCTGGGTGCGGACCTACACACCGCTCATCAGGACATGCTATGACGGATCCCACATAGACGAACTAGAGGGACTTACAACTAGGCTATACAACTATATACTGGGGCTTTGAGGAGAAAAACAGAGGAAGATTGGCAGCAGACTTAAGCTCACTGACGATCTTCCTCGCCAAAAAAAACATGGGTGCTGGAGCCAAAAATTAAAAGAAAACAAAATAAACAAAGCAAACAAAAAGAATCCCCAAATCTAGCTATTTTATATTTTTACCATTTGATTCCCAAATTTTTGACTACATATGATATCTGTTAGCACTCCAATCTTTGGGGTAACACAACTTTAAAATAATTTTTCAAAACTCCACAATCAGTTTCCAAGGCTTGTTGGAACTTCATTCACATTTCATGAACCGGGCTCATTTTTCTCTACTCTTTTTGATGCCACCCAGAACCCATAGCCTAATCACCTTCCATGTGGTTTATGCAAACAGCCCCTCCCACCTTTTGTTTCAGTTTTGCGGCCCTTGAATTTGTCTTACTAGCACACATCCAGCTTCACATTGGTACAGCACTACTTTGCACAGCTCTTCCATTTTCCAGATTGTTCTATAGATATAGAAGCAAGTTCACATTCTCAAATCTACAATCCTAGACATCTGCAGCGTGGCCCTTTCTTGGACTTTAATCCAGTAGATACCAAATGAAAGCCCTGCTCTAGCAAATCCACTTCTCTGACCACACCAAACCCATTCTTCCAGCTTCGACAACTTTGCTCATTCCACCACGTTTCCTAGGACGTGCCCTTCATTCCCATCTATGTAAGCGGGTCTCTAGTCTCCTCAAGTTCTCTCTATTCAAAGAACCTCACTAATCAGATTACTTTCAGGAGCTGTTTCCTTCCACTTCATTCTATTAATACTTACCAACTTTACCGCTGCTCTTAATGCTCACGTATTCATGGGGATATGCTGTCTATCGTTATCTCTTTATTTCTATGCCATTATTCCACCAATTGGCCTCTTGGAGGCTGGAAATAATTTTTTTTTTTTTCCTGGTGGATAGCATCTAATGTAGTACCTTACATACAGCAGGCACTTAATAAATTAGTGCTACTGCTTATACTATTCATTTATTTATTCAATCACTTATTCCTTGAATCATTCACCAAATATTTATTGTCTCCTTGCCAAGTCCAGGTCTTAGCACATTTTATTTAGAAGTGTGACAAGTTTTCAAACTCTAGTGTTCTGCTGGCCTCCTGGAGTGTATGGCTATAGGCTGCTGTTGACAAGCGAAAGAAGAGGTGGTCACAAAGAGTTGGGTATTTTGAAGGTCTGAGGGCAACGGTCACGAAAGAAGCTACGCAGAGAAGATTGTAGTGGCCGCTCTCACTCTGTGCATAAATAACACAGGTCACAAGTTGTCCAATTCTTTGTTAACAGCCACCACTTATTAGCAGTGACCGTGACACTCAAATTTCCCAGCCAGTGAGACGAGGAACTGGAACCCACATGCAAATCTATCACAAACTAGGCTATAATTCTACAACCACTGAATATTTTTCAGAGGATTTTATATGTATTATTTAATCAAATTTTATATTAACATCCATAAATCAGAAGGACCTGGGACATTTGGTTGGTCCAATCTTCAATTAAGCAGCTACTCTTGAGTGAAGAACCTAAAATATAACCCCACTATAATTAGACAGTTCTTACAGTACCCGTCTCCTTTGAACAGGGTTATTCAGACCCACTGCTGGGGATTAACTCTTTCAAGCACAAGGTTATCATTTATTGAGTCCACAAAAGCCATATCTTATTGAACCGAAGTCAGGTAATCTAAAGGCTTAATGGCCGTTCCCAAGGTATGCTCTTCCTCATCTTAGGGACCCACAGGATGTGTCTCTAAGAGTTATAAAATGCAACGGACTGAGATGACACTTAAAATCCGTTCTTTGAGTTATGCTATGCTTCAAGAACAATGGGAGTGCTCCTCAAAGAACGTGGGCTAAAACCTCCTCTGCACTCGTGTGTTTCTTTAAAGGTGATAATAATATGAAAGCAGAGCTGGCAGTCAGGGACTCTCGTTTACAAACATCAGTTTACTGAAGCTGCTTCACACTAATAACTAAGTTCCAAAATGAGTCAAACAGAAATGGAATGCTGAACAATTAAGATTCTCTCCCCATAAGCCCACCTCTATCATTTTATTAAAGGCTACTGGGAAAACCCTTACTGAATAACTAATTCTAAATTATATTCGATGAAAACAAATTAATGTAATAATTTCTTTCTGAAATTAATTTAAATCTCTGCGGATGCTGCAACGAATTTAGTCTTTACTGTGCATACAAAAAATTATGAAATGCCTTATTGCATTCACCGCTTTAGGCAAAGATTCATTGTTCCACAGTCGTTGGTAATGGCCAGTATTTCAATTCAGCAAACTTGCTTTAATCAATCATTTTTGCATCTTTGGCTCAAATATTTAAAATTACTCTGTATTTTGTCAGTATAGACAGCACACTTGCGGAGATGCTATTGGTACAAGGTGTATTCTTTCTAAAAGGCTCTATTTTGTTTCAAGAAATCCTCCCCCATGTATATTTTTCTCCAATTTTATTCTTGCTATTGAATTGAAACATGGGCAATACACTCTTTACACATATTATAAAGTTCAGATGTGGCTTTTAGTTGGTTATTTAAGTGCAAAATGAATCATCTGCATTTACAATGGGGCTATTTCATTTAAGTGACTACTCACTTTTGCTTTAGAAATGTTTCAAATTTATACTATGTCTTAACATCTACACTAAAATTGTCCTTTTCTTCCTACTGATCAAAATTGTGAAATTAGGATTTAAAAATAAATTCAAACCAAAAGCACTTTTGTCAGGGTTTAAAACAGTAAATCCATTTGTAGTTAGTCTAAGAATGACACATTAATTATATAAAATACTAAGTAGAAAAAAATTAATTGAGGGGCCAGTCCGGTGGGGTACTGGTTAAGTTGGTACCGTCCACTTTAGTGGCCCAGGGTTCATGGGTTCAGATCCTGGGCATGGACCTACACACCATTCATCAAACCATGCTGTGGTGACGTCACACATATAAACTAGAGGAAGACTGGCACAGATGTTAGCTCAGGGACAATCTTTCTCACAAAAAAAAAAAATTAATTGAAAAGTCACAAATATTTTTGATAGTGTGAGGAAAGGAAAGCTTAGAAATTAATAAGTTAGAATGTTAGAAAAGTTCAGTGGAAGTAGCTTGGTGGCCAGGACAGTGGCCCAAACATGCCCATACCCAGGATGGAGACATATAGTCAAGGATGAGGAGAAGAGAGCCCCCTCTGATTTAATCTCAGGGCAATTTATGCAAGCCCTTTAAGCTCTCTTGATCTCTGTTTACAAGTACCTGGAGTGTTCTATTGAGAAGACTAGAGAAGAGCCCAATTCCAGATCAAGATAAACCCATGGATGACCTTAATCAGTGTCCTGACTGCACTACTGTACCTGTCCTCTCCTAGAAGGGAGCTCTCAGGGCTTCCATTGACTGAAGACTCCAACTGGGAAATTTTTCCTTGGCTCTGAAAGCATTTGGGCCAGGGGATTGGCCTTCATGCAGAGATGTTGTCCCTTCCAGAGATGTTTTTCCTTCCAGGTTCTGATCATAAAAACCACTACTGTAAACTGGTTTTGTATAGACCCACCGCGTCAACAGAAGAGAAGAGAAATGTCTGGATTCTGACCTGACTGCATAGTGAATAGGGAAAAAGTTAATGGAGTATTCTAAGCATCTAACTTTTCCTAGGAGAATAATTTAAGCATGAAACCCACATGAGCAGGAAATTCAAAACAAAATTAAAATCTTACGTTAAAATAGAAAAAGAGGGTTGGAGGCCAAAGATTGACTGAGTCATTGGAAAACTCTATAAACATATATTTCATAGTTAATAAAATTTAAAAAAACAATAAATTAAGCAAATCCATGTCATTTTATTCAATTTTTTACACGTTGGTAATAATCAACACTGTACAGCTATTTTCCATTTGTCATGCCTCACCCAAAGGAGATATTTCTGGATCTAACCCACAATATAAATGCTAGTCTTACAAATTTGTTTACTTTGTGTTAAATGGTATGCATAAAGGCCCTCCCTTTTTGTTTATGTAGGAACTTCATCTAAATATTCCATGCCTGCCGATGTGTCTTTACAATTAAAGGTCTCTAAGTTGTGTGCCCTAATTCAGAACTTAGAATAGCTTGCAACTCATATATTAAAAGAAAAATGCAAACTTCGACAGATAGATAGATAGATAGATAGATAGATAGATAGATAGATAGATAGATGAATGGATGGACAGGACGACAGATGGATGGATAGACGGATAGATGGATGGATGGACAGATGGATGGATGGATGGATAGATAGATACAGATGATATGAAGTGCTCTGTATCTGATATAGTTTTAATTTTACTTAAGGGAAATCTGTTACTGAGAAAGATTAGCATATTTCCTTCATTCCAGTTTTGAGTACTTTCCTCAGTTTCCTGCATACTAATTGAGTCCTAAGTCCACTTTATGAACATGGGCTATATTTGACAAACATCCAGAAAATACCAAATCTTGTCTGACTCCATGTGTATCAATGGTGGTGTCAGAAGAGCACCAGGTTTGAGTACTGGCTCTAGGAGGAGCCACGCACTTTCTGTGAGGCACTCACTTCCCCAGGCCTCAGCTGCCTTTTCTATAGATTGATGATACTACTCGTTCACCTGCTTAGAGAGCTGTGTAAAGGCTCAACGAGGGTGGATTTAGTGTGTTTAGAGAAAGCATTGCTAGAAAACAGCACTTTCTTTTTGTTTATTATTGCTTATTTACATATTTGGAATCACGTCACTGGAATTACATAGAGTTTATGAATGACAAATAATGGCATACTGTGATTTTCTTAGTGACGTGGGAAATTTCTAGAAGTAATATCTTCAGACACATCTGGAACAAATGTAGTAAGTTCCCAAATCTGAAAGAATTCAACACAGTTTAAATACACTGTCTGACCATCACCATAAAAGAACTTCATTTCCACACAGAGTTTAGTTTAGTTTACCTAAACCACAGACAGACTTATGACTATCATCACCATCATCCTTTAGGGAATTGAATGTTTTGTCAATGGTATAGTGATACATTAATAATAATAATAATACTTTAGTCAGTTGAAATATATGTGATACAATTTGGTCAATATGAAATATATATAATGTAAGTTTTTCTAATATCTTAGATCTTTTATATCTTAGGAAACATCATTGTATTATGCATTTTATATTCTGATATGCAGTTTTTCTAAATGTTTTTAAGATGATATAATATACCAAAGGTTAAATTAAAACATTCTAGGTAACATCCCCGAACCCACACTTTATGGCACAGCTTTTGAGACCTTATCTTCGTGGTATGTTACTGTGTTGATATTAGTGACATTGTTACTGTATTGTTCTATGAGTTTGGCAGTGGCACTTAGAAAGGAGCAGGAGCGTCCCCTCAGCCCATTACAAAGGCATGGCTCCCAGAGAGCAATAATCACTAGCTGAATGTGTCAGTTAGAACATCACAAAGAATCCACGAGTCTAGAGGCCGACAAGGGGGTTAACTCTGCTAGATTATTTTAGATATAATGAAATTATAAACTCTTAATACAAGGCTGATTTATAAAATCCTTCAAAGCAGTCTTGATCTGTAGCCAGATGGAAAGTTGGATTAAAAAACAAAACTGTTACAGAGCTCAAGTAACACATAACCACACTTTAAATATGGAGAGTTGTGCTGCAAGGTACATTGCGCACACACTGGTGTGTGAAAGTTGGGATATTGATAAAAATGGAAAGCAACAGCAGGCTCTCTGTCCCCTAAGAGACACGTACGTCCATTAGACTCTCAAGACCACGGATGAGAAGTACTATTTCTGTTAACAATCAGCTCTAAAGTTATTCCTAACTATGAAATGAACCAATTTATAACTCTGTATATCTCAGTAATGACTATGTGCTTATTTAACCATAAAATCTACATAACACACCCACAGAGGCAAGCAATTCAGCAGCAATAAAGCTATAGAAATTGCTAGAGGTAGTCAATGAAGTAATGCTGAATGGGATCCCATTTTTATTCAGGTAAATACTATACCCATTTGTCTATGAACTACTTTTTCCAGGCTCTCTTTCAATGATTTCTCAGTGAAAGAGAACAAATTCTCCCACTCTAGACCTCTGCTTTAATGACGACGTTAATTTGAATTCTCAGCACATTGGCTACATCATGTTAGTTTATGAGGCAATAACGCAGAGAGCCACTTCATCAACCAAAGTTAATATTCTTTGTGTATTGAGTTCGATTTGAAAAGAAAAGAAAAAGCAGGTAAGAATGTTAAATTTACTCCAAAAATGAACCCAAATGTGGCCTAGATTAAATGCGGATAGGGAATAAATTGGTGATTGAGTGTACTGTGGAGATGTTGAATTATTTAAAAAGGTGTAGGAGTGAAAACTGTGTTTCCAGGCTCACAACTTCATATGACACCATGGTAAACCACAACTCTGAAGGAGTTCCATTCATTGCAGATTTTTGCAGTTCCACTCACTGTAAACACTTAGGTACACAGCCCATTGACCCAACTAGAGGATGATCTTATAGGTTTCATGAATATGTATAAAATAAATTACCCAAAAAATAGATGTGATACAGAATTTGCAATTTCACGATGAATCATATTTTAGTAATAAATCATTTAAATCATTGTTTTAAAAGAATAATTTCTTATGTGAATGTATCCTTTTGTTATCTAAGATGTTATAAACATGGTTTTTAATCAACAGAAGCCCACGTCAAGCTTTTAAGGGTTGCTCAAAAGGTCCCCAACCACGTAAGACATTGCTCATGTGGAGGAGTAAAATTAATCAATTAAATGCTGTTAGACCTGATATAAAATATCACCAACTTCTCATTAAGTGTAGTCAAAGCTAAAAATAAAACTTCCTATCCTGTGTTTTCCCTCTAAGGTATCACTCTGCTAAGGTAGATGTTACAGACTCCGCTCCATGCAGAGGAATTTCATTATCTCCCCATCACAGGTTTTCCATAGGATGGACCTCCTGCACAGTGCATTTCAGTTTAAGAGGGTTTTCTTCCTATACATGAAGCCTCGTGGCTGAATTTGGTCATCCAAGTTGGCTTTAGTTTTGGTTGAAACTTAATTGTCATAAAAGTAAGATGTGGTATTTTCTACTATGTAATCTTATTTTTTGGGAGAAAAGGTCAAAATTATTTCAAGGAACTCATTAATAAAATGTTAGGTATGTGGAAGCCTTTGTCTTACTTCTGTTTAAAATCAAAGGGTCCATTGATTAGCTGAATACTTATGGTTTATATTACTTCAAAGTGTTTTCCAAAATACTGCTAATATCGTTAATATAGCTGCTACTTCTATAATTTCCACAAATAATAAAAATAGATTCCTTAACTGAGAGCTTAATCAATGATCAGCACTTTTCAAAATGTTTATATGTACTAGGACATTTAATCCTCACAACAATTTTATGAGTTAAGTATCAGCATTATCTCTATTTCACAAAGAAATGGAAACAAGCAAACGTTAAGTAACCTGCACGTAGCCAGCAATTGGCAAAGCTGGTGTTCAAACCAAGCCATTCTTACTTTGCACTGTCATTCTTCATCTCCAAGATACCTTTACATACAGAACATAAGGATAAATTGTACAAGTAAATAGAAATATAATAAATTCTTTTTTGTTGTTGTTTTTAAGGAAGATTGGCCCTAAGCTAACATCCGCTGCCAATCCTCCTCTTTTTACTGAGGCAGGTTGGCGCTGAGTTAACAACTGTGTCCATCTTCCTCTATGTTATATGTGGGTTGGCTGCCACAGCATGGCTTGATGAGCAGTGCTACGTCCATGCCCAGGAGCCAAACTGGCGAACTCCATGCCATGGAAGCAGAGTGCCTGAACTTAACCACTACACCACCGTGCCAGCTCCTATAATAAATTCTTTAAATATTGAAATTAAAAAATTTATGATTGAAAACACTATGACCTAAAGAACATAACATTTAAAAGTAGGTTACATGTGACAACTGACATCTTATTATATAAACAAGAAATGAGTAAGTAGCTGGAGCCCAAAGAAGTCAAATTATTTTCTTACTAACAAATAATTAATTAGTAGAAGGAATAAGTTAAAACTGTTACTCTGAGAGATTGATTTCTCTTCACTGAATGATTTTACTACTACTAAGATGTTTCAGAAAATTTAACTCATCTCCATTAAGTTGTTGTTTTTTTCACTGAGGAAGGTTTGCCCTGAGCTAACATCCATGCCAATCTTCCTCTACTTTTTAATATGTGGGCTGCCAGCACAGCATGGCTGCTAACAGAGCAGTGTTGGTCCATACCTGGGAAGTGAACCCATGCTGCGAAAGCAGAGTGCACTGAACTTAACCACTAGGCCACCAGGGCTTGCCCCCTAGTAAGTTTTGATCATTTATGCTAAGCAGTCTCTGGATGATTACCAGTGATCTCTACCTCCTGGCATTCATGGCCTTATGTAATCTCCTCCCCTGAAGTATGGGCTAGATTTATTCATTCACTTCCAATGAATAAAATATGGGATGTCACTTCTGAGGTTAGGTTATAAAAAGTACATGGCTTCCATCTTGGGCTCTCTCTCATTCTCTCTTTCTCTCACTCATTCTCTCTCTCTCTCCCTTTCTCAATCAGAGACCTCCCTCTGGGGGAAGCCAGCTGCCATGCTGTGAGTAGCCCTGTGGAGAGACTCACATGGCAAGAAATGATCTCTAGCCACTAGTGAGTGAGAACCTGAAGATTGTCAACAGGCATGACACAGAGTGTGGAAGAGGGTCCTTTCCTACTCAAACCCTGAGATGAGTGCAGGCCCAGACAACACTTTGACTGCAGTCTCCTGAGAAGCCTGAGCCTGAATCACAGAGCTAAACTATGTACAGATTCCAGAATCACAGAAACTAAATTTTAGAGTCTTTATTTTTTTGAGGAAGATTAGCCCTGAGCTAACATCTGCCACCAATCCTCCTTTTTTTGCTGAGGAAGATTAGCCCTAAGCCAACATCCGTGCCCATCTTCCTCTACTTTATATGTGGAACGTCTGCCACAGCATGGCTTGATAAGGAGTGCGTAGGTCGGCTCCTGGGATCTTAACAGGTGAGCCCTGGGCCACCGAAGTGGAGCCTGCAGTCTTAACTGCGATGCCACTGGGCAGGTCCCCTAGAGTCATTTTTTTTAAGCAGTAACACAGAATTTACATGCCACGCGTATATTTTATATATGTAAAGAGAGGCAGGCACAAGTACATAAATACAGAGCTACTACACTTAAAAGAGCATGCCTTCAAGGACAAAACTCTGTTATACTTAAGTCAATGAAATTGTCTTTATCTCCAAATATTTCAACTTATGCCTATTCAGACCAAAAAATAAACTTTGTTTAAAATTAGGTCTAATTAAGGGTTAACAGACAAAAGTTATTCTTCAAGGAGGTGGAGCAGTGGTTAAAGAGGTTCCATTTTTATGACTTGGCAATAGCCAAATTTCTTCCCATATGTAAGAATTAATTCCTGCACTATACCTTCAGAAATTGGTCAAGTCCACGTTCCTGCCTTTATGAAAATATAGCCACAGTTCAAGAATTATGTTTTGTACTATTTGTACACCTAAAATGTATATAGTTTTATAAACCAATGTTACCTCAATAAAAAAAGTTTTAAAAATAAGATTCAATCTTTTCCTACAATAAATGTGACGTACCTGTGTTACATTGAATAAGTATATCTAGTTGGCAAACATATTTTGAAAGTGATTCACTGCCTCCATCTCAACAAAATTAATCTCTAATAATAATTTGCACCGTGTAAGTCTCTTCATTACTTTTATAAATTCAGCATCTTTTTTTAGAGTTGAATTCTAAAGCAAAAACATAAAGTGGATCTCTGTAAACTGAATGAATTCCGAAATGTATTTGGCAATTCTTAATCATTTCTTATGACACTTGTGGATTCATAAATCCACAGACTATGAATTTCACCCCTAAGTATTGTCTTCCAAAAATGACTGCAAAGTAATTTTTTTTTAAAGTCCAAAGCACAGTGGAAGATTTTACAAATACCTAGTCAAGTCAAATTTGAGAGGAAACGCTAAGTATTTATCCACAGAATTTAAATGTGACTTTTTGGGAGCCTTTATGGCAAAGTTCAAGAGATGTTCTGTAGCTGAAGCTGTGAAGCAATCCAGTTGCTATCGAACAGTGCTCACGTGTGCATTCAAAGAGAGGGATAGGACGATGGGGGCAGATCTGTGCATTGATTTTAAAGTTTCAAAGTTGAAAGAAAACTGCAGTGTATTCTTTACATAGCACGCATTTCCCCCAAATTCATCAATCTCTTTGCCATCTGTTCTTAAGAACCACATCTCATTTTATTCCAATAGGCCATGACTCCTACTGAGAGAAGCACTGTGTAGGGAAATGCTAAGAAGAGGAAGCAATTCAACTTTCACAGTTAACCACAGACACACTTGACTAAAGGCAGGTTTTACACAGATACTTTTTCTTCTATTTTCCTTTCTTGTTAACCAATACACTCATAATCTGACATTAACTTCATAAGTTGCTTTAATGCCATCATACTTATGTCATCGTTTTCCAAGTATTCAGAGGGAAAAAAACCAATAACTTCACATTTCAATCTTTTATTTGCTTTGAATGAGAACCATTCTTCAAGTTAGTGGTATTATTATTAATGGTGCATTAATACATCCCAATTTCTGCTCAGGATTACAATAACCAAGAATTTAAAAATTATGGAAAATAATAAGTCCTAGTAAATAGAAGGTTAAAAAAAAAATGATCACCACCGATGGATAGCCCAAATGTCAACTTGGGAAAAGGCCACAGTATTATTAGTATTGTGTTAAAAAGTAGATCAATGGCACTGACAAAGGAGAGAATTGTAGGAGGCTGGGCTGGAGAGAAACATGGCCAGTCTCTCTTTCTGATATGAAAGTTAGATCAGCATTTCAACTCTATTCTTTCTTTATTTTTTTCTATGAAGTATAGTTGACATACAATATTATGTTAGTTTCAAGTGTGTAACATAATGATTTGACATTTATAAATATTACAAAATGATCACCGCACTAAGTCTACTAACCATCTGTCAGCACACAAAGTTGTTACAATTATTGACTATATTTTATTGTTTTTAATCAGAGATAATTATTAGACAGGAATTTTTTTTCTTTTTAGAAAACAAATTTCCTTTTGTTCTCCTATTCAAATTACACTAGTGGTATCTGTGTAGTTAGTGGATATGAAGAAACAATTCTGATACACATACATTTTGGAGCGGCCCTACTTGAGTCTAGTTTCCTGGCATTTGCGAGACGGTGAGCAGGGGTCTGAGTGCAGTGGGTAAGAAACTCAGGACAGCAATCTGGCCCTGCATTCCATTTCAATACCTCAGACGCTAAGTTTTCCTCAGTGCAAATGTATCTGGTTCTTTAATTTTACCTTACAGACTGATAACTAGTAAATATTTAAAATGGAAATGACCACTGTTTCTTATGATCACCTTACAGAAGGAAGAAGCAACAGCAATATGGCCACAAGAATGACTAAAGAGTGTATCTTAGATTAGTAGAAGACATTCAAAAGAACAAAAAATAAGTTTTTAACACTTTTTAATTTCACATGTAACATTATCAATATGAAGACCAGAAAACACATAAAATAACGCAAATATAACTATACCTAAACTCTGACAAGAAGCGTAAATTTTAATCTGGGACATTTATGTGGCATGTCAATATACACACAAGAGTATTTAGACGTGGAATAAGGAAAACAACAAAATGCAAGTTAAACCAAGGTTGAAATTTCTGTTGCTTCTTGAACTGTTTAAAATATAGCCCTACAGGCATCTTTCAAACTTCCATATTCTAAAAGAGAAGCAAAGTCGGAATTCAGCTATTTTTATAATCAAGCAAATTTTTGACAATGACATTATTTTGGAAGGCAACAAAAGAATTTATTTAGTTTGCAGTTTAATTTTTAAGTCTAAAATCTTGTCAGCTGCGAAGTGATGCCTTGCCTTAACAGCAGCATTAGAGGTAATTTCATTATTGGATGTTTTAAGTATGCTACCATTTTTATTCTTTAAATATGTACTTCTTAAGACATTGGAAGTGATATTTTAAGCTTCCCCTGAATTCTTCTTTACTTTTGAATAGAAACATTATTTATGAATAAAAAGTTGAGCAACATTCACCAATCAAAGGATTATTTGAAATTAAAATTCACTGATCTGTGACTTTTTCAGGACCGTATATCTTATCCATGCAAGATTTCTGAGGATCTTTTAGAAGTATACGGCACATTTATTCTTCTAACTGGCTGCTTAATGATTTGCCATCATATCACAGAATGCCACAATTCTAAAAGCTGGTAATAACAGAGCAGATGGTCCTAATTATGTAATTAACATGCAGTAAGCATTCAAAAGGAATTCAGAATATTTCATGTGCGCACATGTGTGTGTGTATGCAGAAAACAGTGTGGAAAATACATATACACACATACATGTATATATGTCATATATACATATATGCAATAAATACACATATATATTTATTCTATGCTATTTTCTGTATGACAGCTCTTTCGGCTTTGATATATACTGAATAGATTGCAAAAATAATTTCTTACCCTTCATGTCCCCCTGTTTGAATGTGTCCTGATATCTTGGACTGTCACATCAAGAGACGGAGGAAGTGTTATTTGCAGGCATCCTATAGCTAACCATTTGCCATTTTAGGAGTTGACAAAATGTCATGCATGTAATATACATTTCCATTTCCCAATTTTGTAGAATTGACAACACTATAACCTTTTGAAATTTACTTTGACCCAAAGATCCTTTTCTTGGAAAAGCTATTGTCAATACTGATTGCAACAAATGCATTAAGTTTTATACAGTCTCTGGATTTGAAACTAAAATCCCTCAGAAATGTACCCCTAAAGATCCACTCTAAAAGCCCAAAAAGATTTCAAAGGCTGACATATTTTAAATAAAGCAAATTAGTAGACGTAAAATCATAGAATGGCATATCCCACCATAATTAGGCACTGAACAGTTTGACTTCTGTTTCTCCTACTTAAACCCTGTTCCTCCAAGTACAATCTCACGATGCCCAGTACACAATAAGGAGATTATTCAAATTTGCAACAGATGAATCAAGCACTGGAGAAGCTGTATAAAATAATATTCAAATTATAATTTATACATATTTAAAACAGCTTAAGGTGTATTAAGGTGTAAGAGATAAACTACAATAAATGTTAATAAATTATTAATGGTGCATTCTGACAAGAATTACAGATGGGCTTGATTCAAACCGAATTCCTGCCGGGGAAAATACACACATTTTATTTTATGATTTAAATTCTGTAGAGAGCACAGTTTGATATGCAACACTTCAGAGAATTACTAGCTCTAGAAACAATCAACTTTCATTCTAAATGATAAAAATTAATACAGATGTTATTTTAAATTAAATTTGAAGCATTTTTATAGTCAGAAAAAATGATTATGGAAATTATGAACCTTAAAATACTTGTAATCCACCAAAGATGATGTTTTAAATTGCAATCAACCTGTCATAGTAATTTTCCTCTTTAAAAATATATGTTAAGAGAGCAATTTTGGTTCAGAAAGTCAGTTTTCAGCTCTTTGTCATTTTTTCCCCCAAATTAAAGCTTGTAAGATTGATGATTTACAGGTCAAAATGTGAAGGTTCATAAAATACTAAAAGTCTTTTGGGGAGAATTAAAGAAACACAACTGAATAAAAGTTAAGAAAAAATAGTTACACCACAGAAAGCAAATAGTTGGCAAGGCAGGAAAATTAAAAATACGCTAAGACCAGGGGCCAGCCCCATGGCCTAGTGGTTAAATTCAGCACACTCTGCTTCAGTGGCCTGGGTTCATGGTTTTGGATCTACACCACTTGTCAGCCATGCTGTGGTGGCGACCCACATACAAAATAGAGGATGAGTGGCACAGATGTTAGCTCAGGGCTATTCTTCCTCGTGCAAAAAAAAGAGGAAGATTGATAACAGACATTAGTTCAGGGCCAATCTTCCTCACACAAACAAAAAACAAGAAACACTCAGACCAATGGCAAACTAAGACATTTTTCATTCCTATTGGACATTAGTTTTTTATCATAGACTTGTCATGGAAAAGTATTTATTTACCAAATGGAATGTTACAATTTACATATGAGAAAATTTTATTGAGACACCTAAAACACTTAGAATAGTTACCAGGCAAATATACCTTAAAATATCCTCTGATGTGGCTCTGGCTTTATTAAAACTAAAAGCAAAATAAAGTCATACACATCAGAAAGTGCATTTTGGTCACGAGGGAGAACTTGTGCACCTTCTATGTGGTGGGAGTTCAACAGGTCATGTCAAGAAATACTGTGGCCTCCCTTCTCTGGTACAAGACAATAAAAAATCTCATATTCCTTTCAAATTCCCAGCAGCTGAACTTCAATGAGAAAGAGTCTGAAACTTCGCATGGGGAAAATTAAACACTGATGTTCAGCCAGGTATTCATTGAGTGTTTTTTTTGAAATAGGAGGTAGAATGTGCATGAGCCAAAGGTATTTAGAGACAATGTGCAGGCTTCCTAGCAAAGGATGTTATTACTTCTACACCAAACCTTATTGTTTTATCCTTTAAATTTATTGCAAGCTATCTTCAGCTACTAAGACATACAATACATGGGGTGTTTAATATCTAAGCCAAGCATGCCATGGCTCCAGGAACGAATGCCCTGAAATGCAATGCAAGTTAAAGAGGATGTTTTAGCAGAATTTAACTTCCAGGAAATCCTTGAAGTAGATAAGCAATAAAACAGTAATTGTCTTGATTTTTATGTATGGTAAATCACAGTGAAATAGATAACTTTGGAGGCTCAACAAAAAATTGCCAACTGTTGGATTGTTGGCCATTTTTGGATGTTTGCTAAATAATAAAATGTATTTTGTTAAATAGTAGATTTCATTGGAAGTAACCATATAAATCTATAGTTATATAAGTACATTCAAATGTATTTTTTGAAGTTTTTTAAGGAAGTATCTTCCTTCAGTGTTCTAAATTTTCTGTCTACGGAGTGGTCAAAAATGATATGGAGGGGCTGGCCCGGTAGTGCAGCAGTTAGTTTGCACGTTCTGCTTCTCGGAGGCCCAGCGTTCGCCGGTTCAGATCCTGGGTGAGGACATGGCACCGCTTGGCCAAAGCCACGCTGTGGTAGGCATCCCATGTATAAAGTAGAGAAAGATGGTCATGGATGTTAGCTCAGGGCCAGACGTCCTCAGCAACAAGAGGAGGATTGGCAGAAGGTGTTAGCTCAAAGCTAATCTTCCTCAAAAAAAAAAAAAAATGATGTGGAAGGCTGGCCCAGTGGCATAGTGGTTAAGTTTGTGCACACTCTTCAGTGGCCTGGGGTTCAGAGGTTCAGATCTTGGGTGCGGACCTACACACTGCTCATCAAGCCATGCTGTGGCGGTGTCCCACATACAAAATAGAGAAAGTTTGGCTCAGACGTTAGCTCAGGGACAATCTTCCTCACCAAAAAAACATAATAATAACAATAATAATAATAATATGGAGATGCAAAAAGAGAATGCATTATGTAAGCATTACTTCATTTTCATATCATTCTTTTTTTTTTTCTTTTAAAGATTGGCCCCTGGGCTAACATGTGCTGCCAATCTTCTTTTTCTTCTTCTTCTTCTTCTCCCCAAAGCTCCCCAGTAGGTAGTCGCATATTCTAGTTATAGGTCCTTCTGGTTCTGCTGTGTGGGATACTGCCTCAGCATGGCTTGGTGAGCGGTGCTAGGTCTGTGCCCAGGAACCAAACTGGTGAAGCCCTGGGCCACCAGAGGGGAGTATGCAACCTTAACTACTTGGCCATAGGGCCAGCCACTCAGTTTATAGTTACAGAATACTAAGATAGAAACTAGAATAAAAAAGTCACTTCTTCAGCTCTATAGAACTTTGACTGCCTGTGGCAGATGTGTGTGAGCTGGTGTATATTATGAACGTGAGAGCTGGGTTGTTTACAGTTGGGCCGAGACTAAATATTTCAACTGGTCAATACGTTCCTTAATCTATACTAGAAGCCTTAGAAACCCATGTAGTCTCTTTAGCCTTTGTTTTATACCAGTATTCGTTTTATATAAGGTTATGTGGGGTTGAAAATGTTTTAGAAATAGACTCAGCACAGAAGCGGATGAAACTCACAAAAGACAAATTTCCCATAATAATAAGCTCATCCTAACATTGTATATGTCGTTATTTTTGCTTAACTACAGAACTTACATATTACTCTTGTTTGAAGGTGAAAAATATTCTAGTATAGTGCATTTTATAACATTGAGCTTAAAAGTGATAATTTTATATGTATCTGAAAATTACCTTGATTAGGAAAGACTATCTCCTTGAATATAATAACAGATGGATATTATGTTAATTGTTAATAATGGAGCTGTCATTATTCATATATATTGCAGTGTTTGTCAGACATATAAGCATACAATGTTGATGAGTCTTTTGTCTTTCAACTAGGTCATTTTGAATTATTTAACAAACCATAAAAAAATTAAGTGAAATGCGATATAACCTGCTGGTAGAACCTTCTTACTTAATAGACCTTATTAACCCCCCGGAATAAGATAAAAGATATAAGTCTGCTAAAATAGGCAAAGCCGCAATAGAAACTGAGAAATTTCTGTGTCAACCGAAGTTTCATCCCGCAAGTGGGGAGATGTAATCTGTGATCGTTTGGACAGCGTATACAATCGGAGATCAATTACAGTTATATGATAACTGAATATATTGGAGTGAGGTGATTTTTTAGTGGATATTTTTTCTATGGGAACTTTTTGCAATTTACTTTTCATTAAAACCTCTATTTTAAAGGTTCTCTTGGTATTAAAAATCATTACAGTAAAGATAATAAGTCATGATAAAAGAAAATAATTTACTTCTAGAGATCAAAATAACACTGAATATCTTACTTTGTTTCTTTTTCATCATCTCTCCATTACAAAGGATGTCTCTAGTTTTTGACTCACCCTTCTCAGTACAGTCCTACTGTCTGACAGAATGAGGGCAGGTCTGTTTGTTGGTTCCTTACTGTATACTGGGTCCTTGGAATAACACCTGCTACATTGACGCTTTTCCATAAGCCTTTATTGAATGAATAAATGAATGGAAACCAGATATGCTGTGTTCTACAAAACACAAGCCAATCTGTGTTTTAAAGTATTGCGAATTTCCAATAAGCCCAAGACTAGGAACTAGCACTTCTCACTGGCTTTTTCACGGTAATCAAGATGAGAAAGAAATAATTTTGAACTTAGAAAAGACAAATTGATATGATGAAATAAAAGTACTTTGCAACACGAGTAAGAAATTCTGAATTTTTGCTTAAACTCTGCCTGGCCCTGTGGTGTTGAACAAGGCACTTAACGTCTGACACTCGGTGTCCTTATTCTTTAAAAAAACAAAAAAGAGCAAAAAATTATTAATGTACTTCTGCCTCTAAAACTCTAGTAAATTAACTAAAATTAGACTTGATATGACTTACTCAGAATCCCTTTTCCAGAAATTAAGTTATCAATGAATTCATTGCTTCATTTGTTCAGAAAGAATTTAAGAAGGCCTATCCTACCCTCTCCTGAGTCCTGGATTTATCTCTCTCCTAAACCAAAAGTGGGATGAAGGGAGAAATGCTAACTCCTAATAGTCTACTATACTCAGGTTCCTACAAGCTCTAAGGTAGCTCCCAGGCCCCTAGATGTTACTGTAGCTGTCACCTCACCTGAGAGAAGCCAGATTAGAGCCCACTACACAGCTCTACAAGTCCTGGCTTCACAGATGGGGGGTGTTATATGCGAAGCCAACAGAGAGAGGACGTATCTGTGTCATAGATAAATCAGTGTTGGCAGCAGCTGAGTTTACCAATAAGTCAGTCAAATTAAAATCCATGCCAAATTGCTTGTTTAGTTTTATATAGCCAGTCTGATTTTAATAACTGGCTGGAGCTCCAAGAGCATTCAAACACCATTACAAAAAAGGCAACTTTCAGAAACCTTTGAAGTTGAAAGGTGATGTCCTTCCCCCAGAAGGAGAAGTTTTTCACAGTAATGAACAAGAAGTAAACAATCAGCGTTAGAACTTGCAACCTGTGTGATGTTGGATGACAGACTTATTCTTTTTGGTGAGATTAACTCTGAGGTCTTGTGCAGATAGATGATTCTATAATTTTAATACTTCAGACTCCATTTAAATGTGACCACCAGGAAAAACCAGTGAATTGGGGGGAATCAGGAACATAAAATAAACCTTGATAAGTCTGACTTTAAGATGGAAAATAAAACGATCTCACACAGATTTTTCTATTTATCCTCCCATGGATTTGGCATATAAAATAAACTTTTAAATCCTAAAAAGAAATGATTACAAAATAATGAAGTGACGTAGCTCAGTGAGTTCATTCCACTTCATCACACAGCTAGAAGGTGTCACGTGTCATTGTCGTTAATAAGGAAACAGACTTGACTGAATTCTGTGGTTTGCTTACGGGTCAGACCTGTCATCCACCTGAGGTGGAATTCTTCTCCAGGGCAGAAGCGTTCTGTTGTATGTTAATAATGAAA
The DNA here is from genome assembly GCF_041296265.1 of Equus caballus. Classification (NCBI taxonomy): domain Eukaryota; kingdom Metazoa; phylum Chordata; class Mammalia; order Perissodactyla; family Equidae; genus Equus; species Equus caballus. The sequence continues at coordinate 46,087,012 of NC_091710.1, forward strand.
TAACTCTGCCTGATATTAATAAAGCAATAAACAGATGCTCTGAGGAATTGGAGGAACAGCTCCCTGGTACACCGAGAACCCAAGTCATTTCGATGGAGGACTTTTCATTTGCAGTGTACCTATCTCTTATTTCAAAACAGCTCAGTGTCTGAACAGCACTTTAAAACACATTTATAATGAAATCCTGAGAAGGTAATTCATCAAATTGCAGTGTGAATTGAAACAGGTTTTGTAGCAGTTTTATTATGAAAAAAGACGACCCAAAGCCAAAACGAGTAGTACTTTAGAAAGCACATGAAAGTGGGTAAAATAAAATCAACTTTGTTGAAAAAGGAGTCTCCAAGCTCTTTAAAAACTATGTCTTGAAGCTCCACAGGCGTTGGCTAAGCAAATGAGAAGGACCTTGTGTGATGAGCTCCAGCTCACCCCAGGCTGGGGACGGTCAAAACAGTTCCACTGTGAGAATGGCGGCCCGCTGGTCTGGGCACCCAGATATAAATAAAATCCAAGGATTTCTGAAAGGGTTTGATTCCTTGCTTATGTTTCATTATTTATTTAACAAATGTTCAAATGTAGACTACACATCCCTTGGCCACAATTTTCCATAAATTAGCTTTTAATTTTCAGCCAGTGGTCTTACCTACTGCAGGTCTTAATATTGAAAGTAAACAGTGATTCTGATTGGAATGAAATGTTATGGCAATATTTCATACTGGGATCGCTTTCCACAGATGTTTTCATTTTATTTTCTGTTTACTCAACCTTGCAGGGAAGCCAATATTAGTAACATACACGATATAATTCAAGCCTTTTTTTTTTTCACTGCAGACACCATTTGAAAGGGTATCAAATTACATTGAAGGTCATGTATATAAAGCAAAATTCCATAGCCAATTCATGCAGAATGAAGGGAAATCATTTGCTTATATGCTTCATGAGTTCTTGTATAATAACTCATTTTTTTTCAAGAAAATAACATTATATATATGTAATTGCAAGGGAGTTTAATGTTAATGATTAAATCTGGACTTATTTTAAATTCTTAGAGAACTAAAATTCCACCATTTATGGAACAATCTCATTTAATATGATGCATGTTTGCGTATTACTAGATTTATTAATATTTATAGTTGTCTCTTATGATATTTGTTCATACCGTAATATTTCTTCAAATTCCAAAATACAACTTCTATAAAAAATAATGCGTGGCCCTCTACTAAAAAAGTACAGAGTCCGAAATACAGTATCTTGCATCAATGTGATGAAATATCAAAGAAAAAAGGTCAATGGTTTAGTAAGCACATAGACTTTTAATTTATATACTGTGTTCTGATTATGGAAATTTTTGTATGGTTTTATGAAAATGAATTCTAAACAGTTGCAAACCACAAAGAATCTTTAGAATTATCTTTTCATTTGTCATTTGTGTGAAATATTTATTGAAATCAATAAGCTCTACAATAAAGAAAAACTATGTAAGAGAGAGAGTGTGTGTGTGAGAGAGAGACAGAGAGAACATGAGTATACATGAATTCATTAGAAACGCAAGAAGGAAAATTTCTGTTTAAAAGTGACACAAAATATATTCCTTCTGAGTGCTTCCAAGTAAAAAAATTCACTATGAATCTTTTTTCATATTGTTATGGGTTATATTTCAATATAGGTGTATAGCTGATATAATTTTATGAAAATTTGCATAAAAATACATTTACTTTTACTCAGAGAATACAGAAGTCAAATGTTTCTTCTCTATTTATTGCCCACAAAGGATAATCAATATGGTACAGAGACACTTATAGGTGAAACATGCTCCTAATCTATTTTAAAAGATGAAGATGTTTGAACACTGCTTTCAAACTTACTAACATTTGAAGCGAACCAAGAAGAAGCTATACATTTTTGTGATTAGCTATGAGTATAGTATTTGCCTAAATATTTCTATTCTCAAGATGTGCAACCAAGAAGATAATAACACACCATTCATATTGACTTTTTAAGGATTGCTCATTATTAAACCCACTATTAAACTCATTTAGAAAGATGTATTTTCACAAATATGTTAAAAAATAATATTAAAGCAAGACCATTTTAGAATTCTCTGTCTATGAGGAACATAAATAGTGAGCATTTTTTAAGCATCTTTTGAACAGAATGAATTTTTTCTTTCTTTTTTTAACAGATAACATTTAGGTGAATTTTACTCTGGAGTTCAAATATCTTTCTCCTTCTTAATAAAGAGATAAAATCCTCAAAAATCATTTGAAACACAAGGAAATGAAAAATGCGCCTTCTAATTCTTCTGTTAAGATTATTAACTGTTTCTCTCTGAGTTAAGATTATCTTTGTAATACTTCAAACCTCATTTACCCTATTTTCTATTTAACAATATTCATCGTTTTCAAAGCACTGTTATAGCACTATGGTTAAATTTACAATTTTTAAAGGTTGTTTTCACATTTTTTCAAAAGAAGTACTCAAAGACATATAGGAAGCTGAACAATTCATCAATAGCCTACGCCCATAACGATATAGTGATTATTCCAACTCTATTTTTTTCCTTGTCAATAGCATCCTCATGCTCTAGTTCAGCTACGTACAGAAAAAATACACAGCATGTCTTTCTCCATTAGCAAACACTGCACAACAAGGGTTACAGTTTATCTTTGTGAAGATTTCTCTTAGGAGCTTTTAAGAAAGTGTGAGCATAGGCAGAAATGCATATAGCTATGATGTCTGCGTTCATATTTGTAGCAAGATTCTTTTTAATGTACCTATTAGTGGGAGCTAAACAGTTTGGATGTTGAAAGGAAGGGGCATGCAATTGATGTATAGTTCAACAGTCAATGGAATGTGGAGCTCATTAAATAGAATACATTTTATATAGCGTCTTGAATTGCACATACTTCTGAAACCTTGGTGCCTACATTTTTCCAACATAACTATGCTAGTTAAAAATAAAGAATTAAATTTAAATGTGAACTTCTTTACTCTCCTTCACATAACTCATTAAAATGTAGGTAAACTGAAACTTTGAATTCAGACTCAACACAGGATGATGATCTTATTGAAGGGAGAAATTTGAGTGACTTACAAATTATAGTAGTTTTTAATACGTGCGGATTACCTCCTAAAAGATGCGATGTTACTGCAAATTCTTGGTGCCAAAAACATTCCTACGCAAACAGAGGGAAGGAAGAACTTGTTCAAAGCTGGCCCTAGGGGCAGGAAATTGGGTTCTTGCCTAGGGCACACATTTTGGAGAAGGGATGGAATTCCAGCACTTACTATAGGTATTGCTGTCTGTTTCATCTAATCACCTGCGGCTGTCTTTGCTGAGCTTCCAGGAGGCTGCAAGACTTGATGCTTAGAAGCTGCATCAAGACATCCTGACACAAGCTAGATATAGGATGCCTCAGGGCAGCCTTGAAGCGGAGCGAAGGTTATTGCGGTTAAATGAATGAAACTAGACAGAAAAACTGTCGGCGCCTTAGAAGGAGCAAGGTGATTCTTGGTGGTTTCTCGCATAAAATTTTTAGGGGAAGTAGTCCCACAGGCATAGGTTTAGATGTCTGTCAAATCTAAGCTGAGTTTGTCTCCCACGATTGCTTTATTTATTTTGCATTAACATGTGGCAATGTTAATCTATAAATTAGTCTATTACTTAACTATTCCTGGCTCCTGGGATCATGCTTCCATGTAATCCAGTCTACAGTCAATACAATCCAGAACATGTATTAAAATTATCACTGTGTTATCTGATTTTAGTCTTAAAAGAGAGAGAAAAAAGGAAATAGATGTCACTTTTTAAACCTGATTGGGAATTACCCTGTAAATTAATTTCATTTTTAGTATTCCAAAAGAAATGTACAAGAAATGAAAACGAGAAACACATACTATAATAAAAGTCACTGTGAGCCATATCACCATAGGGAAATAGCTAATAATCAAATGAAGAAAATACAAAGAAAATTTTCGGATAATTCACTCAGTGGTTTACAGCTGCGTTTTAGTTCTACAGTACCAATTTAATAGGTTCAAGGTAACATACATGCACGTGCATTTGTGCACACACACACACACACACACACAGGATATGGTACCCGATTCCCTATTCCATAGCTCAGAGACCAGGCTTTCTTAAGCTTGCTGAAGGAACCCTCTGGGTTTATGCAGAATTGAGCGGCTTGTAAAGCTGTCTTGAAAGGAATTTTGAAACTACCCATTCACATATCCCAGAAATGCACAGAATTCTCTCTCTAAAATAAGTGTAGAAATATATTGGAGCCGACAGTTGTGCAGGCTGCCAGCTTGAGGAAAGCCATTCTCCCCTGGAGCTAAGCACACATTTTTGTGCTTCTGGAAAAAAATGAGAGGGGGGATAAAAGAAGTACTATTGTACCTGATCTATAAGGAGCAAGCTCTTTTTGGGCTCAAGGGAGAGTTAAACCTCCTATGCTGGGTTTTCTTGTTCTGTTCTTTTATTTCTGTTTCTTAGGTAAATCAGGAATATGGAGCCAACTTATTTCTTTTTGTTCCCTCTACCACCTTTACCACATAACTCCCCTTTCTAATAATTATTATGGTTAAATGGAAGGAAAAGCTATTACAGTTGTAAAGTAGAATAGGTAGAACAATGACTTTTGGAGTATAGATTTTTGAGATGAGAAAAGAAGTTGGTAGGGTGTTGAAAATGTAAATAATTAGCATCATAGTTTATTGAAATAGAAACTCATGTATCTGACATCATCCACGAAAATTCTAGGGAAAAGAACTACTATTCACTCTTGCAATCAAGCAGCATAATCTGAGTTTTGACAAATACCAATGGCCTTGAGTGCTGAACTATGACCTTTTGGTGAAAACACTTTTGTTTTTGAAAAACTATAGATCCCATAAATCATAGAGGAAAATAGTAAGGACTAATATTAGCCCCAGGCCAGGCACTATATTAGCCATTTTCCACAGTTACTTTATTAAATACTCATAACAAGCCTTTGAGGTAGGTAATTTTTATTATCTGCATCTTAAAGTGGAAGAAAACTGGGACTCAAAGAGGTGAAGTAAGGTGCAAGTGGCCTTGAAGCAATTTACATGATGTCAATTTCCGTGATATTTCAAAGGGCAAAGCACTGTCACCTGATTATGCATCACGTTAAAGTAAAACAGCAGGAAAAACAAAAAGATTCACCGAGATTCAAATATACTTAAACACGGGAAGGAGGGAGGGAGGAAGGCAGAGATCTTTGTCCCGAAAATGTAAGCAGAAATCAGGTAAGGAATGCAATAAACCCGATTTTTTTTAGCAAAATTGGGTTCAACTTGTGAGTTCCATAAGAAAATAATAATCCCTTAGTTTCAAAGAATCATACTTATTAGAATATTAAATAAAATGATATCAAATAAAATCCAGCAAGTATTTTGTAATAAATTTATAAATGTAGACAGGTAGAAACATGTTCACATATACAAAAAAGCTCAGATTGTAAATGTTAACCAACTACAGTGTCAGGCACTGCAAAAACCCACAACCCTTTATCAATTAGAAAAATATTCCAGGAAGAAATACTAGATGCAATTAATGTCTGGTAAGGAGCAAGAGACAAAGAGAAGGGGAGGAGGGAGAGGGAGAGAGAAGATACGAAAGACACGCACGTATGTGCGTACACGCGCATGTGCCCAAGTGACTTAGGGTGCTGTCAGTGAAGAGGAACAACTAAACCCTCAATAAAGGCAGAAAAACTCTACTAGAAGTAATGGATAATAAAAAATACTTTGTTGAAATGCAGCTGCATCATATAAACTAATGGAACCAAATATTCTTTAGTGGCTGTATGAAAGATCCTGTGAGATATCAGACACAGTCAATGAGAATACATCTTTTCTGTTATTAGAACAATGAAGAAGCATACAGGAGGTCTTTTAGTTTTGTATATTCACCACACAGTTTTACATCTTATGCTTCATTTTAATAAAATAGCAGCCCCACTAACAACTGTGGATTGATTTAAAAAAATTATGAGTCTACTTATGGTGATCACTTCTAAATTGGAATGATCCAAAAAATTTAGGGGGAAAATATAAGTGAATATAGAAAGATACATTTAGAAACTCAGTTCATGTCTATATGTGCAAAATAAATGAATGATTCATCATACTGATTTTCTAGAGCTGTCTTAATATCCAGACCAGTGGTCATAAGATGCACCCAGCTGACATGATTGCTACCAATCAGACGTTTGGCAAAAATAAGATGATTATATATAGATGCATCTGGACATCCATTTTCGTGATTATCAAAAGAGCTCATCAGCCTGTGTTCAGTCCACCGGTATTTTGTTTGTTCCCTAACACCCAAGAGAAACCAGCCAAGCATTCTCACTTTGGTATAGTCATGAAAAGAGATAATTAATAAACTGACTTGCTCAGCATGTTAAAAACAATGACCACAAAAAATCCTCAGATCTCTGCTTCTTACCACTTGATTATGTTTTATACATAAAAGTGGAAATAAATAATATTGACTTTATACGAATTCAAATTCACTAATTGTTTTATATAACTATTATAAATATGACAAAAAGTTCAGTACAGAAATAAATATCATATTACAACTTTTAAATAAAATTGTGTTTGCATCATCACGTCATGAAGTGAAAGCATGCATATTGCCAATTAATTTTCGAGAGCCTGTTTTTATTGCAATAAAGATGCTGTGAACCATACACTTAATCATCAAAGATTTTTCAGCTGGCACACCATCACTCCTCTTAATGTTTCATTATCACACAAAATCAACTCAAACAATGTTAAGAAAAGTCTCCTGGGACATGATTATTTAACATCTTAGAAGGCACTGCTTTATAGAGCAAAGAATATGGGCTTTCGAACTTGGCTTCAAAAATTGCTCCACAGTTTTGAGATCTTGAGCAAGTAATTCAACACCTCTGACTCAGTTTAATCAGGTATAAATAAGAAAAATACTATTTCCTTTCCTGAGTATAAGATAAAATGAGATAATATGTGCATCTCTTTCATTCAGCATTCAACAAATGCTGATTATCTAGCATGTGCCAGACACTCTTTTCAGTGCCAGAGGATACAGATTTGAACATGGCAAAGCCCAGCCCAGCTTAAACTCTAATGGGGTGAGTGGGGACCAGATGAAAGGGACAGCAAATGTGCATATATATTATATATAAGGGTACAATATTAGGGATAAATGGAATTAACGGGTCAGTGATGGGTGATGAGGTGAGTGGGTATTGCATAATATGTTTAGATTCTTTACAAATATTAATACCTTTTGTGTTCTTTCTTTTATCCCTTCCTTTGAATCTCGCTCTTCCAAGGCTCATAATTGAGATTAAACACACACACACACACACAGAGCAAGCTGGATGCTGGTTGTGACTATGAGTATCTCTATTTTCGTTTGTTTGGAATTTTTTTGCTGAGGAAGATTCATTCTGAGCTAATATCTGTTGGCAGTCTTCCTCTTTTTTTTCTTGAGGAAGATTCGCCCTGAACTAACATATGTGCCAGTCTTCTGCTATTATGTATTTGGGTCACTGCCACAGCATGGTGGACAAGTGGTGTAGGTCTGTGCCTGGGATCCAAACCCACGAATATGGGCTGCCAAAGCAAAGTGCACCAAACTCAGCCTCAAGGCCATGGGACCAGCCCTATAGCCTTGTATTTTAAGGGTATTTTTCTCAGGCTAATTTTTTTCCTTCTGTGAATATATGACCATTCTATTCATTATTGCTCAAGCATGTTGAGGTACAAGACATGCTATGTTTTAGTATCTTCTGTACCCAATTTACTGTAATTTGCCCCTCAATATTCTGGAGTGTGTATGTTAGTGTGTAGGGTATGATTTGTATGGCTTAATTAAATTTTGCCCAATAAAGCAGAAGGACATTTAAAAAAAACAGAAGAATTAACTTTTACTTCTTAATTTCCTGATTGTCTTCTTCCTCTTAGACAGTGATTCTTATCCTTCAAAAAGGTCCACTTAATTTTTTTCCAAAACATTTTGGTTTTACGGATTTGGTTGGTCAAATAAATTTCATTATGTAAGTAATCATCTGTCATTGCTCTTTTAAAGCTGTTGTATTTATAAATGCCAGTCACAGTTCCTAATGACCTGTGTGCCAGTGTTCTAAGTCAACATCGAGTCGACATAATTATAGAGAAAATCCAAACAGCATGTCATTCATTCATTTTAAGCTTCATTGTTATGAAAATTAAATTATATATATATACACACAAACACAAACGTGTGTATATATAATTTAGAACTGAGCTCAGTATACAGTAAGTGCTCAATAAATCTTAATTCCATCTTTTCTCTCCTATCTGAGCTCTTGTGATAGCTTCCCAACTTGGTTTTCTACCTCCAGTCTCATCAGAATTTATTGCATCTTCCAGCTGGCACTAGGTAAACTTTCTAAAATATAACCATAAATATATCACTTCTTTTAATGTTTCTTTATTGCTTTATCATGGAATACAAAGCCCTTAGCTTCAGAGTCACTTCCTGGTGAAGTGGCTCCCACTCTTCTCTGTATATTCCCAGCAGCCCCTTCCTGCCTCCCTCTAGAGCTGGTAATACTCTGTCACAAGTTATCTATTTCATTTTTGTCTCCCTCCTTACACTGGGAGCTACTCATAATGAAACGTGTCTCATTCACCTGGGAACGTAGTAGTTGTTCAGCAAACGTTTGGTAAATGAATGGACAGTTGATGGTGGCTGGACAAACAGAAATGTTCCCCTACAATTTGCAGGCAGACATAAGCCTTTTTTTAGGAAAAACAACTGTTTTTAATAATCTGTTTAGTCGAAAGTCTCTTTTGCATAACCCCATTTGTTCAGACAACATATTTTGCTGGAATACTTTATTGGTTTGGAATGGCTGTGCTCTTAAGATACTATCTTTGAAATCTTCAGGAATCATTTTTAAGAGAATTATCATCTTGCTTTCCCACCTCTCCCTATTTCCCTAATAGACAGACAGCCTGTGAAGGTACACATAGCATCTTTCTAAAGTGCTGCTTGTATTGTACCATATCCTCGTTTATTTTACACTCCCTCCCCTCTGAAGACAAAATTCCCACTCTGGCACTTACAGCTTGCTCAGCATGGTACCCTCTTATCTTTTGATTGTCATCTGCAATGACCCTCCACCCCAGGAGGTCCTTACTAGTGATGTCCATCATCAAACATAATCTTGCTTATTGTCCTCTCCTCTGGTGTTTTTCTTAAGCCCTTCCTCACACAAGGAATGGGATGGAACAAGTGAAGACGTGCTGCCCGCATCTCTCTTTAAGGAAGGACTTGCTGCCCAGCTGTGGGCAGTGTAGTCAACAGACCGCCTCGGGGTCTCAGCAAGTCAGGATCAGCCTCAGCTGCAGAAGGTCACCTAGCTCAGGGTTAAGCTCTCCCACTCCTGATGACACATCGAGGAAGAGTGGAAAGATCCATTTTGGCCAGATTCAGGATGCTCTTACCGGGAAGACAAGCTCCCGACTTTCTGCTGGGTTGGCTGAGGCTTTGTCAGCCCATGTCCTGGTTCAGCTTCTCCCTCTGCCCAATCCTGCTTGCCTTGCCTTTCTTTCTCAAGCATTCATTCCTAAAACACATCCTGAACCCCGAACTCCATCTCAACATTTGCTTCCAGAACCCAACTGGCAACAGATGGTCTCCCTTATGTTCTCTCCTGCCCACATCATCCATCATTTCGCGGCCAACTCACATTTTCCAGGTCTCTCTTGACTGATAAGGCTCAAGTTGTACTGATTCTACTCTACTGTTCCAAGTACTTGCTACCTTAGCAATTCATTTTGAGGACCGTTTCTTTTATTCAGATATAACTTGTTTGTATGTCTTTTCCTTGTCAATTTGAAACTGTCCAATTAACTTTTTAAAGTCAGGAGTCATCTCATTCTTCTTTCTTCTATCTATAGCAGGTAGTATAATACTTATCAGGCAGAACTACTTAATATTTACTGAATAGAAAGTAACACATTTTAGATAATGCATATACTGATGATTTTTATTTGTTTTTTTCACTTTTCTGTAAGTCAGATTTAAGATACTTTGGTTAATCTTAATTTGACAAAGAAAAAGTAACTCCCTATGTAATATATACATATCTATTTTTCAATATATATAATTTGAGTGATGCACTTTTCTGGAAGTTTCGTAAAGAAAAACATGTAGGGTTTAGAAGCATTCTTACATTCTGGGTTCAATATCTGCATATAAATCGAGGTATAACTTTTAAAATCCCACAGCCAGGGGTAAGATGAAATACCAATTAATGTGAAATCAGCACGGGATAACATAGTAAAATGAAGCCTAAACCGAGCACCAGCAAATACATCAGTATCTCTAAATCACATTTGACAGAATCAATTCTGTTAGCTTGTGCTGTGGCAAACCAAACTTCAGGCTTTACTCGAAATAAAGTATGTTTTAAGCTACTAGTAAAGATATTTCAGATGGCTGTTATCGTAAATAATGAAGGTACGCTTAACTCACACGCAGCTAGTCGTCCCCTCAAGGAGATGGGATGCTTTGCTAATTATTTCTAACAGAAGCTAGCAATTTTTCCTTTTCTTTTTCTATGAAACTGAGAAGATTAGGGAAAAATCCTTATTTAGATGTTTAATTCTTGCTCGATTCCTCCAAAGCTTTCAGTTAAATCTAGGAATTGTGATGCAAGTTGGCAGAACATAGATTTAAACCTAAAAAAAAAGAAAACTTTGCAAGAATCCTGGCTTCTACATATACACACGATATTAAATTTAAAATCTCCTCAAAATAACATAAATGTGTGTTCCCAGAAATGAAAACCTACTTCAACTTTCTGCGTGTGCCTTCTGTTGATTAGAACAGAACAGTGTTCCAGCTGTGAGAAATTTCTTTTATTCTTTCAGAGTTGAAACACACACACACTTTGTCCTTGAAACTCTTAATGACTCTGCCTGTGATTGCATGTTGTTGAAGAAATACTAAGCTTTTTTTTGAACTGTTGCTTTTTTCTTTATTGCTGCTTAGAATAGTGTGATATTTGTATCAAACCTTCCTCTTTCTAAGAGTAGTAAACTAATATATAATTTTAATCCTTTGGCTACCACTTTCTTGCATGGTAAAATTGATTTTTGTCTGAAATATATGGTTTGCAGATAACCTCTGTTCATTTCTTTCTATAGTATACTTTACTTTAAGGCAAGATAAGCTTAAAAATGTGCTTAATGGGATAACTGATTAGCTGATGGTCTTTCCATGAGAGAATTGCATTTGTAGTAGCAATCACTTATAGAGATAGAAAATAAAAGCTAGGATTAGAGTCTGAAAACTGTGATGAAAAGCCCACCTCAGACAATCTTTTGAGCATAGAGAAGAAAAATTTCTTTGTTCTCCCTGACACTTTGTCTTTGGGAAAGGAGCAGAGGTCTCGAATCAGGCTAAAAGAATAAATAAATATATTTGATATATTATTCTATGTAAGAGACTCAAAAGATGGATACTTTTTGTTATCTTCACAAACAGTATACTATGTTTTCTAAAATACTTTACCAAAACGTTGTAGTCCAAGGGAAGAGGAATTTCCCCTGAGATAAGAGCAAACACACTCTTTGAAAATAATCCCAGGTATGAGGATTAGAAAGATAACTTGAAGCTTCATTTCTTTTATCTTATCACATCTTTGCTCCCTCACAGGAGCAGAGTGATAACTTCTGTTTAAAAGAACGCCACACTAGAGCTGCACAAACTGAAGCAAAATTTCTTCCCAACTTGTTGTGGGAAACAGGCAATAGGCAAAGAGAGATGGTCGCTTACTAACTCTGGGAAAGTTTACATGTAACATAGGCGACTGAAATGTCCCCTCTTCAAACTACGTGTTTCAACCTGGCAAGAGCAAGTCCTAGCAATTTTGAAGCAGGCTCATTCACTGCTTTAGCAGAGCAATGATGTGCTTTGGTATAAATCATATCAAGGTACTACAACTCAACAACAACGAGAGTTTTTCCATATATAAGACTTTTAGCTTTGGGGTCTAATCTTAGCCGCAAGAGAGGAGTTAAATGACCCATCTCATCTTTCATGCTCAGTATTCTCTTTTGTAGGAAGAGCAGCAATTAGGAGTCACAGAGTGAGTGCTGAGGTTGGCATCAGAAGATGGACTGAAACCAGAGCTCTGAGTCTGGCTTAGGAGATACGGGGAGATTCTGAGCCTAACACCTATTTGTGAAAAGAGATGCTGACGCTAGAGTTGCTTTGTTTTGTTTTGATTTTTGGTTCTCAAATAAAGTAATACACCTAAAGTAATTTATTAATGTTGTTTACGAAACAAAGTTGATGCAGTGGAATGACTCGTGAATGGCATGATAACTATTTTAAAAACACAAAAGAAAGGAATTAAAAGAGTAGACTTGAATGTTGACTAAAAGAACACTTCATTGAGAAGAACAAGAATTTCGGTGAACGTAAGTTGATTAAGTCAACTGCTTTTAAAGGGATCTGAAATGTTCTTCTGTCAAGCTTAATACATTAAAAACATGTACAGTATAACAGTATTAGACAGCATAAATTTTAATATTTGTGATCATTTTACAAGATCTAGGTTGAAATAAATGTGCTTACTATCTATGAGGGAAAGGCTTAAAAAAACTGAACAAGATTTTAAAAACTGTATAAAAGGAAGAGAAATTTCAGATGTCAAGTACTAGGGGAACTTGATGTAATTCTATTAACTAGAGATAGGAAATGGGGCACATTTGTCTTGGACACCATTTGGAGCATTTAATTACTAAGTCACCAGAAGAACTTTATTCTACAATGATCTTACTTATAAGGTAGTGCCATGGCATGGACTCAAGGACATTATTACCGAAAGGCTCATAACAAATCATTCATATCCGTTTCCTTTAATAATCTATTAGGGGCCTGCACTGTAGTGTAAAAGCAGCATTTCTTTTAAACTCTTCCATAATTCAGATTTTATCAACGCAGACTAACCCTGTGGTCAATTGAATCTGAAGTAGTGCAGTTTTTATGTTTCTTGAATACAGTGGACATGAAAGTGTAGAGGAAGAAGACATTTCCTCTACACACTCTGGGTCCTTCTGGCCGAAAAATGAATTAAATTGGCATGAGACAGAATAACAGGAGAAAATTAAACAAAGCTTTATAACCTGTATACATGGGATAGATCCAGGAAAACTGAGCAACCCATTAAAATGGCAAAAGCTCCCACCTTAAGTACCATCTTCAGCTAAAGACAAAGAAGAATGTTGGGTGTGGGGGGAGTCAGTTGTGGGAGGTTACCAGAAAAGCACAGTAAACAAGAGTAAAGTTATTATGCAGATTTAAGTCCTTGCCTTCTGCATTGATAAGAGTTTCTAGAGATAAGGTCATCTCCCCTTCTTCCTGGCACAGAGAGGGAGGCACCTTTATAGATGGAGATTTCCCTTACAAATGTAAATGTCTCTTACAAGGGTAAGTAGGTAAATTCTGCTTTTCAGAGTTTCTCTCATGCCTGCAGTTTTTAAAAGCAACCAGCCCAAAATAATCCTCATGCCAAAGAGACATGTCTTGGGGTGGCCAATTCCAGTCCCCCACAAAAGAAAATATTATTTTATGATACGTTAATAACACAAGGAATTTTGCTAGCAGTATTTAGCGGATCACAAAGGTACCCAAGGCTCGATCTATTTGCACAAGAGCAGAACAGATCTAAGAATGATTCTGACCATAACTCTTAGTCAAACACATTAGCACAGTCCATTTACATAGTAGAATGCTCAGTAGAGACCTGGAAATATTCTTTAAAGATACAACTAGAATTTTTCTCCAAAATGTCCTACTGTGTATAAACGCCAAGTCTGGACTGTGAAGGAAAAACCATAAGTGGCTCTAATTTGCTGCAAACTGAAATAACCTAATTTGTAACTGAACCAGTTTTGTTTTCCTCTCTAAATCCTGAGAACCAAGTCAAAGTAAGTAAAACCTCATTTTTTTCCTGAAATTATTGAACTGTACATTTTAAAATATCAACATATTCCCAAAAAAGTCCAAGGTGGCCTCAATATTTTATTTACTTTGGAACCCTGATAAACAAGTGCCAAAAAAGTATCATGTGGCGTATTAGATAGCAAGGGATCAGTGGAATTGCTCTTAACAAAGCAAAGTACAAATAAATCCTTTAGAGACAAAGAGAAATTTATTCTTCTCATCTGTAGCTTATGGATGCACTCATTCTAACTAAGGCTATTGTATTTTGCTTCCCAGTTTCTTTTCCCTTCTATAACCTCATACAATCAGAATGTAAGATCATTTTCTAGTATCTCGGTGATTCTCTTATTAAGATCAAAATAGGTTTTTCTTTTTTGCACAAAACTTGCAAGTTGTTATGCATAATTAAGCACTTGATGAATGTGATTCTTACATGATAAGGTTACTATAGTATCAAAAAATTAAATCAATTTTTCCCTAAATTATAGCTTATTATAAGTATTGCATTCAACCTCTGGTAATATTTCACTATCATGTCTATAGACGCAATGATATAAAGACTTTTATGACTTTTGTTCAATATATAGAATTGAAATAACTATTACTATTATGGTTAATTTAAATCTCATCATAGATATAGCTATTTGGTTCCATTCTGACTATGAGTTCCGGCTGGAAAAGGCTTGAGAAATAATATTTAAAGGCAAATATCATGCTCCATGAATTTAAAGATCAAATTTTATTATATCAAGTATTGTTTTAAATATTAAGTAATATAACGTGGGAAATATACTACATATTACATATTCAAAATCTTAGAAAAAAGAAAAGATTTCTATCTAAAACGTTAATATAATATAAATCCCTTTGTCTTGGACATTGTATTGTTGCAAGGAGAGTGTAAACTTGCAAGATCAATGTCACATTGCATTTAAGAAAAAGGTAGAAAAACCTAGAGATTGGTGGAATCTTATTTTAAGTGTCTTTTTATTTTTCATTGTATACTTTTCTTATTGAAAAAACAATGCTTTCTAACTCTTTTGTGATTGCCTTCTGTTCAAAGGAAATCCCCTGAGAGATGTGGGCAGAACTTAAAAATCAGAGTCAATTTGGGCTTAAGTCAGAGGTACAGAGTGCGTAGGTAGAGCATGGTGAGAAGCAGAGCTTCAAAAGGAACCAAACTATGAAAGAAAGTGATCTTGTTAGCTTTCAGAGCAGTGTATTTGCATCAAGGATCAAAGCTTTATTGAATATTCCTGTTTTACAACTGACACTCTAAGCTATGCCATCATTACCTACAGATAGGTTCTAGATGACCCTATCCTAAATATGTCACTTTGACGATAGGATTTCTGGAATTGCTTATTCTTTGTTCACTCAAACTAGATAAGAGAAATTAATATATTTTTGCTGATTCAAATATTTAGTTGGAAATTCTAGCCTTGAAGGAGTCAGGATAAAACAGAGGCCTTTCAGTAATGGATATATTCCCGTCTCCTTTCCCATTCTGTATGTTCCCACTGTTACAATGGGTAATCAAAACACATCCACTGAATTTTCTTAAAAAGTACATGAAGAAGAAACGTGGATGCTCATCTTTAAGTCCCAGTTTAGTGTTCTGATTACCCACAAATTGCCACTCTATTTTACATGTCAATTTCATCATCAATTAAGCATTGTTGTTAAAATATTGTGCTTGTCTGAGAATTTTGTAGTTTAATTTGTACATAATCTTCCTGCTTTGTAAAACTTCTCATGGTGTTGGCTTAAATGATCATTCTTATAATGTTCTAAGAAAGGAAACTTGGAGTTACATATCAATCCCCCCTTATTTGGTACCTTTAATTGTACAATTTACCAAGTCATGCAGAATTGTTTTTACATAGTTCATATTGCCTCAGTCTGTTTCTACCGAAGCCACTCAAGAGCTTTATCTTCTTGCTCCTGGATTACTGCCATGATTTCCTTGTTTTACTGCTCTTGCCTCTTCCCATTGCCCTCCTCCCTCTTTCTACCAAACCCTACCTTACCAAAGTTTATTCTTTATTTTGAAAATAGTCTCAGTGCTGAAGATATGGTAATGAACAACTTCTTTCTTCAAAGAACTTACTGGAGACAGACAGAGAGAGACAGAGAGAAAGGGGAGAAAGGGAAAAAGCAGGAAAAAAAGAAACCCTAATCTAGCTGCTACTACACAGAGGTAATCAGAGTTGTGAAGAAGAGCTTATAGGAGGAGCATCTAACTTTGGTTTTGAGGATTTATTAGAAGTTATAGTTAAGTGAAGATTTTAGCAATAGGATGAGTTTAGGAAGATTTTCCCTCCTTTGGCAATATGTAGTCATGGAGAGAAATGCTTCTCTAGTCATGGAGAGGCTCAGATGTGAGAGGAAATATAATGTGTTGGTGGATTTCAGTTTCTTATGGCAGAATCAGAGAGAGCAAGGGAGAATGAACTAGGGGTGGTGAGGCTGGAGTCAGAGCAAGATGGATTTGATGCTGTTACAGAATCCAGGGGGCAGATAATGATACCTGGATCTGAGACAGTGGAAAGAGTTGGAGAAAAGTGGATGACTTGACGGACATAAATTGTTGGCAGTGACTTATTGAATATGAAGTGTGGGGAGGTCAAGGATGACCCTCAGGTTTCTGCCTAGAACTCTTGGTTGGATGCATGACAGCACCTCACTGAGTTGGGTAAGCAGAAGGGAATGGAAGGTTTGAGAGGAAGATGTTTGGTCAAATAGTGTCTATCACTTTTGAGTTTGTCACTCTTTTCTTTAAAATCTTTAGGGCAGAGAATTTCCCATTATCCAGTCAACATAACCATCATCTTTAAATTGCTTGTTGCTTCTGCTATTGTTAGACATGGATTCTTAAAGTCTCTCTCAAGTGAAGAAATAACCAACAGAGACAGAGCTTCTTAGAGAAAGTAATTTTGAACTTGAAACCTGGAAATTTTTATCATTTTATTTTGATTCATTTCATTTGAAGCCTTCATTGCATTTGAAGATGGAATCTGAGGAAAGTGAGAAGATGCAGTAATCTCCATTCTTAGCAAGTTCTACTCCCAATAATTTTCTCATCTTAGCCTGAAAGTGGGAAGCTATAGAACAGAGCTGTGACTGGAGCATGCACAATAGGTGGTAGACAAACTTTGTGAAATCAGTGAAAGAATAAATCATCTGTTCTTGGTTAAGCACTATTTAAACCAAATTACATAGCACTGAAGAAAAATACACGTAGATATTTATCCAATCATACGAAATTGTTGTTCTTGAAAATTTAATCTATATATTTCACACCTGTATTTTGCCAAAAAGTGTTCTATCTTGTACCTATTACTCAAAGAATAATTGAAATAGAATAAATATAGAGATCATTCCTATATATTGGGAGCACCCCTGTAAGCTCTTTGATCTTCTCTCTCTTTTTTGCCCAAAGAATTTGTCACATCAGTTAAAACAAAGAGCTGTCCCAGTGGTTGATGGTTCTTTGATATATGGTTGTGCTTTTTTGTAGAAAGGACACAGAAGTCTTTGTCAGAATCGTGTATTAATATACATGCTATCATCTAAAGGTTTGATGTACATTGGATTTTATGTTTCTCACATTAAAATATTAAAGAAAGAAAAATCTCCTTGGTTAAAACGTAATAATATATGTCATTAATTTTTTTTAGTCCTCTAATTCAGTCTGTTAATATGATGAAAGCCAAGAGGAGAGTTCTCAGATATTTTCAGAACTTTTGTTGTGAAGATTTTGTTATTTGCCATTTTTCATCATGTGATTGATATAACAGCCTAATTAGACACAAAATTCCAAAAATATTACTGTTGACTTGGTTGCGTTTCTTTCTTAAGCCAATATAGTCAGTGGACGAAAAAATCCAATGAGGAAAAAATATACAAAGGTATCGAATCAACATGACAACAACTTATCAGAATTATACAATGCAATTTCTGCGTTGAAAAACAAATATTACACTGAAAAAAATTAAAATATTTGAGAATTTGCTAAGAGAGTTATAAAATATTCTGACATGAACATAAATATATCTAAAGTTTTCTCTTTAAAATTTTATTTCTGCTAATTCCCTTCATTACCTCAGCAGCAGGACATTAATTTTTCAAATAAAAGCTGATTAAAATCTTTTTCGAGAAGACTATGAAACAACACTACTTACTACTCAGCATAGATGATTAAGCAACTAAAAAAGTACAAGTTAATGATTCTCTTAAGATTTTACTGATCATTCTACATTTTTTTTTTAAGATTTTATTTTTCCTTCTTCTCCCCAAAGCCCCCCAGTACATAGTTGTATATTTTTTAGTGTGGGTCCTTCTAGTTGTGGCATGTGAGACGCCACCTCAGCACAGCTTGACGAGTGGTGCCATGGCCGCGCCCAGGATCTGAACCCACAAAACCCTGGGCCGCCAAAGCAGAGGGCGCAAACTTAATCCCTTGGCCATGGGGCCACCTCTCTGATCATTCTACATTTTGCACAAAATTACCATTCATCCAGGTAACTTTAACACTCATATTTTCAAGTATTATTTTTTCTATATATGCTTTTATATACAATTTCCTTTTCCCAAGACTAAAAATAAATATATTTTCCCATTATTTAAATAGGTAAACTTTCCCCTTTGTCGTGAAGGCCAGAGGACAGCTACCAGGTTTTCTCCCTTACTATGTGCTCCTTAAGAATTACAGCCATAGTCTCTTCATTAGCTCGTGTCTGCACTTGCTTTATCATCCTATGAAGCACTTACATCTAAATTTATCATCCTTGCATATATTAGTCTAATATTGCTCTTTTGCAGTGTGTATTTATTGAGAGCTCTTCCACCGGTCTTCCTGTTTGAAATTATACATTCATAACAGGTGAGCATGGATCTCTACGGCTCACCTAGTAAGACCAGCATAATGCACAATGCCCCGGGAAACCAAATCCCCCTTCTTTTTTAATGAAATGACTCCTCAATCAAAGAAGATATCCCCATGCATTCTATATTCTTTTCAGTCCATCCTTACTTTTTTAGTGTGACAGGTGGCAAATCTGCTTGTGCTAGAGATAAGGGACATGGGATCTCTGAGAAAAAAAAAATCAGCAGATCATTTAAAGCTGGTATTAAGTTTAAGGTGAAAAAAGTAGTAGATGAGTAAAGCGACATTAAATGGGCAATTTCATGCATTCTTAGAACCTATTTAGATTCCATCTTTTCAACAGTCTTGGCTGGCACTAAAAAATTATGTGACAAAGAAGGATTCTCTTCAAATTCATCACATATTGTGATAAGAACTTACAAATTTTGCAGGCTTTTAGATATTTTACAATAAGCAAAGTGCCTTGCTCATATTAGGTTTTCAACACTGGTTGAATCACATTAAATATTGCACACAGACAAAATCAGCTGAACTTCATTCAAGATCCTAAATTCTAAAGTAAGTATTTCTCCATTAACATTTTTGCTCGGATTTATTTTTGAAGATAAATAAAATCTCACTTTTTTGAGACTATAATATTATCATATTATCTATTATATATTCAAATGAAAACTCGTCTTTTGTATTTAAGTGTCTTGATTTTGTTACTTCCTTTAAATCTTTAAAATAACCTGTTCAACAAAATGATTTTGTGATTTTAACTAGTTGAGGATCTAAAATTGGGGCTTACATCACATGACACAAAATGCATAACAGGGTAGTGCATTAAGGTGATCTTATTTGAGTATTAATTTTTTAAGCTAAGCAGACAATCAAGCTCACAGATAAATGAAGTACACACCAGTCTCACTGTCTGACCTCACCAAACTGCACTGGAATGGAAACACATAGTTATTCCTTCTCTTTTCACCAGTTAAAATAAGCAAAATTATATTTTAAAGAATCTCTTAAACACTACGAATGTTTCATATAATGGGAAAAAGTTTAAGTATTTAAAGTGCTCAGATTGCTCAAAGTAATGCTTTCCATTTGAAAATACAAAAAAACTGTAAATATATTCTTGATAAATATGAAGAAAATAATTAAGAGTTCTTCCAAGGAGTATGCATTCTGGGATTCTTTTCCCAAAAATATTTATGTAAAGACCAATACATTTCAGATAAGTCAAAAAGCAAACAATTCAAAGTAAATTAAAATCAGTTTTCCCAGGAAATTTCTACCAATAGTGTGGAAATGTAAATGCTATATCAATTTAGGGTATGCAAAATCGATAAAATTCAGACTTGCATAACATAATGGCTCATGTTTTAAGTGACATCACAGAGATCAAGGGAAATGCTTAAAAGCCTGCCATAACCCAACAAAACAAACGGGGTTAATAGGATCTTTTTATGAGTATTACTCACAAATTACAACACATAAGTGGTTGACTAGTTTTCCCATGCATAATGCAGGTCACATCATCATGTTTTAGCTACTATGTTGTATTTATTATTAGATGCAACTTCTTGTCCAAAAGAATTAATAGCTCCCCACTCTTCAGCAAAATTAGGGATGGAGGGAAAAGGTTGGGGAAAAGGAAATGGTATTTGTACCCAGATTCACTCTAAACTTCATCCCAGGAAGAAGTTTAACATCAGAAAGCCAGCAAAACAGAAAAAAGGATATTGGGCCAAATGCTTATGTTAATCAAATTCACGTCTAGTGTATGGTTTACATCAGGAGGTGTCAGATACACCAATATCTTTCTGGCAGGTGAGTCAGCTTTGGAGGCTGTGCTGGGGTCTCTCTCTCACAATATGTTGCTATAAAATTTCTCACCGGTTCCCCTAATTATTTTCAGAGGCGTCTTTCTTTTCTATCTCTTCTCCTCTAGAAGACCTTCAAGAACTTGCCTCTGGATCCAGCACATGTTGGGTGTTCAGCAAATATTTACTGAATGAATTGTAGTTATGCTCGCTAAAATGTTTACATGCTTTGGTAGTAATGCACAGTTTATAAGAGTATACACCCACACACAAACACCGGTATATAATCTAAGTAATGGTAACATTTTAACGTAAAAAGTTCTTCTCATATTTTTTGCCATTCTGCATCTCCTCTCTTCTAAACTTTTCTTTTTCCTCATAGACCTGCCCACTTCACAGAGTGGTTTCCGTTCAAATGTGAAAGCAATGTTTTTAAAACTCAACACTAACTCATACAAACATTTAATATCTATTTTTTCAAAAATTGCTTATGCTAAAGACACATGATTTGTGGACTACCAGTGAAGTATATTGTGGATCATTATTGCATGAATGAATGAGTGATGAATTAATTTAAATTCTTGTATATATATAATTTGGACATTTAAAAAAATAGTGGATAACTGCTATTAAGAAAACTAACTGATAATAACAACCACAAAGAAACATATATCATCGAACATTTACTAGGCACTTTAGAAGTCTCATCTTATTTAGTTATCAGGGCAACCCTTCAGTGTCAACATTAATCTCATTTTTCAGGTGAGGAAAATAAGGATATGTGATGTTACTGGAATATACACAGATCATAGCTGGCAACACCACATGTTGCTCAGTATTGCTATCTCTTCCATGTCTGTTAGTCTGCAATTTAGTCCTGAGCCATTTGAGGAAAAAAGGCATTTCTCTTATAACAACGAAATACCTGATATAACATGCACTTGACTAATTCTACCTCATTTATTACCGTGTGACTCTTAGCAAGCCATCTTATGTGATTAGATTAGTCATTTCATTGTTATTTTCTTCTTTTATTTTTTCTCATCTCTTTTTTCACACAAAGGTCTCTGACATTAAATTTTGTTGCAATATTCATTGCTTTACTTTCTATCTTTTGACAGTTTTGGAAGGATAACATAATAGCTGTTTTTGTTAAACTCAAATGGAGAAGAGCCAGGAGCTTTGATCTTTACGTAGGAACTTAGGAAAATCATTTAACAAGCTGTGGGTGATGCAAGACTAGACAAAAGGTCTTCAATTCTTAGTCTGGTGGCCTTTTCACAATACTACATTCCTTTTCACATCGCGTTTCACGCTCCCATTCTGTTAACAGAGTAGGGATTGAAAAGTCATAAAGGTACAGATATATAAACACATTGAATGCAGTAGATTACATTTTATTGTAATCAAGTGAATCTGGAAACTTTGAAACAACACACAAATTTTAATGCTCTATGTGTCTGTGAAAGAATAAAAAAGAACAATGCTGGCTCTTGTTTCATGGGGGTTGGAGTGGGGCTCCTTTTTGTCCCGTAATTTCTCTAATTAGTCTCCACTGTGCTCTCCCTCTAAGTTAGCAGGCCAAGATAGTATCTGCTTTATTGCCATGGGAGGAAAACTTGCTCTTATTGAGCTTTATTAGACACTCCATTCTCTCATTTAGAATCCTATTACGTTTCCCCTTGGCATTTTCTAAATCAATTAGTTTTAGCCTTACCCTTCTTAATATGCTCCTTTTGGAGGCTCCTAATTTTAGTCCCTAACTCTGGTATTTGTAGCTGCCTTTCCCTTTTCTTTTGGGCAAAGATTTCAATCAATTTTCCCTGCAATACTGCTTTGCTAGCATCCCACAGAGTCATATCTGTGACCTCACCATTATCACTGTCTGCTAAATATTCAGCCCATATGTCTTTGAGCTTTTCCCTAAACTATTGCTGCTGAAGGAAGTAATTATTACTTTACCATCTTAGCACTCCCTTGTTGCTTTTCAAGGGAAATAATTCCACACCCAAGTGAATCATTGCAGGGTCCAATACTAGAAACTTGTCAATAGAACAGCAACTTTAACCCCAGTCTCCGGTGGGAATAGAAAAAATGGTCTGGAAGAGGAAGAAAAGTTTATAGAATAAAATGTGAGTTGTGATCATGAGTATGTTTATTTGTTTAAAAATCAATATGGATTCATTTGTAGATGGCATGGTTGCAAAGACTTAGAAGATGATTGAATTTTAGCACCATGAAGTTCATGAGCATTCTCCATAATCGTTAGGAAATTGTTTTGATAATTTATTTAGATATTTATTTAGTTCATGTATTTGTTTTTAAAAACACAGACATAAATTAAATGCACAGTAAGCTCTTAATTCACTTCACATAAATTGAAAAAAAGACTGGAAGGAAATATACAAAATATTAGTTCTAATTTTAATTTGTAACTGAGAATGGATAATTATGGGCAATTTTAATTTTCAAATTAATACTTTTCCAAATACTCAACAACAATCATATATTTATCATCAGAAAGAAATTTTTAAAAACCCATTAATACCTGTGCACTGGTCTGTTGTGATAATCTGTGATTTTGGGGATTCACAAAGTAAAAATTTGGTTATCTTATGGAGCTAAGAAAATTGAGTTCCAATTTTTTGCAAGGCTATTTACTATGTTTCCAGTGAATGCACTGTTTTAGAAATATGTGTTTCCTTTTTCTGTTAAAATAATGTATTTTTCCCAGACAAGTTTAAGTACTCTTAAGTAAATAAATTGAGACTAGTATATGGAAATACAGCTAGAGTTACAGGATTGTAAAAATAAAGAACTTCTGGAAAATGTAGCATAAAGAAATACATACATACATAATATCAGTGATGAGTAAGACCACAAGAATGTAACTTTAATTTTCTAAACAATTTTCAATATGGCATGTAAAAGCTGAAGAAAAGTCATTATTCAATAATTCATTAAATACTAAGTACCGTGTTTTTGTAGGAATATGACATTTGAGATGTAGTTTGCAAGAAATGTCATGGAATATTCCATGTTCCAATATTTCAGTTGCCACTACAAACATTGCTGGTATTGATGGGGGGGGATCCGCTGTAATCACCATTCCCCTAAAGCATACTTATTATAACAAGAAAGCATCCAGTAAAATCATAACTAAACACATTTCTTTACAAGTTGTTTGCGAGGTTGAATTACAAACCTTGCAGTAAAGGTGGCCCCCAAGTGGTGCTGGGAGAGTTCTGTGCCATAATTGCCTCTATGAGAACGTGGCTTCCAAGTGTTGTGTTCACTAGGGACACATATTCAATTATCCTGTTACCATTTTGTGAGCATCCTGAAAGTTTTCGACATAGAGAACCGTGGAATCCAAAACTGATTTTGCTTTATAGGTCTCGCAGATACTGAGAACACAATTATATTAAAGGTAACATCTTAGAGAAAAAAATTGAGCAGTGCCATGCTATTTTATCTGCATTTAGCTTTGTCCTTTGGATTGTAATGTTAGTTGTCAGCACCAGAGTAACAGGTGAGGATGGCAGGTATCTAATTAGTGTCTGTGAGAGGGATGACATTCCCACCCCTGCCACCAGCCAAAATCACAATCTCCATTGGTCCTGATAAGAACCTAAAATCCCTATGCCAATTACCTATGAATTAAGCTATGAAGGCACAGGTATATTTTTCAAAAGATGTGAAATGGAAGAACTGGGTATTTATTAGCCTTCATTCTAAAATACAGACCTTGAAACTTAGAGAAGTTAGGAAAATAGTACAAGGACTCACAGATCTAGAAGCGTTGAAGCTGGAATTCAAATCTGTGGCCGATTTCTCTGTGCTATTTCCACAAATAACATGAAACAACTTACATTCATTTAGGTTAGCTCTTGACATTCATTTAATATTTACTCAATAAGTGTTTAATGAATATAAAGTTGTCTATCTTTAGGAAATAACAATAATTATGTTAGTTGCTGTTTATTAAGGACTTACTATGAAACTATCACTCAAGTACTCTACACACAGTATCTCATTAAGTTTTCAGCAACCATCCTACCTACGAGGTAGATATTACTATTATTTCCACTTTATAGTTGAAGAAACTTGAGTTTCTATGTTAAGAAACATGTCTAACGTCATGTAACTGGTATTCTAATCAAGGTAGTCAAATTACAGAACTTATATTCTTAATCGTTATAGTGTACTATCTTTAAAAATAAAATAACATAGCTTCAAAATACACAAAGCAAAAATTGGCAGAACTACAGAAGAAATGGACAAATCCACCACCATAAAGGAAGATTTTAATATTCGAAAATTTATAAATCAACACTTCAGAAATCAACAAAGGGAGAGAAGATGTGAATAGCAAACAATGTTTCATTAAACTGATAAATACAGAATTCGGCATCCAGCAACTGGAACATTCACACAGAAATGTTGAAAAGAAAAGACCATGTTGGAGGTCAGTGCTATTCAAATTGTGGTCCACAGACCAGATTGATTTTTGGATGCCTGTTAACAGTCCGTGAGAAAACAAGTTCAGAAACTAATAGTAAGCACTTAGAAAGTTTTCTACCAATTTGACACTGTTTGACACCCAAGAGCATGACCAGTGTGCAAATGTGATTTAGACCCTAGGTATAGTAAAGGAGTATGTTCTGATGACGCAGCTACAAAGACAGTTTCTCAGATAAAGACTTTGTGTCAGAATGTCAATTAATATATTTCCTCCTTCATCTAGATATTCCTATAATTTAAAAAAAAAATCAGCTAAACCAAAAAAATGTACTTATAGACATAGCTGAAAAGTAAGTGTGTATCCACTAATTTTGAAAATCTTCTCTTATGTGATAATATGGAAATTAATTATAAACACCTATCATTGAATGTTAAGGTATTATGAAGTTTACTGAGAATATTTGAAATACAGAATAAACTTAATGTTTCTGCAAGTTAACAGACCAGTTTGGTGTCAATATTATAAAGATAAAAATTGGGCAACAGACATGCTATTTTATTTGTTTTCTTCAGTTTTTACTTGCTTGCAAAGACAGAACGCCACATATATTTCCATGATTGTATAACGGATATGCTCAAAGGGCAAAAATAAAACTTAGAGATTTAGAAGAACCAGAGTCTCTATAGATTGTTATGATATACACCATATTTTCACAATACCAATGAAGTAGGTGATGATTTCAATGTTGTGAAAAGTTATCGACAAACTTTGTGTGCATTTGATAGAATGTTTTAATTTTATCTTAAAAATTATTTGCCATCAAAAGAATGTGTGAATATGAAATTCATAAAGACAAATAGATTTCTTTCATCAAAATGTACTCATAATTTTTTTTTTTTTTTTTTTTTTGCTGAGGAAGATTCACCCTGAGCTAACATCTGTCACCAATCTTCTTCTTTTTGCTTGAGGAAGATTTGCCTTGAGCTAACATCTGTTACCAATCCTCTTCTTTTTGCTTGAGGAAGATTCACCCTGAGCTAACATCTGTGCCAATCTTCCTCTCTTTTGTATGTGCATCACCACCACAGCATGACCGCCAAGGAGTGGTGTAGGTCCGCACCTGGGAACCAAACTGGGGAGGCAAAAGCAGAGCACACAAAACTAAATCACTAGGCCACGTGGCTGGCCCCAATTTACCCATAATTTTATAAGATAAATTGTTGGAATTGGCTACTGATGATATAGTTTGAAAATAAAGCATGAGTTGTATAATTTTATGTAGAAGCTAAAAATGAATATCCTAGACTTAAAATCTCTTCTTGCATTTCTGTAAATATAGCTTTTTCAGACTAATTTCTCTATATGGTGGTTTGAAAATGTGTCCACAAATTCTTTTGTAAACCCTCCTTTAAGAGGTGGCACTTAATTCCATCTCTTCTGGGTTGGACTTAGTGATTTCTTTCTAACAAAAAATATGACAGAAATGATGGTGCATGACTTCTGAGACTAGGTCATAAAATGCAGAAAGTTTCCTCCTTGCTCCATCTCTTGGAGTATTTGCTCTGGGAGAACGTTCAAGCAGCCCTGTGGAGAGGCCCACATGACAAGGAACTGAGGCCTCTTGCCAGCAGTCATGTGAGTAAGCCATTTGAGAAGGGGTTTCTCCAGTCCTGCTCAAACTTTCAGAAGATGCGGCTCCAGTCAACACTTTTACAAGCTCATGAGAGAATCTGAGACAGAACCACCCTGCTCAGCTCTTCCCAAATTCCTGACCTACAGAAACTGTGAGATAATTAACGCTCATTGTTTAAGCTTCTAAGTTTTGGAGTCATTTGTTACACAGCAATAGATAACTGATAAACAAAATATATCACCAGTTTAGCTATATGTCATCTCCTAAGAGTGTCATGGTCATAAATCCAACCCATATTATATAAATTCATAGGCAAAAAGCAAGCTCATTTGTTACATTAAAAACTTTAAATATTGACAGACACGATCTCTCTTCAAAGAGTATCATCAGGTTTTAAAACGGGAAGTTGTCATTTTCTTCATAACTTAGTTTTGTTATGATAACAGGACAGAGACGTATGAGCCTAATAACAATTCTTTATATTAATCACCTATACGTACAATTTTAGTGGATAATATACTCAGTTGTTATAATTATTTTACTTGTTACTTCTTCAGTAACCAGCTACCCCAAGCTCAAACTCCTTTGTCTTGTCAATTCTTCACAAATGCATTGTTTCTTTGTCTAAAAGGTATAAAAGCTACCTGCTTTGGTCACTTCTTTCAACCTCATATCTTTGGGCTCCTATCTGTACAAAATTAAATTTGTTTTTCTCCTGTTAATCTGTCTAATGTTAATTTAATTATTAGACCAGTCAAAGAACCTAGAAGGGAAAAGTTTTCCTCCCCTACAAACCCAATTAAGAAAGAAATCAGTACTTTAAAAAGATCAAAATAAACAAACAATTGAGGATAGACTCATGGGTCTAAGAGAGAACCATAAAGGCTAATTTAGAAACACTTACAACTGATCAATAACAAATCAAAACTACTGGGATCTAAATTAAGGCCGTGTGTAGTGAGAAATTTACACTATTAAATGGTTATATTGGAAAAGAAGGAAAGCTGAAAATAAAATAAACTAAGTATTGAAAATTAGGGTTTCAAAGAGAACAGTAAAATAAATTAAAGGCAGTGGAAAGGAAAATTGTAATATGAGCAGAATTAGTGAAAAAAGAAAATAATTAAATAGTTGACTCCATAATGCCAAAGCTTGGTTTGTTGAAATTGACAAACCTCAGGGAAGCTTGATTAAAAAAAATAAAATAAAAGGAATATATACAAATACTATTAAAAATAGAAATGTGCATTTTTATTAAACACTATAGTGATTTAAAAATATAATAAGAGAATAGTTTGAATAGCGTTATTATGTCTATAAGTTTGAAGGTAGTCAAATTAGAAAAGCAAAATCCAGAAATGTATGAACTGCTAAAATAGATCTGAAAAGCTACAGAAACTAGGCTGCTCCGGTACTTATTGGAGGAATTCCAGCAGTACTTAAAAACAGTCACAACAATGAAATCCCAGGCTGGGAGAGTTTTGTATGCCAGTTCCACAAAATATTCAAGAAAAATATGTTTCATCTTGCACAAACCCTTCCAGAGAGTTTTATGAGGTTAATATAGAGCTGATACTAATCCAGGAATGGACATTATGAGAACATTAGATTATAGGTTATTCCCACTTGTAAATGTAGATGCAAAAACCCTAAACAGAATATTAGCTTCATGAAACCAGAATTTTTTTCTCTTTTTTTGAGGAAGATTAGCCCTGAGCTAACTACTGCCAATCCTCCTCTTTTTGCTGAGGAAGACTGTCCCTGAGCTAACATCCATGCCCATTTTCCTCTGCTTTATACGTGGGACGCCTACCACAGCATGGCTTTTGCTAAGCAGTGCTATGTCCGCACCCAGGATCCAAACCAGCGAACCCCGGGCCGCTGAGAAGCAGAACGTGTGAACTTAACCACTGTGCCACTGGGCCGGCCCCCAGAATTATTTTTAAAAAGATAATATATCATCAACAAGATGTATTTATCCCAGGGCTATAATATACCTTCTACATTTGAAAACCTATTTAGCTAATTTGCCACATTAACGGACCAAATAGGGGTGAAAACTCTCAGGTTATATCAATAGATGAAAAAAATGCAATCTATAAATTCAACAAAATCACTTAGCCTAATAGAAATGGAAAGAAACTTTTAAAAACCAATAGCAAGTTATTTTAGAAAGCCCTAAAGGAACACGATAAATTATTGCAAAATGGTAAAAATTTCCCCTTTATTTCAGGAACAAGAATATCCACCATCACCACTTCTATTCAAAATCTTGTAGGTTCTGTTCACAATAATAAAATAGAAACAATCATAAAAGATCTAAGTTATGGAAAGAAATAATCAAAATTATCCTTATTTAAAATGATAGCACTATCTACTTTAAAATGCTATATAAATTATGAGAATAAATTAATGAGATAAGACTTTTGGGTACAGTTAGTGCCAAAAAAAAAGATCAATTGTATTTCTTTCTTTTTTTTTTGAGGAAGATTAGTCCTGAGCTAACTACTATCAATCCTCCTCTTTTTGCTGAGGAAGACTGGCCCTAAGCTAACATCCATGCCCATCCTCCTCTACTTTATACATGGGACGCCTACCACAGCATGGCTTTTGCCAAACGGTGACATGTCCACACCCGGGTTCAGAACTGGTGAACCGTGGGCCGCTGAGAAGAGGAACGTGTGCACTTAACCACTGTGCCACCAGGCCGGCCCCTCAATTGTATTTCTAACCACAAGCAACACCAACAGTGGAAAATGTTATATATATATATACATGCACATACACATGTACACAGGTATACACATGCACCCACACATATATACACAAAGTGTCTAGAGCAAAAATTTAAAGAAAGATGCTAAGTGTTTTATGGGAAAAATTATATTAAAAATATATTAAGAGGTATTTAATAAGACCTAAAGAAAGAGAGAGATAGACCATGTTTATGATTAGGACAAAAATTATCTTAAAGGTGTTCATTTTGCCTAAATTTATCTATGGATTACATGACATTTCAATGAACATCCCAAAAGGTTTGTTTGTCTTTTGTTGAACTTAACTGGGTTGATAAAAAAATCTTTGTGTAAAACTAATTTCCAAGAACAGACAAAATTATGGCAATTGTAAATGTGATGTTCACCCTGGGATAAACAATTAAACCAGTGAATAAGAACAGAGAGCTTAGAAACAGATCCAAGTGTATTCATTCAACAAACATTTATTGAATGCCTAATGTGTCAGGGATAAGTCAGTGAACAAAACAAGGAGAAGTTCTTGTTTATATTCTTTCCATTATAGAATTTTTGACATATGACACAGCTAGCACTGAGTAACAGTGTGGGAAGTATGGAACATTTCTTATGCTTTGGCAATTTCCATTCAAAAAAAAAGATGAAAATGAAGCCTGATTCTTACTTCACAACTTATCCTAAGAGCAATTCCAGATTGAATACCTACTTAAATATACAAGCCAAAACTCTAAACGTTTTGGATAGGCGCTTATCTTTATGATGTCAGAATAGGAAAGGATCACTTCAGCAAGACACAAAAATTACTAACCATAGAGGGAAAGAATGATAAATTTTATTACTTTAAAATGAATAACCATTGTTTATCAACAGACATCATAAAGTAAGTGATAAGACAAGCAACTCACTGGAAGAAAATATTCTGAGAAAACCTACTGATGCAGGATTAATATCCAGAATACCAAAAGAACTCAATTCATAAAATCTTTAAATGACAATAGAAAAAGAGACAAAATGAATGGATGGGTATTTTACAGATGAAAACAGATGGCCAATACATATTAAGATGCTCAATTTAATTATAATCAAGGATTTAAAAATTAAATCCACAGTGTAAGATTATTACATTGACCAGTCTGAGATGAGGAAAGAACACCAAAGACTTCAACGTTTAGGAGTTATGTTTTATTTCTTAAACTGGATGGTAGGCACTCATTTATTTTTTTTGAAATTGTTCATACACTGTATCTGAACCTTTAATTTTATATTGCTCATAATCAAAAGTTAAAAATCAGAAATTAAGTAAAAAGCAAAAAGACAACAGGTAAGAAAAGATGCATTCATACAGATGATGATCATTATAATGGTGTGAGCAACACCTATGATAAAAATGATGATGAGGTTTCCAAGTCACTTATAGTTTAACAAAGCCAATGACTTGAAATTTCTAAAAATAAAAAGGCATTAAAGACTTACAGGTGTAAAAATCGCCATGGAAATTTAAGTAGGGTCAGATTATTTCCTACTGATGTTAGCAGGAATGGATTCTATAAAGTAGAATTTGAGACTGATCTTGTACTTTCTGTAGGAAACGCCAACCAATGATGGTAGAAGGGGGCAGATGAGATTTGCTGATGGAAGATTGTCATCTTTCATACCATTTTAGTGGACTATCTAGTCCAGTTATGCAAAATATCCTTTTTATATAGGATCAGGGAATAGTCGATGGTGAAGGGTAGATACTTAAGGCAAAGGAGATTTGGCTTTGGTCAACAGGCAATCGGGAGTCACTGAAGATTTCTGAGTATCTGTGTGACTTTGAGGATAGTATTTTATCAAGACGGTCTTTCAGTCATGTGCAGTTGGATTGAGTAGGGGAGAACTGATGCCTGGAAACCAGCCAAAGAGCAACTATAACAATCTAGAAGTAACAAAAATAGCCCAAATAAGAGTAGTGTTAGTGGAACATACAACTGGCAGTTTTGAGGTTAAACTAGCAAATCTTGATAACTCATTGAATATTAGGGGTTAAAGTCCCTGAGCAATAAAAACTGAAAACACTAGGCTAGTAAGAAAAGAGTGGCACCATTAGCCTTTGGTAAATCTAACTGGGAAAGACTGGTGGAGAATTTGATTAGAGAAAATGAGAGATCAGAAAATTACTAAGTGCTTTATGGAACCTCTCCTTTAATAGGCATTAAGATAGTACCATTTAGATTACAGTGGGGGCCTTGAGAATACAGAGAAATGCACAGATGTCTATGCCTGGAGGTGAGAGGACAACCAAAAAAAGATCAAAGCATGGTCGAATTGCAGCGGTGGGCTAGAGGAAGGGAGGGTGACAAAATACCAGAACCACACTTGGCCACCCAGTCGTTTCATCTTGGATTGGATCCTTTACAGAAAATTGATTAGTGGTAAAATAGATCCATAGTATGGTAAATAAATCCAATATGACCTTCTACTTGCCCCATAAATTTTTTTCTAGAAATCTTGGAGCCTAAATGATTAACAGCCTACCATGCACATCACTTCCCTTGAAGTATCAAGTTAGTGATTCCTGTTTGCTCTTTCAATTTCTAGAAGAATCTTAAAGGTTGTCTGTAAATAAATCCCACAGAAGGGATTTCAAGAATGAGATTAATCCATGAACAACAACACACCCCCCTCCCCCCGCAAAGAGGGTGACATGGAGTCTAGGAAATAACTTCATCTCTTCCAATACATATCTGATTTAAGCTGCTTTATTTTTTGTTCTTTTGTCCAATTTATTTTAAACTTCTTTTCTGATCATTTTTGATGTGAGATTAGAAAAATTCCTCTATCTGAAATATCAAAAAGATATTCATAGTGGATTTGTATCTCTTTTCAAATGCTTACCACTATCCATACAGATTTACAAAAATGGTATTATTTAGTTGCTTAATCTCATTAAAAGAACATTCACAAAAAGAGGACTTTCAATTAAATGTGTCTCTAGTGTATATAACAGTGCTTTAAAAATATGAAAAATCAGTGACAAGACATGATGTATGAATATGTAAGCATAATATCATAAGACAATGACACCTAGCACTAGGCAAAGTGACTTGATGCTGGGAACCTAACGAATATGAAGTTTCATTGTTGGGAAGCACTCTAATTATATTTGTGTGTTAGTGCCCTGACATAAACTATAAGAACTAATTCATTAGAGACAAGATAGACCCATCTATGTTACGACGGTATCAGAGGGGTGGGAACGTAAAGGTAAGAAACCAGTGAATCTCTCCATAAAATCATTATTCAAGAAAAAGCAAAGAACAAAAATAAAAGTGTTTCTAAGTTGGGCCCTGAATAAAGCTACTTATTCCACACATATACCACTGCTTCAATAAAGTACAAGTGGAAGAAGAAAGAGGAAATGCGGCCACCTGGGCACAGAGAACAAGTCAAGGAGATAACACAATAGGAGTTTGGGACCCCAGGGCTGGGAAGCTCTAAAAGAACAATATGCTCTATGGAAAACCTGGTAATCACCGAAGAATCCTGTAACACTATTTATGATCTAAAAAAAGACAGCAAAATTCATTCTTATTTCAGAAATCTCCATGAAGAAAAATAGTTAATTGATAAGAAATTAGTATGGTAAACTATACAAGCCAAGTCAAACATGATTCTCATGTCTACTTTTTCATACTGGCATACAAAGCAAACAGAAATGAAAGAGTGCTCAGCATTTTGATCAATATTCCCAGACAATGTAGAACTTTACCTTAGCTCTGTGCTTCCAGAAGACAGCTTTGGTTAAGTCCTTCCACTCTTTTGTTCTCCAAAATCCCCACTCTCCTATGTTCCAAGAAATGGCTAAGTGCAAAGGATCACCCTGCCCTCACATCTTCCAAGATAAGACCCATCTCCATCCTTCCTCAAGGACTCAGACAAGACCCAACTCTGCCCAGCTTTTCTCTCTCTTCTTCGAGATATGAGCATTCTCCCTACTGTAATAGCCTGAATAAAACCATCTTCTTAATTGTCCAGTACATTTTGTCTTTCAAACTGTAATATACGTTTTACCAGCAACAAGAAATGGATGTATTAAATGTTAGCCTTAATGAGGAGAGTCAGGCTGTACCTCTGCTTTCAAAGACTGAATTTTGAGTGAAGAAACGGAAGCTGGGTACGTGAGGGTTATTGTAAATATTCAGTAAGATTACCTTTCAACCTTGTTTCCAACACAAACATAGACGAAGTTATCTTGTCAATTTGCTCTTTTCTTGTTTAACTCAAAGATCACAAAGATTTATGAGTTTGTCTTGAAGAAGAAAAAGAATGCCTTCAAGGATCACCAGATAACCAGCCCCCAGCTGTCCTTGACACCCAGAAGTCAGATTGCCCAGGGGCGTATGGGAGTGAAAGAAACACAGAATTACCCCTTTGTTTCTCCAAAACTCCTCCTGCCAACCTGCTTACCTCTATAAAACCCCCTGCCTTTTTCTCTCTTTAAGGCAGAGCTGAGAGAACCTATCCTCCCACCTTTTTGTTTTGGTCAATTTGAATAAACATTTCTCCATCTCCAAGCATCAATTTCTCCGTGATTGGCTTCCTGTGCACCCAGCACACAAACTTGAGATTAAGAGGTTCAGTATCAAAACCATGATCATAAGATTCCATGGCTATCCAATGGGGGGAAATGCCTCTAAATATAATCTATCAAGAGATATGTGGACAGATTTTGCGTTAGCCTCCATTGTTAAAATATTTTAAATTTAATAAATACCTTTAATATTTGTATCAATTTTCTTGGACAAAAAGGACCTTTATAATGTGAGCTTGTAGTATTTTTTTTTTGGAGTAGAAAGAAACCTTATAGCTCTCACAAAAATTTTCATGAGACAGACATTAAATAAAAATTGATATAAAGATTTCTATTGATCCTTTTCACATCTGGAGTAAATGCAGACTGCGAAAAAAAAATGCTGTGTTAAAAGTTGGTAGGCTTTTTAATGGAAATCATTCGAAGTATCCAGTAGCACAGAGAAAATATACTGATATTTGCAAATGAATAAGACAGAGAGAGAGAGAGTTCTCGTATGTTCCTGAAAATGCAGAGATTATATTTAAGGCAGCGATGGTTCTCTTTGTAATAGTGATTAAAAGAATAGCTATTCCACCCTACTTGCTGCTCCTGTTGTAAGCTGTCAATACCCCTCACCTTGTTTTCTTGCACCTCTGCCTTCTTATCCCTATCTTACAAGAAGAATGCAGGGATGAGGTCAGTGTTATGCTCTGCTCAGGTGGGATGAAGTTTAGATTGAGAGAGATAGGAGTCTCAGGTAATTTCCTCAAGAGGAAGAATGATTCTAATAAAGGAAAGTGTTCAGAATAAGGCATGCTTGGAGTTTCTCAGATATGCAAATTAAGAGGCAATTAAGACCTGAGGGTATCTTTACTTTTCCCTTCAGGACTGGTCATGTGATGGATCTCCAGAATAATACATGAGCAACTGTTTACAATTAATGTTGACTTAAATGAAAACTTGAAAAAATATTTACCTCCATTCTCTAATTCAACAACGGGTATATTCATTGGTGCATTCATTCATTTACTCTGGTCACTCAAATTATTGAATCCTACTGGAGAGATGAGGTAGGGATCTTGCATGGTCAAGGAGGGTTTCTCTGAGCAGATTGCAGGCTCTGTACATGCAGATTTAAATGGTCTCTGCCATGCGGTGTCTTGAGTTCAGAAAAGAACACATATGCAGGACAGTTTTTTATTTGTGTGAATGACTTGCTTATGACTTCATAGTTCCTTAGACCAAGAACTAAGACTGTCTACATTAACATGAATTTAGCATTCCAGCAAATTCCTCCCCAGGAAGATAAAGCTACAAATAAAATTCTTTTAAGAACTTCTTAAAAATTCATTAATATAAAGGCTAGATTCCTCCACTTGCCCTTTCTCAAAACAATACCTTGCTCAAATTGGAACCCTTAGCTTATCAAACAATAGTTTACTCAATGAGACTTGTTTAAAATCCCTTTTTCTCCCTGAGGCCATCAGCCTTAAACTGTTATATCACAAACATTGCTCAGTCTCAATCAAGTTTCAGAATTAAAAGATCTGACTTAAACCAGATGTTAACATCTTTTCTGTATCTGCCCTTGTACCCCCACTTCTGAGACATTGCCAAGACTTTGTCTAAGGGGTCATGGCTTTGACTGAAGTGGGCAATAGCATGACTTTGTTTGATCCACAGAAGATTTTTGTGTTTTTGTCAGAAGGACAGTACTTGTCATTAGTAATTTTCTCTTATTTGTTGTATTTGTTAGCCCCTGTCTATTTACCTGTCGTCAGCAGGACAAAACGAAATTTGCAAAGGAGGGGACCTACTTACTAGTCCTTTGAAAGTGAAGAGTGAGGGCTCTGCCTTATTCTACAGCCAGCAGCAGGTGGCAGTAGCAAGCAAGAGGAGGAGAAACCTTCCCCAATGTCTCAAAACCAGGGGAAAAAAAGGAAAAGAAAGTAGATTAGGACTTGTGCAGAGAGAAAGCATTATGTTTTCAGCAGAAGAAGGACCCATGGGAAAAGAAACAAAGTTATTTGGTGAGCAAGGGGAGACACAAATATATTTATGGTTTGCTTTTAAGGAAAATGAACAGGTGATTCTGTGTGAACCAGTTGGCTTAGCAAAAGAGCCTTCCTAGGCACAGCCTGGATGGTAAGAAAAAAAAATTATTCTGCAAAATGAATACTGAGTTTCCAAGTGAGCTCTGGAGGAGAGAGGTCACAGACTTGGGAAGAGGGAGAGGGAGGAAGAGTGAGGACGATTTAGGGTCAGATTCAAGAAGGAACCAGCGTGTTGGGTCACTGGGGTGAAGAGGATGATTGGTAAAAGAGTACCGTAAATTAGAGAAGCTTGAGATCAAACATGAATTTTAAGTAGTTACCTGAATTTTGATATGGTGCCATAGTTTTCCACAATACTGAAACATCTGTTAATGTCTTGTATTAGTGATCTTCTGAACAAAGGAACAGAGGCAGTGTTCAGGTTGGATAAAGTAAGGTAAATGAGAAAAAGGAAGGCACTGGGTTCTCCATTCTATGTGACATGGGTTGCTCAGACATTTTTATTTGAATCTTAAAAGATAGAGAGACTCAGAGGATGGAAGAAGTCTGAGAATCTTAAAAACCCAGATTTAAGGTACAGGAGCTTGAGGTATAGAAGAGAAAACCTAAGGCAGAATCGTAGCTCAACACGTTTTTAGATGGCAAGTAGAGGAAAAAAATAGAAATATTCTATGACCAGGAAGAAAATTCATTATGTGATAAATGTCAACTATATGCATCTAAACTCCTAGTCTTACCACTAAATAGTTCAGTTTGGTTTGTAAGGAGTAACTGATATCAAAAACAAGATGCCATTTTCAGAAATTATCCCCCTTCCCTGAGACAGGGATCAGAATTTGTCACCCCAAAATGCATCTTTCTGGCTTGATCGTTTTCAAGAACGAAAGAGTCAGGAAGAAACTTTGATCTTCCTCCTAACTGCCTAGAAGAATTTAAGATAGAAGGCCTGTTCCAGGAAGGAGCTATTGCCATAGATAATTATAGTATAATATGAACTGTCTGTGGCAGTCAGGGAGGAACCTAGCAAGGCCCATTTGATCAAAGTTCTGTCCGTGTCTCATTGTCTTTACAAGGCATAGAAACATTTGTTACCGAATATTTGCTTTTCCACCTCCATGTGAATTGCCTTTTTCTCCTTTTAAGCCCCAAACCACTACCCCCAACATCCTCTTTTGTCTTTAGCTGAAGATGGTATTTAAGGTGGTGACTTCAGCCATTTTGACAGGCTACTCAGTTTCCCTGAATTTCTCCTATGTATACATGTTATTAAACTTTGATTTTCTCCTGTTATCTGTCTCATGTCAATCTAATTCTTGACCAGCTAGAAGAACCTAGAGGGCAGAGGAATAGTTCTTTGTCCCCAACACGCACAATGTAAGCTCCTTCTGCAAGCTGACCTAAGGATGAGATTAAATCTACCTTGTATTTCTCTAGAAATTCTTCTGTAT
Source organism: Equus caballus (assembly GCF_041296265.1). NCBI lineage: Eukaryota > Metazoa > Chordata > Mammalia > Perissodactyla > Equidae > Equus > Equus caballus. Next base: position 46,124,639 of record NC_091710.1, read on the forward strand.
CACTTTTCTTATAAATAATCTTTGTGCAGTGGCTGAAATTCCAAACATTTTCCCCCACGATCTGTTCATTCTTTTTTATTCTTGGGCAGATGGCTGTACCCAGTTCAGAGTATTAGGGACAATGAATTATCACCTAATGTGAAAGCCCACCAGAGACCGAATGATTGGCAGCATCATCTTATATTCACTGGACCAAAGTAAATATGAACATCTACATTTCAGATAATTCATAATATTTTTATATATCAGCCTTTCAAACTTTAAATGGAAATATCATCTCCTGCATAGAATTCACTGAGCTTGTATGAAGATACAGGTATAACTAACATAGAAATGAATACGTTGCCGTTATTGTCTATGATGAGAATCCATCAATAAGGAGTTAGGCAGAAATGGTTTAACATGTATTTTGCATTTCATATAACTATAGTATTTGGAATAATTAATTTTTAACATTTATAATTTTTATGTATACTTTTCCATTTGGGGCTTTATGGATATCGCTATTGGCTGCCTCAAAAGCTGCCTTTGTCCTGTACCATCTCTTACACATACAAGCATGAAACTGTGTTAGCCAGCCATAGACTTATGTGTTCTCTCTGATTATATTATTATTAATATAAATTAATTGGAATACAGAACCACACCTTCTATTATCCACAAAGGCTACAGACTCTATAGCCTTTGGAATTCTATACATAGTAAATTCAACATAAAACCGTTTTGCACAAACAAAGGACCTATTTTTGAATGCAAAAGTGAGAGGTAGTAAAATCCATCCTACCGTGTCTAGAAATTAAAAAGCAATCAAATGTGTCTGTCTCTCACATTTTATTCCTGATTTCTGCTTTCTGTGTTGGAGAGGGAGACAGGAGTTTTAGGCAAGAGTACTTCTCACCTAAATCATTAGAGTCCTGTTTCTTTTCCTTTCCAAACAATAGATAAAGAAAATGATAAAGAAGAGAGAAAATTCACAATGATACATAAAATACAAGTCAGATAAGTACAATTCTCCCCTTTTCTCCTTTCTCCTTTTAACACATTAACGGTAATTGAACTATAGAAGGAATTCTGGGGGATTCCCGCCTAGTTGTCTCCCTTCACCCTGCTTTATGAGTTATTCAATTTGTAAGTGTTTCTATAGCTACAATACATAGTCATTAGAAAAAAGCCCATGCAAATATCTTGATTATCATACAAAATGTAAGCAGATTTCAACCACTACACAGTCTTTTACATCTTTATTAAAAAGATTACAGAGCATGAGAAACAAATGCTCTGGAGAATAGAAGAAAGAAGAAAGAATCTTTTAAAATATTTATCACTATATAAAAAATTAAAAATCAGTGCTATTTTGACAAGGATGTTGGGTACGCTGTAATATGCACATCTAATGCTGTATCTGAAAAAGGTTAAAGAACCTATCACAGGGGTCTTGCTGAAATGTGCTCCAGAACACCTTGATGGACGGCATCTCTCCCCCGTGCATTAGATGCAGAGGTGCAATCACTGAAGCAAAGTTTATCGTGGTCATCTATCTGCTGTTCAAATAACCAGGACTTACGTAATCCCATGTCAGCCTGATGGACTTCGCTAGTTAAACATCACATCGTTCCAGTGCATTAGAAAATGTCAGTCTCCTATCTGGTTACCTGACCAAGAGAATCAGGTTTTGAGGCAGAACATTTAATGTGACTGGGAATAACAAAATATTTATCTACATTCTTCTTACTGAGGAAATAGGCAAGTTCATAAAATCAGAACAATCAGATTTCCTGTGATCAACTAAGAATGAATGGAAAAATTGTGAAGATAATTTTAAGATTGAAAGCATGATTAACTCAAATGACAACACTTCCAACAAGCTAGGACACTCTGGTGACTCTGGACAAGTAATATAAAAGCATTCACGTTGACTAAAACTCTGCTGCAGAAGTCTAGGTAAGATTTTATTGAATTTGCTTTTCATTAGTTGTGAGATGCAAAAAACTGCTACCTCCCAGAGTTGACCAATCGTTTATTGTGAAATTCATCTGTCCTCACTCAACATTTCACAGTTAGTATTTGCCAGGCCACTCATGCTGAGCTGGATATTAGGCTCAAATTTTATATCATTTAGCCCTAACAAAGACTTCTCAAGCTGATGTTTTTATTCCTGCTTCACTGATGAGAAAATTGAGACATATTTAAGTAATCTGCTTAAGGTGAAACAACTAGGAAATATCAGAGCTAAGATTCGAACCTAGATATTCTGACACCCAAATTGTTTTTTGTGAAAAGTATTTGAAGTACTTATCTAATCCTAAAATTTCTTTTGGCCAACAGTTTTAATCTTTACTTAACAAAAGACTAAGTTCTTTGTTTCTTATCGTCTTTGAGAGTACTTATGCATGTGTTTCTTCTACATGTAGCCAATGAATCTTTTTAGAATAGTCTAAGAATCACCATACGACCAGAATATCCATCATTATATGTGCTTTTTTAACACTCTAGTGAAAAATAGAAGGATTTCAATACAAAGATTCCTGCTTCCTTATCCATTTTCCTCTTTAAGAATGGCTTCCCACTAAATTCATAATCTCAGACTGAGAATGGAGAGTAAAGGATATGGTTTGCCAGAATTGGTCCTTTTCTTACTTCTCTCATAACTATGATGCCGTTCAATCTTAATTAATTTTATTAAGATGCTTTATGTACTTGACATTATGTTGGATATTGTAGATTCAATAATTCACATTTAAAACCTAGGACAGGTCAACAGCGCTTGTTTTTAAAGTATCCATTATCTACTAAATCAGTGGGAAAAGCTCCTAATTCTATATGGGCCATAGCCAAATGTTTTCTCCCTTAGCTGTACCCCTTATAGTCATGGTGGAAAAAAGAAGAGAGAATTCCATTTCTCGGTGAGTGCCTTAATATACAAAGATTCCACAAGAAATACTGCAGAAATCAAATAACTTCAAAACACTAATTGCCGTAAGAGCCATGGGATGGTGTTGACCTACATCTGAAAGAAAAATGAAGCAGAGTACAGAGCATGTGTTAAAGTTAAATGTCCTCAGATATCAGTGGGAGCTCTGTGGGGTGTAGAACAAGAGGAGAATTCCTTGCAACTGCACCAATAATGTGGATTCTCACATAGCAGCCTTTGTTTTGTTAATGCTACCAGTTTACCTTATCCTGGCTATAGATATTTTTTACAATATAATGGAAGTGTAGGTGACAAAAAGTGCTGATTTTGTAAGTGAAGACTTGTGAAGAAAGAAAAATAATAGGATCTGTGTTTAGAGATAAGAAAGAACAGTGAAAACTGTTTTAATGTGGACATAGGATATAGAGATATGACTGAAAGCATCATAATGGATTTGCTTAGCCACAGTCAATGGAAAAGAAAACAAGAAAATATATATAAATGTTGAGCATTTATGTATCGAAAGCTGACCCTGTGGGGTCTTTCAATAAGGGATTCTCAAAGTGAGTAAATTCTATCATCTCTTATGGTGAACAGAAAATACTATAACATTAAGAATTCTAAAACTACTACATTCAAATATAACCTGTTGACAAAAAATCCCAAAACTTAATCATCATATTACTAGGAATTATTAGAGAAGTACTAGTGACCATTTTTATTATAACTTGAATTTTGTAAAGAATAAAGGAGGGAAATTTCCCATGACAAGAAGATTTGAGTACAGATAGTACCAGAAACTCAATGTAATTTTTTTTCCTTGTAGAGAAAATACATAATCTCACCTGGAAACAGGACCGAACTTATATTAAACAAAGCCAATATCTTTACACTATAGATTACCATAGAAATTGGTGTACGACTACCCGACATTGATGTTTGCGCTTCAATATAGGATGTTAGTGATATTTTAAAATTTGAATTGAATCTTTAAGAAGTCAGAAATTTATAAAATGGAATGAGTTGCATATATTATCTTATTTCTTTAATGCATATTTGCTTTTTTATTGGATTTGTTAGCTCTTAATAAAACCTGATGTCACCAATTACATTTACATATTCAACAACAGCTCGCAAAGTACATTTTATCTCCATTATAAGTTAGCCAGCAACAAAATCTGGGAATAAAGATCTAGATATATCTGTCACCAAGATTTGTTACCTCAAGTAAAAGAAGGAAATGGAAAATGTATAATTTTGATTTCTCATTAAATAATAATAATCACATTAACGATAATAATAATAATAATGGCCAACATTTATTATGTCTTACCACATGCCAGACACTGTGCTAAAAATCAGCCAGGCATTAGTTCATTTAATTTTTGCAATAGCACTAGGAGTCAATTTTCTTGTATCAGGGGGAGAATTTTAGCTAGAACTAACATAAATCCCAACTCAAACAATTTTTTGAATAAGGAAAATTATTATCTTACCTGAAATCCAGAGGTGAGTGCTTTTTAGTTGACTCAATAATGTAACCAAGGACTCAGTTCTTTCCGTCTCTCCACCTGCCATCCTCCCAGGGGTGGGGGTGGCAGTTGGGCTGCAGCGGGTACTTTGACTCAAAATCATTGGATATTGTCAAAATCTTTTTAAATTGCATATATTTATTAAAATATGTACATATTATAAATATAATCAATGCATGTCTATATCGTAATTGAACCATCCTGGAGGTGGCTCCTGTTATAGTTGAATTGTGCTCCTCAAAAAGATATGCTGAAGTGCTAACCAGCCATACCTGTAAATGTGACCTTATTTGGAAATAAGGTCTTTGCGGATGTAAGAAATTTAAAATGAGATCATTAGGGTGGGTCTGATGCAACATGACTGGTGTCCTTATATGAAGAGAAAATAGACATACAAGAGAGAAATACCGTGTGAAGACAGAGACACACAGGGAGGAGACAGCCATGTGTAGACAGAGGCAGAAATTGGAGTTATGCTGCCACAAGCCAAGGAATGCCTGGGGCTACCAGAAGCTGGAAGAAGCAAGAAAGGATCCACCCCTTAGAGGCTTCAGAAGGAGTATGGCCCTGCCGACACTTGATTTGGGACTTCCAGCCTCCAGAACTGTGAGAGAATACATTTCTGTTGTTTGAAAAGACCCACTTTGTGGTACATTGTTATGGCTGCCCTAAGGAAGTAATGCAGCTTGTACCCTGGTCCCAGAGAGCTTCAGTAGTGCCCATCACACCTAGATGCAGCAGAGCACAGCAGAAGAAATAGAGCTATTTCTCCTTAGAGTCTCTTTACTAAGAGAGAAGAAATCAGGGTCAACTCATATAGAATTCTACCGTAAACCCAACGACAAGCCAACGACCAGGGAGAGGAATGGGATTGCCATGGTTTGCTTAGACTAATCTTTTTAGGTGGAATGGTTATTAGAAAATCAACTACCCTAACTGTTACTGCTTCCCTTATACTCACATTTCCAATGAGGGAACTGTAGCTATGCTAATGAGGTCACCTGTTACAAAGTGGTGAAACCAGGTTCTGAAGGCGGGGCAGTCGCCCACATCACAGAGTAGTTTAACACAACAATTAGAGCTCAGTCTACATACTTATGGCATATAGTCTTATTTTCTGTGCTTCCTTTCCCTTTGTTAATCCTAAAGAGGATCATAATAAATGGATTGAAGATGAACATTTATTATTTGGTATAAAACTTAGTGAATCTTCTAAATTAAATTTAGTTACAACCTATGCTTCAAAGAGTGCTGAGCTGTTTCCATAGTCAAGTACCAAAGATTTAATTCATAAAACAGTTTCCTAGTTGAGGGAAATGAATGGCATGAAGAAAGTAAAAATGTAGACGTTTTATCAAAAGTGCAAGATAATTAGAGGAAATCTACCCTAGCAAGCTGAACAAAAAATAGTGTGGGAGGGTGAATAGTACTTGAAGGCAGAATATGAGGGACAGAGAGAAAAAGAATGGAAAGACAGAGAGGAAGAGGGAGAGAGAGGGGGAGAAAACAGTGAATTAAAGTGATAATTAAACTAATTAATTCTTTTTATAAAACCTACCTTATTATAACCATAATTCATTCTTTCAACCATAAACTCCAGAAACGTGGTCCTTTGATGGCATTGGTTTGAGAAGATAGCTAGAATGCTTCCATGAAGGACATATTTAAAGTTTTATTTAAATATACATCAATAGAAATATGACATAGATAACTTCATTATCCATGATATGTATTTCACTTTCCTTTCTAGCTTTGAAAAACACGGATGTTGAGTGTTATATTTATATGCATGCACATGCATTTGTGTGTGTGTGTGTGTGTGTATGTGCATAAAACAATGACTACAGTTGCATAACAGAGAATTTAAATACTATACTGTAAAGTGACCACACCGGTCTTTCATAGATGGCCCAATAATATTGTCTAGGTATTGAGATAACTCACCACACAGATGTCCCTGTCAATGCTTTTTTCTTTAATTACCTTTCCCCTACCTCCTTAAACCAATCAAACCTCCCTTCAGCTACCATCATCCATCACTTAGAATCCAATAAATTTAACTATACAAAAGAACTTACACAACTGCTGTTATCTTCAAACAGTGATGGGAGGGAGGGTTCTGCTTTAATGGGAGATTCTGTTCACACATCATGATTCTCTAACAGAGAAATGCCAGATACCAGGGAAAATCTAGGGCCAGAAGACCCACAAAACCGTGGGATATTGACTGACTCCCATCTAGGATGAGTCTAACCGCAGATGACATATTCTCAAGCTATTTTATCATATTGTGGATATTTTAGAAACATGAATATCTCGACAGTTACATGGTATATATGCTTATTGGTGGGAAGCCATTTCAAACTCCTTCTTAGTTTGTAAATACTTGTTTCAAAACCCTGTACTTTAAATTACGACATAGACATGCACTGATTATATTTATAACATGTATATATTTTTATAAATATATACAATTTAAAAAAATATTGACAATATCCAATGACATACAATGCCAGTGTTTACTTATGGAGTGTTTAACACATAAAAAATACTGTAAATGAAGAGCTTCAATGAATAGCTTATTTTGACCTTTCTATTTAACATTTGAGCAGCTAAAATAACTCTCCTTTGTAATTGAAGAGGTTCTACTGCAGAGGTCAGTATTTGGCAGATACCATCATATTCTCGCAAGGGAAAGCATTCTAGAGAGCTGTGAAATCCACCTAAGTGAAGGGGAGCATCTGGAGCCTGGCACATCAGTATCGGGGCTGGTACCGCAGATGACAGTGGCTGACAATATATACAATGTTTTTTACAAGTATCACTGAAAACAAAAGCACCCTCAGTAATGCCTGCAGTAATTGATAACCTTTACACTCTGGATTCTATTGATTACACCATTCAGGAGACACTAAACTGTGACAGTGGGACTTTCTGGGTCAGCGATGCCTACACAAAGCATTACGTCCCCTATGCATGTTTTCAGTGATGCCTGCAGTAATTGATAACCTTTATCCCACCCTTATGTTGGTCAAGGCATTCAAGCCACACCAAACTATTAGAGAGTGTATTTCTGGATCAATGACTACCCAAAACATTATGCACAACATCACCTCCTTATTCTCTCTAATGTCTGAATATATATTGTGTAGTAAGGATGGTGTTTAGAAAATAATAGAATGTGTTGCTCTGAGGTATGCATTTATTCTATTTACTGGTGCTAAATGGGAATTTTTCCTAATGAACAACTTATCAAAACAGCATTTGAAAGCAGCATTACTGATGGAGTCAGGCTTTACTGAAACTGCTTGGTTTAATTATAATGATTAAGCTGCCTACTGGGGATTCAATTTTTAATGACTTAATTTAATACAGTGTCCGTTAAAATGTCACCTTGCAAAGTTTTTCTTTAGCCTGTTATCAACTTACTGGGCCCCCAAGCAAAGATAAGCATCATCTGAAAAGCAGCTATGGAAGAGGATATGAAATTTGGACTACAAACTTAGATTTGTAGTAATATAACTTTCTTCCCCTCACAGGGTTTGATTTCTGAGTTTGAGGCTCCATTATGGGAAGATGGACAAAGAAGTAAAAAAAAAAAAAAATAAACAAAGCATACCTCATGCTTCCCCCCGCCTTATTTTTTTTTTTTTTTTTACCATCAGCCCTGAAAGACTCTGGCATAAGTCAGGAGTACTCTGGAGTCCATTCCTACTGGCTCACCAGAGTTGCTTGTTAAAATTGGAAGCAAGTTGACAAACTGATAGCTCGAATTCCAAAATGGTGGATGTACTTACAACAGGGAAACTAGAAAACACTAGAAATCTGAGCTACCCTGAGAGCTGGCTGTTAAACATTTAACAGCACACTATACCCTGCAACTGATCAGCATTAAATTAAACAAATAATCTGAAATGCCTTCTGTGATTGTTATGAACTGGATCCTGTGCCCCCCTACAATTCATATGTTGATTTCTCACACCCAATGTGACTATATTTGGAGATAGGGCCTTTAAGGATGTAATTAAAGTTAAATGAGGTCAGAAGGGTGGGGCTCTAATGCAATATAACTAGTGTCCTTATAAGAAAAGGGAGCGACACCAAGGATGCGTGTGCACAGAGAGAGGAAAGACCGTGTGAGAACATGACAGGAAGGAGGCCATCTGCAAGCCAAAGAGAGAGGCCTCAGGAAAAACCAAACTAGCCAATGCCTTGATCTTGGATTTCCAGCCTCCAGGACTGTGAGAGAAAAAATTTCTGTTGTATAAGCCACCCAGTCTGTGGTATTTTGTTATGGCAAATGATAGCAAACTAATACAGTGAGCAAAATATTAGAGTGAAGAGCACCGATATGCGTAACACACAGCTGATAACTTAAAAGAGCTTGTAACCTTGTTTTGACACAAAACATATGTAAAAATTATAATACAAGTGCGGATGTGTGGTAGAGAGAACTACGGTGGGCCACTGGAGGGAGAGAAACATCTGGTTGGGAAAACAGAATTCATGGAGGAGGAGACAAATGAGCTGAATCTTAACAGAATTTTGATAGATGACATTAAAAGGGAGCTTGGATAAAGTCACAAGCAGAGAGATGAGAAAAATGAAATATTATAAAAATTATTGATGATTTAGTTGTAGTTACAGCTTGGACTTAGTGTGGGAGACTAGTGCAAATAAGCATTTAAGATTAATTGGTGAGGGGCCAGCCTGATGGCGCAGCAGTTAAGTGTGCATGTTTCGCTTTGGCGCCCGGGGTTTGTGGGTTCTGATCCCGGGTGTGGACATGGCACCACTTGGCATGCCATGCTGTGGTAGGCGTCTCACATATAAAGTAGAGGAAGATGGGCACAGATGTTAGCTCAGGGCCAGTCTTCCTCAACAAAAAGAGGAGGATTGGCAGAAGTTAGCTCAGGGCTAATCTTCTTCGGAAAAAAAAGAAAAAAAAAAGATTGATTGGTGAGCCAAAAAGCATTTCTGGACAAGGGCAGTGTTTTAGAGATGGAAAGAGAGCTGGGGGCCATGACTTGGTCACTGAGCCAGCATAGCACAGAGTTGAGGACAGATTCTGGAACTGGACAACCTGTATTCAGATCATAGCTTAACAATAATAGTCTGTAAGACTTAGGTGAGAACTCAATGAGTAGTATAGGAAAAGTGCTTACATTTGGGTCTGGCATGTGCTGAGTCCTATGTACTCATTAAAATGAGAGGAAACAAACAGAAAGTTCTGGTGAATATGGTAAGGATATGGATTCGACAGATGATGATTGCCTTAGTCGGCTAGGGCTGCCATAACAAAGTACCACAGCCTGGATGCCTTAAACAACAGAAATTTATTGTCTCACAGTGCTGCAGGCAAGAATTCCAAGATCAATATGGTAGCAGGGTTGATGTCTTCTGAGGCCTCTCTCCTTGTCCCATAGGTGGCCGTCTTCTCCTTGTGTCATCACACGGTCTTCCCTCTGTACTAAATTTGTGTCTAAACTTCTTTTTCATAAAGACAGCAGTTAACTTGAATTAGGGCCCACCCTAATGACCTTGTTTTAACTTCATTATCTATCTCCAAATACCATCGCATTCTGAGGTACTAGGAGTTAGGACTTCAACATAGGAATTTTTAGAGGACACAATTCAGTCCTTAACAAGGATAAATAGAAAATCAGAAAACAGAGTGACCACTTGTATGTTGCAGTGACTGTGAGAAGGAGGGAGAAAGTAGAAGATGGTTCCAAAGTTTGGGTCTATAGACAGGATTTGGTCTATTGACAGAATGATCTAAAAAAGTATGAATACTCTCTAGTCATGATGAAAGAGTGAAAGCACAGATTTTAGAATCAAATCGATTCAGATTCAAATCCCAATTCTGCTGCGAGAACTGGAGCATCTCTTTCAATATCAGTGAACATGTCTACAGATAACAAATCTTAAATATTGACTTTGTAGTATTGCTGGGAAGATTAAATGAGACAAATTCTGTGAAAGTGTCCAGAATAGTATCAAACACAGAACAGAAGCTCAGCAATGCTGTCTTCTCTCTTCGTTCTGTTGCATATTGTTATTATAATATTGTGGGGGAAAGGGGGGATGCCACCAAGGTAGGGTGAAGCATCCTTTGACCCTAGAGTCTACCTCAATGTTAGAATTCTCCTACAAAAATTTATCTTTTGAGACTTTGTATTTATAAGACCCGGTAGAAAATGTACTTACGCATAAACTTATCCATCACCTAGAATTAGGGCAACTAAGGAAGGGTATGGCATTAATAAAAAGAGAAGTATCTAATGAAAAGAAACACAAAATTGACTTTCAATAATTTTGTCCTAAGATTGACCATATTTACAGTGACAATTATTCTTCTCAAAATCAAATTGAGAGTCGATATTTACATTTTCATTTTATTCTTATCCATACGCCATATTATAAACAAGACTTGAACGATCTCATTCTCATTACAAAAATGAAGAGAAGAAAGTGATTATGATTTGTCTCAAGAAAGTAAACTTGCAAAAATGAATATTTTAGAATTCAGAATTTGGGGCTTTTGCTTAGTTGTCCATGAAATACAAAATAATTAATTTAGAGATTATACATTACCATTGGCACTGAATTCAGAATGAAGATCATATTTGAAAATTGAATGTCTGGTACAGACAATGCCTTTTTCTACATAGTCTCTAGTTAGTATTATGCTATGGAGTTCCCACATTATAGAGCTCAATACAGTCATATGATTTCTGTCTATGAAGAATTTTTATAATTCAGTCTTCATATCCACAGAGATAAAGGGAATATGCTGTTCAAAACCACTCCTTCCTCTTCACAAAGTAGCTCTTATGTAATTTATAAAATACCTGACTTTTTAATGTATCAAATGGCATTTGTGACATTTGTGTTTTAAATTTAGGGAAAAACGGCTGTACTTAACTAACAAACTTAAATGGGAAAATATCCTGATTTTAATCATATTTTTATAAAAAATGTTCTTAATGTCAAAACCCATGCTTTGTTTTCTTAAACAGAGTACATCAATAATAATCGCATTTCTTTTGATACCTTAGAATTTTCATTATTTAGTAGCAAATTTTCTATCCTAATTTAGTTTAAGGACGAATTCAGAATCCAGTAGGCTGTGCAGAGTGAAGCTGCTAGCCATGCCTCCTCTGCAAAGTGTATTAGAGCTCCTTACTTTATTGTGTCCACGTGCCTGAGTCCCTGATTTTTGTTTTTCACTCTTCTTTTGCTATTGGGCTGTTGACTGTCCTTTATTCTTTCTTGCATCCGTTCACCTGATTTTGTTTTATTATGCTGAGAGGAGGGTGATAATCAATCCTTAGACACAGCACCCCACTATAACAGAGATCACCATGGGCAATTCACTCACCCTGTAATTTGGGGAGGCGTCAGTGTGGTTGAGAGAATAAATAGAATGGCATGAAGCATGAAAAGCGTCTGGCTTACAGAAGTACTCAACTACATTTGACGACACTGACTGCCCAAAGGCTTTCTCCGTTAGTGACAGCTATCATCCTGGATATAGGAAATTGCCGAATATTTCAAAATATCACTGTATTTTGAGTTCTTTAAGGAAGAATGATACATCTGAAGAGTCTTTCATCTCCTTACTCAAAGCAAGGAACAATGACTGTTGTGCGTGTTCATTTACTCCACGAGGAGAAGCATGGGATGGAAAGATGATTTCATGAGCTGTTAGATATTATCACAACTACCACAAAGCCATTTAGTTTAAGATATTAGGCTATGAGTTACTAAATCAAGTTTCCTATTTAGGCATTGAATATCCTCTGAAGATTCTCTAACCCATGATGAAGAATATTTTTGAAAGAAGCTTATACACAAGTAAATCCTTACACAGACAAAGAAAAACCACTCCAGCCAAAAACAGTTAAAAAATTGTTTTTCTTTTTAGCCAAAAAAATTAAATCATTAATTTATAAAAAACAAAGGGTGGAGCCAGCCTAGTGGCATAGAGGTTAAGTTCTCATGCTCCGCTTCAGTGGCCTGGGGTTCACCAGTTGGGATCACAGGCGCGGACCTACGCATTGCTTATCAAGCCATGTCATAGCAGGCATCTCACATATAAAACAGAGGAAGATGGGCCAGTCTTCCTCAGCAAAAGGAGGAGGATTGACAGTAGATGTGGCTCAGGGCTAATCTTCCTCAAAAAAAAAAAAAATACAAAGGGAAATGTGCTTCAGTGTTACTTGTTTGGATGGAGCAAGGGACAAAGGAAACTTGCTATCCTGCTCGCTTTATCGACAAATCTTTGTAACTATTTTGACAGTTAATCTAAGTGTCATTTATGTAGCATGGTAAGAAATCAATTCTGTTTCCTGAAAATTCTCCTTTTATAAATGCAGATTCCTGGGCTTTACCTCCGAACTACTAGATCAATCTTTTAAGCATTCTGCATTTTTAACTAGTTTTTCCTGTGATGTTTGTGCATGTAAAATTTGAGATTTACAGCTTTAAGATTGGCCTTATTGTTGCTTGATTTTATTTGTGTTAAATCAGAGGATAAAGGAAAACATCCAACAGGGTGCCCTGGGCCCTACCTAGTTCTTCAACGCAGCCAGGGCTAAAGGCAATGTCTCTTTCTATTTCATTATGGTGGAGAATAGGGCGTGCTCCTCTGTATTACTTACTCACTCCATCAATATTTATTGACCATCTACTCTGTGTTGGGGAATAAAACAGTGAGCCAAAGCAGACCCTGTTCTGTTCTAATGGGACATACGCTCTGGTCTGTTGTTTCTGTGACGCTGAAAAAAAAATATGAACACACACATGAGTTTTCATTCAGAGAATTAAATTTTAGATAGTCAAACTATATGAAAGACCTCAGCATCAATGAAGATGAGTTCACTCTGATAGTGTATGAGGTTCCATGGAACCAAGCCTGTGAGTGGAATGTTTGGCCATGTTACTAAAACTATCTACTAAGTATGGAAGTTGAGGTTTTGGTTTGGTATTTCTATCAAAGATTCCTCTTATGCCAAGAAAAGCATTCAGTCTGCATTTGAATACTTTCTGGCATTGGATTAGCAACTTTAGAAAATTATAGTAATTTAACTCCCAAAGATAACAGTACTTCAGATTTTTCATCCCAACATAATGGTTGGATTTTCCTGAGGAAATAAGAAGCAGCTTTTAGATAGAAATATACCCATGGGGGCTTCCAATCTCTATGTAATAGCAATGGAGTTATTTGTTTATATTTGTACACAACTCCTTCCCTCCATCCTCTCCAATACACACACGCAGGAGAGGCCTGGGACATGGCACTCAATATATTCTTAAGCAGACATAATAAAACTACATATTTTGAGCATAGTATAATATTTATAGAAAACCACTTGTGTAACAGAAAATTTCTACCTTATATATGATCTCAATCTTTACAAAAAACTGGCAATGATATGTGTTTTCACACCCACTTTACAGATTAAGAAACTCAAGAGATTGAATAAGTTGTCCCAGGTCAGACATTTGGGCAGTAGTCATTCTGGCCTTTGTCAAAAGTCTAAGCATTTTCATTATGTCACCTATAGGAAAGAGTCCCCTGCACATCCAGAAGGGCTTGCTATGGAATTTGTACCTTAACGTTTTAGGCTACTGTCTTTTCCTACTCTGATTTTCACATGTCTTAATTGACATGATGACAAAATTTAAGGAGTGTGAAGTGAAATGTGGTAAGCAATTTATCCATCTCCTTTAACATCACATTTCCTTTTTTTCATGTGCTTTTTGAGTGTAGTGAGGAATGAATAATTGCTCCCCCCCATTTTTATCTGATACACTGCTTTTCTGCCTCATCCAAAAGCATGATACTTGTCCATATGTGAAAACCATCCTTGCCGGGTCCCTCCTGTTACAAGTCCCATGATTTATTTTAAGTGCCCCAGCCAGTTAGACATGTCTGTCTTTATGGCACCCTACAAGATTTTGATGGAAGATGACTGAGAAAAAAATCTTATAATCTGTGTTCAGTGGCCTCCAGTGTTGAGTAGCCTCTAATTCTTTAAAAATATCGTCATCAACCCTCACTTGTCCATTGTGTTTGCAGAAAACTTCATCTCCCCATCTTCCTTTTAAACAACAACCCTCAGGCAGATCTCAAAAGTCTTTTTAGCTATCAGCAGTCAGATCTTCTTCAAAAACTTCATTCACACAAGGTACTTCTTAGAGGCTGTTTCTGACTGTTTAATCATTTGCTTCTTCATCCTTTAATTGGAGTCCTCGCTTCAACCCACATACCCTCCTTTCATGCCACTGGCATTATGTCACTACCTCAAGTTCTGTCCTATATTTATCCTTCTGAGGACTTTTTAAATTGCTCATCTTTTCCCTTTTGATTCCTGCTGTCCTAACTCTTCCCCTAATCTCAAGTTCTGTGTTACTTCCTCTTTCTTGTGTTCTTTTTTCCCCACACTTCAGTTCTGGCCACACCAGCCTTGTTATTTTCATTCTCTTTAATCATCTCCTCCATTAATTTCTCGACATTCTCCCCTCCACCTTCCTTTCGTCTTCTATAGATTTCAGATAAAACTTCTTCTGAAGTTAGTACTTTCTGATTCCTGGTTCTTTTTTCCTTCAAGGGTTTAAAAATTTGTTTTCCTGCTGCTTTCTTACCGAAACCCCGTTCATCCCAAGTTTCCTCGGGGTTTCCTTCTTTTGTCCATCACCATCACTTGACAACCATCGTCTTTATTCCCTTCTCTCTCTGAAAACCCTGATCAATGCCTTCCCTCCTCTCCATCCCCAGGAGACTTCCCTGCCTTCACTGGGGTAGATGTTATCACTTTCTTATTTCTCTTCCCCTTTTTATTTTGAAACTTGGAATCTAACCAAGCTGTGCCTTCTTCACTTTTATGATGATGATATGTGCTTGACCAGTTTGCATAGGTATGGTCATTTTCCTCAGAAAAGTTACATATATTCTCTTTTTTTCAGGAAGTACTGCTGTGCCCTCATTCTTCATAACTAAAATGATGTTGTGGAACCACATATATAGCGTGGAGGATTCCTACGCCAGTCCAATCCCTTCTTTGACTCTAAGCGGTTCACCTCATTCTGACGTTGGCAGTTTTATTTTAACTTTATGTTACACTACTTAAAATCCTAAACTCATTTTCTGTTTTTAACTCAAAGTGTTAAAATAGAAAAAATATTACAAATGGGATCGCTAGATTTTCTACATTCAATGCCATGCTGAGGAAAAGAAATATCTTTATCCTTGAATTGCTAAACAGAATGGCACAGTTTTCTTGATACTTGTAGTTCCTGTTCTCTTGGTGCTCCTTCTCAAGTCAACTCTATCTTTCTATTGCTTTGAAGCTACTTGTTTTATGGGATTTGAATTTAAGACAACACATCCTCGTAGGTCATTCTGATTGAATTAATGATCATGGGCCCTTCCACAGACTATCTTGCTGCAAAGCTATATTTGTCCTCTGAAGGAGGAACACACACACACACACATAAACACCTTTTAAGTTAATCATCTTGATATCTTCTTAGAATAATAGCATATTAAAGCAGTATGTCCATCTACAGATAATCTAGCTTAATTTCCTCCTTCTTCCATTAATTTTGCATATAAAGAAAGTCTTTCTTTCAGAATAATGTTAGACATTCCTCCTGTCTTTATGCAACCCTTAAAAAGAAAACCAAATAAACAAATCAACTTTCTTTCCATTTCCATTTCTTCTTCTGTTTTCTTTCTTTCTCTTTCTAACATACTGACACTAAAATTTTTCTTTTAAAATAATTCTTCCAAAATTTTATTGACAAATCACAACTACATAAAGGAAAAAATACTGGGTCTGTTATGTCCAAAGTCCACATTTCTCCTTCTTCTGCAGTGGTTCTTCAAGGTCCTCTCTTGTCCACATTATCCCACATCACAGTTCTACGACTCTTGGTTCCTTGACTTGACTGGCTACACTATCTCTGGCAAACTTCTCAGCCCATAGGATCTATGCTGGAGGCTTCTCACCATATTCCAGCCATTCTTAAGTGAAGCAAAGTGAGCAATGTTTATGTAGAGGGTATTTTTATGCATCTATATACTAGATTTTCACTTTTGTTTCTTTTCTTTAATTCTTGAGGTTCAGATTAACCTAGAGTAGACTCAAGTGTCAAGAAACACAATATTTCTGTAACGTTAGTCAAGAATAAACTATTACCCTTCATTTGATAATTAAAAATTTGAAAACAAAGAAACCAAATAACTAGATTAAGCTCCTCAGGAAAATCAGTAAAAATGCATGATTAGATCCTAGTCCTTTGGGTATGTCCACAGTTCCAGATCCTTAACACCACTGAAGATTCTCACAGTTCTACTCTCTGCCCTATTTGGTGATTATAAATTACTAAATTACATATACAGTTCTCTGTGAGTGTGTGTGTGTGCTGAGGGAGAATTGAAAGAAAAAAATGGTAGAGTAGATTGGCTTGATTCCGCTGACCTCCTAGCAAATTATCAAGGAGATGAGTGAAAATCCTATCTCAAAATAATAAATAACTCCATGTAGTTTTCCTTCATATGTACAAAGTCTAAAATACATAATATTTTTAGTACTGCGGACTAGTATTTTTAATATTTCATAGTTTTAGTGGCTATTTCAACTATTTTCCAGAAAGCATATGTTGAGTTAAACACATAAGAAACTCAATTGCGTATAATTCAATGAAAGTAATACAGCTCATATTAATTAAATGCTAACTACAAGCCAGACAACATGCTGAGCATTTTATATGCCCTCCCTCTATTTATTTATGAAGTAGGTACTTTTATTATCCTCATTTTACAGATGAAGAAATTGAGACTATTAATCAGTATCAACTTGATTAGCGTCATATAATAAATAACTGATAGGGCTGTAATTCAAACTCAGGAAATCTGGTTTCTATCACCACCAAAGCCATGTTACATTACAGATATCTTATCTTGCTACCATACATAAAATGCATGATTGCAAAGTTTTTTCAGACATTAAAAGTATTTTCCATAATAAGGTCCAAATGTGTTTTTGGTTTGTTTATTTATTCATTTGTTTTTTGGTGTTTTGTTTTTGTTGTCCATTATTATGTTTTTCTAGAGAAGACGCATGGATTTTAAAAAGTGTGGCTCTGCCTGGTAGGCAGTTTTGATGGAAAAACTATGCTCATAAAAGGAAACACATTAAATTTGAATTTCAGCTTCTAGAATTAATATGACTATTGTTGGTCGCTTTGAATCAGTGTGCATTATTTGTGCAACTCTACTCTGTATCAAAGTGTAATCAAGACACAAAAAAATAGTAGGGTAATAGCTTGCAAGATCATCAGATAATACCTTGTTTGATTCCCTAAGGAATTACCATCTGTTCAGTCTTTTTAAATGGTGGTGTGGGGACCTGGAATTGGCCACCCCAAGATATGTCTCTTTGGCATCAGGATTATTTGAGGCTGATTGCTTTTGATAAACTGGGACAGGGAAGGAGGCTCTGAGGAATGGAACTTGCCGTTTGTTAGGACACGTTTACATTTCTAAGGTAAATCTCTATCTGTAAAGGGTGCCTCCCTCTCTGTAGCAGGAAGAAGAAAGGAGATGACCTTCTTTCTGGAAACTCTTAATCAATACCAAAGGCAAGGACTTAAATCTGCATTTTGTTTACTGTACTTGTGTGGTAATCTCCCATGATTGACTCCCCGTCCCAATGTTGGCATTTCTTAAGGAGTAAGCATCTTTCCTTAGGCTAGGAACTGATTGCTGCGCTCACCTGTGATGCCCAGCTCCAGACGATAGGCTGGCCTCCGGCTACGCCCTCTGAGACAGCAGACCACTACCTGCTGTGTCCATCAAGCCCTGTGCTGACAGGGCAATCTTGTGACTATTGTGGGAGGGACATTTCAATCACATGTGAAACACCCTATTTGGGGGTATATAACCACTCTATGCACCCCACTTCTTCGGTGCCCTTTCTTCCTTCGGGAAGAAAGGCCCTGGGCCATGGTTCCTTATAAAGCTTTGTTTAATTTTCTTTTGCTATTCTGTCTCATGTGAATTTAATTCATTCTCCGGCCAAACGAACCCACATTTGGGAAGAGGAAATGTCTTCCTCCCCTACAGTGGAAACCTGATAAATATTTGCTATAAGCAAAAGGCATGCAGAAAAGTAAAGATAGAAAATGAAAGGCGGCAAACAGAAATTGGCAAACACCTAAAAGAATTATGTTTGATAAAGAGAAGAAAAACAGATTTAAATAAGAAAATAAGAATTATAAGGCACAAGATTTTCTTAAAAAGAAATCATAATAAAGTGAGAAATCACAAATATTTTACTTTGGACTCCATATTAAAAAATTAAATTTAGTAAATATTTTGGAATGTGTCAGTACAGGTGAATAAAATCCTTAATTTTAGGGGTTTAATTGTTTTTAATGTCTGAATAATACCTAACAAAAATATATTCATTAATCAAAGCAATTATGCATTTGTTTAAACACACATGTTGAGCATCTGTTTTGTGTGAAGGAACATGCAAGATGCACCGTATTATTATTGTTTTAAAACTCCTATGTATTTTGGTAAAATACATCTTTTGAATTTGCAAAGAAAAAGAAAAAAGAGAAGATAGAGTTATATATGCTTAACATACAAATCCCTACAACTACCATTTACCACTCTACCCTGAAAAAAAAAACCTTGAGTTACTACAGTTGAGTGCCCTCATGTTATTTTTCACAGCAATCCATTGAATCCTGTATACGTCTTGGGAACTGCTTATGCTGGACCTTCCTTCCTTGAAAGTACTAATGAACAGTAAAAGGACTCATTTTATTAAATTTATCATACAATATATAACATGTATAAAGAACAGATGCATATGTCTTGATTATAAATAAGGGTCTCTGCAAAAAATTATGGGTATTTCAGCACAGCTATTACCATCAAATCAGGATTTCACATTTAAGATCAGTCGTCCAGAAAAAACACTTCTAGACTAAACATTATCTTAAAAGTCATAGATATTCTTCTTGCATAGAGAGGATATGGCTGGTCTAACTCTCAATGAGAAAATTAACTCTGCTCATGTGCAGTCAAACTATAGATGACCGAGTAAATTCACTGCCTTTATAATGAATGAGTTTTTCAAAATAGTGGTGTACTGTGGTATGACTGTGGTAAGACAGTGGTCTGGTTTTGCCCTCATGGTTATCCTATTAACCGCCAATCCAATGATGGTGATTCCCCAGGGACTTGGAGACATGGTCAATAGTGGAGACTAGATAAGGACTTCCTAAAGTGGCAGCACTTTTCTAACAACATGAAACATAGCATTTGCGACTGAAGAACTCCGGAAGCCTTGATTAGAAGATAGCCTATGAATCTATAATTAGTTGTCCAGCCATTTGATTTTATGGAACAAGAAAAAGGGACAGAAATGTGAGATCTAAATTATAGAAGGGCAAAGAGAATGGATATTCTTCATATAGGATTTAGCCTGCTTAGTACAAAATCACAGTAGCAAACATTAATTTTACACAGTAGTAAGTTGAGAGATTTGTATTTACAGAAAGTTCAGAATATTTCATGCTAAAGTAGAATACAATTAATTTGTAGATTTCTAAGCAAGATGATCTGAATAGAAAAGCAATTCAAGTCAAGGGTTCTGAAGAAACTGCAACTGCAATCAATTTCAGCTCTTTTTAATGTTGGAAGCTATAAATCATTGTGTGTGTGTTTGGGTTTGGTTTTATTTTTCCCCAAATGGTTACAGTGAACTGCTGTCCTGGGTCTGGACAGCTACGTGTACCTTGGAGCAAATCCAGAGGCACTCTATAAGCCTTTAACTAACGGAGGTAATTATGCTTATTTCTTTGGAATGTACTTCTTTGAAATTGTGTTTAGTTTTCCTTCCAACTTTCATGACATGTTTATTGAAATCAAGTATAATTACTTAAGGTTCCCTTTCCTTGCAAACCGACAATTTCTTGGTGGTGTTTTGTGCTAGTGTTTGCATCTAGATGATAACTATTCAAAGAGGTGAGTATTAACAGTTATCATTGAATATCATGGAATAACAGTATTGAATATCTGGTTTCCATATTCTTTAATACTATAAATAATATTTTTAAAATAACTGCCAGAATGGCTACACTTTGTGGGGACCTGGATTTGGCCACCCCAAGATATGTCTCTTTGGCATGATGACTATTTGAGGCTAGTTACTTTGCAGACAGGAAAGCAACTGAAAAGTAGAATTTACTTACCCTTTTGTTAAGAGACATTTACATTGTAAAGGAAATCTCCATCTGTAAAGATAGCCCCCTCTCTACCAGGAAGAAGGGGAGATGACCTTATCTCTAGAAACTCTTAATCAATACCAAAGGCAAGGACTTAAATCTGCATAATAATCTTATTCCTGTTTCTGGTAACCTCCTATAACTGACTTCCCTCCCTCTCCCAACGTTGGCATTTCTTTAAGGATTAAGCATCTTTTCTTAGGCTAGGAACTGATTGCTGCGCTCACCTGTGACCACCCAGCTCAAGACAATAGACTTGCCTCCTGCTGTGTCCATCAAGCACTATGCTGACAGGGCAATCTTGTGACTATTGTGGGAGGGACATTTCAATCACATGTGAAACACCCTGTTTGGGGGTATATAACCACTCTGTGCACCCCACTTCTTCGGTGCCCTTTCTTCCTTCGGGAAGAAAGGCCCCGGGCCATGGTTCCTCATAAAGCTTTGTGTAATTTTCTCCTGCTACTCTGTCTTATGTGAATTTAATTCGTTCTCCGGCCAGATGAACCCACATTAGGTAGAGGAAAAGTCTTCCTTCCCTACAACTTCATTTCTGATTACCACATTCTAACTTATTGAAAGAATGTGAAAACTATTGTAAAATATTAAATGTATTCCACTATATTTAATGGTGTCTACTCAGAAAATAACAGTCTCTCATGTCGTTTGAATTTAAACAGTGAAAAATGTGCAATTTTTGTTCTGAGGTTGCAAACAGTATTCACAGTACAAATCTAACCATTAACTAATGGAAAGACACTACATTTGGTTTAAATATTTGTATTTATATAGTGTTCTTTCTAAATAAGAAAATCACTTTTATAAAGGAAATGGGTTATGCTATTTTGAATGCCCCATAACATTCAGAAGAGGAGTAACTGTGTCCTAATTATGAAAATAATGTTCTTAATGTTGGGCTTTTCCTTTAACAATGGTTTCCAGCCCAAGGGCAAGTGCAAGACAGAGCAGACAAAAAGGAACTCAGCGCCACTATTTTCATTTCTGGCATTCACAGCATTTAGCAGCCGAATGTCTCAAAGGAAAACAACTACTTTCATTTTTGCCTCCTGCAGCCACCCTGTCAGGGGAGAGGTCTGGGCTCAGAAAATGCAGCTCATTAAAATGAAGAATTTTCCCCGACTTTGATATTCACCGTTCACTGGGGACATACTACCTGTTCACCGAGCTATTTTGTCTGGAAGGGGGTTACAACACAGCAGACTATACCTTAATTAAACTGCTTTAATCAAATTCATTAGGTCTCTAACATTTATAATACATGTTGAATTATGATACTGATATTCTTAGTATATATATTTTAAATTGTCAAGTTTCCTTCTTCCCTTATTTAATTGGTGCATTGAGCAAAATTGAGAACAATACTTTCATCTGTTTCATAAGTGTCTTACTGGCATGCAAGGTACATGCTCTTTGTATTTTCTTACAAACAAATACAGCTGCTTTCAGATGAGTGTACCTATTTTCTCAGCCCATACACATTTAGTTTTAGCGTCATTATCTGAGAATGGAGCATTTGTCATTCCAAACTGAATTTTGCGAATAAAGTCTTAATATTCTACTATTTACCTTTTTACCACATTGCAATTGGAGTAGAAAGGTTTAAAACATAGCCATTCTTTTGAAAAAAGCTCAACATGGTGACACACAAGCACATCAAGGCACTAATTGGGTAGTAATTGTTTGTAATAAAGATATTGGCTTTAGAGTCCTAAATATTTCTGCCGACTAGCTGGCTTCTGTAGGCAGACTACAAAAGAAGCGCTTCTTAGGCTTCCTGAGAAATTTCTGTTCTGTCTTTTAACAGCTGTGAATAATTTTGGCTCTGTTGACTTTTGGCTGCAGAAGACTGTAGTTTCTCCACAGAGAAAATGAGATTTCTTAGGCAAAGTTTAGTAATCCTTAAAATTCTTACTTTGTGTATAAATGTCATTTAATAAAAAGACAGCTCAAGAATTGTACACAAGTATCTTATTACCTACTTTAGTAAACCTTAAGTAAGTGCAGGACTATAAAAGGGAGAGAGGAACAGGAAGGCCTTAAGTTTTTGGTTGAACGATCTGACAGTTAATAGAGGAAAGGTTAATGTTATCAAAAGTTCACCAGACGTCTATTTTGCACCTCATGGACTAATTGTTTACAGGGAACAACTTGTATAATAAGACTTCAACTTGACGAAGTTATTACCTTTGTATTTAATCCATTGCAGATACTGACATATTCGAGGATCTATAAAGTTCCAGCAGTGTTCAGGAAACAGTCAGAGAACTTATCAGTGAAGGTGAGCACTTGAAGATAAGGTAATAAAGGTAGATAGGGGTCAGACTACAAAAAGCTTTAAATGCAAGGTTAAGATTTTATAATTTTAAGCTATATGGAGGCATTGAACATTTCTGAGTAGCAGATTGACATCATTTAAATAGTTTAGGAGCAATAATCGGGTTATGGTGCACAGAATGGATTAGAGCATGAAAAATTTATAGACAAAGGACATGAATTAGTGAAAGTGATTATTAATCTGATGTGAAGTGACGGGGCCTATATTAGAGTCATAATAGAAGGAATGGGTGGAGGCAGAAGATAGAACCCAAACCTCAGGAAATGCAAAACTAGAGATCTAGAAAGATCTCTATATTTTATATACTTATATTTTATATTTGGCAGCCAAATATAAGAATTTGCAAGTTAGCTATATAATACAAGGAGTCAGAGGAGTAGGTGAGAACTGTAAGGAGAAGACAGAAAAGTAAAAGAGAGGAGTTCAGGTTTTAATTGTGGACATATTCCACATGGGGTGGGTAGGAAGAAGAAACATATGCAATTAAGGAGAAAGATAGTTGTCAATAAAAGTAGGAGAAAAACTCGAAGATGTAGCATCCTCATTACGGCCACCGAAAGAAAGAGCTTCAGTAGGAAGGCTTATTAAAAGACGCAAATGCTAGTGAGGACAAGGAAAATCAAGGCTGGAAATGGCCAAAGGATTTGGAGAGTTGGATGTCATAGGTGACTTTTGTGGGTAGAATTCAAAATAGCAGTGGGGACAAAAGCAAGATTGCAAATTAAGGAAATAGTTGGCAGTAAGAAAGTGGAGCTAAGGTGGCAATTTCCTCCTGTGAGAATTGTGAGAGGTAGGGGAAGATTAGAGAATGAAATGAAGATTTATATATATCTTTTTTAGGAGGAAGGAGATCCACGTTTATTGAGATAGCAAATGGAAACAAAATATGAAGAATGAGAGATTTAAGCCAGTGAGAAGAAAAGTGTAAGAGTTAAAGAAGGAGGGAGAAATCATGGGGCATGATTCAGACAAGATTTGCTTCCTCAGGTTGGCTAGACACACCATATTGAGTGCACACCTTTCACTCTGAACAACCATTTTTGTTAGTGGTTTAGAAATATTTTGGCACTGCCCACATTCCTGACCTCTGTGAGTCATGGTATATTAAAATATGATATTGTAAAAATGTGTAAATCTGAACAGATGTGTTTTTATCAGATTTTTCTCAAAATTTCTATAAGTTGAAAGTATCAACATGAAGAAAAATATATATTGAGGTGCCTGGCAGCACACTTTTAGAGTGCTTAAAATAATAAGCAATATCCTTCTGAATATGTAATTTTATCAGAAAGTCACAAAGAAAGAAAAATAAAATTCTTTTCACCTGCAATTCATAGTCACTTAGAAAGCTTTTGAAAATTGATACGATTGGCAAATAGTCGTTTCAATAGTAATGACATAACTTTGGGTTATTCCCAAAAAATTCACAGGAGAATAGACCCTAAGCATGAGAAGTCTAAAAAGAATGTCCAGTGGTTATAAATTATGAGGATAAATATGGGATGTTTTGTCTGAGTCCAGTGGCCATTGAGGAAGAACTATGACAGGTTCAGATTACAATTCATGTATTTCCCAGGGGATATTCTCTCCTAGGCACAAGGGAAGCAGTATCTTTGAGATTTTCCATAACCCTCTCCTTGATGTCGGTGAACTCAAGAGCTAACCACATTTCTCCTTTCTAACACCTGCAGGTAAAGCCATCCAAGTCATTTAAGCTCCTCCTGGGAGTACTGAAAAGCCATCAGTTCTTGATCTACAAAATCCCTCTATCCTATACTCCTTTGCCTTCTTCATCACTTCTCCCTCTTAGCCTTCTAATTTCACCAATCCAAACACATTTCAGCTCCAATTTCAATCTGGTTCCTTGAACCGACAACTCTGTTTTTGAACTAACATTCCCAGCCGATCGTGGCACATCTCTAGGTGACAAACTCAGTATCTATCTTTACCCTTTACAGGACACAACATCAAGGACAAGGTAAAACAGAGAAAATGGAAATAACCAGTTTGGGCCAAGCTAATGGTCACCCCACATCTAATCAGAGAAGAGGACCAAACGAGAATTCCAAATCAAGACTATGCTTAGAAGCCCTGTCTGTTTACCTGCTATCATTTGAAATCACCTGTTTTTTAAGGAGATCACTGGTCTTTTGGTGATGATGATTTACCTCAACAACAACAACAAAACAAAAACCAAATACAGGATTTAAATATGGGTAGGAGTGCCATAAGCTCTCATGTGCCCTCAAATTTTGTATTTAGTTATGCTTCAAAAAACATTTTGAAAACAAGCAATAATTAATCCAACAAACTTAGAGGAAAAGCAACCAAACAGAAAATTTGTGTGATATTCTCAATTGATTTAAACTACAGTATATTCAGGTTTCAGTTTTGATCTGGATTTCTTCATGAGTACAACAAAAGAAACTATTATCTAATTTGTGAAATTAATTTAGTGTTAATTAAGTAATGCTGGCTGCACTAACAGGAAGAAAAAAATTTCTAAATTTCAGTGGGTTAATTCAATAGAAGCAAATTTCTTACTTACTAAGTCTAAACTGATGACCTAGATTAGTGGGTACATCTTTTCCAGGAGGATCACAAATACAGACTCCAAATCCTTCCATTTAATGGATCTACAATCTTGAACATGCCACTTCTGAGGAGAACAATATGGACACTTATACATGGAAGGTTTGTATGGTCCAGGTCTGGAATTTGCTCACATCACTTCTACTTGGATTCCATTGTCTAGAAAACCATCTTTTGACACACTTAACCTTGTAGGAAGCTATGAAAAGTTTAGCTGTGTCCCAGGAATAAGAGGAACAGATTGGTGATCAGTTAATTAGTAGCCTGTCACAAGACTATATAACTGTTTATGTTGCGAAAATTTTTTTTACTAGTTTTTTTAATTGGAATAGCTAGAATTTTGTGGTGGTGTTTTTATTGTTAAATACAAGTCCTCTGATATATTTTACAAGATGAATGAGATCTACTTGTATTTATTTTACTTCTTTGTTCCTTTCTTATACCTCTGTCATATGTCTTACATAGAGGAGGTTTACAATGTTTGTTAAATTAAATTGTATTAATAATAATGATGATGTAAAAAAGCTTGAGAGTCTACTAGCCTACTAAAAAATAGAGCTTTTACAAAGTTATTCATTCTTAAAAATCCAGATCTTGTAAAAATCCCACAAAAGATTACATAAGAAAATTTTTGTGCAGGACAACATGAAAGAGTATCTTAAATCAAAGTACTTTAAACAAAGATGCCTGCCTTTCTCTCCATTGTCTGGGTGCTGGCTATATTCATTAGCTGAACCATTCATGTAATAGATGTTTACTGCATGCCTTTTGCACTAGATATTGCAGATATAACAGTAAACAAGTGAGATAAAGCCCCTGCTTTATGGAGTGTCCATTTTAGAGGGATGAGGAGCAGGCAGGAAGCAGACAACAGAAAGGTAAATAAATGAATAAACAAAGTATCTTCAGATAATAAAAACTTTTAAAGAAAAAAA
This sequence comes from Equus caballus, assembly GCF_041296265.1. NCBI lineage: Eukaryota > Metazoa > Chordata > Mammalia > Perissodactyla > Equidae > Equus > Equus caballus. Next base: position 46,151,279 of record NC_091710.1, read on the forward strand.
CCCAGTGTTTTGAAAGAACACGCTGTAGATGCACGCAATTTCTTTTCCATATTTAAGGAAGGCCTCTCTGAGGCAGCCTGACTTTATGGGCATGGTGCCTGTGCAGTCACAGCTTAGGTTGAGGCCCAAACTCAGAAGATCTCTGCACTTGGTTTAATGCTTTCCTGTCACTGTATTGAAATTCTTAATAATTTTATCTTTGAACTTGGGTTTTATAAATGAAGTTCAATGGGATAATGGAACACGTACATCATCAGAGGAGGTATACTGTATGTAAGTGTGTATTTTTCCTTGCAGGCTCATTCTCCTATAATGTTCATGATGGCCCATGAGCACACAATGCTGGTGGACCCACAGGAAGTGGGAATTCAGCAAGACTCAAAGCAAGGACAAGGTAAGCATGTCACATCTAGGATCCAGTAAAAAGGGGTGCTGACAGCCCCATTTCACCACAGAAAAAAGTCAAGGATGTCCTACTAAATACCAATGACCTAAGAATCCTCTTACGCTCTTCCTCACTTATGGTACTTCCCTGAATTAGCCCACCACTAACACCAAAAATGATGACCTAGAAAGAAAGGGAAAGATGCTTCCTTTTCCTTTCAGTCCTTCCCTACTCATCAGTAAGCCAAGGTGGAGAGTGTTGGCAGAACGTGTGCATACCCAGAAGTCAAACAAAAATAGTCGGGTTAGTTTTCTGTAGCATTTCCACTGTTCTGGTAAGACTAAAACACACATGCATAGACAAGCTACCAAACACGAATTATAAAATTTTGGTGATTCTGCCTTTAAGTTAAATGCTCTTATATTTGCATTCAAAACTGGCAGTGCACAATATAAAGATGAATGTTAAAATTGATGCTAATCATTTTAATTTTTTTACTTAGAATGATATTAAATAGAAAATTTCTTTTAAAAACACCATTTCAATTTGAGAAAGAGACAGGAAGCTAGGAGAAAGTTTCCTATTTTAGAAGCTTCAATTATGCTCTTTTCTTGCCTTTTGAACAAAGGACAACACATTTTCATTTTGCACTAACCTCACAAATTTGTAGCAGGCTCTTCTCTAAGACTGTGACATTTCAGGTGAGATCTTTATGACAAAAACCTCAGTTTTGAAAACTGGGAGGAAGCCCATTTCTGGCATAAGGAAATATCAGTGCAAACGATCGGAGATGGGAATAAGGTAACTGTGTTCAAGGGACAGCAAAAAGGCAAATGTCTCCGTGATAGCAAAGAAAGCAGTCCAAAATAAGGCCAGAGTGGTAGGCTGAGGCCAGACCACGGAGGCCTTAAAAGATTTTCTCCTCTCTGTATTGGGCAGCTATTGAAAGTTGAACACAGAAGATTTTCATGATTGGTACAGATTATAAAACGATTATCTTCATACAACAAAATGGAGCACTATTGCCAAAGGATCTCTTCCTTTTCCAAACATTTAGAAATGAAATATAAAATGGAGAAATCACAACCAACACCTAAAAACATAGTCAAGCGCAAAGGAAACTCCCTGAGTACCTGAAAGGGAAAGAGAAATCAAGTCCTTAATCGTAATCAGAAGCTGATGCCCTGTGGGATTGGAGACTGCAGAATAGTTCCTGTAGGTACGGGGATAAGACAAGGAGAGGGAGTTAAACGGAGCCTCCTACAGAGCCCAGAGTCTTGAAATGCTTTTGTTTCCATTTAGACCGGGAAACATACTCTCTGGCCCAGAGAAGTGGAAGAGAACCTTGGAAGGAGTCAAAGAAACTCAAATATCCTGCACAGACTGGAAGGTTAATCGGAACCCAGTTAGTAAGATGATGGGAGGCTTGAATACCGTATACAAACCTCATGTAAGAGACATTCCTTAGAACTTACGCCAAAAAGTAAATGCATATTAATTTCAAGTGAAAAAATGTATAAATATTTACAAAAAATGGGCTTTGACAAAAAACAATGAAGTAATAGCATCTAGGCCACATAATCTGACAAAAGAAACACAAGGAGTCAGCTAATACATCCCATAGGTTTTAAACTATAAAGCACAGTTATAATAATTCATGGATCCTATAAAACATGGAAATAAATATTTAGAATCAAATGCCTTTGAAGCACTATCCACCAAAATTTGTAATATATCTAAAATGGGAGAGAAATTTATGAAATTAAATGTAAGAAAACAAAGAATGACTGGATATTTAAGAGCAACGCATTCACCTCAGGAAGTTAGGAAAATAAAAGAGGAAAAACAATGAAAGTAAAGTGAAGAAAAATAAAGAGAGAAGCAAAAATGTAAAATGGAAAATAAAGACATTATAAAAGATTGACAAAGCCAAAATGGATTTTTGAAAAGCTAATAAAATGGACAAACCTCCAGTAAGACTTATCAAGAGGATGCTAATAAAAATTTTAATAATGGAAGGGGATTCATAACTAAAGAAAGATAAACAAATCAAAAGAATTCTCTGAAGAACTTTACATCAATAAATTTTGAAAACTTAGAAAATTTCTCAGAAATGTTTTCACAGACTTTATCGAATCTTCAAGGGACTAATAACTCTTTTGCTGCAGAAATATATCCTAGAACGTCTTTATATGAGATTGGTTTATCTTTATAGCAATACTTTATTTTTTTTAAGGATTGGCATCTGAGCTAACATCTGTTACCAATCTTTGTTTTTTTTTCCTCTTCTCCCCAAAGCACCCCAGCAGATAGTTGTATGATAGTTGTAGGTTCTTCTAGTTGTGCTGTGTGGGACGTCACCTCAGCGTGGCTTGGTGAGTGGTGCCAGGTCTGCACCCAGGATCCAAACCCATGAAACCCTGGGCCACCGATGCACAGTGTGCAAACTTAACCACTAGGCCATGGGGCTGGCCCCTATAGCAATACTTTATTAATGAACATTATAAAAATGAAAATATTTGCATGAACATACATGCAAAATTTCTGAACATTAAATTAAAAATTGATTCCAACAAGACATAAAAAGTACAACATGATCAAATGGGATTCTTATTGGAAATGCAAAGATAAGTTAACATTGGAGAACTTTTTACTATGATCCACCATGTTGAGATATTAGGTGGGGAAAAAATTTGATCATCTCAAAATATGTAGTAAAGCATTTCATGAAATTCATCACCCATTCACATACATTTCTATAAAATACACAAATCAAACTAGGAATTTTGTGTAATTTTATTAACTCAATGAATTTCTACTAAAATTCTCTAAAATATCATTCAATGATAAACCATTAGAAGTACTGCCATTAAGTGAGACTGCTGTATTATTCCTTTCTAGTCCACATTACACTGAAGTGTCCAGTTAACCTAATAAGACTGAACGAAGAAATATGGGGATAAAAAATGGAAAGAAGAAATTTTAAAATATCATTGTTCAGTGATAATATGTTTCTTCACATAGAAATAATAAGATAATCTATAAACAAGCTAGACAAAGAGAAATAAGTATTCTTATTTAAGAGAAAAATAAGTATTCTGAATATCAGATCAGTTTTTTAGTCAGAAAAATCAACAGCATTCCTATATAACAGCATCACCAAATTAGGAATTGTTATTTTACTAATTCTAATCAAAATAGCACATACCTATAAAGTACTAGGTAATACATCTAAAAAATAGCGAGGGATTTATTTAAGTAATACTATAAAATTATATTGAGAGCCATAAAAGGAGATCTGAACAAATGGGAAAATAGACCATGATGATGAATGAAAAGATGTGAGAGAGTAAAATATCCATTTCCTACAAATTAAGCTATAAAATGAATATAATTTCTATCCCAATAAAGATTTTTTGGGAGGCTGGCCTGGTGGCACAGCCTTTAAGTGTGCACATGTCACTTCTCGGTGGCCCAGAGTTCACCGGTTTGGATCCCGGGTGTGGACATGGCACCACTTGGCAAAAGCCATGCTGTGGTAGGCGTCCCACATATAAAGTAGAGGAAGATGGGCATGGATGTTAACTCAGGGCCAGTCTTCCTCAGCAAAAAGAGGAGGATTGGCAGTACTTAGCTCAGGACTAATCTTCCTCAAAAATAAATAAATAAATAAATAAATAAATAAAATGTTCCATAGTGAATTGTAATACAAAAAAAAATTTAAAAAAATAAAGGTTTTTTTGTTCTTCTGTTTTGAAAACTTTTTTTATTTTAAAATGTATTTTGAAGAATAAATGTGATAGGAATACAACTGGCTTTGATAAAGAGCAAAACAGACAAATAATAGCATACAGAAAGCAAGAGGAGAGGCAGGCCAAGACTGCTCCAGCTGCTAAGGAAGGTCAGTAAGGAGCTGGGCTCCTCCTACCTTCCTGCTCCATCACCCTGAATGTGTGACTTTTGTCATCATGTTTAAGAGTGGCTGCTGTAACTCCAGGCATAGTGTTCACATTAGGTAAAGGAAGAAGTGAGAAAGGCAAAATAAGACAGAAGGAAAAAACTTCAGTCTTACATTTCATCCAGAACAGACAAATGTCATTCCAAATGCAAGAAATTCTGAGAAGATAAATATTTCAGGTTTCCAGTTCTCTATAATAGGGAAATTCAATAGAATGTAAGCGTTGCCAGGGCAGGGATCTTGTCTGTGTTCTTTAAAGATGCTTTCCAACTGCCTAGAAGTGCACCAGAAATACAGTAGGTGATCAATAAATGATGGGGAAAATTGTGAATGGATATGTATAGTCAGTTCATGGTATCTTCCTAACAAAGCAAAAAGCCAAGAATAGTCAAGACAATGGAGAAGAAACGAATAAGATGATTGCAATTGGGGAAGTGAGATTTCTCTTCAAGCTTTACAATATAGTTAAAGCAATTAAAAGAGTGTGGTAGTATATCTTATTTGTCAATGGGCAAAAGAGAAACTGAAAATAGACTCACAGAAATATGAGAAATGGTAAATGACATGTACCACTGCACATCAGCCCAATGGTATCGGCAGAATTAGTCATTCACAAAGGTAAGAAGTAAAATAAGATGTCTACTTCACCTTATATATTAAAAAGAAATCCAAGCGTATTAAGAATATCAATGGCAAAATTAAGCTTTTAAACTTTTAGAAAGAAATCTGGAAAAATACCTTCGTTACTTTGAGGTCATAAAAAATTATTACATAAGATCAATAAACTAAACACCACAAAGGATAAAACTGATACACTTAATTATACTAAAATTAAAATTTCTTATTTGAGAAAACACAAAACCAAGAAACAAGCAAACTAGAAGAAAATATGGGTCTTTAAAAAAGTTGACAAAGCAATACTGTGTATTGTTTATGCACACACATGAGTGTTATTAACATATAACAAGATAAACAAGAAGCGTACACACGAAGGTCAAAATATAATAACCCTCGAGGGAGTGAGGAAAGATGAGTAGTGAGAACAAGAAATAGTACGAACATTTCAACTCTTTTTACACTATTGCATTTTCAGGAAAGAAAAGCTATGAGGAAATTATAATAAAATGTTCTCATCTGTTAATTCTGTGAGATAGATATAGGGGTTTTGTTACACTATTTTCTGTACCTTTCTATTTCTTGAAATATTTCATATGAATTCATGCCAGTTACCTAACAAAATTGTCCGTCTGCTTTGTTGGGAATGAATTTATAGGTAGCTGGATTTGAAAGCAAGGCGATCACTCAGGTTGCTGAGGTGATAATACCGAAAGGGGCATGATGGGAATGTGGTTTGAAGTAGGGATTCGTAGGGATGAATTCAGGATATATTTTGACTTGAAATAGATTGACTGGTGAATAATTAGAAGGAAGTGTGGCCAAATACATAGGAAAAATACAAAATAATCCCCTAGTTTTGGTTTGAGGGACTGGCAAATGGTAATGTCATTTCAGAGATGGGAAAGATTGGAGGAGATGTCAGTTTGGGGAAGAAGCTTGAACTCTGGGGTTCTCTTAGGTATGTTTGTCACGCCTATTAGAAATCCTTGTGGACACACAGTTGGATATAGGATTCGGAGTTTAACAGATAGGTCTAGGTTGAATACGTAAATTTTGGAGTTATCTGCATTGAGATGATTCCAGTCAAAAGCCTGGATGAGATCCACTAGGAAGAGAGTATCAATTTAAGGAGAAAATCAAGGGCTCCAGCTCAAGTGTCCTTCAATATTTAGAGGTTGCAAATAGAAAAAGGAGAAAGAACAGGAGGAGGAGGGGGAGAGAAGAAGAAGAAAGGAAGGAAAATAGATAAGGAGAGGCAGGAAACATGGTGTCAGTAAAGGCCAAAATGTCAAATCTGGGGGACAAATAAACTCCAAACACTGACGTGTTAAGTAGGAGATAAGAAAATGATGGATTCTGAGACATAGGGAGAAACCTTGACTAGAGCGAGAGTGGTGAGAATGTGAGACAGCTTAAAATGTTACAGTATGTTTTTATGCGGATAGAATGATCCATTTGAAAGCGGCAAATTAAATATTTTAGACAGAGGTGATAATTGCTACATGACTGACTGAGAAAGCAAGAGTGGATGTGGGTCAGAGCAGAAAGGGCAATGTTTCTTCAATCCATTGTGAGAGGTATGAAGATAGTATGGGTATAAATGTTGGTCGTTGGTAGATATCTGTAAATATAAGAGGAATACAAGGAAGTTCCTTTCTGTGATATGGAGATAACATTGTTTTTATCCTAATTTCTAATGACTTTGCCATTGTATACAATTGCATTGCAAATATGGAAAAGTAGGATCAGAGGACAAAGATTTTGGCCTTATCTTTTACACACCGGAAGTGGATAACAAAGTTTCCTTCTATTCCATGTTTTTAACTTATTCAGTTACATTTTATTGAACCCAATGTCCTGTATTTCCCACACCATCAAATATTCTAATAAACTTTTATTGCCAAAGTTTGTCAATTTCACATACTTTTTTTTCAGTAACTGCTACTATCAACTGCCTCAGATGCAATGTCAAATAATATCACCATAGTGCTTTCAACATCATTTGGAACTAAGTGCTCCCTGGGCCCAACGCCAAAGTAAAAATGTTTGAGCCTTAGGGAATATTTCAATGATCAAAGTACGCCATTCTCTCACCCCCTTACTCAATTTCACTCAGCTCTCACTCAATAGGAAATAAACAAACACTAGGTTATATGGACTGAATTCTATGTGGAAAGAATTTTCACATTTCTTAAAACAATACATCATTTAAGTAGCAACTGCTACAATTAGGAGAGCAATCAGGATGTATACTCCCAACTCCCCAATGGCTCTGACTGATTAAATTTATGTTTGAAAGGATACTAATCTTTCCTCTGATAATTTTAAAGTGGTATTACTTTAGACCCAGAGACAAGAATCATCGCGTATTTACTGACTTAGAATTGTGAATGGTAGAAACTGGAGGGGATTTCAAGATTTGATCCAACTCCCTCTTTTTTCAAATGAGGAAATTTTAGAAAGTTAAGTGACGTGCCTGAGTTAGTGAAAGAGCTGACACGAATCCTCATTTTTATTTAGGCAAGCATTTATTGCAGCTTTCCTTTTTTGGGTCATTATGACATGGACTCCAGGTTGGAAATGTATTTGCTATTTATCACCTGCTGCTGAGTTTATAAACTGTCTGCACTGATACCGGTTGATTTATGTGGATGTTCTCAACCATTTCTAATGCAAACATACCTGGGAAGATGACAAGCCTGTGTTTCCATCCACCACTCTGCCGAGAATCACTGCCTTCTCTTTGACAAGAAGATGTTGAGAAATTTTACTTTCTAACTTTTATTGCAGAAATTGTTATAATACCAAGCATGCTTATTCAAATTACATCTTTAACCTCCTCTTACTATTACACACACCTGCCCTTCCCAACACACACACACACACACACACATAGACACACACACATACTCCTCAATGAATCTAATCTCTGATTTAGATTAAAACTGCTAGAGGGTAAAATCTGAATATTTAATAACAAGAATAACAATAATTAATATTTTCTAAAGGATCCAATGAAAATACGTCTCAATTATGCACTTAATATTAATGTTGAATATTTAGTGTTTAATAAAGTTCTTATTACCTAGTGGGCATTTTTCACAATTTATATTTGAAGAAAGTTTTAGAAGACATCCAGCTTATCATATTTAAGCCTTGAAAATCAAATTTATTCATTAACTAGCTACGATCTAAGAAATACAGTAATCCAATCAGTGACAGTAAACTAAAGCTACAGAATAAAAATTTTCTTCTATATCCTTAAATTCTGAATGAAAATTAACCTTTATTATTAAACAAAGAAAACAAAGAAACAAAGTGTTTAAATGGATGTTTACTTATGAAAATTACAGATTAGGCCACTCAATATTATCCTCAGTAGTTTTTGGGGGACTTCACAGAGGGTCGCAGTTGTAGCTGGCTAAATGAATCTACCATAATATCTACACGATGATCCGAATATTATATTTCCTAAGTATTAAATTTAAAGCTTCTTATCTTCATTTAATTGTTCACTCATCAGTTTAACAGTTCAGCACACAATTTCCAATTTATCACTCACATATTGAAAGTAAATAGCTTAGTGGGAATCGGAGAGAAGTAAAATTCTTTAAACAGAAACTGGGAGTAGTTTGTAAAGTGTTTGAAATTCATAATTAAATGGACTGAGTAACCATAGTAACAGGGTATAAAAGAAATAAAAGTTCATAAAGCAGAGAGCTGAAAGCAACTTTGAACTGTCATCTAGTTAAAAATTGTTTCACTCCTTTCATGCCAGTCTCTCGTTGTTAACTTTACCATCCGTTTTATCAGCTAGCCTCGTACTTACTTCTAGAGGAAAGCCTTCCTCGAAACCCTTAGAATGAATTGTGCCTGTTTTAGCATGCTGTTTTTACTCAGTTTGGGCTTTTAAAAAAATGTATATTTACTATTTATGCACAAAGCAGTCTTTCTTTTCCCTAAAATGTATGCCTTGAGGACAGAGCTTGTAACATATCCACATTTACATCCTTTACATATTTTCACTGAATATTTATATACAGGTTTATGACCTATACAGTGTTTTCAATTTCCTTATCTGAATTTATACCTGGATTATAACACTACGTCTTAAGTATTTCCTCCACCCAGAAATCTTTTCTGTACAGTGCCTACATATTGAGGTTTATTAACTCAACCTGCTAATTAAAGAATAATAATTAATAAATTAATAATAAAAATGATTATTACTATTTATTGTCAAAAGCTGTATTGCCATATTGCCAAATAGAATTTTCTGCAGTGATGGAAATATCCTGTATCTGAGTCATTCAATACCGTAACTGCCAACTGCATGTGGCTATTGAACACCTGGAATGTGGCTAGTGTGACTGAGAAACTCTAACTTTAATTAAGTTAACTTAAATCTAATTTTACCATCCACATGTAGTTGATGGCTTCCATGTTGGAAAATAGATCCAAAGCATAAATTCCTCATCTTGGGAGATTTTAATAGATGCTTTGAAAAAAATGAGGGTTCTATGGTCAAATTTTTTTTTAATTTGTGTAATAATTCCTTTCTGATTTATTGTTCACCTAAAAAGTCCTGAGAAGCCATATAATAAAATTATACATACATACATATATATATATATATATACACGTGCACACACATATAGACGATATGAAGATAGGAATATGTATATACATATATTTTTTAATTTATTTAGTGTTTCCCAACATAACTTAAGCATGAAAACTTCCACTCTACAATCAATATAGTCAATCCCTTGGCATCATGTGATTTTTTTTTTAAGATATTTTGTTTTCTTATTTTGTTTCCGCTTTCTGTTTAGAAAGGTAACATTCTGATCTAAGGGATAACGTACAAACTCTTTAGCATGTCTTAGAGGCCACTAAAAACTAAAAAGGCAGCACAGCCATCTCTGCTCCAGTAAGATGGTTTATTCACTTATTCTGCCTAGTCTAAACGTTTCTCATAATTTCTTATTCTGAATATTATCTGTAATATTTTCTTTCTTCCATTTAACTGGTCTGCTTGCTCAATCCAGAAAAAAATTCTCTTTAAAAGAATCTCTTGTTTTCAAAAAATCTAATAGCACTTATTGCCTTTATAGACTATTCTAGACATTGAGATCTTGTCCTGTTCTTGCTTCTAACAGTGCTCCTATTGTTATCTGACACTGTACCTTAACTGCTGACCGTTAGTGTATCTTCCATTATTTGGATGTTACCTCCCTTACCAGTCTGTGATGACCTTGAGTGAAAGGACCATCTCTTACACTTCGTTTTGTGCTTAATGTGCATAGCCATTGAGTGTGTGCAGTAAATATCTTTGATTTTATAAAACAGTCTTACTTCCCAATGACCTCAAAGAATACTCGCCAATAATGGCCCATCCTTAAATGTATAGTCTTTTTTGTATCTGCTCTAAATGCTTTGTGCTGCAAGGTTACTCTTTTATTATTTTCTTTGAGACAAAACAGGTGGATCTATTTTAAAAATAATTCTTAAATTTTCTTCTTAAGAACCAATTCTTTTATCTTTTTATTATTATGAAAGTAATCCTCTCCCTTCTCTTCTTTCAGCTAAATAATCTCAATTCCTGCCTAGTCATCAAGTCTTTACTTGGCTATGTAAAACTTTAGCCATTTCCTGAGGATGGCTTTGAACTACATCTAAGGAAAGCTTACCACAGAAAATAACCTGTAATAAGAAATAAAGAGGAATAAATGGAGGAGAGGGTGTTATGATCCTCAGCATTTGACACGAAAAATTGTGAGGCTAATCTCATTGCTGTTCATCTTAAAAGAGAAAGGAAAAACAAATGAAACTCAATTTCTTTCTTTTCAGCAAGAATGTAGAAACAAAAGATTAAGTCAGCCTTGTAGAATTTTAAACAATGGTTCTGAGAAGTGCTTAGTATGACTTAAGATTTGACACTTAGACCAAAGATCCCTTTGATGGAAATGGCAGCAAAATTGTTCATAAAAAGAAGCCAGTTGGTCTGCAAAATGAAAGAACCATATGTTATTGGAATTTTTCCAATCTACAGTTCCAAGCATTTCTAGTTTCTGACACTTCCAGAAGATTTAGCAAACATCCAGAAGAGAATAAATTGATTACTCAGAGAGTTTATAGTCATAGGAAAGTAATCTAGCAAAAGGCAAAATAAGAGATATTTTGTTCAGTGGATTGAAAGGGCTAGTTTTACACAAATACCATGAATATTGCTAAATAGCATTAAAATTAATTTTTGTATATGTGTTACAAAGAGTAAACACATTTATTAACATTGTTTAAAAGTGTATAAATAACTGACTTTATAAAAGTATGTAAATATCGCAGACTTGATTCTTGATTCTTGCAGAGGTAATCAAGTTAAGATGAAGTCATACTTGATTAGGGTGGGCCCTAATTCAATGGCTGGTACCCAATAAGTGGTGAAACTTGGACATAGATACACAGGAAAATTGCCAGGTAACGATGAAGGCAGAGAGTGGAGTGATGAATCGATAAGTCAAAGAATGCCAGGGATTGCTGACAACCACTGAAGCTCGGAAGAGGCAAGGAAGGATCGTCCCCTAGAGCCTTCAGATACCACAGCTCTGCCAAAACCTTCATATGGGACTTCCAATACCCTAGAATGGTGAGATAATAAGACAATACGTTTCTGGTGTTTTTTTTCTGAGGAAGGTTTGCCCTGAGCTAACATCCGCCAATCTTCATCTTTTTGCTGAGGAACACCAACAAATATCCGTGCCCATCTTCCTCTACTTTATATGTGGGGTGCCTGCCACAGCATCTTGACAAGTGGTGCATAGGTCTGAACCCAGGATCTGAACCGGCAAACCCCAGGTCGGTAAAGCGGAACATGCGAACGTAACCACTGCACCACCAGGCCGGCCCGACACTTCTGGTGTTTCAAGACACCAATTTGTGGTAGTTTGTTATGTCAGAAGTAGAAAACTCATACACTTTTTTTGCCTGAAAGCAATTCCTGGAATGTCTCATCTGTGACAGCACAAACAGCACAGCCGCTGGGGAGATGAGCGCCACATTCTGGAAGTGGCATGGGGGTGTCCTGCAGCAGCCTTTAGAGCAACGGTTCTCTCACTTTCTGGTGTCAAGAGACTTCTTTACAGTCTTAAAAATTATTGAGGACCCCAAGAACTTTTGTTTATGTCCTCGTTATTATTAAATATAAGAAAAATTCATTTTAAATGCATTTTATTTTACTTTAGAATAAAATACTAAGTTCTAAAATAACGTTTTAGATGAAATTTAAAACTTTAGGAAAATTTTGAAAAGTGAAACAGCAAAGTGTTCTTACGTGTGTTTCCAAGTATTTTTAAGGAAAACTTCAGTGTTTCAACAAAGTTTTATTAGATAGAGGTTGTCAAACTATGGTCTACGAGCAAATCCAGTTTGCTGCCTGTTTTAGAAATGCCTGTGAGCTAAGAATGGTTTTTACATTTTTTTTTTTTTGAGGAAGATTAGCCCTCAGCTAACTACTGCCAGTCCTCCTCTTTTTGCTGAGGAAGCCTGGCTCTGAGCTAACATCCGTGCCCATCTTCCTCTAGTTTATACGTGGGACGCCTACCACAGCATGGCTGCCAAGCAGTGCCATGTCCGCACCCGGGATCCGAACCAGCGAACCCCAGGCCGCCGAGAACTGGAACGTGTGAACTTAACCGCTGCGCCACCGGGCCGGCCCCGGTTTTTACATTTTTAAATGACTGAAAAAACATCAAAAGTAGACTATTTCATGACATACAAAAATTATATGAAATACAGATTTCAATGCGGATAAACAAAGTTTGACTTCAACAAAACCATGCGTTGTCTACATATTGTCCATGGCTGCTTTCTGGCTACAATGCAGAGCTGAATAGTTGTGACAGGCTTTACGGCCCAAAAAGCCAAAAATGTTTACCATCTGCCCATTTACACAAAATGTTTGTCGACTTCTGTTTTAGGCAAAAGTAAGGTTATAGCTAGTAAGAGTGGCCGGCCCGGTGGCACTGTGATTAAGTGCGGATGTTCCACTTCGGCCACCCAGGGTTCACTGGTTTGGATCCCGGGTGCGGACATGGCACCGTGTGGCAAGCCATACTGTGGTAGGCGTCCCATATATAAAGTAGAGGAAGATGGGCATGGATGTTAGCTCAGGGTCAGTCTTCCTCAGCAAAAAGAGGAGGATTGGCAGCAGATGTTAGCTCCGGGCTAATCTTCCTCAAAAAAAAAAAAAAAAAAAGAGAGTAAACTAGAAGTATTGGGAGCAAATGGAATTAATCTCTGTCAAAAAGTACATATTTATGGGGCTGGCCCCGTGGCCGAGTGGTTAAGTTCGCGCGCTCTGCTGCAGGCGGCCCAGTGTTTCGTTAGTTCGAATCCTGGGCGTGGACATGGCACTGCTCATCAGACCACGCTGAGGCAGCGTCCCACATGCTACAACTAGAAGAACCCACAACGAAGAACATACAACTATGTACCGGGGGGCTTTGGGGAGAAAAAGAAAAAAAATAAAATCTTTAAAAAAAAATGTTGTTCACTTAACATAGTATATGTACTTAGCTTAGTGCCAAAATATGATAATAGATAACATTTATAAAAAAAAAAAGTACATATTTATACCTAGCACCTTATAACATTCTAGAAAATACAAGAATACACAAACACATATTTCATTAACCATAAGAGTGATATTATTATGTATCATGACTCCTCTAGAATACCCCACTATGTACTTATAAGGAAAGTGAAAAAGGTAAATAGCATCATATTATTATTATGAAAGTAGTTTTTATTTCACTCGTCCTCAACAGGATCTCAAGGATCCCTCGGGCTTCCCAGTTTATACTAGGAGAACCATTTTCTACAAGATACATATAGGTAAGAAAGATTTTGCCTAAAATGTTCAGAATAATTAGAGAGATTGTCCCCTAACACAGGACAGGATAAGGAATATGATCTTGGTACTTTGTGTTTTTGGTCTTTCCCACGAGTGTATGTGTTTATAGTCATTTCAAATTCAGGACTGAAGATATAGAATAAGAGTAGCCTTTATATTTTTTAAAGGATCTAATTTTTTTTCAGACATCAAGTTTATTTTTATAATATTTCTGAAACTATTATGCTTAAAGTGAAGATAACTAATAGAGAATTTCTTTTTCTTTTTTTGAGGAAGATGAGCCCTGAGCTAACATCTGCTGCCAATCCTCCTCTTTTTGCTGAGGAAGACTGGCCCTGAGCTAACATCTGTGCCCATCTTCCTCTGCTTTATATGTGGGACACCTGTCACAGCATGGCTTGCCACACGGTGCCATGTCCGCACCCAGATCTGAACCGGCGAACCCCGGGCCACCTAAGTGGAACGTGCAAACTTAACCACTGTGCCACTGGGCCAGCCCCAAGAATTTCTTAATGTACTCATTAGTTTATATATAAACATAAGTATAAATATTTTATATAATATTCATATTAGTGTATATATAAAAATATATGTATAATATTACTACTGATCATCTCAACTTTTAAAATGTCTCTAACTTTATAGAATTTTTCACTCTTGGGTAACAGTAACTCAGGCTTTAAGTACAAATTAGAGTTGGAGTAAATTTTATATAGGATTGAGTGAGGTAAACGGAAGGTTATAATTTACAAATAGAAATCCTTTGTTTTTCCACAAGCTTGATAGTGTAAAGGACATTTTTGCCAGCCGTTATGTCCTCTTAAATGGCTTTGGTTAATAAGAAGGCAATTTGAGAGTGAGGTCCTCACTTTTGAACAAAAGAAGTCACCAAAAAACATTATAAGACTTCTATTTTAGCACAGATAAGAGGAAGAGAAAGAAACTGTAGATCCTTGGATCAAAACTGTAAGAGAACAGAGGTCCAAGGATCCACACGACAAGTAATATTAATGATCTACAGTCAGAGAAGGGTCCCAGGAACATGCAGCTGCCTGTGAAAGAAAGAAGTCATTTCCAATATGATTGCACAGCAGAGGAGAATTAAAAGCTGCCCTTCTGATTGGCATATGTAGGCAAGTGGTCCTTTCTCAGACCCCAGAAACGGGGACACATCAACCCAGTCCACTCACACTTCCTGGAATGACACCCAGGCTCGTTCCATTCCAGATTGTTTCCAACACAGTCCATCATACTACCCTGTGCGTCACTCATTTGTTCTCATGTGAGAGGATGTTTCCTCAGTATTTCTATTTAGAATATACTTCTATTCATACTCATCAGTTCATACAGGTAAAAAGGAATATTGAGGTTGTATTTACAACAAGAAGGCAAATCTTTCTCTCTCTGTCTCCCTCTTTTGTGTGTGTGGTGGGGGGAGGGTTTAGGAAAGAGAAGAATAACCTTAAAAAACTGGTGATCTTATTTTTTGACACTCAATTCATGGCATTATATCTGGCAAATGTATTCTCCTCCTAATTGACATAATAGAATACGGATAGGCTTAAAAACTATGTGTACAGCAATGCACAGCAATAAGATGCAATATTAAAAGGTTATTAAAATATTACTACTATAATTATTTGGTATTTATGCTATATCTAATGAAAAAATATATCTATTTCAAACTGATGGCTTACCTAGGATTTAATTTCTATCCTAATATGTGAAAATAATTTTTATTACTTACCTTAATAGATTTACATGCTAACAACAGATCAGATCATTTCAAAATACTGCACAATATTTTTCATCCCATTCCGCAGTAACCCATCCTTTTTATATAAGGCTATATACACATACACAGTGTTTTTAATGCAATGGTAACTTTTTGAAAGCCTAATCTTTGAAGTCTACATAAATTCAAATAATCTTTCTGCTATTCAAAAGAACAAAATGAAAATTACATTTTCTCTTCACTTCATGTGAAATGTGCTCCTGATCTCCTTGTGCCTGAGGGTTTATCACATTGGAAGCCGTTATATATAAATCTATGAAGGAAAACATTTCTAAATCTAAGAATGTACTTAACCAATTAATGGTAATAATGGAACATAGTTCAACATTTCAAATGATTTTCTTTGATCAGATATTTCATATTCTCCTTTGCCCTTTTTGTTCAAATCAGATAAATGAAAGTTAAAATGAATTAAAGGTATACATCTTGCAAAATCTGAAAGACAGATATATTCAATATTCGGAGTCAATTTTGTGATTGCGACGTGTACCAATCTGCGTCACTAAACTTTAGCAATTGTAAGTTTCAGGAGCAGAGCTCTAAGGCCCTGCCCCACAGCAAATGCTATAAAACTCTGTAAAAATCAGTGGACATGGGCTGAGTTTTGTGTTCTTACCAGTTTAGGATCCTTTGACAAGTTCAGGATCTATTATATAAGTCACAATTCTATCATGAAGGAAAAATAGATCTATATCAGCCTTAATCTAAGAACGTAGAGGATATTATCAAGGTTACATTTACAATATATATTCTCATATTTATTATAATCCAGCAATTATATATTGTTCTCATATTTATTATAATCCAATTACTATAAATAATAATTACTCATTATAATTCTCATATTTATTATAATATATTGTAATCCAAATATTATTATAATTTATTACAATCCAATTTGGATTATACTAAATTCAACTTTTTTTTCACAAAACAGTCTGGGCCAGTTTGATGATGTTGAGCCACTAATCAGAATTCTCAGAGGCAGTACGCTGTTGCTTCTCCACCTGGAAAGAAGCTCCAAGAAAGTACCTTTAGAAATTATCAAACGCTGCAACTTTACACAATGGAATTTGAAAATCCTGCAACCCATGACTAATGAGCAAGATTTTGATATACGAAATCTGGAAAGAAAGCAGATTTATATTTTATTTAGTCATCAGATGACATCCAAAAGGACAATGGGATAATGTACCACAAATAAGACTATCCCCTGAATAGATATTGCCAATGGCAGAGGAAAAGGAAATTTTAAAGCTTGTTGCCGTAATAAATACAAGAAACGCCTGCATGCTTTATACAAAGTGATTCTCTGTTTTATCAAAGTGAAACTCTGAACATCAAGCCCCAGAATTAATCAAAGTGGCTACAAAGCATTTGAACAGAAGCAGAAGTCTGACAAAGATGAATTGTGCAAAGAGGAGCTGCTTCCAATTTTAGAAGAAAAAAATTACAGTCACCTTAATGAAGAAAGAGTGTTCGGCGTAGAAAATTCGGTAAGCCTCTACACTCACAATTTCCTTGAAAATTCTGCTTGCTGAAAACACGTCCATCTCAGTCCTCGATTCCACATCATAATTGAAGTTCATATGGTCCTAAAACTTTCAACCAGTACGTTCTACAATAATGTACTGTTATGAACTAACTGTATGTGTTCCATCCCAAATTCACGTGTTGGAGTCATAACCCCCGTTGCGGCAGTATTTGGAGAAAAGGTGTAAATAAGGTTAAATAATGTCATAAGAATGGGGCCCTGACTCAGTAGCGCTAGTATCCTTATAGGAAGAGACACCAAGAATTCTCCCTCTCCTGCTCTCTCTCTCTCCCATCACATGCAAAGAAGAGGCCATGTCAACACACAGAACGTGGCTCTCTGCTACCCAAAGGGAGAGCTCTCATGAGACACCAACCCTGCCAGCACCTTGATCTTGTGCTTCTGGTCTCCAGAACTGTGAGAAAATAAATTTGTTGTTTAAACCACCTAGTCTGTGATATTTTGTTCTAACAGCATAAGCAGACTAAGACATGCACATACCACACATGTCAGACACACACGCAAACACACACATCTCATAGAATGGCAAACAGAGATACTATTATGCGGCAACAAAAGCAGCAATAATCCTATACGTGGAAGCAAAGGGGGAGACAGGATAACAAGGAAATAACTATGCTGCCCCAGCAACCAAGAGCCCAGTACCATGGAAACTAAGCGGAAAGGATCAAGGACTGTTGGGAATCAGCCTGGACATTACATCAGCACTTAGACCACTAGAGAGAATTTACCTTCCAGTCCTTCTATCCATCCCCCGCTTCCCACCTTCTTCCTCATTATTCACAGGTTGTGCTTGATAGTTCAATAGTAATTGTGTAAACAAGAAGAGCAAATATTTATCGATAGTCACTATGAGCTTTATATAAATTATTTATTTTAACCAGCAGTTATTAAATTAAGTAAAAGTATATTAAAAATACACAGGGCTGTTTTTTTCCCTCGTAAAATAGGTGTAATAACTGTCAGTAAGTCAGCCACTCCAATAAGCTTTCATTCATTTATTTATTCAACATGGGGGCTCTGTAATGTTACACACTGTCATTCACATTAGAGAGATTGATATGTATAAGAAATACTCTGTTTCTGAGGACTACACAGTGTAGAGAGACATTCAAAGAGAGACCAGAATATAATAGGATGTTACACCAATATGCTAAGGTAAGTGCTATGAGAGAGGTGAGAATAAATGTTGCAAGAGGCTGAAAGGAGTCACGAACCCTGTCTACTAGAGTAATGAGGGCTTCACAGAGGAGGTGACACTTAGATTTAGTCATGAAGGGTGAATAAGGTGTCTCCACATGGAGAAGAGGCTAGAGTAAGAAGATTCTAGGAAAAGAGAAGAACTGATGAAAAATTATGAAGCGTTAAAGGAAACATTATGTTTGTTGAATAGAGAGGGGTTTGTATGAATAGATTTGAAGAGAAACAAAGTAGAGGCAAGAAGTGAGTTGGAAGTGAATATGGTATCCTTGGGAAGAACATTAAGGTACCAAGATAGAAGTGTGGATTTTGTTAAGTGCAGACTATGGAGTTTTTGGCTGAGAAGTAACATGGCCAGATATATATTAGAAGAATAATCCCGGCAACAGTGTAGAGGGAGAAATGGTGCAAGAAGAGACTTAGGATGGGTAGATCAATTAGGGACTACTAGAATGACAAAGGAGGTGAAGTTAAAACCCTGTCCAAGAGCAGTAACAGAAGCTTGGTATTTAAACACCAGAAACATTCATAAAAAGAATATTCAGCATTGATTCAAAATTGCAGGCAATGAAATAGGAAACAGGTTCTATTTTTATTCATTAAATCTATTTTTAGGAAAGGAGAATAATATCTGAGATAAAATAAAATTTTTAATTTTTGTTTATTTTATTTTACAGAAATCTACTCAAGGGAAGTTGTCTTCTGGGAAACTTTGTGGACCATGTTTACAAATTAATAATTTTCTCAAAATTCTGTCATGGTTTTAATCCTAAAACCAAAATTCTAAAGAAAGGGGAAAAAATTACCTGCCTGTAAGTGCCTAAAAAAGTATCTCCTTATAAAAACATTTGGTTGCCGCAGAACGAAAATCAAATAAGTAAAACTTGTGGAAGAAACAAGCTACTTCTCTTTGATTTGCACACATTTCTCTACAACATACATTTCAAATGGGGCACCATCCTGGGGTGGGGGGAGGAAAGGAGCACATGGGCTAATTTATGATGGTTTTAGAACATGAGTAGATATTACGAGGCTAACTTATGGCAAGAACACTATAAAATAAGGCCAGGCATGATCATCTTTTTCAATTACACAGCAGATATCTTAATATGCTAACTTCTTTTCATGGTGACTCATTTTAGCAACCAAAAATTATTAGCGATATTATTCTGGAAAATATATCTTGCAATTTTTGCAGATCAGGATGTTTCGCACTGTGACATGTAGTAAATATCTATTAGAGAGTCTTCAGCAACTCCATGTGTATTTTAATAGGATGGGGAACTGTATTAAAATTATACTGCCTGTCTATAGTTGGGCAGACTGATATGTTTTTATTTGTTTATTAACGTAAATCCATGCTCCCCTAAATTCTG
Source organism: Equus caballus (assembly GCF_041296265.1). Lineage (NCBI taxonomy): Eukaryota > Metazoa > Chordata > Mammalia > Perissodactyla > Equidae > Equus > Equus caballus. The sequence continues at coordinate 46,171,080 of NC_091710.1, forward strand.
CTTATACATGTGCAGGATCATTAGGCATATTCACTCCATAATCATTACTTTTGAACTGGGTTCATAATTGGGACGAGAGCAATGTCAGAATAAAAATAATCTCAACACCAAAAAGCTTGAAAATTGGCCTTTTATCAGTGAGTTGGTGACAGAATTCTTATTTCTTGGCTGGTTAAGAGGGTTAATCATTTCTTTTTTCCTTCTTATCCTGTACCTTTAGTGATAGTTGATATATTAAGATAGATTATTGTCTTGGCAACACTAATTTTAGTCCCATAATAGTAATAACTATGATACATTGAGCATTGGCTATTCATCAAGGACAGTACATAGCGTATATATAATGTATACTTTTTTTTTTTTTGAGGAAGATCAACCCTGAGCTAACATCTGCTGCCCACCCTCCTCTTTTGTGCTGAGGAAGACTGGCCCTGAACTAATATCCATGCCCATCTTCTTCTACTTTATACGTGGCATGCCTACCACAGGATGGCTTGACAAGTGGTGCATAGGTCTGTACCCAGGATCCGAACCGGCGAACCCCGTGCCGCCAAAGCAAACTTAACCACTGTACCACCAGGCCAGCCCTAATGTATACATTTTTAAAACAACCCAGAAGATAGTATTTAGCCCCATTTTACAGCTGACTAAACAGAAGCACAGAAAAACAGTGTGTCTCAAGGTCAAACAATTAAAGCAAGAATCTGGACTCAAACCCAAGCCTGATTAAGGCAAAGACCATCATTACCTTCCCACTCTGCCCACTGCTTCTCTGCAATCTGAAGTTCAAAGGTGGGCAACTTAAAACACCTACCTAGACCCAGATGTTCTTCAAGGATCTACAAACTCTGAAATAAGTCAGGAGGAACTGTGGGCTTCCTTGCCTCGCTGTATACCTAATTTTGTTTGTTTAAAAAAAGACACAACTTTGTCATTCAAACAGGTAAACTTATATTGCCTTTGCACTCAGTAATGATGACTGGGAACAAAATATGTTAGGTTTTAAAGAGCTTGAGAGAGAGTCCTTTCCATTCCTCCATTACTTCAATTTTTCCAATGACTGCATTGAGGCCCAGAAAGAAAGTGGTTTACCCAAAGTGTTCAGTGAATTTTAATGGCAGAACTAGAACTTGGACACCAAAACTCCTTACTCTGAGTCCATTGCCTCCTCTTCCTATGAGAACTTTTTAATAGCAAAGTTCATGCACAAGAACCTGAACATTCAACTTGATTCACTGATTGCATAGTATCTTCTGTTATATATGTTACATATACATGTAATATACATATACATATATGTAACATGTGTATATAGACTAATAGAAATAGAAAGATAAATAATTATATTCCCTTCCCTCAAGAATCATACAATATATGGGCTGGTCCAGTGGTGCAGCGGTTAAGTTCACACATCACACTTTGGTGGCCCAGGGTTCTCCAGTTCGGATCCTGGGTGCGGACCTACTCACCACTTGTCAAGCCATGCTGTGATGGGCGTCCCACATATAAAGTAGAGGAAGATGGGCACAGATGTTAGCTCAGGGCCAGTCTTCCTCAGCAAAAAGAGGAAGATTGGCAGTAGATGTTAGCTCAGGGCTAATCTTCCTCAAAAAAAAAAAAAAAGAATTGTACAATATATTGGAGACACAGATGTAAGACAGGGAATTAGGATACAATAAGACGGTTGGTATAATAGAAGATTTCTGAACAGGGACAGGGGAATGACAATAAAATGGCATCTTAAGAAGGTTAATCCAGCGATGGCGTGCAGAATGGGTGAGATTAGGCAGCATCTGGAAATTGAGGAGTTGTCAGAAGGCTATTGAAATAATCCAGATATGACCATAAGAACAGATTCCAACCAAGAACTCGTCCAACCCCCATCTGACAAATATTTTTTGTCTTATTTGGCAACTGCAGGTCTTAATTCACCTCACAACAGAAGTGCATTTTTTTCAAAATCCTGGATGTGTCTTTGGCATGCATAATGCTTCAGTAGGATTAATAAGAAAGTAATCTGCTGTAGCATCTATAAAACCATTCTGAATCATTCATTCATCGATTCATACACACATTTGCTCAAAAAACACTTATTTCCTGCCAACTACGTGTCCAACATCCAACATGGGGGAAAACAGAGCAAATAAGAGAACATGGAACATGAGTTCGAAAGGCTTACAAATTGCCATCCAGTAGAGGAAAACTTAGATGGAAAAAAATAAGAACACTGAGTGAATGGGGGGGATGGCAGAGACAAGGGAAAAGAGCAACGGACACGAGCGACGTTCAATAATAACAGAGAAAGCGTGAGTTTCAGAAAATCTCTGACAAAAATTCTTTCAAAATAAAAGACAATTTACTAGGAATGTAGTAACAGGACAAAAAAGAACAGCTTGAGAAAAATCAACAAAAAGGTAACTTTTCCTCCTTTCTTCTCTTCAGAATTTATCCTGTGTAACTCTCTCTTCAAAAAAAAAAAAAAAATGATTGCACTAATCCAGTACTGAACATCTGGCTTTAAGGTTACCCTAGGGGGCAAAAGGTAATATGCAAAGAGATAGAGGTGACATGTTTGTACCCTGGGCTTTTGAATAACAACCTGCTTTCCCTTGACACAGAGCAGGCGAACCTCGACATCAACAAAGGTAAAGTAAACAATATTCAGTAAATTTATTGAAGCACCTGGATAGACGTAAATGAAATTTCCAAACAGTAGAATGACAAGGAATATGTTTCATAATGGGAGAACTTAAAAATCAGAACCTAGGAATGCATCTCCTATACCACGTTGTTTGAAATTAACATTCTATAGACATTACATTACCTCTTTATACAAGAAAAACTGTCTTCAGTCACAGAAGCAAAATGGCTATACTTTACCTGGATAATCATTTTCTTATGTCTTACTGCTCCGGAGTGAAGAGCAGCACATCCCGCTATAAAACACGCCATACAAATGTCCATCTTCAGTACCTTGATTAACGTCAGGGATCTGTGTCCTAATGCCAGCCCCCTTCTCAAGTCCCTGTTCCTCACCTTCTTCAGGTAGAGCTAAACCTACCAATCATGCTGTTTTTTGCAAAACACCATCCCCTTTGTGGAACACCATGACATATTGATATATTTAATTCTGTCTTAAAAATCGGGAGCAGAAAAATATGATTGTATTATATGTATCCAATATAGAATCACAACCAAGCACACATGTCCATACACACAAAACAAGCTGTTTGACTGTCTCTGAGTTTTCTGTTAATATTCATTTGCTACTTGTTCATGCATTTTATCATCTGCTAGCTTTTGCTAGCAAGCAAGTAAGAGGGAGTGCCAAGGGTTTAAGAAAATTGTATAGAAAAAAATTAAACTAGGGAAATTCTATCCATTTTCTTAATTTTATTTTAAAAGGGAGGAAGAGAAACCATTGTGTTTATTCTTGCAACAACTCGGCGCAACAGATGGACCAAGGTGCAGGATTCCGAAGTGGATGGCCATTGTATTAAGTACTAATGTTCATCCCACGTTTTCTGTGGCTGCATCCCCAAAGGTGAATCTGTGGTGCTCACTCTTTTCTCTAATTTATTTTCTTTTATGCCACATACTTAATAAAAAGGAGCAAATCTTGTGAATCTTGTCTTTACTATCAGCTTCAGTTGCTTGAGGCTGACCCTGAAGATCAATAATATGGCATAATTTTTCATTTTACATGAATTTAATTAGTGTTATGAGGCTAGTGTGCAGGAACCATCATTTATCTTGAGATAGGACCTCCCCTATTTTCTGGAATCTTTCAACTGAGTTTAGATGTCCTCTTCTGGTCCCGATCTACAAGTAACTCATTAAGATTCCAAAGGGGATCCTAGAAAATTTCCAGTGAAACTTTACTACATTTTCAGTAAAGATGGCTAGCTATAATCGCTATTGTGATCATTCATTGATTCGGGAATTCTCTAAGTTCTCAGAGACTACACATCGGGAATTTCAGTGATCTTAATTTCTGTACCACATTTGTTCCCTTTATCCTGTACTCCTGTGGCCTATGGCTCTTTTGCAAAATATGAGGATTGGCAGGTGTTAAGCACAGAGAAGGAACTTAACTCTGGATCATTCATTTATGGAGAATTTGTTTTTTTAAAAATATGTGTAATTTGCCAAATAATTTGCATTCTATGTATAAATACATGCACCAGGACTACGTAATGGTGTATTCCCTGCTCCCCATTCTCATCCGGCTTCTTAAATAACAATGAATTTTTCCTGGGTAGTCACAACAAAGGGCAAAAACTACTGTGTATAGTTTGCATGGTCTTTATACATTGCTTTGATGTTTCAGCTCTACTTGGCTAACTGTTGCAAAGTAGCAACAGAGATTTGCAAATCAAGGGTGATTTTTCCCAACTGTTCCTTGTGAATCACATAAAATACATTTTCCGCCATAGCAGTGGCCATATGGTAATAAGATGATAATGCAAATGGTAAAATACAATGCAGCAATCAAAATAAGCGCAAATAGAGTCAGCTCTAGCATTTGAAAAATAGTCCATTTGGTTTCAGCAAATATGTTATGTTTCTCCACACTTAAATTCAGATCTTCTTTACTTAGAGACTAATTTATTAACCAGTCAAGTCATCAATGTGAGAGAAAATATCTACAAGAGTAAAGTTCTTATCTTAAATGCAGACATATTTATTTTCTCTGGTGACTAATTAAACATTCGTTACGAGTATAAAGAAAGATTTATTGAAAATAAATATTCTGGAATTAATAACAGTAATAAGGAAGAGAAGGGAGAAAAGCTAACACGTATTAATTCTCTCGGCCAACCACTATTTTGAGCACATTAAATGGTTTAAGTGATTTAGTCCTAAAACTCTATTAAATAGACACTCTTTTATCCCCATTTTCAGATGAGGAGATGGAGACCCAGAAAATTTAAAGAATTTAATTCATCAAAGAGCTAATAGATAGTAGAGTAATTCTTAACTATTAATAAAGTATTTCCTTAGGTGTTAAACGGAAGTCCCTCAAGCATATACTTAAATTTAATTTTCTCATAGTATATTTTCAGTGGCTATGTATAGCAAAGGGTCATACTTTTGTAAGATATTTTTACACATTTAAATTTATATTCATTTAAACCATTCTTCTGAATGTTTCCCAAATCCATCCTATTTGTTCCTTATTCTGAAGTCTAAGATAGAATAATTACTCCACTAAGGATTTAATCAAAATTGTATACAATGAGCAACCCAATACGCAATATTTCTATGTATGTAGTTATTATTGAGTCCTACTGGCCCTTTTGTGCCTTTGACTACAATATGAGCTAATGACTCCTCATCTCTTTTTGTTATTCTTTGAACCCCAAGACCATTTAGAAGATGTTTTGGTTAGATATCCTACTCTAACTCATATTGGAGTTACTTATATACTAGCATTTCATTTTCCTATGATAGCGCTCTTACTGGATCTTATAGGTTCTGAGTTCTTCAGGTTTGGGTTCTCTTACAGGATCTGAGTTCTGAAGTGGGTGCAAAAATGAGCTCTTTTATTACAAGCTATGGGATTTTGGACAAGTAAGCAATTATTTAACATCCATTTCTTAGTTTCCTCCCTGGTAAACGAGGTTAATGCTAGAACCCACCTCATCTAGCCGCTGTGAGGGTTAACATATATATGGTACTTACAACAGTGTTTGGCACAGAACAGACACTTTGCAAGCGTTTACTACTACTACCACTACACCATTTTTACACGAGCTATTTTAAAAGTGACCCTTTCTCAAGCTCCCTGCCTTAGTCAGTTTGGACCGCTACAACAAAAATACCACAGACTGTGGGGTTTATAAACAACAGAAACTTATTTTTCAGTGCTGGAAGTCTGAGACAAGGGTGCCACCAGGGTCGGGTCAGGGCTCTCTTCCAAGTCACAGACTTCACACTGTGTCCTCACACAGCGGAAGGGGGCTGTGGGCTCTGTGGGGTCTCTCTTATGAGAACATTAATCCTACTCATGAGGATTCCACCCTCACAGCCTAATCACCTCCCAAAGGCCCATCTCCTAATCCTATCACACTGGGCATTAGGATGTCAACATGTGACTTCTGGGGAGACACAAACGTTAGCACCCCATAAATTCTTGTCTAGTCCCTCAACAGATAACCTGCCCTTCTTCAATGTTTCAGAGAAAATAGAGGCCATTGGGCCAGAAACTTTCTCAACTTCTTGCCACACTGCCCTCAAACTGAGGGACCTCATTTCTTCTTTCTCCCAGTATAAAGGAACGTCGTTCTAGTATTTCCTTTACCTTTGCTCTTAAATCTTATCTTAAAAGAAAAGAAGCAAGTAAACAATAAAAAAAAAAAAAAAAAAACTCCCCTGTTAGTTATTTATTTCATCCTCTTGACAGACAGAGTTCTTCAAATAGAATCAGTTTCCATACATTCCTCCTCCATGTCTTCACTTTCCATTCACTCCCCAGCCTCCAGAGTCTGGAGTCCCTGCCAGCCACCACCCTCCTGGAACCGTTCAGTGAAGAGCTCAATCATGTCTCAGTTGCTCACATTTTATGGACATTTTCTATTCTTTACTAGCATGAACCTCTTGATGTATGTATCATGGCTTGATTACATCCTTCTTTTTGGAATGCTTGAGTCTTGGCTTCCATGACACTGTGGCAGTCTTGTTTTTCACTTTCCATCTCTTTTAATGGACTCTCTTTCTCCTCACTTTTAAATATTGATATTTTCAATATTCTCTCTTGCTTATTCTCCTTGAAATTTTACACATCTTCATGGTTTTAATTTATCTTTAAGCTGACATTACAGATCTCTTTCTAATTCTGACTCATAGATTTAATTACACCCTGGACATCTCCACTGAGTCTTATGAAATTGAACTCCTAAAATTTTCAAACTCATGTTTGGTTCTCCCTCCCTACTATCACTGCCATGGGAGGCAAAATGATACAGTGAAAGAAGCAGAGGACTAGGGTCAGAGGGAGGATGCTTCAAAACCTGGCTCCAGTCTATGCTGGTGTATGATCTGGATCCAAAGACTTATCCCTTCCCAGCCTCAATTTTGTCTGATCACTACAATTGGACACAATGATGCTAAATGCATAGGATTCTGGTGAGGATTAGGTGAGATAATGTTTGGAGAGAACTTAAAAGCAGTGTTCAGAACTTAGTAAATGATCAGTAAGTATGTCTTCTTCCCATTTAGAACAGGATTTTATAAATTATTGTCTAGACCAAAACAACACCTTCCTGACTGGCCTCTGGCCCCCCTCTCCCCTCCTTTAAGTCCCTCCATCTTCACACGGTGGCTAGTCTGATTTCTAAAGACAAATTTTATCACTTGCTTACACGAAATTTTCCATTAACTCTGTAGAGCCTAATGGATTAGATTAATGCTCTTCAACTTCCAACCCCTGGTCCTTCGTGACTCCTTTCCTAGCATCTTATCCTGCTACATCTCCACATACCCTGACCCACTAAATTGCTTGTTGATTGCTGAAAGCCACGTGGTCTCTCAGGCTGCTGGGGTTTTCGCACCTGTTCTTCCTCCCTCACTTAGCTCCCTCTAGTCGACCTGGCAAATTTCTAGTAATATTTTTAAGATTCATCTCCTGTGTGTCTCCTTCCCAATAGTTTTCTTGACATGGCAGAATTATTTCTCCTCCAGTGTGTTCCCATCCTACCTTGCACAACCTCAGTTTTAGTTCCGGTTTAACTGGATTGTCATCATTCAGATACCATCTCACCTATCAGTCCCACGGTTTTATCTTATCACAGCTTGTAGTCTCACCCTTAATAAAAAGTAGACACTCCCTAATCATTTTCTGAATGTATTAGTGAAGGAATAAATGATTCTATTCAGCCCAGATGAAACTATAAAATCATGATACACTTATCTTTCTATCCCCTGCAGCACTTGTAAGTATCTCAAAATACTGTCAAACACTTATTGATTTCTCATTGTGTATCAGGTGTAGGTTTTAGCATCTTACTGCCTTCATTTAATTTTCTCAATAACCTAATAAGGCAGGTGCCAACACAGAGAAGTTGATAAATTTACCTAAGTAGAACAGCTTGGTTTGGAAGACAGTCAGTTAATTCTAGAGCCTGCACTTTTAGACACTGTACAATATTTTGACATGAAGGTATATAGCTTCTCAAGGTATATAACCTCTCTAGTTTCTCAAGACATATATCTATTTTTCTCACAAAAGCAATTGCTTTAAAAGCTATAAGTATATATGTGTTATGACTTACTATAGAAATATTTTTGAAAGGAGAACACATTCTGAGCTTCTAAGAAATTTTTTAGTTCCAAACTAAATAATTCAGGTTATCTCCCCAACTTTAAATCCTTCCTTTTATAGAGAGCCTCCGAGGAATCAAATAGTTGGGAATATATTAACTGCAGGATTTAAATTATACAGCTTAGTTTAACACAAAGAAATTAATTGAAAAAGCTTTAAGAAAATCATGTTCTTCTCCAATAAATGTTGCTACCTGGGGTCAAAGACTAGCTGGAGGGTTTATTGAGAATGAGGTTTTTTTCTAAAGTAATCTGGGATTTGCTGTAAATAATATATGCACCAACCATGTTACCCTTTCATTTTCTTTTAAATTCTATACAAATATAATGAGACTTCTGATTAAATGTCTCTGGAATATTACTCTCTCATATTACCTTTAAAAATACTTCCCCTTTTTTAAACCCTATAGGGGACTGTATCTCCTTGATGCATATTTATATGATATAGCAAGAACTTATTACATGAACTTAATTTTTTGTCAGCTGTGAGGAGTGTTTGTGTTGAAACAAATGGTATTTCAACATAGCTATAAGTTCATTTTACAGCTCTCCAAAGAGAAGTGTGCGTGTTAAGAAATTTTCTGTTACTCCAAAAAGAAAACAAATGAAAAACTTTGTCCTTATTCATAATAAAATAAAAAACATGCATGTTTGTTCAATTAGCAAAAGAAAAATAATCAAAATATTATGCACGATAGATATTTTCGTAAGAATATCTTACAGATATTTTCATAAAAAAAGCAATTCCTGGTAATAAATATTTCTTCCAATATCTACATTTCTTGTGGACATTTGGAAAACAATAAGTTCTGGGCTTTTAATAGGTCATTTCTCTTCTAAATCTACTCTCTGCCAAGAATGATAATACAAGGTGTGATAAATCTAAAATTTAACACTTAAGTACCTTAACTTAGTCAACATTGTTGGAAAAGAAATGCTTGCATTCTACACAATTTAGGAAACAATTTCTTGTTCTAAACTATAATTTTAAAGATTTCAAATGTTTCCTTTCATTTGCTTACTTGGTTTCCCAGAGAAAATAAATTTGCTATGAACCTACTGACGAAGAGCTTACAAACTGAATATTTTTTGAAGCTGAGGTAATCAACTTGTTACAAGAATGCTGTTCTAAAGATTGAGTTGGTGCACCACGACAGCCGTAACTGATTCACTGGTTAGTACATCCTGCCAAATGATTTTAAAGCACTACTTCAGTATTATATTTATATAACAATATACAATTTAAATATTACCGAATAACTTTTACGAGCCAGGAACTCTGCTGAGGGCTGGGATAGAGAACCTGCGGAAATTACGTTTTAGTGGGAGAAGACAGTCCCCTTATAGTCATTCTCGTTTGAATCTAGACAAAGAAATCTAATAAAGAATGTAATTATAACTTAACCGCTTCAATCCACAGAGGTTAATGGATTTGTTGGCCATCAAAAGAAAGGGTGATATATGACTAGGAGCAGAATCAATCCAATACCTGCCAGATTAGATCTTTCTTAGGATCCAGGCTTGCATGTCTACAGTTCCTATGAAGTGCTAAGAAAGTTTGTCATTGCCTTGCTAGTGGCCAACACCAACCGCAAGTGCAAATTATTCAGAACCTTTAAGTAAAAAGTTTGATATCTATGTTCTACTTTCTATAGCAATAAATACTTCATTAAAAATTGGAGTCATGTACCTTAGTCCAAGAGGAGCAATAATTCAAACAAACCTAAGAATTTTGCGACAATTTCTTAACCTGATCAAGTCTCCAGTTAGTATTCCAAAGATAAGCTATGATTTACACTATGTCCTCTTTTCTTGTTCTGAACCTTTCCCTGAGTTTCTTCCAGGGTAGTGGCCCTGCTGTGTAAACAAAAGTCACTTGGGAGTCGCAGTCTACCTACCTTTCACCAAAGAGCCATGTTAGCACCTCTCAATCGACTACACATTGGCCCTTCCAGCGTCAACTATCGAAGTATGGCCTGTGGCTGAGCTCGAGTCTCACTTTGAGCTATTAACTAAACAAGGAAGAATGCCATTGCTGCTTGGATCTCCCTAATTTCTGCTTAATTAAGGTGAGGAGACTATTCAGGTGAATTGTTGAACATGTCTTCTATACCAGACTATATGCTGTGCACTGTGAAAGATTGATAGATGCATACGATATTTTCCAGAAATGGATAGTTCCCAAATTTTAGCAAGCCTGTTCTTAGTTTCATACATGAGAGTCTGCATTTGGCAGCAGAACACTTCCTCACTAGACTGAGGTAATTTTATGATTAATCTCTTATTTAATATACACACCAGATGAAGCAAACAAACAAAAAGAGGAAACAAATCCTCAGTGGATGTTATATTTCCAGATTAGCATTTACTTATATGAATAGAGAATGGTACACGTTTGTCTCTAGCACCCATTTGCAATGTGGCAGCAGAAAAGGGCTCTTTGATGTGGGATTCTAAGAAAGCCAGGGTCTGTGGTTACTCTACTTTCTCTATTTTTATTGGTAGAGGCAGTGTAATTTCTGGTCAAATGTAATTTAGGTCATTTTACTCTCCCTTTTAAAACTCTTCAATGACTTCTGATCTCACTCAGACCCTACACGGTCTGGCCTCCATTTTATCTTAAACCCTAACCACACTGGTCTCACCACAGCTGTTACTCTACTTGAAGAACTCTTCCCATAGATATCCATGTGAGTCAATCTCTCATTTTCTTACTACCTCTGTCTTCCTTAGTATGGAGTTTTGTCCTCATCTCTTCAACTTGGATGCTGTCTTTCCAGACAGTGCATCTATATTCCAGGAGTGAGTACAATCAATGGGCAGAGACAGAAGCAAGGAAGCCAGTTAGAAGACTACTGCAATAATGTGCTAGAGAGATGGTAGTGGCTTAAAACATGGGTGGTAGCAGTGGATATGATAAATATTGGTGAGACTCTGGGTGAATATTGAATGCAGAGCAAAAGGATATTGTGATGGATAATACAGGGAGTGTGATAAAGAGAGAGAAATAGAGGCTGACACTAAGGCTGTTAGCCTGAGGAAATAGCAGAATAGAGTTGTAACTTACTGAGATGAGGGAGACGCTTAGGGAGCAAGTTGTGATCACAAACTCAGTTGTAGACATACAAGTTGTAGATATACAAGAGATGTTTAGTATGATATAAAGGTCTAGAATTAAGGTGAGAGGGCTGGGTTTGAGATACACATTTGGAAGTGTAAGCATATTGATAGAGTTTAAAACCAAGAGAATAGAGTGGATGCAACAGGAAAGAGAAGTGGTCCCAAAACAGCCTGAGCACATCAATATTTAGAGGACAGGAGGCTGAGAGAAACCAGCAAAGGATTCTGAAGAGGAGCAGGTAGAGTTGGAGAAGAAAGCCAGAAAGATGTTGTATCCTGGAAGCCAAACGGAAGTGTTTCAAGAAGGAGTGGGTGGTCAGCTCTGTCAAAACTGCTGGGTCTCAAATTAAGATGATGGAACAATGTAGACGTCAGTGATGATCTTCATAAAGCATTGAAGTGAAGTGGTAAGGGAAAAAAATGGATTGGAGTGGATTCAAGAGAGAAGAAAAGGAGACAAAATGGAAACCTCTTTCATAGACAAGTCTTGAAGTTTGATTATAAAGGAAGAGAGGTATGTGTACCTGGATGAGGAACTGGGCATGATAGAAGTTTTAACATTTTTGATTGTTTTTTTAAGATGGGAAAAATAAAATTATATTTATAATCTGATGGAAAGATCCATCTGAGCAGGAAAAAGTGATGATGCCATTTAAAGGGGAGAGAAGTGCTAGAGTAATGTCCTTAAATAAGCAAGAAGGGATGGAATTTAGTATACAAGAGTGGCCTTTGCTGGGAGCTTGCAGAGTTTGCCCACAGTAACAGAATTAAAGCAGAGTATACAGGAACTTGTACGGATATATGTATAGATGTATCCTATGGATGTATAGCTTGTACATGGACAGAGGTGGTGGGAGCTGCTTCTAATTACTCTTACTTTCACAGTAAATTGGGATACAGTGGTATCAGCTGAGAAGGAAAATCAAGACGGAGCTAGAGATTTTGAAAGAAGAGAGTTTGGGATTATGATATCATATTGTCATCTAAGAATGTGGAAAATTGTCATTTGAGTCATGAGATATGATAATGATATAGTCACCTGAGAACACGGGAAATTGTAAATGGGAAACGCATCATGAATTCTGCAGAACATTAAGAGCCTACTTAATGTAATGATCTTGAATTTAAAACAAAATCCAATTCTCATTGCTTTCTATAGGCTGCACAGGAGCAGGCATATGAAGAGTTGAATTTAACGTTTAGGTTTAGCCGAACAGGTTCCCGGAAGTGTGAAAGGGGTGAGGGAGTTGACAGTGCAAGAGTTAGAGTGATTATAACAACTGGCCAAGTCCTTTGAGCTAAGGTAAGGAGAAAAGAGAGGACACGGGTTAGGGGAGGTGGAGAGGGAAGGTGAAAATGTGTTAGGATTTAAGATTGTAGGTTCCCAGAGAGTCAAAGCATTATTGAAATATACTAAGTGATGGCTGATGAGTGGAACACTTGAAATTGAGACGAGTATTATTGATTTAGCGACAACAAGGTCAAAGTATGAATGTGTGAGTGCAATGAGGTCAAGTCACTGAAAGATTCAGGCGATTGGAAAGATCATCTACATTGATATTGAAATCACCTAGAATTATGACTGCAGAGAGGTAAGTGATAGTAAACCAGTAGCTAAATTCTTCAAAAAATGAGAGGTTAAGATTGGGCAGAGGATCTGACGACAAAAAATGAGCATAAGGGAATTCCTTATGGGTTGGAATTGTTCTGTATCTTGTTTGTGGTGGTGGTTACAAGAAATGTTTTAGCTGGACACACTGCTCAGCTGAATCACTGGTGGTAAGGAAGAAGAGGAATGGTCATCGTGTAGTCAGTTCACAGCGTGTTCCGTAACTGCTAGTTGTATGACCTTAAAATGGACAACTGGTTTTTACAAACTGTTTTCTAAGGAACATTAAAGTTATGTAGTACATTAATAGGTGTTCCATCAATAAGAGATTCTGTGATATATTCTATGACCAAGAGTGTGGGGGGTAGAGGATGCACGCTCTCACTGGTTCCTAATGAACATGTAAATTAGGAAGACAATCACCCTGTTCTATAATGTAGACATATTTCCTTAGGATTTTATTCTAAGGAAATTATGATCATGGGCAAAGCTCTAACCACAGATATGCTCATGGCAGCATGTAGTAAAAAATATCAGAAATAAAGGGAATGCACAATGAGAGAATACCACGTAAGTGAAATACAGTGAATCTATATCATGGGAACCTGTGAAGCTATTTCACATGTTGTAGTACCAGAACATGTTCTGATTTGGAAATATATTGTTAAATAAACAAAAGCAGGTTATAAATAATTTGCATAGCACAGGGCCTATGATATCCAAAGCACAGAGTCTATGTTTTATTTTTAAAATGTATATGTGCGTATGTATGTTTGATGAACAAAAAAAGGGCATAAAGGACATATATTAAAGAGTGTTTTATCTGCATGGTGGGATTACAGGTGAATTTTCTTCTTTATTTTTTTTTATCATTTACCTATTATTTCCAAAATTTCTATAATAATCACACAACATTTAACATTTAGAGGATGGTTAAATTGATATATCTATGTGCGCATGCATGTGTGCATGTAGAATTTTTAATTCTTTTCCCTGCATTCAACACTCAGGTGTGTTACTTCAATCAGTTCTATGAAGACTGAGTTAGCATTCTGGAGACAAATCAAATTATAGGTAATCTCCTTTCTGTATTATTTATACATACAATATGATATATATATATATATATATATATATATATATATATAAATTGCTGGTCATGCCATGATTTTATGTTAAAATGCTTTCAAAAGGGTGTTCCAGTACAATCTAGTAATGGTATTAATTTTTTATTTAATCATCTCTTGAATCAAGGGTTTTTGGAGAACTGTCAAAATTAAATTTACAAAATTAATGGGATATTTCCAGGTTACTTCAGCAATTAAAATTTTGAAATATTTTATGCCAGAGCATAACCATTTCCTTGCTCAAAGAGTCTCTACTGAGCAGTAGTCATTAGATATGGAACAGGGGTCGATCATTTATTCACATTCACGCAAACTACATATACTTTTCCTATTTTCATAAGGAAGCTAAGCATTAGGATGATTTGGGGAAGCAAACGTGGATTTTCAGGGTAAGGTCTGCATCGTATATATATACTGTTTTTGCTGAGGAAGATTTGCCCTGAGCTAACATCTGTTGTCAATCTTCCTCTATTTTGTACATGGGCCACTGCCACAGCACGGCTGCTGACGAGTGGTGTAGGTCCACACCCAGAAACAAACTCTGGCCACCAAAGTGGAGCATGCAGAACTTAATCACTTGGCCGTGGGGCTTACCACAATCCATACTTTTATTATAAAGAAAAATAATTATGCAAAGATTTATTGGGCTACATTTTCAACTGGAGTTTCACATGGCTCCGAAAACTCCCACACAAGATGCTTCCTGCCAAAGATCAATCAAATAAGTGCCTTATGAACTGTATATGAACTCATATGTTGGACATATGTTCAGAAAAGATGTGCTAGCATTTTTATTCCTAACATTTCACTTAAAATTAAAAGAAATCTCCATTCCAAGTGGACTATGCAATTGAAAATCTTGGGCAACGTCATCTTTTCTATTTCTGAGAAAACTAAGTACCATACCTGCATGTAATATCTCCAGGAATATTGAATTGCTTGTACCTCATGAGCACTAAAGAACTGAATATAACTTTAATATCATCATTTCCAAGAGGGATTTTTAGAGCTGAAGTAACTAAAACTTAGCTGGATTTAGGAACTATTAAAGTTACACAGCTTTTCATTGTCCACATATGGTCTAGAACCCAAGTCTCCTGATGGACAGTTTTGCAATTTTTACTCCTTTTTTAACTACCTGAGCTACAGGTGGAATTTGTCTTACTTATTGCAAAGAAATTATATAGGTGCCCACTTGAAATATGAGCAGTGCACCTAACTTTGGTCTCGTTTTGTGTCTTATTCTATGTGGCTTTATCTCTATTATAGTGAAAGAATAAGAACATAGAACGGAACCTCAATGAATTATTGATTTCTCAACCTTCACTGAAAAATCCTACAAATATAAATGCAATACATGACATTTTGAACTAGAAATTTTAGATATTGTTTTTCAGATCAATCATCCAGCATATTTGAGATCAAGTCACATAATTAACAATTTCAGACAATGTATATTTAAGGATATTCTAATGGCATTCATTTGAAAAATTTATAAGCAATAGACATGTAGTCTCTTAAAATGTGATCCATTCACTCTGTTATATACAAATTATCCAGATAAGTGAGAACATCTAGACACTGCTTCCAGTTTTAAGCCCTCTTATTTATATTCCACACAATCACTCAAATGCTCTTTCTAAGATGCAGACCTAACTATGTTACTTTCCTCTAAAAAGTTCCAGGGTTGCCCTTTTGCCCGTTGGGTAAAATCTATAATCTTTAGCATGAAATACTAGGCTCTTCCTGACCTTGCTCTTACCAGCGCTCCTGGACACAGCTATACCTGCTGTCCTCCTTCCCTTCCGTGCATCACACAATACAGCAGTCTCGAATTTCTGGAAGACCTATTGGTGATTTTCCCATAGCAGTCTTGTGCTAATTATCACCATACCACAAAACTATAATGTTCTGTTTACTCCCTTGCCTCTGACACTAGATGCCAGTTCATTATTGGGAAGAACCAAGTGGCATTTGTCTACATATCTCCAGGGCTTTGCACAGTCATTGGAAATCAGAGCATATATTGAAAAAGAAAAAAAAAAGTCAGTTGGGACTACAAAACGCCTGCCTGATTCATTTGAACATTTGCTTATTTGGTCAAATAGATTTGCATCAGGAATCTAGAAAGGCACGTCCACACTTATAACTACAGGCAACCAAGTAACTAGATAACGGGCAGATCAATAGTTCCCAGTTCCAAATTTTATTATACAAAAGAATCATCATCTAGGGTTCCTGCTAAAATGCAAAGCTTGCCCATCCCATCCCCAGATTATGATTCAGTCAGAGTGTGTTGGAGCAGTCATGGAACAAACAGAACACATAGAGATCTTCTTTTTCTTTGGTAGCCTACATCCATGCAATTAACACATCTCCTTGCCAAACACCCAGGTATTAGATAAATGAAGATTTACTATTGTTTTATGCATTTCAAAGCCATTTCTTCAAACCACACTCATCACTGCAATTAAATGCTGTTTGCAAACATGGAGGAAAAATAATCAGCAATTTTCTTTTTTTCCAGTATTGATATATTGATTCTGTACCTTATTCATCCTATTGCTTACCAATGTAGTTACTTCAGTCAAACTAAACTGATCCAACTAAACTGTGCACATGAAGAGAAGCATTCTTAGCGAATCCACATTCATTTTAAGAAAGCAAACACGTACGAGTGGTGTTTGGACATAATCTTCCTCTTTCAGATATACAGAAAGGATAATTGTGTACAAGGGGCTGAATAAAAATATATTACTCAATGTATGTCTTTTTTCTTCCTTTTATCTTTCTTTTCTTTTTTTGATTGTATTTTCGTGATTTCAAATTATTCAAGCTGTTCAGGTTATTAAACAGTGAATCCGGCTGACTTAAAAACATAAAAATACGCCATGCAGACTCTTATAGAAAGCTCTTTAAGAGCCTCTATTATCTACCGAAGAACTAATGCACTCCCTTAATTGTGCCTGCTGGGTGGTCAGGCACAACTGGCTGAGGAATTCAGCCCCACACAGAAAGGCAGGGCTGTGAAGAGGACATTTGCTCAGCAAGAAAGGTTGCAGAAGCCCTTTGACAAATGAGACAAAGCAAGTCAAGTAATAATAGAAGGGCTTTTTGAACATTTTCAGTAATTTGGTTATAACTAACTCTAGAGTGCATTAGCAGAAGATTCTTAATCAGACCCTACTTTTCCATTAGAGAGACTAATTACAGTGTGTCTTTTATTGGTAGATTTATTTTTCCTCCATAAAAATGCTTAGCAAATATAAACTAATTTGTTTGAATTTCCCTTTGTCCATATCTCTGTTTCCTGAGAGGGTCTGATGCTGTCACATTAGAGACTGCACACACAGAGGGCACTGTTCACTAAATAATCCACGCTCTGCTGGCAACCGATTAAACCAAATCCACATTAACAGGAGATCAACGCCCATCCCTCAAACGGAGCGTCTGTTGCAAAATCTTGTTTTTACAAGTCTGGTTGAATTCCACTATCTTAATTCCGTTTCTTTTAGAAAAATTACTTTCAATTGAGTGATTTATTTTCCTCTTGCCGAATATTTCTGTTGCTAGGCCAGTGATCTGCTTAAAAAGATATCTAACTCACGAGGGTGCCTAAGAGAAAGGGTGTTCATCTCTGCCTGGGTGACTCAGATCACGGTTAATCCAATATAATACATACAGTTTTTTGAGGCACATTTTTCCTGAGAGGCAGAAAAACCCCTGGCCTTGCAGGTATGATCTTGAACATAGTACTTGCAGGGGCGGGGGGTAAAAAAAGGCAGATGCTTGAATTTTCTAGTCAGTTTTACTTGCTTTTTTCAACTCAGTAGTATCAATGGGCAGGTGCCTTATTAATGGACTAACAATGCTTAAATCTAGAACCAGCCAACAGGAAAGCAAAGGGTTGTGGGTATAACAGCATACTAAGCAAAACCAAACAACAGAAATTGGGAGAAATAATATCTGCATTACTTTACCCATGGTTATTGCAAAATGCAAATGAGATCTGTTTTTCAATAAATATTTAGCAAAGATACATTGTGTATTGTTTGCTGAAGATACAGTGGTAAACAAGAAGTCTCAGATTCAAGATTTTTGAAGCTTACATTAAAAATAAACAAAAAGTGATGAAAGTTATGTACTTTCTAGAAGCTTCGAGAACTTTTAGACTGTTATAAAACTCTCTAATTTTTGGTTTGTCAATCAAAAAAAGTCAAATATCAGCAAATTCATATGCATTGACCTAATTGCAAAATGTAGATAATTATTGTGAAAGCATTTTGCAATGACTGAGTGTCTTATGAGATGTAAAATGCTTAATAAAATTTAGCTGTTATTCTTGCAACCTTGGAATATTTTTTAAACATATCTCTATTGTAACAATAACATCCTATCATGACACATATTCACATTATTTTAAAAGTCAAGAAAAATACATCCTCCACTATTTTTTGTTTTTTATTAATTGTAAATTTGAGAAATTTTAGGCAAACATCAATTTTGGTCTCCTTATCCTATTATGTCTTTTTCTGTCTTTGCTGCTTGCGGATTGTTTTATTTTCTTTCATTCCTGATAATGCTACCATGTTTTTATAATTTAATAAAGAAACATTTTCCTTTCTTCCCTATATTTTTATTTTCCACTTGGTGGCATATTGCAGAAAAATATTTTTTATTGAAGATAAAGTTAAAATAGAAGATATGCAGTCTCAATTATTGTCAAAATCTAATAATTATACTTTATTGAGTGCCTGCTGTATGTCAACCTTAACTACATATCTAAATCTTGGAACACTGATAGATGGCTCTATTATCTCAATATCCTTATATGAAAATTATAGGATTCGGTTTCTATCTTTCGATTGCGTAAAGGGAGGTAAATATATGTATTTATTTATACCTGCATTTTTACACTCATCAGTCATTCAGTAAATATTTTTTGAATATCTGGATAAAACACTAAGGATACAATGGTAAACAAAACAGAAAAATACTTGTCCTCATTCGAGTTTGCTTTTTATTGGGAGCTGAGTTCACAAAAGGATGTAAGCCGTGCAAAGTTAGGTAAACTATAACAAAAGAGTATTAATTAAAAACAGTACAAAAGAAAAACCTGAATTTAACGTGGAGTCAGGAATAATACTAAGGATAACTTCCTCATATTTCTGCATTATTTCTTAGAGGGTCTTCAGAAGAATTAAATAAAATTATATGTCATAAGCCATGTACAATGCCTCATATTTGATAGGTGCTTAATATGACATTGATGATACTAAAGGACTTTTTAGTTATGAATATTGGTAGTAGTAGTAAGTATGTATGGATGTATGGACCCCACATTTGGCTCTGAGCTTTCAAATAGTCAATGCAAAGAGATAAATCTAGTAAGTTAAACGTTTAAAAAATTTCATATATTCAAAGCAACAATCGCCCCAGAAAAGCACCAAAAGCATTTCTGCTCCTGAGATTAAATTGACATTTCTCCGGCTATTCAAAGGAAAGAAGGCAGTGGTTGATTAATAGCATGGCAACATTCTTACGTTAGACACCATAATGACTATGTGCTTTCCCTAACAGTCCTCAAAAACATTGAAACACACCAAGCAACTATAAGCATATGGGGGGATGCAATAAAATGAACTCTGTTACTCAGCTCCCTAACTTGTTTAAGTAGATTTTTATAGTATTTTTAGAGTATATTGACTACATGTCTTCTAAGAAAAATCTCTAAAAAATGTTTCTCCTAACTCAGAAATTAATAAATATATGAAAGCTCAAGATTGCAGCAAATAAAAATACCTGGAATTGTACTTCTTTCTGCTGCCTGCAGAGTCAAGAGCCACATGATATAATCCATTATTTAGCCAAGGATATGACCAATCTTCCCTTTGAAAGATGTGTTATCCAAAAGTTTCCACAGCTAAAGACAGAAGACCTTTGACTACAACTGAGCTGAGAAGGCCAAAACTCTTCTTAAAATGTCATTTTAAATCCATAACTAACAAATAATGAAATATGAATTTCAACCCAGTTCTGTCTGATGCCCAGACCAGTTTCTTATCTTCTATGCCAATACACAGAAATCTGTTTTAGGATATTAAATGGCAAACTCGGTTTTATTGCATTCAATAATTATTAGTATACTCAATAATTATTAATATGCCTTTTCCCATTTTTTTATTCAGAATATAATTTCTAAACATTAAAAAATTCTTTCCACAAGAGAATTAATGATTTAATGAGAGACAGAATTAAATTGTGGCTACACTGAGGAAATGTTGAAGGATATAAAGAGTATTTCACTTAAATGAAGCATACTTGCATCTATTTATATCTAGTGAACTTAAAATTGGTAATGAACGAAATTTTTTTCTGGTACAAAAACTTATTGAATGGGAATGATTTTTACTTCCATAAAGTATCATTTGCTAATACACAACTAACTAGTCTATCATTGTAAATAAGCACAGGAAGGACTTTTCTATCATTATAAAGATAGAGTATGTTCAATAACAAACATGTGAATTAATTATTAGTTTTTTTGGAAGGCCATTGTGATGGTTAATTTTATGTGTCAAATTGGCTGGGGAACTGTGCCTAGATATTTGGACAACTATTATTCTGGATGTTTCTGTGAAAGTGGTTTTTGATGAGATCAACATTAAATCTTTGACTTTAAGTAAAGCAGAATATCCTTCATAATTCATCCAAACAGTTGAAGACCTTAATAGAACAAAGACTGACCTCCCTGAGCGAGAAGGACGTCTGGCAGTGGAATTCCGCCTTTGCACTTGAACTGCAGCTCTTTCCCGGGTCTCCAGCCTGCCAGTCTACCCTGCAGACTTTGGATTTATCCAGCCTCCACAATTGTGTGAGTTAATTCATGCACACACACCTTGTTGATCTGTTTCTCCAGAGAAACCTAACTAATACAACCATACACAATTCGCAAATGAGTTTCTAGAACCTAGAAAATCTAAACACATAATGTATAATGCTTTGTTTAATGTGGTGAGTTGGTAGTCTAAATAAATACGAATATAAACTAAATATAAATGAAATATAGGTATCTTTGGGTAATTTAACTAAGCAAAGAGATACAAGAATAAGTATTATGCATAGATATAAATCAAGAGCAGTGGGTCTGGAATGGACTAATTGAATGAATGAATGAATGAATGAATGAAAATGAACTGTTACTAACCTCTCAGGTTTGATCAATAGGAAGAAGCAAATATATAATAATTAAACTACATTGAACATAGAATGGTTTTTCATATTGAGACAAGAAAAATAAGAAAAGATGAAGAATGGGATGGAAATATTTCCATAGAGAAGTTTTATTAAATAAAAATGTCCTAAGGAAAGTAGCCAATTTTCTGTAGGAATTTCTATAGATTACTGTCAGAAAACCTGCAAAAACATTTTCCTAAAGACTAAGTTTGGCTCCATTATTGAGTGTCCAGTTCATGGTAAGTATTATAATAAAGTGAGTACATACTAAAATCCTACATGGTAGGAATCGTATCTCCATTTTACAAATTGGGTAACTGAGGCTTCAAAAGTCAAGCAACTTGCTCGTGGTTACATAACTACAGAGCGGTGTACAGAACATTCGAATTCAATCTGACCAGCTCCAGAACCATCCTCTTAACATAGTATGGTAAGGAAGCATGCAAGTTACAAAAAGAAAGTCTTAGATTCTTAACCTTGAGTGATTTTTAAATGAGCGAACTATCATGGTCTACCCTGTTTTAGATTAGACCTTTCTGATATGAATGTAAGAAACAGTTGATTTCCTGAGGTCTTTTCTACGTTTACTGTTATACATTTGTTCCTAAAGTAGTTATAGTGATTTAACTAACCTCTTTAACTAAATATCTTGATATTTAAGAGAATGAATATTTTCTGAATAAACGTGCTCAGGACTTTCAAATTGGCAACCAAAAAACTTATCAAAACTATGTTGCTGGGCTTTGAAAAAAGTAATTTTGTTTGAAAAGAATCTTAGTACCACACACAGTACATGGTTTATTCTATGTTCCTTCTATAATCATGAAACCACATTTTAGATCTTAGTTACTAGGAAACACTCTGATTTTGAAAATAAAACTGCCTTTGTCCTCCTCTTCATGAACTTAATTTTCACTAATGACCATGTCATAATAAACAAATGTGGGTCTCATTTTTATACATTGAAATAATTTTTGCTGTCACAAAGAAAATTTTAAAGGAGTTTATTCCATTTGTCAGTAAGTATCAACACAGATTCAAACATTTGTATAAAGTCATAGAGAAATACTCTACTCATGAAAGAGTAAGTTTATTTTTGTATGTAACTATGTATGTGCCTGCACACATTATCAATTGTATCATACACAGAGGCATATTTTGAATATTTTTATTTTAAAAAATATCTGTTGACACAGTATGTTTAAATATATTTTGTCCTGTAGACTATCTCAATGTTTTGCTTTATATTAAATCAATACATTTATTTCCACAGAACTAAACAAGCTGTTTCACAGGGAGTTAGGCAACAGTAGATGTCAATATAAGGTTTTTTTTTTCTTTTAATACTTTTTTTTTGTAGAGATGTTTTATTTATTTATTTTTTATTGCTGTAACATTGGTTTATATCATTATATAAATTTCAGGTGTACAACATTATATTTTGATTTCTGTGTAGATTACATCATATTCACCACCCAAAGACTAATCACCATCCATCACCACACACATGTGCCTAAATAACCCCTTTCACTCTCCTCCCTCCCCCTTCCCCTCTGGTACCACCAATCCAATCTATTTCTATGTGTTTGCTTGTCATCGTTTTTATCGTCTACTTACAAGTGAGATCATGCAGTGTTTGACTTTCTCCTTCTGACCAACATCAGTATTTGTATAATACCTATTTTTCCTAATATATTACAGCAAATAACATAACATATGTAAAGGTGAGAAAAATAGTGAGGCACTGTCTTTAGAATTGGTTGCGTGGCAAAAGCTTGGATGTCATTCTTCTGTATAACAAATAAAGTAGGAGGAACTGGTTTAGGAGAAAGATAGTGTATCTACTTTTCAACATTTGCCATTTGAAACACTTATGAGACTACCAGATAGAGGAGTTTAGCTGACAGTTTGGAGTCAGATTATATACTATGTGAATATATATCATGACCATGATTATATATTATGCTGATTATACATCATGCTGAATCCTGGGAAATTGCTTATATTTGACCATTTAATCAACAAAAGTGGCAATTCCATAGGTCTCAACCTATATATAGATTTTAAAGAAATTGGCATACAATTATGATATTGCTTAGGAAGCCCCAGCAAAATGGTCAAAGAGGAACTCAGAGGAAGGGCAGTTCCCTTTGATGCTCCAGTCAGCATCACCCTTATTATGAAAATTCACAGAGCATGTGTTGACCTTCCTTGCTTTAGGTTTTTTTCAGTAATTAATAATCAAATTTGAAATTGAATTAAAAATTATTTCTTCGCTAGTGATTAGCTGCCATTGGGTCACAGAAAGTAGACAGAGAAGAATGTCACAGAAATAGTAATGTCTCAGCTTTCTGGGAAGGCAAGATTTGGTGAAACACTAAAACACCTAAATGGGAAAACTTTAGTTTATCATTGGGCCAAGGAGGGGGAAAGGTGACAAAATGCTGTAGATATTTCTAGCTTTCCAAGTTAGCTCTCCTCAGGACCACTCTCATCTGTAATCTTAGAACAAGTCCTTTGGGTGGAATCTATGCTTTTTCCTGTTCCAGGACGATTATGTGATATAAGGCTTGCCAATTTGAGAAGTGCATGAATGTGGCTACAGTTGTTGGTTGGGGAAAGATGCGTGACTCAATTTAGGCCAACGTGAATTAGGTTCAAGACTTCGGTTCAAACTTTGGGAAAGAGCTGTTACTCTGCTAGAATTGAAACTGGGAGGATGCAGGTCTGGAGATGCTAGGGGCTACCATGTAGGGAAAGCCTTCCCGAGGATGAGGCCAACATTAAAGAGAGAAGAATCGAGAAATGGAGAGCAACTGGGACTTCTTGATATTTTTTAAGTCTGATCCCAGCTATGCCTAAGACATTTCTTTCCAGTTACCTGGGCATAAATTCCTCTTGGTTTAAGCAAATTTCAAGTCGATTTTCTGAATTTTCCTCTTTAAAAAAGTTCTGATTAACACAGAGGGAGAATACAATGACCAGAAGAAAATGAGAAGTTCTTAATTTACCTCCTTCTGAATACGCTCTCAGGGACCAAATGCTCCTTGGGAGATCTCAGCATCTGGGAACACCACTGACCGACTTTAACCTTGCGTCATGCACAGGCTTATAAAATAATAGCACTGTTATCCTTTAGAATCAAGAGAAAAGTCATTACGAAATCCTAGGTCTCTTTAGATCATTTCTCAAACTCTTCCTGTGTAAGTATTGCAGTGGAGATAAATGCAATTTCCATTGCATTCACAGACCCCCATCATTTTTCAGACCTCTTACTGAAAAACTCTATTCCTACCAATACATTTTACAAATGTATTCAAAACTTACTTCAATTTAAGTTTCTCTCTAAGAAACCAAGTTTCTCTATAAGAAAATAAATCATTCTTATAGCCCATGCTTTCAATCATTTTGCTTTCTGAAATGTCCTTTCACTCATTTTTTTCCCCATAAAAAAAGTCTCTCTTCCTTTAAGCTTAGCTCAAATACCACCATCTGAATGAGATCTTGTGTAACACCTTCTCTCTCAACACATATAAAACATGTATATATTCACCTGTTTTTTATGTCCACAAATACTAATTAAATACTTATTAATGTATCAGATGTTATGTTCCTTACTGAAGATCGAAAAAAGTCTAAATATCTCTGCCTTAAAGGAACGTATAGCCTAGGGGGAATTACAAGCAAGTATAAGAATTCGCTAGCCTCTGAAAAGAACTTCCAAATACATAATTACAAACGAGAAAATCAGAAGGAAACAGGAAATGCATGAGGTGATGAGTGAGGAGGTGAGCGGTAATAAGGAGAGAGTCTGCTGAAGTAGGAAGGAAGTATCAGGTCACCAAGATACCTTCGTGCCCCAGGGAAAGGCTAGAATTTATCACAAAGGGAAATGGAGAAACACTGAATGATTTTAGGTAAGACTGCAACATAACCAGCAATTTCCATGTTCACTTTGGCATTAGGATGGAGTATGCATCAGTCATCTTTCACACTGATTTGCCTGGGACAGTCCCAGTTCATGCTCGTTATATTGGTGTAACTATTAATGGCCCCCCATTGTTTCTCGAAAAAGTCCCGGTTTAGACAGTAAATTATGTGGCCATCCTAAAAGTGGATTATACTGGAAGAGATTAAGCTGAAAGAGGCAAGAGAGGCCAGTTGGAAGTCTGCCAAATTAAGGCAGCTTAGAGAGGAAGGCACCTAAATAAATTAGTGGCCAAGGAGATGGAGAAGAAAGGGAAGCATTTTGTTCTACCATAGCCAATTACTAGGACCTTGACTGAGCACTTAATACATTTTGATTTGTGTTAGGACTCATTATTTATATGTGTATTTTCCCCATCCAATCTGCAATTCCTTGAGGGCAAGGACTACATCTTCGAGTTCTGCTTTTCCTTAGAGATCAGGACAATGCCTTGAACAACTGAATAAACTCCTCGCTGAATAAGTGTATTTTGATTTGAATTAATAAAATTGTACCAGTACATTTTACAAAAAGAAAGAAGTGATTAAAGGGCTTGTAAAGTTCGTTATTATTCATGGGAAATGGAATTTTATCTTCATGAGTTAACAACATGTACAGTGTATAATCTTAGTCCTTTCCCTGAGCTCCATTGGATGACTTCATCATATTGGGCCATCAAATGTGGTCTCTATTACTTAAAAATAAGTTAGAGTCATAACAACAAAGGGGTGTCTACGACCAGCTGATGGCAGGAGGGCATCGTCTTGGTAAATAGTAGGGTCTCCACAAAAATTTTGTGAATGAAAGCCTAAATTCTCCATTTTTGTATAGTTGGCATAGATACGTCTTTGTGCCTCCTTACTCTGTGTTTCTATACTATCTTATAACTTTTTATATGGTTTAAGAATGTTGTATTAGATATAATTTCTTGGTCATGTGTCCTTGAGTTCCTCAAAGGGAGAACTATAGCTTATGTATCATTATATTCCCATTGCCTGGAAGAATGCCTGGTACTCAGTCAGGTTTTTATTCCTCTGGAAGTATCAACATTTAAGTAGTTACCTTTTAAAAATGATACCTTAAACTAAATCATCAAAATAGCAATCATTCATTTAATACACTATCAAAGTAAAGGGGATTATATTTAGAATGACAAATTTGTTATTATATGTAAAAATAAGTGAGCATCAAATACAATTGTCTATCCATCTACTGTCCATGTTATAATAAATAGATCCCCATGCACTGCTATAATTAACATACAATATAAACTTACAGTATTCAATTTAAACTTTCTCCTCAAATTAAATTATTTTATAGTTTCCTGGGGAATTGCTGTTTAAAGTTTATCAGCAAGATAACTGTGATTCCATACATGGAATCTTGCATTAAACAGCAAATTTGCTGCTACAGAGTTCAATACTTTTGTCTTCTTTCAATACTGCAATTTCTCCCACCCTGAAATATATGCAGTTCAACAATGCCTATGCTAGATCATATTTAATTTGTAATGCTAAGAGCATAATTGCTTAGCGGGTATCCTTAGCGTGAATCATGCTGACACCCCCCCTGTACGTTTTATGACCACTTTTATTCTCTGCCTGATTTTTCCAGAACCCAGTAAAAATTATTTATGCCCAAAACTTCATGATAGATCTATAACTCCCTCATATTTTGACCTACTTTTCCCCAACAACCCCAAAAGGTCCTGACCCCTATTATCAAAATCTCAATGCAGATGGAAGCTCTGATGAGATTCTAATTAAGTGAAAACCTTTCTGTAATTATACATGTTCACTATTTAATGAGGATCTTTCTATAATTAGAAATTTATTTGGACACTTTCAGATTTCACAGGCTGTTGCTGTGGTGTCCTAATTCAAGCATATTTCATTCACGAGGGGGCAGAGTTCTCTTCCCCACAAATGTATCAATGCCATGGGAAATTTGTCCTTTAATTAAGCATGCTATATTCTTCAATGATGACTCACAAAACTTATTTTCTCTCTTCTTTACCTCTTAACACATGGCCAAAATTGGTGCCCTATGAGGTATAAGAATTTAGCACTTTGCTTACGTTTAAAGTGTTCATTGGTGGCCAAATAAATTTCTAATTATTATTTTAATAATCTTAGCTAAGCTTTACTTTAGAAAGACCCACAAAAGCCTTTGAGTCTGTTGGGGGGAATGGGACAGTGGCAAAACAGAGAGACAAGAGGAGACTACATGTAAAAATGTTTTAATTGGCTAATGGTTGGACAGGAAGCCTGAGAAATTCAGTTCACAGTGCTGATGCTTTCTCCAGAACTCTATTTTCATTTCCTTCCCTCTCTATATCTTGGATCATTTCATGTTCAATCAGTTTTGTTAAATAGCTTGTCCTTGTTCTCTCTTTCTCAAGACCCTGGAGAAATCACACTCCTCCCACTCATGCATCCACAGGAAACCAAGTTTTACTTACAAGGAGAAGGTTCCACACTGTGAACCAAATAGAAATAAAGAACTAAACCAGGTGCCAGGAATAAATCTGACCGTAGGATCGCTACCAGCCGACTGGGCAGCGTCTGAGGAATAGTCCTTTCTACACTCTCAAAAAGATATTAAGGACTTCAGTTTGTTGGCCTGACACTGCTTAAAATCAATTCTTTTCTCTGTAGCCGGGAGGATGTCAAAACTCTTTCTGTCCATTTAGAGAATCGGAACACTTCCCACCATTTAGAATAAACTTTAGCGCCTTTAGTGAAACATCTGAGGAAATGAAGACATGGAGAGTGAAGACACTGACGGCAATAATTTGCTCCAAAACTCAAAGCTCCCAGGTCAGTAGGACCAGAAGTACCAGAGCTTCACCTGCAGCTGTGGTGAGGAATCTGAGTAGCATTCAAGAGAGGGTAGCCGTGTAAAGGATGAGCTGACCTAACTCTTGTTTCTCTTGGGTAGACGCAGTCATTATACTGGTCTTCCTGGAATAAAATGTAAATATAGGGACATGTTCGTGCAGCTTTCTAGTAAATATAAACTTCATAACTTTAAGGAAACCTAGAGTCTTAATTTCCAGTCCCTCCCACTCCCTAAAATTAAGCAGTAACCAATGCAATTTGAATAATTAAATAATATTTAAATAGTGTGGTGATTATACTAATCAAAATCATTTCAGAATTATATACAAAAATTTAAAATAAAGTAAAAGTGTTTATTCTTAATACCACACAAAATATTTGAGAAAGGCAATAAGTAAATGAAAAATGAAAAAAACCTCCTTTATGAAATTTATAGTGTCAAATAAGAAAAATTAGAGATATTGTTGGAAATGCTTATAAACTAAAATCCTACTTGTATATCAGATATTTCTTTAGTATCTAGGCGTTGGTGTCACAGTACTTTACTTTGATTTGCCGTGACTCTTTAGTAGTTTGTTTCATGTGTATGTTTAATCTTCCCAATTAGATTGTTAAGTAATTTGAGAATGAGCATGTGTGGTTTTTTTGTGTCTCCTATGGAGCCAAGGACAGATGCGGGGATGGGAGTAGAGAGCTCCTCCATGCTGCATGTTAGTATAGTAATTTACAAATGCCCCTTTTCAGTGCAGAAACTGAACTATGTGAAAACATAAATGGCTTTCTAGCAAAAGCACATATTTTTCAATCCATCAGAGATTTCTTATGCTTAGAAAATATGTGGATGATTTGATTATTCTAAATGCAAGTAGATACTGCCCTATATTAGAGACTGCGAAAATTTTCAAACAAAAGTAGTATATCTATTATCTATCCTAGAGTATTTAAACAGACTATTCAAATTCTTTACCTTTCAATTTGTTTTCTTCAATGACTATTATTTACTCCAAGAGAAAGTTCAAGTTTATGGATAACATCATTTATTTATGACAGAATAAATCTTTTAAATCTGATAAAAATTACAAGGTTATAAAGTATATTAAGTCCTCTAACAGATGACTTAACTTCTACACTTTCTGACATTTTCTGCAATAACATTTTATTTTAAATGTCAACCGTACATAAATTCAATCTCGTCACAGACACTGAGATGTTCAAACGTCCTCAATTTTAGACAGAGGGGGGAAAAATCAGGCCAGAGAGAGAGAGAGAAAGAATAACTTTAAAAGCTTGTATCTGAAAATACTTTAAAATGTTCATCCCT